>NC_092678.1:3878921-4529291 GCF_964355755.1 Antedon mediterranea
TAACATTATATCTGAAAAAAAAAACACTGATTAAAAAGTCGAGTGGTGTATATTTCTTGTTTAGTTAGGAATTTATGGTGTGTATTATTCAAATTAGTATACCTTTTGATATTTTTCAGAACGTAATGTGGGATTTAGTGAAGTGGAGGAAAGAAGAATTCCAATTCAATTGATAAAATTTTAGAAACTTGTCAAAACAACAAAATAATATACTATACTTTATAATGACTACAGTACGCAAGGCATCCTATTTTCAACAAACAAGTCTCAGGATTTCATTTTTAGAATATTCTCTCCACATGCATGACAGGATAAAGACGATAATTTTAATATAAAAATTTCTATTTCTTACGAGCAATAAAAAATCTTATAAATAACCTATATTATATTTCTGAAATATCATTTGGCAAAATGCAGTTAGTAATCTCAAACAAACTAATGGCACATAAATCAAATATATTTTACAGTACAAGATATTACAGTAATCAATAGAAATTGAGGTTAATTTAATTAAAGAAATTGCCTTATAAGATCTAATTAACTGATAGGGTGAAAATGAAATTTTAGACTTAACCAAATATGGAAATAATCAATTATAAGCATAAGTACAGCAGGTGACAAATACAATAACTATAGTTAAGAATTACTAAATAGAAATGGTATGCCTAATTATTCAAAACACACAATGACTTAACACTATATTGATTTGATTTTTCAAGAAACTAAACCCATTTATTCAATTTCAACCAATTCTATAAAAGAAATAGCTTACTAACTTATCTTTCAATGACTATTTGAATTTCATTTCATTTATTTTGTCTCCATAAAAATACAATATAAAAAAACGTGGACAAACAAGAAGAAAACATCACACAAAACAAGGCAAAGACAGGATTCCTAAAAAGCGAACATCTTATTTAGGTGAATATACATATACTTGGGGGAAAATGGGAAATGTTTTAATCATTGCAGAGACAACGCAATTTCTATTGGTTATGATTTTAATTTCACAAGACACACAGTCAATGCTAGGAAAATGCTGAAGAGGCCAGGCCAATGCTAAAGACACTTGGTCTATAAGACAACATCAATGCTTTAAACTTACAAAATGAAAATGAATTCTAGCCAAAAGGCTTCCTTATATAGAATATTATTATTTTCATATCAATAGAGTTATATCCTAGCAACAAGATACGTATGTTTATCATGAAGAAGATCAAAAACCATTATTCTAATGTTCAATAACCAATCTAAAACGAGAATTTTCAAAACCACAATTGTTTCGGTCAAGAGGTTCTCAAATTCTCAAATTAAGACATCAACTCATCATTAGGTACAGTAATAATGTATTTCACCATGGACAACATTGAATAATACATGCATCCTTAATCAGATAATTTTTCAGGCTTAAGAATGCACAGGACCCAAGCAACGAACAAATCATGGAGATCCAAGCATGTAGACGATAATGGGGAAGTATAATACAATTTTAGATCTTGCATTAATTTTAACATTTACCTTTTTATCAGTTGATCTGCAAGGATTCAGGACCACAACAAACAAAATCCAATTTTAATACTTATATTTTGGATATCTGTCAACTTGTAATACAGTAGTACAACAGATACAGTTACAATCCCTTTTCCATTTAGGTAGAAATACCATATCCCATACTGAAGTATCAAACACATACTCACTGTACCTGAATCATCAGATACAAATCAATGCACACAGTTACTAGCGTTTAAGAGTAATGCAGTGTGTAATATTTCTAAAAACTGACATTTAAGTATGATGTTTAATTTAAGTACACTGAACATTGATACAAATCTGGTTGCGATAACATTTCTGACAAAAAATTATTTTTAGTAAAAGATTTTCGATAATTTCTTAAAATCAATCATCATTAACGTACTTCTCCGTCCTAAAAGAGGTTCTAATTGGGAAAGTTTATAACAGATACAAGGAACAATTAATATTTAAGTTCATTTGAAAATGGATTCAAAATGTTTTGAAATAAAAATGTTTTACTCTTTTTTTTAGAACTAATATTTGTAATAAACCGTTTTTGATTAGAGATTGTATACTGTATTTTCTTAACTTTGAGAATCCATGAAGATACATCTTTGGTTGGATTGAACACCATATTAAATATGTTTTAAAGCTATGTTAGATGCATTCTATTTAGCACACACATGAGACTTTACAGTCACACATATCATTAGCCAGTGTAGACAAAACTATGAATGAAAATGGAATGAATCTTGTTAAGAACTCTTCAATTTCTATTGCTAGCTTGCATACTACTTAGTAGACCGTCTACATTCATTTGCCACTGTATACCTCAAATTTTTCATATTTGTATTAATGAAGTGTGACTATAACAGAGCCATATACAATTCCTAGAGACATAAAGCATACTTTTTCTAAGAAAAAGAGTGAAATTTGAATTAACATATGCTCACAAATGTGTGAAGCACATACAGTACAGCTACAACAGAATAAAACCTATACTTATTTACAATTTCACACTATTTGTCGTTGACTGAAGTGTGCTTAAAACGCCATAGACTTGATTACAAAAGGCAAGAGTTAATGAATTCAATGCAAATTCAATTTTTGGATGAACCTAAATTAGCATATGAAATTGTGCTACATTCTAAGATGCTAAAGCCAATTTAACCCATACTTATTTGCAACCTCATTTTTTTTACTCATCCTTGTAAATTCTAGCACCATATATAGTCAATGAATTCTATGAAAATTACTTTTAAGAAAAATGAGCAAAGTGACATTTCAAATATAGAAATGAAGGTGTGAAATCATCTCCAATTACTATTGACATATGACACTACATATTACCTATAGTGCAGTATCTATGACACTTGTGATTAGCAATTAATATTTTAGCTAAAATAACAATACCTTTGAGGAAATTAGTAAATAATTCCTGTTGTAGAAACTAAATTAGCAATTGCATATTAACCTAGTAATTTAGTGCACAAATTTTGTTTTAATTTAAACATTTGGGAGGACAAAGATAGATAGTTATTTTAATTATAATTTATTGGAAACTTCACTTTTACAACAGTGGCACACTTTGATGATAAAGGTGCGTCCAAGTAAAAACATACAAAAATAAAATTATTAAGTTTTTTAAAAAATGAATAAAAATAAATGTAAACATAATAGAACGTAGTGTGAAATACAAAACATAAATAAATAAAAATAAATAAATAAAACAAACTTAAAAAGAATAAAAAAAATAAAAATGTTTAGATACACACAAAATAATAAAATTATAATAAAATAATAGTTATTGCTAAACTCCTTCCAATTTGTGTGGATTAACTGAATATTATGCTTTATCATAGACGATGATGATAAATTAGACTTCATCAATCTTTCAAACCTTCGTCTATCTTCCTTTAGTATTTCTGTTAAATTTATGATGATGATAAATTAATTATAAATATTTATATTATTTATCAACTATCATAATTATCAACCTACGGTAGAAAGAGAAGGTAGGTAACCTGTTAAATGAATGTGACTTGTTATAGATTATGAATAAATGAATACATGAAATTAAACAAAGTTATTGAGAAAGGTATCTATGGATCAAGGTATTCTAGTAGATTCATTTGAAGGTTTTGAAAGAAGAGATGGGTAATTTTTAGTAAAGCACTAAAAATGCGAATTTACTATAGATGATGAAGACATAAATTAATAAAATAACAATTATAAATTTATTAACTTAATGCATCTTTGGTGCAGGCTAATGGGACGTACTGTACGCAAGCATCGTTGTCTAGAAGAATGACATTATAAGCTTAAGATTTCCCAAGTGAGTGCAAGATTCCGGTCAAATAATCATCTATTGAATTCACGGCATTCATTTGAATAATCCGTTCATTCACGAGTACCATAGATATTCTAAATTTAACTATAGATTACATAGAAGCAATTACTTAATAAGATTATGCAAATTACGAATTAAATCTGTCATTGATTATGGTTTTAAATTTATGAAATGAAAAATGTTCTACATACTAATGTGCATTCAATACCTAATAGGATATTCAGAATATTAAATCTGTATTTTTTCTCCAACAAAGCAGTATTTGAAATTAATATAGTCTATTGGATATCCGAGAAAAAAAGCTAAAGTTACAGCATGTATGGAAGTAGTTCCAGTAGTAAAGTAATTGAGATAAAAGGAAGGAATGTCTTGGTTTCTTGGTTACTATGTATGCTTTTCAGGCCCGTATCCAGGGGGGGTGCGTTGGGTGCAGACGCACCCCCCCAAGTCCCAAAAGGTCCACTATTTCCTCGGTTGGTATTTTTTCTTGTCTTGTTTAACTAAAGACAATATCATTATATATATACAAAATTTACATTATCAATGGTATACAAACAAAAATATGCTAATATAAAATGAAAAAATACCGGTAATTAAATTACGGAATCTGAACTGACTACAAACTCGATGTAAAACATGCGCAGTCGATCATGTGACGACAAGCAATAGCTTAGCGCTTCATGTACGCGGTACGCGGTAAAGTGTTTGCTGGAGAATACAGACAACTTAACCGGCGGTAAAGATGTGTCTGGAAATACAGACACTATCGAATACGGCGCTTTACTTTACCTGAATAAACCAACATTAGCCCATATCTCTAGAGTGAGAAAAGGGCTAAGGTTTATCCAGGTAAGTTGGCACAAATTGAAAAGAGTATTACAATTTATAAACTCTTTTTCATGCAATACATTGTCAGCTACATTTCATTCCAAAATTTGCATAAATATTTCTATTTGTATTCTGTCTTGGCACAGCATGATTGATAGTATTGCGTAAAAGAGAGTTCATTAAAAGCCATGTTAGTAAGAATATACCAACATACTTATTTAATAGGCAGCTACTGTATGCTTATGAAATATTTATATGGCTACTACATATAGATTTATTGATGATGTAATGTCTTGAATACATCTCAAACTTACACAAACCTTACATGGCTTCTTCCAAAGCAAAGTTTCATATTACATGCGACATCAAATTATTAACAAGCAATAAAAAATACATTTTTCACAAATTAATTTCTTTGGTTTCATTTGTAGTGATGGTAAAAATGATTATCTTTCAGAAACAAAGTGTAAAACAGCATACACATTTTTCACCAAAGAATTCAATACTAAAAAATTAATTATGATTCTATGAATCCTTTTTAGAAAGTGTATTGAGAAAATAATTCTTGTATTTTATTCTGTTGAAACTTACTTACCAAATCCATCATAGCGCTATTTAATCATACCTCAATGTTACTAATAAGCTAACTCTATACAAGTATTGTGCATTCTGATGCATTTTTATTCATTGATTCAGAATAACAGAAAATTGAAAATGGACAAATTGCAATACATCGAATGGAAAAATTACAAAATATGGAAACTGTGTTGAGTGTTACTGTTTAAAAATATACTAAAAATATTTAATCTGAATGAAAAATATAATTCACCAATAAAGAAAAAGTGTGTTAATACATTCAAAATTATGTGATTGGTAATGGCGCCTGAGAGTTTATTATGTAAACATATATTTTTACTCACTTCAATAAAGTATTGTTCTGGAGTTAATATAATCTGCAAGATAGTTTATGACTAGTCTTTAAAGTGTAAAATCCATGGGTTTAAGAGCATACTTAAAGGGTAACTACAGTCTTACATGAACTAATGACTAAAGGTAGGTCACGCAATCAGATGTGCTAAACTTGCGTATTTAAGTTTACCTACAGAGAAATATGGAGCAGTGATTTAGCTATAGGAAATAAAGTGGTGCGGTTGTCGCAGGAAAAGGGAACAAGCTCTGTTCAAGCCACTGGGTTGTCAAAGACCTCTGTGAAAAGTGTGTCAGGTTGAAACCTTACAAGCTGTACTGGTGGATATGGCCCTGTGGAGTGATTATATATTGGACTACCATGTGAGAGGCATGGGTTTGAGACTTTCCCCGTCATAGGCAGGATATTTTACATACTGCATTGAATTAGTGTTGAAGTAAGACTCGGAGTAAGGCATCACTCCTTGTTCATGCTTATCATGGTATGCTTATCATGGTATGCTTGTATGGGTCCATGAGGGCCTAATCCAAATTTTCTCAATTAATAGTTAAACTGGGATGATTAGTAATACATTTACAGAAATTAAAGCATAACATTGCTCAGTATTCACTTTATAGGACACTGGAACTTGAGATATTAGCATAAACTTGTTTTGTGAGAATCATGGGAAAAGATAGTATGGAAAAGAACTCAAGGACATAACATTTATGTATATCTATGAATGATTGTGCTAAAAGACAATATGAGAATGAACTTTAAAATAGTAAATTTGAATAAATGTTAAATAATATATATATTTTGTTTTTATATTTATTTATATAATAAATAACATTTTATCTAAGTAATTTCAAATAAGAATTGTAATTATACCATCATAAAATTATTCAATAGTCAATTCATATTTTTCATATAAATTTGGAATTTGATATACCCCTGTAATGGTGAATACTGTTTAGCTTTAATTTCAGCATTTTAACAGGTTTGTGTGTGCTTCATTGGTGAATAGTCTCTCTAGAGAGTTATTGCGATCTGGGTAATAGAATTGCACGGTAGCTTCACACTCGGTAATCAGTTCCGCAAATCAGTTCCAGGTCGTTTACGTTATATGCCCGGGGTATGTACTTCCATGCACAAGGGGTTGAACGAGGTCAATGTTTTTAAAGTTTAATGTTGTTATGTCATAAACTGAGTAAAATTTGCATAAAGTGAATTACAGCAAGTAATAAAAATAAATCTGTTTTATTTGTGACTTTGAGATTGGATACGGATATGTATCAGTTCAATGCTTTAAACATTTAGAAATATCACAGTTATCAACATTTGGTAATCATTAGATTTTTTTTTTTTGATTTTTTTTTATTCATAGGAATCACCTTTATATCGGTGGCACACATTATCATTAGATGTAGAGACATTATTATTAGATGTAGAGACTGTATTCTCTACATCACAATCTGGTTGTAAAAAGATTCTCATGAATTCAATAATTAGGTGGTGTTTGTCCAAGTACTATTTTATCAGAATATAATTTATATTGCTTATGTAAACAATAAGCATTCAATATCTCATTAAGATATTCTTCCAATGTACTTGCCTTTTAGCCGACAACAATGTGACGTGAACCGTCTCGGGTTTGTAAATAAAACACAGAAAATCAATAGTCTTGGTTCACTGCTTCTGAGACAAGAAATTGTACTCACATACAAAAGAACGTTTGACACTTGGAAACAACTAATATGGTAGACACGCATATCATTAATAAAACATATTACATTGTATTATACTCTAACTATTGATTCTGTTGAATTCAAATTAATTTACTGGGAACAGGAATCATGAAAATTAATTTAATAGTGTTTAGCTTCTGTGACAAAAAAAGGTAAACATCATTCTAATTTCAATTATGGTAGCATTGCTACTAGCTAGTTAGTTCTTATAATTGCAATTGTTAGTGTTTCTATTAATATTACAACATCAATGTTTAAGTATGTTTATGAATAAGTGGGGTCTTTACCAATGCAATTCTGAATGTTTACCTTTTCATAGAAAAAATAGAAAAGCTTCAATAGAATCTAGTTTGTACAAATTTATCACAGTCAACATTTTTATCCAATTTCTGCATTTCTGAAGAATTCACAACACGTAAATTATTACAGTAAGTACAGAAATTAATATACATAGCCATTGATTAAATTTCTCATTAAATATACATCAAATTCTAAGTAGTAAATTCCCAAACAAATTCATCTATTTTCATAATTTATAAAGCCAACCTATGAATATTAAACACATAATAATAATTGTACACATTACACTGGACACATTTAATACAGGAGTATTAAACGAGAAAGCCATTGAAATCCAGAACAATCTTGGGATTCAAGAGCAAAATTATATGTACGACGAGACTTAAGACGCCTAATCGTATGAATTCAAAGAAGAGCTTAAGTCTATACTAAAGATGCTTAAATCAATTGCCATGTATAATTTATTTCTAAGTTATCAATTTACTAAACACAAGAATTATTGAATGAAAAGTATACATTAATTATGTCCTATACATACACGATGCCTTGAGAATAGTATCTTAATTTTAAAGTGGTAGGAAGTTTAAGAGAGAAATGTGGCAGGAAAAATGCAAGACAGAATAGAAGAGAGCTACATATAGAATGGAAAGATACAACACCTATAATAGCAAGAAGAACAACAGAAGATGGCAATATAAAGGATAGACAAACTAGACAATGGTAAGATAAAATGCTAATGGACAGATTTTTATGCTAGAAAATGGCAACATAGAACACTAGAACATACTGGCAAGAGAAAACTCTAGAAAATTACCAGATGAGAAAAGGGCAACATAGAACTTTAGAAATTGGCAAAACAGCAGAAGATAGCAATGCAAAACTCTAGAAAAAGACAAAACTCTGGAAGATGGTAAGCCAAAACTTTGAGAAACTGACAAAACTCTGGAAGATGGCAACCAAAACTATAGAAACTGACAAAACTCTTGAAGATGGCAACCAAAACTATAGAAAATGACAAAACTTTGGAAGATGGTAAGCCAAAGCTCTGAGAAGCTGACACAACTCTAGAAGTTTCCTCAATCTATTAAGGGCTTTCATTCATCTACTGTCATAGAAGGGAAAACTTTCTGTACTAAAGTGATAAACTTGGCTACAAATTGCAGTTCAATTCATTCATAAACAGATTAATGTTCTACTATATATGCAAACACATTAACGTTTGCAATGGATTACATTACTGATTTAGATATTATTTATTTAAATACAACTATATAAAATGTAACATATATAACTTGTCAATCTAGCACTACATTTTGTAATCATTTTAGTAGACACAGTGTCTGGAATCCATTACAAAAGCATTACATACTTACTCCTATTTATGAAAAATATAATAGTAAAAATTCAATTCCAAAATCTATTAGTATTCCGGAGCAAGTTAAAAGACAAGCTTCTGGTACTTTAATGTTATTAGCAAGATAATAATATTCACCATTTATTCATTGTTATTAACTCATTAAGATATAGGAGTAACATGGATTAAAGAAATGACACAACAGCACTATAAAAGAAATTTGTAAAAAAAATAGAAATACAAAATTGAAACAATAGAAACATGTGGTTGACATTTTAAGTTTTGAATGGAAAGAAGGGTGAAATTTTGTTTTTAAATTTGCAATAACAACTTAAGGGAAACCTAGCACACTTATTAATGGTAAAATAAAGATTTCTTCTTCCCATTGACATACCATTTAAATACATGTTAACAATTAAAGTTGGTGGAACTGCATTACAAGTAAAATGATATGAATATCCAAATTGGCTCTTAGATGGTTTGAATAATTACAAGTAAATGAAAACATCTGTAATCTGGCAAAAATATCGTTTTTGTACCTGCCAGTAATGTCGAAATATTATAATTTATAAAGTCATCTACGTGCTGAGCACAATGAAGGAGAAAACTGCCTGCGTTTGTGTTTTAAATAGGAAATTTAATTGAGCATTTGAAATGCTTCAGAACGTCATGTTTCACTTTTTTTACCTAGGAATACTGAATGCTGTAAATTAAAATTGAAACAGAGTTTCATTTTAAATCTAAAGGCAAATTACAGGGAAAAAACAATGCTGTGGGTCAAACAGGAAATGACAACTGAGCGATGAAAACAAATTTAAAAGGGAACTGTCAGAAACTATGCAAAGTTTTTTGAAAAAAAAATAACATTCAATTCAACTAGAAAGTCACTCCGAGAGTGCATACCTCCGCCTACTGTAAAATTCTCCTACATAAGATTTCTCTGGTAAAAAAAAAAATATATATTTGTGTGTGTCTTAATGCTGTTTGTGATTTAGGCTAATTTCATTACAAGCATGTGTATGCGAGTTTGGTGTAATGGTTATGTAACAAGCCTTTCAATTAACAATAGCTTCAGTTGACTAACAATAGAACAGCAACGCAAAAATCAAACGAGTGAATTTGAAAAGAAATAGGTTTTTTAAACTACTCGCATCAAAAAACGTGCAAATTAAATCAAATTATGTTTTAAAATTACAAATCACAAATTATAACTCTTGCCTCTTGTTAAAAAATGTTTTTTGGACAAGTAGTTCTCAAGAAAATGCAATTTCAGTTTACTTGTTACTTTAAGACTGCTCGCCGGCTTTTGAAAAATTCTGTCCTATCTTTTAACACTAGCAGGTCTGAAAAAGTATACTAAAAAGTGGTCCAGAATTGGGACTGTGGTCCCAAATTTTAATGGAATGGTCCTTGACCACATATCTATCTGTCTGTTCATTTTGGTAAAGATCTTGTAATTACTTTTTGAGTAATCCTGCTAACAAACAAACAAACAAACAAACAAACACACGCTACCGATTACATATACCTCCTTGGCGGAGGTAAACAATATAGTTCTTTAATAAAGAAACAAATCTAAATATTTGTTGATGATAAATGTCTTGTTATTATCAAATGGAAAGAACGTCTAAATAAAGACTTCATAAATTAATTAGACCGTGTAATTATAAATTAAGTTGGTATTGATTAGTTGGTCTTTTTGTATACACAAGAATGTATGTGTGTGTTTGTGTACGAGATGTTTCACAGGTTTTGCCTTCGAGTATTGTATTAGTATATTCAGCAATGATGGGCTTAAAATAGTAACTACTTTAGTGAACCATATAGTACACACTGCAGGGATGGAAATAAACGGTTATCAGTTTTTAAAGCCATGATAAAGATAGAGATGACCAATGAAAAATGTATAAACAAATGACTGAAATTTTAAGCAACGGTTCGCAGTCTTATGTACGGCAACTAAAAAGGGTTGGTCCTGAGGGCAACCAAGTAAAATTCCATTGTTCAATACAACAGTACAGGTGTCAGATGTTTGATCATAGAAGACAACCAAACAAAACAAACAAGGCCATATACATGTGGCTGCAGTCGCGTAGTGCTCAAATTTGAATTAGTATTTACTGACCGACTAACCAACCGACCGACATAGTGAGCTGTAGAGTTGCGTAAAAATGATTCTGAGAGACCTGAACATGGCATGTGGGTCAGTTGATGCATCTATCCAATCTCAGTAAAATAGTAAGATATACCCTACTGCTCACCGAATAATTCAAACATCGCACCTACTAAATCTAGTGTATTCTATACACATGTTGAAGTGTGCATAAACAGTTCAACCATCCAATGTGGATTTTGATTGATGCAGCGAACAATGGGGTTGTTAATTTAGATTCATGAGGCACAACACAAGCAAGACATTACTGTTGATTGCCATAGCGAAACGATTGTAACACTTATTAACATGAATTCTTGACAAACCTTAATAACTAAGAAAAGCACATGTATTTGCATATGTAACGCTCCTCTCGACGAACATGTATGATTTATATAACAAAAACTGGACACGTTTTTCCTGACTCACAATACTGTATCTTGTTTTCGGAAACTCATTTTAAAAAGTAGGGAGAAAAATGTGAACTGGCTAGTTGTTATGGTTCTGGTTAGATGCCCATGTGGAAAATTCGGTCTTTCATCATTGTTTTTTCCTACATATTAATACAAAGCTTAGCAGGATAATTTCATTAATATTATATTTTACAAAACATGACTATCCGTAACTGGATTCAGGCCCACCTGAGATGGACTACAACCTATTTCGACCTTTTGAATTGATGTGACATGCAGTGTTAGTGCACATGTGATGCAAATTTAAGGATGAAAGAAAAAACACTTGAGAGACGCCGACGAGAACAATGCAATGTTTTTCCCTGCCAGCCTAATCTGAACAATGTTATCGGTATTCTGTATTTAATGCTTGTTCTAATATCAGCTGAACTTAGAAAACACATGAACAATAACTTAACAGAATAAAATACATCCAACAGTTATTGTTGAGTGAGTGAATGGCCGAGCGGTTAAGACAGTGGAACCGTAATTACGTAGCCATAACATCGGCAGGGGTTCGAGGCTCACTCACTCCATGGTTTTGGTGGTAGAACGAGTCTTCTCGGATAAGGACTATAAACCGTAGGTCCAGTGTACACATCTAGCTCGTGTGCACTTTAAAGAACCTAGTACATCTTTCGAGACGAGTAGGGGGCTACCCCGGTGTATTAGTACATCACAGCCACTGATCACCAACTGGGCCCTCTGGGAGACCAGTCTTTGACTGAAGAGGTTACCCAGTATAAATATAAATTTCAATCAGTTGTATCCATATACCTTTTAATTTTCAATCTATGTTATGTTATATTGCACTGTACCTTTAAGATACCGTATTCTAAAAATAGCCAGCTTATGAATAAGATATGGAGCAAAATAAATTACACTACTCGAATGATAACCTTACATATAGTGTCTCACAATAGCGGCGTCTCAACGTTTAAAGCATCTAGTAAATACAGTTCACAAAAAGACAATTTTCTGCAATACTATTGTGTGTTACATAATATATTAAGATGGCAAAAGAAAGAGTAATAATATGCAAAATAATGATCATCACTTACAATTGCCCAGGCTAACAGTGTCTGGATAAAAAAATATCCTGAAAATAGCAAAACGTGGATGCAGCAGCAAGGGAGTTAATTCCAATAGACGCACTCACTAGCTTCAGATGTACGCGGGTTGACTTTGAATACAAGACCTATTCATAATACTACATAATTAACAAATCAATATTTGCCAATGGAAGCTCACGGTTTTCACTACGTACGCGGAACAAGTGACATGCTAGGAACTACTCAGGCGTGAAAATGTAGTTTCATTCTTAAGGTTGACATAAGATGTGTAAGAATGAATTCGTTTCTATCAATTTTATTATTCCAAGTTTGAATATAAAATTTTATGCAGGAAAATCTCCAGAGATATATTCATTTAAATTCATTTAATTTAATTAAACTTATCCTATGAATAACTCAATGCAAGATTATATTTTTATTAATTCTATCATTATCAGTGAAATTTTTATTGTGAAAATTGTTATGAAAATAAATCCAATTGTATTTATGAACATTAGTAAGATCTCCATGACTATTGACCAAATTATGCAAATGAATATTGATAAGATCAAATTTCATTTAATTGATTGGTTCAGTTATGTTTATGAATATTCACAAAGACCAATTCTGTTAATATTCACAAGGACCAGTTCATGAATATCCACAAGGACCAATTCTGTTCCTGAATATTGACAGGAACCAATTCTGTTCATGAATATTCACAAAGACCAATTCTGTTCATGATTATTCACAAAGACCAATTCTGTTCATGAATATTCACAAAGACCAATTCTGTTCATGAATATTCACAAAGACCAATTCTGTTCATGATTATTCAAAAGGACCATTTCTGTTCATGAATATTGACAAGGACCAATTCTGTTCATGAATAATTCAAAAGCCCAGTAATTAATTGCACCACCTCCAGCATTACATCAGTTGTCTAAAAATATATTAAAATGTCACAACAGTCGGGAAATGCTATTTAAATCTTGATTAAAATCGTAACGTGTTAATTGAAAGTTCATTGAAGACTACGAGAACAAAAGCCAGTGTGTATACTGTTTTTTTCCCATAAGTTAGAGAGAATACTGTTTATTGATGATATATTGGGAATCTATAGATGCATTTCATTGCCTCATCCTTTGAATGGGACATAAAGCTGTGTACATAAAATGTGCATGCAAGAAAGAACACTATTAAAAATGAGTAGATCGATGTTTCAATGATTTTGCACTGTGGCTGCCATGGGTCTATAGATATAATTCGTTAAAATAAATCTAGCCAATTGGACTTGGGCTACTATATACGGACAAAATTGGTTGCTGGAGTTAATGGAAAAAATGGATGCAACAAGAATTGTTATCTATGTATACAAAAAAAGTGAGGCAATCCAAACTGATTCAATATTTCAAACTTTATTTTTTTTACATCTCATTTAAAGTTAAATGACAAAAATTATATAATTTATTAGCCTAATTATTCATAAGGTCTAATGCTATTCAGCGACATTTTTTTTCTTGTGTGTATTAATTCAGTAATTTAATATTTTGTATTTATTATTTATTAGATAAATTGTATCATACTTGAATATAATGGCCAAATCTATACATTATTCTATCCTGAGGACGATCAAAGCATATTGATCGAAACATCGAGAACTGCGTCGAGAAACTCAACAGTTCTTTTCAGAACTAATACACATGGTGTTCCGCAAACTTTATATCAACATCATTCAATTCGTTTGTCAAAACCTAATTCATACAATTGAATATGTAATTATTTTGGCAATCATTTTGAATTAAGTTAATATAAAATCAGCTGTATTTGCATATTCATTTAAATGTATCCAAGTATGTAAATATGAAATTCAGTGTCAAGTTGTAGTGGCAGCTACAGTAGTACGGATGTCTTACAATATGGTTGAAAAAATGCTATATTGGAAATGTGACATTAAATATAATCAACTATTTAAATTTAAATATATAATACTTTGTGTATATACATATGTATATTTGTATAAATGTTAATTTGCATAGAACATATGTTGTTAAGCTGTAATATTCTCATTATTTAAGTTTTCCATATGCCCAGAAAAGGAAACAGTTGTTGAACCAAATACTTCATCCATTTCTATACATAAAAAATGTATTTAAATCAAAATCTATTAATTTAATTTAATACTTAATAATTTAAAGTAATACAATAAATACCTGTATAGTATGTACATTTTCATTACTATAGTATTTAAATTATAAAACATTGTGAAAACTGTTCAATTTCCTCTCAACTGACAATATACAAAAACTGTGGAGGTCACAAACATTGAGGCGTCCGCACTGGAGTTTGTATAGTGTGTGTCTGTACCGCGTTTGTGCAACAAATTGTGAGTTTTGCTTGGCAATGTGAAAGGAGTATTAGACTTGTTTTTGGTCAATTCTATAGCCATTATCTGACAGATTTTCTCCCTCAGCAGTTATCTCCATTTTTTGGACAATAAAGGTATTGTAGTACCCAGTAACCTTTTTTGATTTGATTTCCAAAATGTATTTATATTTTATTAAAGTAACAATTAAATGTTATCTCCAAACAGTAACTTGAATTTTGTTATATGTATTAAAAAAACAAAACTGAATCGAAATGTTTCTACTCAATAAAAATATATATATTCAGTTTAATGGCCAGTACTTAATTTAAACAGTAACATTATTTAACATAATTGATTGATGGTGCAACTTGACCCTTTTAAACTGCACGCAATCTCATCTAGGATTTTTTATTGCCGCAAACCGTACTGAAAGTTATATTACAGCCATCATTTCAATCACCAGTCATTATTTATGTTAATAGCAGTCAGGCCTTGAATTTTCATATTATTCTTACGATATTTAATCAATGACTCTTAAAAAGAAATTTCAAGGATTTGCCAATATTTCTAGATTATATTTTTCTACTTTCTAAATCTAAAGTAGGTTATGAAAACAGGTTTGAGTACAAATACAATTAATGTTTTTGTTAAATAATGCAACAATAGCAACATAAAAAGAGCAAAATATTAAAGATTTACTATTAGGTTTATTAGGATTAAAATAATTATTTCATTAAACAGAAATTAATACAGACTTGTTTTCATTGTTTTCTAACTACCTAGTTAGAGGTCTGTCTTTGAGGGCATTTTGTAGCGGATTCAGTATGGGATTCCGAGACCTAAACAATTATAAAATAACATTTTGTGATTATTCTAATTTTTTACATTTTGCATTGTATTTTCCTAAATTTAATGGGGTAAAGTAATTTTTTTTAAAGCGAATTTTGTGAGGCTCAATACAGCTACTGTATTTTTTTTTTCTGTTTGTTTAATTTGTTATGCATCTGTAATTTGGTTACTTAGAAAATAGTAAATTTAGGCTTGAATGCCACAAATGGTATAACTATGATTAAATAAACACTGCATCTCCACACTAAAATTGAATTTATGTTAAAAATGAATTCTGTCACATATGACAGCTTAGTACTAATTACGGCATTCCTCAGCAAGTGTTTGCAATTCTATATCTACAGCAATGAGATGAAAGATATCTAATAATACACTGAATCATCAAATGCGTTTATGTCCAAAATTGTATGTCAAGAGTGTCAGAAGCTATGATGAAATATGACATATGATAGTTTACTAATAGGAAAATGCCTAGTTTATAATTACAACCATCCCTCTAATTATAGACCACTATTTTAAGATAATGATGTTGACACAAAATGTCGGTAGCCTATAACATAGCAAAGCTTCTAAAACAATAAAAAGTCATAACATTTCTGGAATTTAGTATTTTAAGAATCAAAGAAACTAATTCCTAAAAGAACTATGGCATGCAGACACATAAAATCAATTTAGAATTGTGCAATTGTTAAGCTCTGTCTAAACTATCTAACTACTTTGAAAACAAAATTGTGATGTACCCAAATATGGTAGTGATATGCTTAAAAATGGTAGTGCTAAGACATAATCATGTCCATATATATGGGCACATCACATATTTTTGTCACATAAAGTTTGATAGTGTAGACAGAGATTTAGGACAAAAATGTGATTTAAACATTACAAAGTGCTCTGGTATCCCAGTATCCAATCCACAGTTATTATTAGCAACACAACTAATGCAAAGCCTCCGTTACATTCTTGGTTAAGTCAGGCACTCCAACCTGTCTTTACAACAAGCATTAAAACAATACTATCAAATATTTATATATTTCCTTGAGAACGGCTAAAAGTGCATAGATTTTATCACAAATGCAAAAGAAAATCCAACCACCAATTACAAGATTTCACAAACGTAAAAATTATTTCTAAAAGTCAAGTTATAAATAACCTTAGACTGGTTTTAGAGAATAAGTTAGTAAAACTTTGATTCAAAACAGAACAAGATCTCTGAATTTTGATTTCAAAAAAAGAAAGTGCTTCTATTGAAAGGAACTTTTACCACCTATTAATTACTAACATTTCAAAAGCATATAATAATATGGTGTCTATAAAAAAGAAAACCATAGACACACTGCAAGCATGCAAACAAAACAAAAAAAAAAGGCTAATTTCTACAGTTAAGAGTTATTCAAAGCATGCATGAAAACACAAAAACAAAATTACTTCCACCGCACACAGTACTAAATTTCTTTAGCACCTTTTACTTACCAATTTGAAATGCCAAACCTACAAATATGGTAGTACACATGTTACTGTAAAATATCGTATTGCGTAGGTAGCCTAGACAACACAAAGATTTTAATGTCACCTGAACAGTTTTAATAAAACGGTGATTGATGTTTCATGAACAGGATACATAAGGGTAACATCATTTACAGTGTTAATGTACGATTTTTTTTAAAAAGGGAGCTTTCGATTTTTGACGACCTAGGAACGAGCTAGGTCAGGTCAACCTAAAAACCATTAAAATTGTGTTGTGGTGGGAAGAGAGGAACTTTACCGCATACGAATAATTAGTTAGGTCTTCGCAAATCAAAAGCTCCCCATTATCAGTTAAAAGAAAATTCATGCTACATAAACATAAATTGTTAGTTGAGCAAGCATCTTACCAGTATGATTGGCATTGTTCAGAAAATTGTACCAAGTGCATCAAACCATGTGATTAAGCTTGGGTCAATGCTGGTCAACCGGTCAAACTCTGCAAGACCAATCCTAAAAAACCAAGATGTATTTTCATCATCATGTGAGTCCCCAATTGCAATAAATGTTTAATCTAATCATATGTGGAGAGAAGGAATTATTTTCTGTGCACACAAGTCAGGTGACATGCTTTGCGCACAAGTCAGGTGACATGCTTTGCACACAAGTCAGGTGACATGCTTTGCACACAAGTCAGGTGACATGTTTTGCAAACAAGTCAGGTGACCTGCTTTGCACACAAGTCAGGTGACCTGCTTTGTACAAATAGCTCTTTCATTTATCATTACCTGCCCTTGTCATCTAATCTGGCTATCTTGAATACATTCTCTACCATCTCCTCAATTGCATCTTGACACATGGCCTCCATTACTGGCCACATGTCTTCTCTGAAGAAGAAGTAATCAAACATTAGTATACTGTACAAACGCCAATAAAGGATGACTGGCTACAACCTAAAACATAACATTGCCAAAGTAATCGCAACCTCTGTTAGCGGTTTTCTTTGCCTACTAACCACCTCTAAAACAACCGTAAAACATTGAAAATAACCACTAGTTAGAGGATCTTGAATCAATTCAATTACACACCTGAAGTGTCAAACGCTCCATTTGCATTTCTAGAAGAAATTTTTTTATTTGGTTGCGTACCTTGTACCTGGATTGCTCGGTAGAGGCATCTTGGAATTATAAGCGAGGGTGAAATCTGAACCTCTTGGGATTGGTGCGCTAAACATCGATGAAACAGGACGTCCTTTGTTGTCATCAAAATTTATCATCTAACAAAATTTATGTTTGAAATATATAAAACAAGAAACCATAACATTTTTCAACAGTGGATTTGAGCCTTTCTTTCTCTTAACTTGTGAGTGAAGCCATTCGCCAACAAAACTGCTGTACGAGATCTGTGAATATTCACTATCATTATATTATTACAGTATATAAATCCAATTATTTATAGTTTATTTATATTATTTTATTTTGTTATTACCATTTCTTCTTCACATGCTTTCACAACATCTCTTACTAGCTCAATTGTAACATAAAAATATGCTTTGAAAATCTTGCGCAAGTTATCTCTGCTCAGTGCACCCAAGTTCTCAAGATCGTAACCTTCAAAAACATCTAAGAAAAAAAAAGACAAAATAGATACAATAATTGTCGTTTCCTCTGTTAGTTGATATGAAATCAAAAGTAACTAACATATTATTAAATATTGGTAACATTAATCAATCACATGGACACAGAATGCCATATACAATAATAAAAATATACTTGCATTTCAATTTATCTTTTATGGTTCCTTTCACAAGAACAGAAAGACCATGAACATATTCAGTGAAGTTAATGTAGCCATCTCCATCTGCATCATAAAACTGAATAATAATGATGCAATGATAATAAAGCAGAAGTATATCGGAATAGCATAGGTGTGTTGATCATGGTCCTATACTGGACTCTCTGAGAGAAGTCATGTACTAAAGAGGTCACCCAGTTTAAAGAAATAAATCAAAACACTGTTTTGTGTTTGTGTAAACAGAACTTTATTTAATAATAATATTTATTACACAAACAAACATATTAGTACAAGCAGCGACATATACAGATGGAATATGTTACTGCAACAAGATTTTACCTTAAACATTCTGTCCATAAGTAAGTTCTTCTCAACCCCGAGTGAGCCTAGACATTGATCAAACACTTCTCTTGTTATGCCCTGCTCTTTGGTACATATAATAAAATACTGGATGTACAAGGCTTCAATCTCAAAATGGTCAACTACAATCAGGAAATTACAATCAAGAAATTAACAACGTATTGTACTGTATAATACAGTCAGTACTCCTCCAGACTTTTAAGATATCATAGACCTACATATATACTATGTAAATCATAAATCAGCCCAAGAAGTTTATAAGCAAGTTTACTAGTTTTGAAAGAAAGCAGAGACACAGTATAAAAATATCTTAAGATAGCAATATTGGTATCAGTGAGCAAAAGGGTGTTCAGGAGAAACAAAAACGGCCATTAAGCAAAAAAAAAAAACTCGCCAGCCCGGAGAGACAGGCAGCACTGGGAGATATGACTTATGCCTGTGTATCGTATCATGGTCAAGGACTGTGTGCATCTCATCTGCTACGCCCCTACGATCCTCTAGGTCATGGACAGCTAGAACAAAATATCAAGACCTCCAGTAATATATGTTAAGGTTTTCATTCAACTTTCAAGTTATTTGTTTCCATGTTTTGAAGGGGGAAAAACCACTCCTACTTACAAAATGTTTCACTTTTTAATTTACACAAGTCATCCCAAGTTAGTTCTTGCTTATTATATTCTTGGCCTAAAATTGAAAACAAATATTATTGTCAATTCAGAATAGTTAGTATGTTAGAATACACAAGGTCTCAAGACAAATATAATAGACGATTGGAGGGGGTTTAAAATACTGTAAAGAATATCAACAGTTTTTTATAAACAACATTTCTTTAGTTTTAATTTATGTCAAAGGAAACGTGTGTTATTGAATTACATACCAGGGTAAAAAGGTTTCATTAAAATGTTTCTAGGATTAGCCAATGGTGGAATAGGTATCTTGATCTTCATAAAGGTATGCGTTTTGTTGTGTGAATCATGCGGTTCACATCGTTCACAAACATCATAATCAACGCAGTTGGAACACTATAAAAAGTATTATTTTAAAATATTAGGAATTAAAATTGTTGATATAAAGTTTGCGGTACACGACGTATAATAGTTCTGAAATCAATATGCTTTGATCGTCCTCAGGTGTGAGAATGTTTGGTTTACCGTATCAACATTTGATTTCGCCATGCGAACCTTCAAACAATAAATTATAAATTGACAACAAAAAAATATTCTCTACCTTGTATCTGATGCCACAGATTGGATTGGCACTGCATGTATTACAAGTGATTCCACGATGAATTATGCCCTCTATAGAAAACAAAAAAAACAATGAATATCATGTGGTGTTTAGTATTGCCTTTTACACTATTTGTAATTCATGTCTTAAAAAAGAAAGAAATAAGGTTCCGAGTGTCTATGCTTTGTAGTAAGTCAAGGACCAGAAAGCAATTGAGGAAGCACATCCTAATGTTCCTGTATGTGCACAATGAACTATGACCCAACTAATTTTGGGTCAAAGGTTGTTGAAAAATCAAATCTCCATATTACCTGTGCGAGATTGATCCTCAGCAATATTAAACAGCAGATTAAACAAACTTTGATTATCCTGATGGACGTAAAGACCACCTGCCTGAGGACTTCCAATCTCTTCCGGTGGAATTTCGTGCGAGGGTGTGGCAAGCAAAGAATGCTGTGTGCTTATCATAGTGTCTGTTGGTCTGAAAGAACGTGCTGGGGTAGTTAGGAGTACGTCACCAACTTGCCGATTACTTGTGTTCAGACTAGGACTGTTGTCTATCTCACTAGTGTGGATTATTTCACCAGCATCTGAATAGATAAAAAAAATGCTAAACAATCAACTGTAATATTGCTCAAATATTATGTTCCAAGTTGTCGAGCAGGTGTCTGTTCGAAGGGCATTACTGTATGAATTGAGAATAACTCCATAAGATAAAAATTTCATTTGGTCTAAAATAAAATGCGATTCTGGTAGTTTATTAAGAGAGCAAGGATGCAGTATGTGGGTCTGGTGAATGTCAAAATGTTAAGGAAGTGTTTGAAATAATTTATAAATAAATGGCCCTTTAAAACAAATACATCAACGATTGATGTTTATTACCTATTATTTTATTATCTAGCTTCTTAAACTTTTTCCAGTTTGAAAAAACCATAGCACCTGAAACCCCAGCAGCTATACCTACTGCTAAAGTCCCAATGTATTTCAGATCCATCCTGTTCAATAAAAAGAAATAATGTCATTCAAAGTTTAGAAATTTTCCTTAAATATAGGCCTAGCGGTAGTAGGATGATTTGGCCCAACATGGTGCTTCAGCCGTCATTTAAATGAAATAACCTTTTTTTTTATGTATTCTTCGATAATTAATGTTTCATTCAACCAGTCCAGGAATCAATTCAACATGGCTAAAACACACAAACAATTTAAAATGTAATTTTCCTAATATCATCAGGCATAAAATAGAACTGAATACATATAATATAATTGTTAGTTTAAACACTACGTTTCGGCTTACTACAAAGTTGTATGTTGCGGGCAAAAAAGTGGGCCGAATCGTCCAACGAAATATGGGCCGAATCATCCCGGCTTACTAGGTGAGATCTACGCGGCGACGCAGGTGTCTACACCAGCCTAGAGGCTAGGCCTAGGCCTAGCTAATAAAACTACGACTACTACTAGCACGTCGATGGTCTAGGCCTAGGTAGCTAAAATTAGCCCTACCTTAGCCAAGCAAGATTTAAGCACACTTAAAAACATGTTTATTAAACATTATGGAGCTTTTTATAAGTATTTTGTTGCAATTTTTCACTCCCAATCACCAAAAAAAAAACAAGGAATGTTGAAAATTCGCGCACATGAGTGGTGGCGCTATTGATGTGTTGCTTATAAAACTATTTAATATTAAATTAAAGGTAGTATTGTATTTTCTACAATGATATTTAAAACACAGTTAATATAAATTAAGTATTGCAAAATATTTAATATAGAAATAATATGATATATAGTGTTTTTATATTAATAGATATCAAAGAACTCTTATAGCTTTTGTGAGCGAGGCGAAAGTGAGGTGGGGATAAAACAACATGGCGGGTGTAGTCAAAAAGGTGTCAAACATTTTTTAATTAAAAATATATGTTTAATGCTATAATTTAGAAAATGTAATGTCTTGTCATTTTGTATTATTTATATATGTCACTGTTAAAGATTATTGAATAATAGGCAAGGCCTTCTTAGTCTATAATTTCAGTTCTCCTAGCTAGGCCTAGCTAGTAGGCCTAACGATATTTTACAATACTGAGTCTGAGTGAGGGGTTATCAGGCGCGATTAGTTATATTTTTATGCGAGAGGTCAGGCGAACTGGGCCTAGCTTTTTTTTTTAATACCAAGCAAGTTATAGGTGTAACTGCAAAACCTTCATTTTATTATTTTAGGTTTAGACCCCTAATTATAAATATTAATTAGAATAGTACAGTAATTAATGAGTAAATGAATATGAAAAAAATAATAAAAATGCAAAATACATACATACATATATACATTTGAGCCTAAATAATTTGAGGTTGTTTTTATTATATCCACAGACAACTGGACTTGTTGGTCTTGCTGTTCGTGCAAAACCACATGATGTAAGTTAACAAAGCATAATGCAACAAAATCAAAAGAGTCAATACATATCATTGTTTTATTTACCTATTAGTATTATGGTGTTTTTGTTTACTAATAAATAGGCACTGAAAGGCATATACAAGAAGGTACTGGGTGTGGTGGCCAACATGCCAGAAGATGCAGCCTACAGACAGTATACAGAAGAAATCGTCAATGAACGTTTAGGTTATATAAATACAGTTAGTATAATATCTTTTTCGCCTATTTATCATAAGTGGGTTACCATTTCTGGATTCTACAATTCCAATTTAATATAAAACTTACAACTGCCCATAACGGCATCACCTCTATGTTAGTCTTAAGTGCAACACAAAAAAACTTCCCAGAATTTGTTTTTAAATATGAAAGTTAATTAACTTATCTTTTCTAGGAACCAGATATTAGTAAATTAGAAAGCAAGATTGATTGTGGACAAATAGAAGAAGTTGTTTTACAGGTAATAATTTCTTATGAATGAATACTTTACATCTTTGTTTAATATTTGTTAAACATTTATCTTACAGTACAAGCTTTGTTGTTAAAATACTTCTTTCGGACCAGGGTTGTAGGGTGTCATTCTTTCTAATGGTTTAATCACTTAAATTAAGAAATAGATATATTAAGTATTCATTTGGGACATGGCAAAGAAGATTAAATTAAGGAGTCTGTAATTGGATAGAGAATTGTTCTTATTATATAGAGTACTTTTTTTTAAAGATAGTATAATAAACGAGCCGTACAAATGATCAGGGACTCTGCCGGGAGTATTTTATTTCTCAGTTTCTTTCGAGTCTAATTACTTAGTCCAATTAACTATAATTATATAACAAAGGAAAGGATATGTTCACCTTCTGCCTGTTGCAATGCACCACAAAATGTGTAAAGTGAATAGATTGGCGCCCTCTTTATTTATGCAATATGCCTTTGCGTGTGTATCTGTAAGTATTATTAGAAAAACACAATGTTAGTGAGTTTAATAAGATAACAGAATTACCAATTACGTGTGTTGGTTTCCTATTCACAAACTTTCAAATAAAATTACAATATCTTCTAATTTTCTAGGCCCAAGCTGAATTATCGTTGGCTCGTAAAATGCTGGAATGGAAGGCATGGGAACCATTGATAGAAGATGCTCCTGAAGGACAATGGAAGTGGCCATGAATACACCCTATACTCAAATGGAATAGCCTTTACCTGCCTGTGTTAATAACGGTCCGAATGTCTAATTGCCAATATTTGGTTAAATTAATGAGAAAGGTTTAAGATAATTATTTAGCAAAGATAATAAACTACTGAGTTTCGTCCAGTTAAAATCAAAGTTTATGAAGTGGAGTTTGTTTATTGTGTTTTGAAAAATAAACATGAACAAAATATAAAAGTTGAGTGTTCTTTATTCCTTTATTTTTAATACAAATTGTTGCTGTTTGATTTTTGAAAGAAAATGAGCTACTACTCTACAATACAAACAAAACAAAATTAAAGATTCAAAATTAATTCACCTAACAATGAATTCGATATTTATTAGCAAAGAAAGAGTGATGGCGAAGGTAGTTTTATAAAACAAATAGCATTATATCATGGAGCTATCATATTGCCTAATTTTTCGCGACAAGTTGTCATAAAAACATATTTTTAACTTTTCTCTATGTAATTGAATTATGTATTAAGGAAATCTATGTAAACACGGATCTCAAACGTAATAATCTGCTATTCAGTAAACAAGTACTGAAGCTTAATATTACTAATAAAAGAAGATTACGACATTTACTCGTGATATAACGCGCGAGAATGAAACACTGATATGTCGACATAACTAATTGACGGTGCGCGCGTCCGATACACATAACTAACTTGACGCGCGCGTTTAAATTCTGATAACACCTGTTTCGATGATATCGTGACAAATGCTATATAGTTATTAACATATCAATTTAAATACGTCATGTGTATGAGACTATATTAATAGGAAATCGAATTCTTTGGAGTTTAAATCAAGTTTTTAAAACGGTTCAAATTGAACATATTAGTATTTATTGAATTAAGTATCGAATTATTGAAATGCGAACGAGAAAGCTAACCCAATTAGCCTTCTAATTTGATTTCATTACAAAAACTGAGATAGTCATTTTCGTGAGAAAGACCCATTGGAGAGATAGTGCATTAAGTTATTAAATAGAAGGGCTAATTTTGTTGGCTTGAAACTTGCCTTGCTTGTTCCTCACAAGCAATAATATAAAACACAATGGAAAGAACAAATGATAAACTAAAACACGGTCAATATGATAACATTTATCAAATAATGAAAGTGCATAGGCCTACTGTATTAAAAATAAGATAGAATGCAACAAATAGGCCTAACTTCGACGTAAGAAATACATTATTAGCCTAAACTGAAATTGGTACGGTGAAAGATGACGTCGTTTTAGTGAAAATCAATAACTAATTTAACAAGACATCGTGTTTGTAGGTCATTAATACTGTAAACATATTTGGTCATTCATTTACCCTTTCCAAGGAGAAAAATAAATGCATTTAGGTCGTTGTTTTTGAACATTATTTATGCCTAATTGCATCCGTAATGGGGTTGAACTAAAGGTATCCATGTAGTCTACAACAAATTAGTTTAATTTGGCAACAATGTCTCTAGACGCTTCTCATCCGGGTACATTCAACTCGTGATAATGACGTTTGTTTGTTTAGGCTGTGGATTTCTACGTAAAGTCAGAAAATAGATTATAACCAATTATACCTGGAAAATCCATGTTTCCTTATATACCGTTTCTTTAACTTTTAACAGTAGCTATAAAATAAATAGCTGCTTTGGTGTGGACACACACCCCCCTAAAGTGATTATTGTTTGCCAAACATGTAAGAATTCTTTTCAAACGTATGATTATGAACAGTAGCAACCGCATGACGATACAATAAACTAGGCCTATAGGTTAGCTTAAAATATTATAGCCTACTTATAATACTGTTTTGGATAATTGTGCTTATAACCAAAGTATTAGCGTGATTATGTTATTAACAAATGTCCTCTTGTAGCAAGAGGGGATTTACACTTCCTGATTGGTTGATTGTTTTCACCTGTTGATTTTAATTTGATTTTAATATCGTATGAGCACTCTTTGCAAAAGTGACAGAAAACTATGGAAACGAACTCTGCACAATCTTGTAAAATTTCGTGTTCTAATATTTGAGAAAAGTTCGAAACTAACACTTTAAGCCAACTACAGCAACATTTAGAAATACAAAATTTTGGAAAAAAGAAGTTTAGTGTCACTTTTAATATCAATAAAAAAAAAACAAATCTCAGCAGGCTAAGTTTGTAATCGGGATTCAATCATAAGCAAATCAAGCAACACTAATCTTATAAGTAAAAGTTATCTTCGTCACCTGTTGGTTTGTGATGTGAAATGGTTTCAATTTGTCTACTTTTAAAATGTAACTATTTTTAGAATGTAATGTTCTAAATTATTTTATAATTTTGCTTTTACAAGAAGGACTTCTGGGTTGTCCCAATTCATTGATGTATGTAACAAATACTATCTATTTTTAGACAGATTATTGAGGTGGGGGAGTGGAGGTGGGTAAGGATTTCCTTCCCCGTCTACAGGTCAATTATAACTTGTATGATATTACCGGTTTAAACCTGTTCTATGCAGAAGAAAACATAGAATAGATGTAGGCCTACCAGTTAATTCAGGTAACGATTCACATGTAACGAGTGAAAGACGAACACAAACGGTTAATGCAACACGTTTTCAGACACTAGTTGGATAAGATGATATCATGCGTCTATTCCATTCTTCATTAAGAGTAAGCACAAAATCCCATAGGAGAAATCATCTAGTATGATGCAAGCAAGAAATCAATAATATTACAACTGCTATGGCATCAAAGATTGCAACGAGTGGAGGTGTGAAATACAAACAGAATACTACTCAGGCTATCCTACAGAATGTTTCATTAACAACATTGTACATGCATAAATGAACATGTTTTCGCGCCCTTTTAGCAAACTCGATATAGGCCTATGTTTAAATGACATTATAACATCGTGCGTGACGAACGTTTTGCGTACAATGTGCAATTGTTTCTATACATGTGTTTTTGGTGAAATTAGTTTGTGATCAATTAATTAATTTGTCACCAGTTCTTTTTTTCCAAATTTAACCGTGTCCTAAAATGTAGGACACTTCTTAAGTAAGTTGCTATTTCGGTGGCCATCTAAATGCCTACTACCCTTATTATCAAGAGTTAACTATCTTGTTGATTAACAAGGATGACTATAATGAGAACGTACGTTTTAGTTATAGGTAAACAATTTGGAATTAGAAATATCAATTTTGGCTACCTAAGGATGTTTAGCCTTGATATCGAGAACATAAATGCTGTTCGGAAATTGCTTAAATGCAAAGCACATTTCAGGGACAAAATGGTTTCAAATTATGTTATTTTTAATAACAGTTCTTCCTAATTAGTTTAAGTAGTAACAACATTCTAAAATTAGTTTTCAACACAATACCTTAAAACCAGAGTCAAGATTTGAAAGACTACCTACCGTATAAATCCTTTATTATTATTTCAAATAATTCTCTTATTTTGTATTTCTTCAGTCGTTACAACCTATCGCATGTTATTGTTTGTTCACTAAACCTCACCTGGCTTTTATGCTAATTAGTAGACACAGTATGGTATGTCTTTGTCCGTGCAAGTATGTGGTTTCTCCAAGAGGTGGCGCTTACTGCAAGATGGAATGCATGGTACAAGTCGAGCAAGTTATTTGGTCCAATCGTCTAAAACTTAATACCGTAAATCTTCTGAGTGATTTATACAAATAATGGGTATTTCAGTAAATGATGAAATTGATAACCATGATTTAATTGGCAATAGCACTATCGGAAATAGTTTATAAGTTAACAGATGAATAATTAATTTGATAATTAATAAGCAACAAGCAAAGTAGATATAATGCATCAGACCATACCTTCAAGATCAGACCAATCAATGTGAAAGTACATACATTTCAGCTACATCATCAAAATACTCAAAAAAAGTTAAACAAATGAACCACAATATGAAAATAATGTTTCTTTTAATTTATTAAAATTTCCACTTATCTTAATGTAAACTTGTGTAAACAACACAACTCCTTTTTCTTTGGCATTCCTAAGTAAGGCACATTTTTTGAAAAAGTTGTTTATAGTTAGAGAAACAACACAAAGTTGTTCTAACAAAAATAAATTAATTAGCGAACAAAAACGAAAAATAAGTTTGCATTGAGGGCACGGAACAAATCATACAACAGTATCAATTTGAAGAGATAGCATTAGAAGCAATATGAATCTGCGCTCAACACAACCCATATCATTTGCTCTATAAGGAACAACATATATTGCAATTCATACTAAAAAAATAAAATGATTATAGCTGAATTAGTAATATTAAATATAAATTGGCAATATAATGTAATTTTCAATTTTACATTTACACTTTAAAGATGTTTTTGATTATCTCATCTTTTTCAATTTACGAATTAGAGAACTTTGTTTTGTTAAAGTAACCTATATATCTAATATTTCAGAATCAAAGGATTGGATGTTTCATAACAAGACTTAGTTTTCATACGTATTTGTATAAACTTGTTAAAATAATGAACCAACAAGTTCACTACATATTTTATTGAGTTGCTGTTAAATCTTTACATCTTGTCCATACTCTATACCATACCATTGAGAGTATCAAATGATACATATATTTTTGCTTAATGGAAGAGCTGTCCCTTTGAATAATGATTGCAATATAGGCAATAATCATATTAATATAAAATACATCAAATATTATAATCTACAAAAATAGTAGTTATAACATTAATAATAACGATGTGGTAATGATAAACATTAATTAATTATGTGCTTAAATACAAAATTTCATTTCAATAGTAGTATGTGCATTTACACAGAACACCTTTACAGTTTACAAATGCTATTAATAATTAGCTCATTGTAGTGTGAATATCAACATTTAAATGTGTATAAATTGTCAACTGCATAGAATACATAATAAAGGGCCATTGTCCAACGTTTGGACAATCATTATCAATTAGTACTGTATTTCATATTCAAACTTCTACTGTAAATATTGTAATATTGAATATTGAATATTAAATTGGTTTGGGGTATTTTTGTAGTGGAAACAATAGAATGATACTACACATTTAGAAATATTTCAGGTAAAAAAGTCTTTGAAGTTTTGAGTATCGCATTTAAACTCTGTATTGATTTAATAAAATGTCCACACCAAAAATAGCAGATAGACATCAGCTTATGTGCATTTAATTGGAACTGAGTTATCAATGGATAATAAACCTGGCAGGCTGTCCATCACAAGATATTTCCATCTATACAATGAGGTACAAACCTCCAAAGTTATGGTAGAAAAGGAAGAACGCTGCCAACTACATCAGGTTGGCGATATCAAATGCTTTAATTATAGCATATTGCACAAACATAAACTAAACCAAATGACATTGAGTAAGGTGGGTAAATTAAAATGTTTACATAACAAAGCAAAAATAAAAATACTGTAAAATTATGATAAAAAAATTTTAACATTATGAAAATGATACTTTTCCTCACATAATATACATTATAAATAACATTGCATATGAACACCTTCCTCCCAATAGAATTTATAATATTTTATGTTAATAATGTATATTAATGATAGGAATCAAGATCAAGTGAAAATGTCTATTTGTTCAATCTCAAATGTGGTAGTCAATATTTAACATCAACATCGGCATGACAAATGATGTGTAAAAATAGAACATTTGTTACCATAGTACAATAACAATATGTTAAAATTCATTATATTTTGGCGCCAAATTATCTTGAGAAACAGACAATCATACTAAAATATAATTGCCTCAGTACAGACATACAGGTTCCACACAAGATAGCTAGTTACTATCTTTGTATTTTGTGCATTTAAATATTTAAATGTTTCATTTGTTAGTAATAACATGAATGAGTAATAGGAAGAAAGATTGCTACAAATCAGTTCAATTTGAAATTTAGATTTCAGGAAACGATATACACTTGTTGCATTTATAGAATATTGCGACAGACAAACATGATATCGTAAGGTATTACGAAGCACCATTTTACACATTAAAGAATCGCTGATCTAAAATACAGTCAACTCTCATAATACCAGAGTTTCTGAAAACTGGAACTTTCCCCACTACACAAGATTTTTTTTAGGTGTGAAAATGTTACCAATTGAAACGCATTCAGAATACCAGACTTTCTAGAAAACCAGACAGCCAAAGGGTGTCCAGTGTTGAGAGAGTTTACTGTATAATAATCTGTTTGAACTTGCTCAAAAGGCTACACACGTCAATTAATATTATCTCTAAACTGCTATAACACAAATTTTGGAAAACAAAAATGAAATATCATTTGAAAAAGAGCTGTTTTGAAACACATTATAGCAAATTCTGATTAAATTTCATCTTAAAAAGTCTTTTTAAGGTAATTATCTGATAAAATTTCATTGAATTACATTTCTTAATTGCTTACTTTTTGAAAGAAGTAAATTATTTTTTATCAAATTACAACGTTATACCTCAAGAAATACTAAATTGCTTTCAACGAACAAAGGAAATACATAATTTTACTTGGATGAATGATTTAGTTTCAATTTGTGCCACACGGCTGCGTCATTTAATCTTGTGACTGTGGTTCTTTGCAATTAAATTTATATTATTGTGAGGTATAATTTATCTGACATTTTTGTACGTTTTATAATTCATGTGACAGAAGCATCCAGGTATAAATTCGTTTCAGATTGAAAATTTGGAAAGCTTTCAACTAATAATAAAGTTAATAATGCCAATAGTTGTTATCTTATTGAGTTATTGTACTGTGTAACGTTTTGAGCAAGTATCGAAAATATAATGCAATAACACAATACAAAACCAAAATTATTACAAAATTATCATAAACAATAAAATTAACAATATCATTAACATAAAACAGAAACATTAATTGGTCTTAGTAAACAAAAAAAACCCCATATATTCCTACAATATAAAAACAGATACATACAATTTAATGTACAAAATTAATATACAAAATGTACACTTTTATATACAGCATGACTGTTGGTTTACATACAGACCCAGTCTTCGCTCACACGACATTCATGTCTATATTGTCTATTGCAATGTTGGCAATATGGATTGTTTGTTTTCTTTTTCTTCTTCTTCGCGTTAACAATCTTTGATTTACTTTTGTGCTCCCATATCCGCGTTTCTGGTTGAAAAGTGTCAGGGTTTAACTGAACTTCTAAAGCTTTTGCGTCAGGTTTGTCGCAAGCGGTTACTACGTCATATGGAGGAGGATGTACTGGCATTTCCTCGCATTCGTCCTTTTTGGTTAGTGCTGTAGTGCCTCCTGCACGATACCCTTTGCTGAGAACTACTTCTAGATAGCATGGTGGCAGGTCGCTATGAGCAATGGCTGCAGCCTCATCAAATGATGAACATCCACCAATTGGTTCTAAAAAGAGACAAAATAAAATAAGTTAATGAAAAACCTTTCTTTACTCGGGGGAAGCAAGCACACAGCATTTATATTTATTGCAGAGTTTCTTGTTGCAACCATAATAAACCTTTTGGAATTTCCCATACTGTATATATTTTGTACACACTACGCCATAGTTGCATTATGCAGTAATCTTTATCTAGTAATATTAGCATATGCAGCATTTTAATGATATTCTTGTTGTGGAAATAATTTACTGAAGATTAATCAACTTAATTAATTAATGGGTGTGTCCTATAAAAATTGGTCAGGTTGAAAACGTGATGGGTGGCTGTAATAAACCACTTAACATAAAGTGGCGAACATTTGCTATTAATTAGTATGAAAACCTTTCAAGATGTGAAATTGTTTTATCATAAAAACAAGTGTTGAAATTATCAAAAACATGATTAAGAAAGACATCCTGTTTTCACAACATGCCAAAAACATTGCTGCTTCAATGCAACCAGTCTTGCAATATACATTCATGTCAAACCACAGTATACTTAAATGTTGGGTCAACAGAGTAACCAGGCTACTACCTGCAGCCATATAATATATTCTTGGAATTAAAAGTTAAAAGAGCATAGTGTTGATTTATTGTCATACTTCATTTATGAATGATGAATATATGTAAAATCTGTTTATGTGTTGTAAAGTGTCAATTCTATCCATCATGTACGGCCTTTGAAAAGTTTTTGAGAACTATTCTTTATCATGACTCAGTTACACTTGCGACAAATTAACCACTGTAAATAATGCATAGAAATAAAAATTTAATTTACGAATATTGCGGCAATTTACGTTAAGTAGAAGCAATAACATGGCCGCCGTCACTCTTATAATAGTCTGTCACAGAAAGGAAACTACTTAGCACACTTCTGTATGCAAGGTTAAAATATACAAAAAACTTTTTGTCAATTTATTTGTGAGCAGTTAATATATGTTGGTGTGCTGTAATTGGATATCTTTCTTTCCAAATGATAACATCTTTAAAATTTGTATTGTACTGGTCCCCGAGGATATGTATATCAATAGCTGCTGGAGCAGTTAATATATACTTTAAGATATGCACAATATCAGACAATCATAATGTGTAATATAGATTTCTAATCTAAATGTTCATCAGTGTTGACAACAGAAGTTGAAATACTCGAATGATACAAAAGTCTTAAAAAAGACTAGTTTCTGACAGGAATAGGGGATCAGTACAGGGTGTACATTATACAAACATAAGCATTAAAATGAGAAAACCCACCCAACTTGAACATAGAATATTGTACTTGATATGGCACTCTCAAAATTCGACCACTAGAATACTGTTTATATTTCTAAGTTACATACTGCACATTATGTTTTCAGTGTATTAAAAGCTTTCCTCACAATTAAACATATTCTCATCACTCATCTTACATTTATAATGAACATTTGGATCATGTTACAAGACATAATTACATAAAAGTATGTTTATTATGCATTAATGTTCGTTTAATAAGAAATTGGATTTTGTGAATTTCCTTTCAGCTACATTTACAACATTATTACCAATACTTTGTTATGACTGTGTGACCTGATCTTAATAGTATGGAGAATAGTCTTTGGTACCGAGTTTGGTGCAAGAATATTAGATGGGATTATATTCGGATTGCACTCAAAATAAATTGTGTCAAAATTTAGCCTGAATTAGTGGGTGAGATTATTATTGAGCACGGGGAAAATTCATCAGTCATACATGGTAATAAAATAAAGTTTGTACTTACCAACACTTATCAACTGTGGAATACCATTTATGTCCCTTCCTGGTTGTGGTCCACGGATGTATGCAACACATGCCATGCATGATAACAGAAGCAGGAAGAAAATACACACGGCGCCACCAATAATTGCAGCAATGTTCGAGTAGGTATTTGTATAGTGTCCTACAAAAAAAAAATCACTGCATTGTAATCTCAAGTTTAGAAACTGTATTATATTTAATGACATTTAAAAAAAAATCTAGAGTGTCTAATACATCTTTGGTGCTAGGACATCTTTTATGCAAAGTTTAAAGACGTTGAGAATGCAATGTTGAAAGATTATGTACAAAAATGTCCAATGTTTCTCAATGAGTTTGAAAATCATTCAACAACATAGAGTGAACATTTTTAGATTTACCGATGACAAACACAATAGCTATTAAACTCCCCTGGGCAATAACAAGGGTCACACCATCCAGCTAAGGAGGAAACAACACTGGAAAGGTTCAGAACCGGTGTCATTTAACTTGCCTGGGAGCCCAGTGACCCCTGAAGAAAGGAAATTAAAATTACTTGCGAATTCAAATTTTAATTACAAGCCATCAACGACCGGTGAATAAATTGGACCAGTGGAATTTTTCTGACCATGCTTGAATGACCATGTTAAGAATTTAAACTCAAGGGAAGCGGTTTGATCGTTATACCGGCCAAGACTGCGGTCATACTTGGATACAAAAACATGACTGATCAACGATTTCTATAGATCATAATAAATTTAATAAGAGGTTTTAATCGTTTACAATTAGTTAAACCGTGACTGTATGGAAACAATTCTACCTCATCATGCAAACAGGAAAGGTTTGAATTAGAAATAAAATGAAAGTTAGTGGTACGAGTTATTAAAGGTTATCAAAATATGATAATACATCATATCACTTTTGATTATGGTTATGTTATGGTGTTAAAGATAACATGAAAAAGAAGGTTAATAACAAATACACAATAAAATCATGGCATAGAATTTGTACTTGTGTCAAAATATATATAGGGATCAAAAATAGGCATTAAAAGTCAAATATTGACATATTTTGCAGATAACATTATATACAATAGAGGCAGATCCAAGACTTGTAAAAAAGAGGGGTGTAGGAAAGTTGCAGAAAAAGGTGACGCTTTATAAAGTTTAATCGAACAATGCAACCAAATTTCTAAAACGGTATATAAGGAAAAAAGGTGTGGATTCTCTCTTCACCTGGACATGCCACTATTGCATACTTTAAATAGCATTTTTAGTAAATTTGTTTCTGTATGTCAACGTTGATCAAAGTTAATAATAACAGTAATCATTACCAACTATTGTGAAAGGGAAAACCAGTTTCAGCAAATGTCATACAGTATAAAAAGCTAGCAAATAACATGCATACGAGCTGCAATAGCCAGTCAGTATACTGTGCCACCTTGTCTCACCTGAATATTGGCATCTAGGCCCATAGAATCCATATGCACAATCGCAACCACCCAGCTTCGTACATGACGCCCCATGTAGACACTCTTCGGGGCACATATATTCCGGAGTTTGGGTAAAAAGCCGTGCTGTGCATGGAATGAAGGGATACATACAGTATGCAAAAATTGATATTTAGAACTTAAAATTGGGAAAAATAAATAATAATAATAATGGCCATTTTATATTTTTAGAAATTCATGATTGAATGAATGAATGATTGGAATTATAACAGCCAGTGGAGTTGGCAAGATGGCAACCTTTCACTAGCAAAGTCTACTTCCACCCATATTAACCGTATCGTTAGCCGTAGGTTTGAAAATCTCCCATAGGTTTATGGGTAATTGTTAAATAACAATAATAAGAATAACATTATTCATGAAATTGTTAATATACTTTGCGATTGCGGTCCCAGTCGTGAGCACAGGCTTGTGACAATTAGTTTAAGTGCATGTATACATTTTACTTCAAAAAAAGAACATTCACATTTTTCATGTAATCAGTATAAACCTTTTTGGTTGGTTTTTAAATTCTATTTCCAAGTCAAAATATCGGCTACATTTCATTTTCAAACGACGACTTATTGACGAATTTGATTTGCCGAAAAGACAAAAATTGTGCTAGTTATTTCTTCTATAAACTCTTCCAGTTTTTATGCATGCAGAAGGGGTTAAGATTGTGGACAATTCCCTCTCTCACCAAATCCCCCAAATAACTTTATTTTAGTATAGATGTGTTTATTAGTTGATTCAAAATTAAATGTTTACATATGAAATGACTCGCTGTGTGTTAGGATGAACAAAATAATTAAAGGTAAAATTTTAATTATGATTTAATAAACTGTTAGATTTGTTTGCATATAGCGCATGATAAATTATTATTTGTTTAAATATACAAGTAAAAATTAATTAACTCACCTTCTTTAGCTGATGATCTGCACATCTCATCTTCATCCTCCCCATTGTGACAATGGTTTGTTCCATCACACATCAGTTCATTTGATATGCACACATACTCTGCACCAAATTGGCACGCATTATACATATCGCCACACTTCTCATCTGAGAAGAAAAATGATGTTTCCGATTAATTATTGGTTTCATCAATGAAATGCAATTCTTAGCCAGACTTGTTTATTTACTTGCTTGGAGGTGTGAGGTGTGGTAATCAAGCAAGAAGGTAATGAAGATAAGGATACGACTCACAACACTGTGCATAACATTGCATGACAGCGCAAAAATCAATGTTTAACAAGACGATTGATAAAAATATTAAAATCGCTGCTCAATATACAAGAACGAAAATATGCATATTGGGATCATGTATATTTTTAAAAAGTGAAAGCCTATAAGCTTCCATTTTTGACCAGAATTATCAATGAAAATCACTTAATCCAATACACATGATAATGCTTGGCCCTGCATTGGTCCAATGTAGGAACAGATCTTTCGTAATTTACAGCAACATAAAACATCCTATTCATGATAAACAACCTTCATAAATGTTTTATGTATCAATAATTGATAACCATCAACTCTCAACGGAAATTTCCATCATTGTCATAATTAATGATTGCCTATGTTTCTATAGACTACTATCTCACTTTATTTACAGGTAAATAAAGGGATAAATATAGCTCAACCTTGGCTATTTCTAAACTGAAACAATAATATTAATAATAAACTTCTAGCTGTTAAATTTCAGAGACTATACGCATCACTGCACAGCAAACCATGATAAAATGTGGAAATCCCCTTGTAAAATTTTCCACTCTATTGTTACTATACCAGCATACAATAGTACTATGAACATTAACAATAGCTTTAGTAGATTTGACCAAATATATTCACTAAATAGAGGAAAAGAAATGACAAAGGGTTTTGATGGTAATAACAAATTTTGGTAATACTACAACAACAATGATTTAGTAAAATGTTACACAACTTACCTTTATTTTTCTGAACATATGCAAATGCAATTTGAATATTATCGCCTTTCTTAGCCTCCCCTATCCAGCGAATAAACATGAAATTGCCGTCGGATAACAAAGATCGTCGATTATCGCGTTTTACATTACTATGTTTTGATGCTTCATTCTCAATCTTGATTTGAACTTTGGAATCTTCTGCATCCCATACTTCTAATGTACTTCCACCCAATTCAATATCTGTTGAAGAATGTTCAATTCAATATAGAGTTTCAAAGATTTGAGAATTGGACTTTATAATTTCAATTAACTTAACTTTATTAGTATTATTCTATAATTACTGGGCATTTTGGTTTGCACTAAAAAAACGTAATCATATCTCCCAAATATGGTTTGGTTGGGCATTTGTATGAGAATCGAGATACGCCATTGGAAAGAATATGTTTCTACCAACTGGGCTGAAATACAGATATGTCCTATGCAAATAAATTGGTCAGGCTTGATATCCATTGGTTTGGAAAAAGAACCTCCAAAAACTATAGGCCTACCAATAGTATCGTTAAATATAGATAGATAGATTTAAGTTTCTTACTTAAAAAGTTTAGCAGAATGTTAGAACCGACATTACACCGTATGTACCATGTGTAGTGGACCTTGTTGTTTTGCGACACACTAGCTTCTTGATGGAGAGCAAATTTCTGATCTATCAGACCACCATAGTATGGTGATACAGTCTCAGCCCCAATATCTAAATAAGTAAGTAAAATAATTAGAATTGCATTGACCGATGAAATTTCAGTTTCAAACTGTACTGAAATGTGAATGTCATATTCCATCTTGTCATATCTACACTTTTAAATTAAATTTTGTTTTAGCAAATCTTATAATGACCAATTGATGGTTTGACCTCGATCAGGACGGTTTTATCTTTGGATCGCTCAAGCATGAACTAGTAAGATCATTCGGATCATGGATTCTGCTGGATATTCACCTCTATTTTTTATTCCCTGTGCCAAGTTTTTTTTTTCAAGTTGAACATTTTATCTTTAAGTTTGATCATGTAAAGTAAAATGAATTTATCTCACAGTACAGGTGACCCTGGAAGTCATAGGTCATTTGAATGTTTGGCTTTTAAAGTATATTTGTGAAGTTCAGCTTTAAAAAAAAATACCATGTATTGACACATTCAAAATTTGGACAATTATGGAAAACCAACCCACTACATATCGGTTGTTTATCGGTTGTTATGTTATCTTTTAAACTTAACCCAATTAGGTTTACTTAACCACCATGCCGTAGCACCCCCCCCCCCCCCAACTCCCCATAATGTGCAGCACGTGGACTTGCTTTGTTATTAATACTTTGTCTTTTAAAGCTTTTAATTGTAATTTTACTTCAGTTTTGTTTTCTTTGTCATAAATTTCTAACGAAACTCAATAAATTGATGTAACAGAAATCGACAGGAAAGCTATCAGCAACATTAGTTCTTTAAGCAATCAAACTAAAGTTTAGATAAAAGCATCATCAATCACGATAGAGCATGTTTAAATCCAGTTAAGACGCTAACGACGTACTAGATACATCCAGTGATTTAATCTGTTTGCAGAATGATTGCTTCCTTTTGGCAATTTCCAATACTTTCTTTCTATAAATATTGTATCATAATCTCGCTAATACAGGTAACTCTTTGCATTAAGATAGCGAAGTTGTAGCTTGCAAACGAAATAAACGCCATTGTTAATAAACTTTAAATGTTAAACTCCTAGAGGCAAACTGCCTTTCGTGTTAACAATCTAGTTTATTTTTCAGTTTTACGCGATTCTTGGACGCGATTTATAATACAGTAGAATTACACAACTTATTTTTTTGTAAAACATTTAGAATGTAGAAGTATTAGGATGGTTTTTAGTATATAATTAGTCAATTTATTTTGTGAGTCACCAATTTCTGAATATAGATATTGTATGCAATGGCATCAACTATAGGTGCACTAATCAGACATATATTTGAATATCAGGGTGGATTTGTTGACGAATGGGAATATGGTATACTCTACCAACCACCAAACGCACATTATCAGGTACTAAACTTAGAAGAAAAGATAATTCCAACTCTTATCTGTACATTATTTGACTTGAATGGATAAAAATAAATCGCCTCACCTATCTTTACCTGTTATTTATAGCTTATAATAATTTGTATAAATAACAGTGGATGATAATAAGTGTTAGTACACACCATAGTATCTTATTCAATAATAATAGTATATCACTCAGCCCTGTATAAACTACTGTTTGCAGAAAGGTATGATAGGTGATGTAATATATTATATATTATATAATACAGTAATTTCAGCACACTTCTTCTGGATGATAGAATGTGGACTTAACACATGCTTAAAATAAACGTTCTTGATGAGTAAGCACCTCATGAGTTATATTAAGAGAAATGAATCATGGTAACATATGGAATCGTTCTTACATTTGTCTGAACGCTCCCAGGCCACTTGCTGAGCTGCTGAGAGAAACTTGTAGTAGGCTTTGAAGCCGATGTGATGGTTGCGTGTTGACCGGTACAATTCTAATGTTAAATCTACTGTTGATGAATTGTGGACTCGTGGTTGCGGACCTTTATATGAAAAGTATGTAGCCGAATCGTTTGATATCTTTACAAGAAAACAAAAAAAATGTGTAATATTTAAGTATAGTGTGTAAACTAATTGCTACTCTTTCAATGTTTATACTAAACAAAGACCATTGAATTTTCTTGTCTAACCAAATCAATAAGAATACTAATGAAATATTTTCAATTTTGTTTACAACTATTAATTCCAGTAATTCCAGATAACCATTGGTGCATGTTACCAAATTACATAACTTTCATTTTGTCTTTTTAAATAAGAAAGATTTTCTTTGCTTTTGTGATAAAATAACAAAAACAAGCGAACAAAATATTGTGAATGTTACATTAATTAATTGATAACATAATATGAATATGAACAGTACATTGGTATTTATAATCAATTGTATGTTCTATTTTTAGAAATCCTGTAATTGATTTAACAAAATTAGCCTATGAACGCTGCGAGCATTATTGACCCATTACTGATGTTGACATTTTTTTGGTATGTTCTATAGCACAATGAATTCAACTGTACTTTAGACGTTCTTAACATTCCAACATTAAAATATTCATGTGAATTTATATATGCACATTGTATTGGGTAGTACAGTAGTAGCCATTTTGTTTGGTTGAAAGCAATAAAAAATAATTTAGTTTTCTCTGATTGCAGGTTTTGCTCAATTTGTTTAGTTTGTTCCAATGCCATTTTCAAGTTAAATGTTAAGAAATCCAGAAAAAACTTACTTTTAACGTATCTCCTTGACGAAGCGTTCCATTATCATTCAAGTAAAAATAATCAAAATAAATAAGTATTGCACCATGTTTATCCTCATTCTTTAACCTGTAGATACATTTTAAATCTCTCCTAATTGTTCGTTTTGGTGATAAGAAATAATCAGAATCTATAGTAAAATCAACATCATCTGTCGTTGACGGACTTCCCGAGTATACTCCACCACAGGCATCTGAAAAGAAAGACATCAACATCACTATTATAATCTGTGTTGGATTCACAAGATGACCATGGCAGACATAGCATACATTTGGTTGCTATAAATCTCTTTAAAATCTCAACTGTAAAATTTAAAAATGTTGCTGCCTTTTTTAAATGTTTTTTATTATCATGTTTTATATTGAGTACAGTAGTTTTTCTGTAGAAACAAATGAGTGTTTTAGAATCTAATCAACTAGATGGTTGAAATATATTTGTTTGTTTGTTTGTTTCAAGGATGGAACAAGGTAGGCTTACAGTAAACTTTCAATATACATTGCATTACTGTTGATATATAGCAATGTCATACTGGCATGTGACATTTACTAAGGAAATATTAAGATGCTGGTATCGCCTTCGCTATTAACATTTTATTGTTGACAGTATTTGGCGGTGAGCTTAGTATATCATGACAACAATTTAACTTGTGAGACCTTTCTAGTTCTATGGCAAGCTGATAGTCTGGCCACAAGTCAAGTATTACTAGCCACGTGACTACAATTATAGGACATGACTAAAGACCTTCTTAAGAGATTCTTGTATGGTAAAGTCAAGAGTTCTAAAACAGATCTTTTGAGTATTTAATCAAAGGAGCGAGACAAACTTGAAAACACATAATAGTGTAAGCAAGAACATGTCACCTCTCCCCCACCCCTCCTGTCCCTAACTCATATCAATAATTATCCTGTCTCTAGGATTCTCTAGATACAGTAATCCACAAGCTCCTGCAGTACAGTAGGCAAGTTACTGCAGTACAGCAGGCAAGTTACTACAGTACAGTAGGTAAGCTCCTGCAGTTCAGTAGGTTATTATGGTTAGAGTAATATGCACAAGATTATGAGTTAATAATCATGTGCTAGAATAGGACTTCCTGCTGGTTGGCGTATGCTATCAAAAGGAAATACAAGCATGTTGTCGGTAATGACTTAAATTTTTAAGTGTTTTCTTGAGTCTATTGGAACATGAAGCATACAGGATAAAAAAATCACTAAAAGGTTTAACTGTATTGTATTAATACTAATGTAATGAATTTGAATATATTTGTGTTACAGGTATATCTATTATCTTGGCTTTTTTTTCGCATTCTCACATATTTACTAATCTTTTTATCATTGGATGTGTATGAAATAAAAAATACGAAAAATTCAGTATATGAATGGACAGTTTAGAGTTTCTTTATGCATGTGAATTTAGATTCTCATGTTCTTATATTTGTGAAGCCGGTTGTTGTTAAATGTTGTGTTTAAAAGAAAAACATTAATTAAGTGAAATTAATTATTTAATTCTTCAATTTCTATTGTCAATCAAAGATAACAAATTTTTCTTTGTGGGGGCTAAGCAGGAAATAAATGTTATTTAAAAACAATAAATTTCCTTTAAAAAAATCTCTATCATCAAATCCCTATTTTAAAACATCTTATTTAATATAATCCTTTTGCTGAAACAGATGTAAATTCGTACAACTGTATTGACCATTCAACTATATTGACCATTCAACTATATTGACCCAGGGAGTTGTAAAATCAACTCCCTGATTGACCATTCGGTGTTTACAGAATACCAACAGAATACCAACCATAAGATTAATTGGCACTGTTCCAACTGAATTGGCTTACTGCCAATAAATGGTTTGTAGAATAAAAAAGTAACATCTTATTTAGGTAATTTCTAGTCCTGGGTGATGTTTAAAAACCTAAGGCAATTACTATGTTGTCAGTAACAAAAGCTTACTGTATTTAATATAATTAACTTCTAGAACAATTGGGTCAGGTCAAGTACTTTTGACCAATACCCCTGAAATGAGGTCAATCCATTTGTCCACTGTTGCTATGAGTAATAGAGTAATACTATATAGAAAATCCCTCTAAATATAAAGATCTGTTCCATTTCCCTTAAACCTCTAATACCTCTATAGTAGAACCCCTCCCCTCCCACCCTTCCACTTTTCTGATATAAGAACAAGTGGAAATACATGTTGAGGTGAAATATAATAACACTCTTACCTGTACTATGAACAACAAACAAACAACTTATAAACAGCAATGTAAATACGGATGTTTTTCTTGTTATCATCACAGCCATTTTCTGTTGTCAAATACTGTAGTAAGCTAGCTGTATTAATCCTATATAAATAAAAAGGATTGGTAAAAGCAAGAAGTTACACATTGAATTAATCATGCTGGCGTAAATCCAAATATTGATGTGTAAATGTGCCAATTTACATGGGTTGGCCAAAATGTGGTCCAGCTCGCAACATCAGCCAAATGATTAGCACACGCAATTAAGCATGTGATATTATTCCCAAAGCGATACAGCGATTTCTATGGAAATTTGCCCAACAACATTCAGCTTACAGCAGAGGTGGAATTATTAATTAGAAAACATAGCAGCATTAAGTGATTACTCTCGAAAATATTACTTTTAATTATTTATTAAACAATTTTTCTTAGAACTCATCAAAGCCAGTATAAGGGATGAATTCCAAGTACTGCAAACATTTTAATGTATTAAATTATCATAAATATATTGAACATATAGTACTAGTGAATTGATAGTAAGTGCTATCAGAACTGGGAAAGGAAATGCCAATGTTGTATTTAGGATGTATTTACCGTAAGAGCGGAAGATGGCCATTGTTGGGATTTATTAAAGACCAGCGAGGAAGGAAGGTTAAATAGTCCGTACTACTGTGGTTCAGATTTAATCAGTCGTTTAAAATCAGTAACATTTAAGTTTACTAAGGGAAAGTAATTCAACTGCAATCAGTGGCATAACGCACAGGGCAAAGCCTCTGGTTTAGCACTTCTAAGGGCACTCGTTGGGTAGTAGCATTGGACTGCTCATGCTCTGGGGCTTCTTGAGTTCTGGGGCCCCTGGGTTTAGCCAGTGAGTGCTCGACATAGCCGTTACACCACTACAATAAACATGCCTATACTCTAAAATTATAAATATTTCCCACATGTTCAACTGCTTAGCACCTCTCAGGCTTTAATAACAACCATTTTTGATGATTTACATCTTCTAAATTAATTGATTTAAATTGATACACTTGATGTGTCATTGAATATATAAACCTCTGGCATGATGGCTATTTTGAGATGTACATTATTGATCTAAATTCACTGAGGAATAGACTGAGGTGACATACTGTATTAGTGGCAAGATAGACCCACTTATAAATCAATCTCTATCAGCTGCTTATACCGTAATTACTATCACAAGGAATTATATACAGTATTTCTAACAACATACAAGACACAAGGAAGCAGTGTGTAAAATAGAATAAGGCGTCAGGATTTTGAATAAAGGGCCAAGAGGGCTTAACAATTGTAAAGGAAGGTCTAAATTTATTATTTTTGTATTACAAAATATTTCCTTTAAATCATAGTTACAACTGCTAAAACTACTATGTTATAGTTATAAAAAGTAATGCTGCAGGTTTGAAGTTTTACATTTGCCAAAATATAAAAAAAAATAAGTAGCAATAAATATTGAGTTTTAAAAATTGTTTTGCTCACCAAGAGACTTCCTCTTATTAAAATTACAGTTAAAAAAAACTTGTTTAGGTATTCATATATGGCAGCGGTTTGTGTGCACAAAATATAGTGAGTAAATTTAAAAAAAGGAACATTCTTTCTTTAAAAATTCTTCTTTACAACTAACTAAGAACAATATGTGTTAATTAAATGCAGTTTCTTTAATTTCATGCAACATTCACTTACAATATAAAAGACAAACCACACTTAAGTCATTATAAAAAAAGATAATTGCCATGACTTATGACCATCCAATAATCCATATGGTTTTATTAATTATTATATTTTAAATAACCTTGTGATGAAAATTTGGTTTCTACATTTGAAATTTGCGAGACAATTTTATGTTTCTACATAACTGGAGGTTTTTACATACACATGGTTACAGAGTGGGCTACATATTATAATTATTATTAATATCGGCTACATATAGTCAGTGATATGATTAATTGTAACACTCATGCCTTAACCAAAACAATACACATAATAATACTTACCACCAGCCGCGTGTTACAAATCCGGGCGGTGTTTCAGAAAAACAAAGTCTTTACTTATCTAAAGCGAAAGAAAAAAGAGGGTATATTTCACAGAGATCCTCCCTTCTTACCAACTAAACACAACTGTTTTGCTTTAGAAATATCTCAGGCGTTTTGTTTACAAAAAACTGACCCACGATATATGATAATAACCTCCTATCGCGCCAACCGTATTTCTTTTATTTAGTCATAATTTAGAAACGTTGAAACGTAGTGGGCTGTGCCGAGATTCAAGCGATCTGATTGGCTGCCGTAGGTATGCGACACAAAATTTTCCATCACAGAATATGTAAGGTCAGTTTACTTCGGTTCATTACGTGTAAAAAATGGTATACTGTAGTACATTCTTCAGTTATTATGAGCTGTAAACATTGGACTTGATATGTGTATCCATTTCGTTTCATACAGTTCTTTTTTTGCAATGGGATAATTTTAATGAATAGGCCTGAATAAATAGAAACATTTTTGCTGCCCGATTACAATCTCAAAAAAAGCAATAGAAAATAAATGCTCATCATTTTTCTTCATTCATCTTTTATTAATTCGGAATCTATCTCAATATGCATAGAAAGAAATCGCAACAAAGAAAATGAGAAAACAAAAAATATAAGGCCTATTAAAGAAGTTAATTACACTTGAAAAAATGCTTTATAAATATTGAAAAACTAAGAAAAATCTAGCTGAAGTTTTGTTTAGGTTTACCATTTTGAAAGCTGTTAACTAAAACCTAAATTTCCACAAAACTGTCAAAGATAAATAATTGTATAAAATGGTAGCAATATACTGCTACTTTTAACATTCCAGTACAATACCTGGTTTTGCATAACAGCAACTTCTTCCATTGTCAAGGTCTTAACCGTGACATTGTCATGATTTGGGCCTATTATGTAGGCCTAATCAGGCAAACTTCAGGACTTTACAATGATGTAGAACACTATTGGTGGACAAAAGACAGATAAAACACAAAAGGCCACCGAAAAGTACAATACATAATGGCGTTCACATGAAACTAGAAAAAGTGGATTTGAAAACTGAAATAACATTTCATTCGAAAAATGTTTTATCTTACATAATAAATTTGAAACGAAAAAGTTAGTTATTTTCCATCAGGAAGTTGCTATCAACTTCCTTGTTTCATCATGTGCAATTGGAACTACAGAGAAGATCACTCAAACATGAGCATCCTCCATAATCAATATTGACCAGACTAGACACCTTATGAAAAAAGGCGAATGTGATCAATTAAAAAATTCTTGAAATCAAATTCTTCAGTCAATGCTTACCATATTTAAAACTCATGAGTTATGATTAATTATGATAATGGTAACCTTTGAAATTTTTTAGAGGACATAACGCTGAAATAGTTTGTCCAATTAGACAAGGTGAAGTACAATGACAAGCTATGTTATTCAGCTTATGGAGATCTGACAAAACCTTACACAATAATGTATTTACAGTATTCTTAATTGACTTAACAACTGTCAGACTGTCGGCTTAACAATAACATTATAGGCCTATAACAATATTGATAATTTAATTAACAAAATATATCTAATCAACATACAACACCTCACGAGATTTTAAAATAAATGTTTCGAAACGTTGACCTGACGGGAAAGTAACGTCCGTTTGTGGGTCAGCGGAGTGACCTTGAGGAAAATTTCAAGAAAACCTCAACCTTGTCCAAGAATCCGTGGATAAACAAAATGCATCAGGGACATCTTTGCGCAATAAATTAATAATATATTCAGAAGAAAATGAAAAGTACAATGTAGGAAAACTGTACAAACTTCAACACTTTGCATCTCCCATAGTAACAACAATTACAGTACAAGGAGAAAATAAAACACATGGATTATGTGGATTAGGGAAGGAGGCTTTGAATTATGACGTCATCCCACAATGTCATTTTATTACCCATGACGTCATAATTTCAAGGGCGACGTCAAAGACTTGCCATATACAGTGATTTGAGCGTGTTCAGTACATATTGTTTTTTTAATAGGAAAATAAATATCAAATATATCCAATTTTGTCCTGTTTTATTACTTTGTGATTTAGCATTTTAGCAAGTAGGCATTTATTCAATACATAATTTTTCTTATGAAGAAGTTACAGAAATAAAGACCAAGTGTTGACTAATTCGTAACAGGAAGACATTTCTTATAAGTCTTAAAGCAATCAATTCAAATAAACAATCGTGAATATAGTTAATAATTAATAATTAACACAGCATTGATTTTCATTCATAATTTATCGTTTTGTGATTATTCACTGTTTACACACGTGATGTTTACTATCAGGAGCATTTCATTGAGTAAACTTTATTAGAGGATGTATGTTTAAAGTTCAGTTTACATTGGTGTACAGTTTGAAAAAGATATAAAAGATTATATTGTTGAATCAACCAATCAAAAGAAACACATAGCGGTCGGAATCAAACATTCGACACTGTAATTATCAATAATAGATGTTTACTATCGGTATAAACGCCTTCAGAGATCACAAAAGAAGAAACGTAAATTTTCTCAATATAAAATGATAGAACTTAAAAATATATTCTTAACAAGAACATATTTGCGTTGTTGTAAATATTTTTGTTTATCGCATCAGAAGATTATACCTATGATTATTCAACTGTTGCCTCACACAGTGCGGTACTATGCTAAAACAAATATTGTGCACGTAGGCCGTGAGGAACTGTATTATTAATAAAAGGTTAATTTGAAGTTGTTTATCAATTGGAGCAGTGAACTCGGGTTAGTGTGTTTAGCCACGTAGACCTAACGAGTTCACTAAAGTTTTCTCCTCGTATTTGCGCGAGGTAAGAAATCAAATGTTCAAGGTCAAAACAATCAACAATATTTAAAAAAGCAAGTGCATATGGAAAAAAAAAGAAAAAAAAAAGAGAGAGAAAAAAAAGCAAAGTAATTGGTAAAGTGGGATATTACTGGTGATTCATAATGAAATATTTAATTTTAAGGACTATCATATATAAATCTAACAATAGATAAATCCCATAAAGCACAAATGGATTAGGACATTACTAACGACAATTGAATAATTTACACATTTCAAAGTCACGAAATGCCTCGTGACAAAGTCAACGAGCGCGTACAAAGTCCGTTCCATTGTGACGCTATCGGTATTTGAACGCGCAGTACGTATGATAACAGTGTGTGGTGTTAAAACTTGCAATCCATTTACGTATTAAATAAAATTATTGAAAACATTAAATCAAACGGGATTATATTGTATGTAGGTCTACTTAGGCGTCAGCTCATAGAGCAGTCTTAAAGTCTGGTACAGGCTAACAATTACTTGTATCTCAGACGTAGGAGGAAATATACGATGATTTCCCATTTTTTACACAAACATTAAAATCATAGCTATACTATAAAATCTTACTCATAAACAATTTTGACAAATAAGAGATAAAAAAAAAGGAGATAGTTTAATTTTATACAGGTTCGTAGGCCTGACAGTTCCGCACCGTAGGAGGAAATACACGATGATTTCCCATTTTTTACACAAACATTAAAATCATAGCTATACTGTAAAATTTTACTCATAAACAATTTTGAAAAATAAGAGATAAAAAAAGGAGATTTTACAGGTTCGAAGGTCTGACAGAACCGCACCGCACTTAATTATGTTTTGAACGCCGCTCATTACAGAAGACAATCTGTAAAAATCGCCAGTGTTACGTAATCTTATTGACGCCACTGTATTCCTGTCATTGAATATTTCTGAAAACAATAATATCAAAATGTTATGATAATAAGTTAATCAGAACAAGGCCAGATATAAGTAATTCATCAATTTTCAATAACAAAATGAAAGGTGTAAAGCACTTTTTAAAGAGTTATGAAATTCTATGTCGATTAGCACAATGCAGTATGAGTAAGTAATTAATTATCAAATGTCGTCTAAAAGTACAAAACAATTGAGAATGCTTAATTTGCCACAGACCACGAGACCGACAGCACGAATTGGATCAACTTCAGGAAGGCATGTAAGAAAAGACCATTAAGGTGTAATTATTACCCACAAAATATTATTGAACATATTCATAAGATAACAATTAAATTTCGTTTGCGCAATTATCATGGTCATCTTGTGGAAATCTCAGCTAAACACTAAAGCTTGGTTCCCACTAGAACGTAACGCAAGGACGTAAACGCAACGCAAGCGTTTTAACCAATGACAAGCGAAGTTATAGACAGTTAGCAATCACAAGCAAATAAGCCATCGCTTGTGATTGGTCAATTCACTTGCGTTGCGTTACGTCACTAGTGGGAACCACGCTTAAAGGAGGATGAAAACGTAGCCCTAAGATATTAATAAGTTGTTTTATAAAAACATACAAAAGAACATTAAACTCTCAGGTTTGTCATTTTGGGTGTAGATATTCAAAGATTTCAAAACACCAACAAAAAGTTCAAACTTACTTATGTGTTTATTAACGTTTATTTCAAGAGGGCTGAAGGTAGAAAATGTTTTTTTATGTTATTTTCTCGTGCACATTCTGAAAATCAACACATAACAAAAAAACATATAACTGCACAATTTATTTAACTTAATATATTTACACCTATATCTCAAAAGAATATTTAGTGCAAAATACCATTTTTTACTGATCATCAAATATATACAATAGGAGACATATAAATCATTACCAAACTGAAAAAGCACATTCTGTAGACAAATAGTGTTGAAATTTGCGAATATGAATTCAAAATCTTACAAAACTTTTAGCCACTCATGTGATCTTTTAGGATATAAGTGGTTTGGATGGTTTTGTAAGGCAAGTTAATTATGTAGCATGGTAATCGAAAAATAAAATATATATTCATATAAATACAAATAGAAAGAAAAAATAACCAAAACCAAAAAACATAAACAAAATTTTACAAACTTTTTTTTTATCTATATTTCTTTATACATTTTTAAATATAAATATGCATATAAAATTTACTTTGAAGCAAAAGGTGAGAATAAATTCTTAATATTTAATATTTACAAACAGAAAATATAATTGCATTTTATCAAGAAGTTTCTATGCCAAGTCTTTCATCTTGTTTAACACTATCTTCATGTTTTTGTCGGTGTCTCTGTTCATGCGTTACGTTTGCAATATCTGCAACATTTTCAATAGTGTTCTCTAACTTTGTATTCACTTCATGTTCATAAGTAACAGACTGCTGTATATTCTCTGTTGAACCACTTTCTACTGGTGAGCTAGGTTCTGCTGTTGAACCACTTTCTACTGGTGAGCTAGGTTCTGCTGTTGAACCACTTTCTACTGGTGAACTAGTTTCTACCGCTGTAGGCGGTGAGTTCAAATTAGGTCTATTTTGAGACTCAGTTGATGCTGGTTCAGTCCTCCCACCCGTTTCATTCACAAAAACATCATCACCATATTTTTCATTTACTTCTTCTATAATACAATCTTTGGTATCCATATTTTGTTCAGGAAAATCAGAAGACTTTTGAGATTTTGATCCGCGGCGGAAAGAGAATCTCCTTTTTTTACCAAATATAACAATTTCATACATAGGAGGTGGCGATCTTGGTTCGCCCTCATCAATTGAGTTCGTACGACTGCCTAGTTTGAAACTACTAAAACGACGTCCTCTACCAGTACTCACAACGTCTGCGTATTCTGGAGGGAAGTCATTTCGAGCTAGCACTGAGCTTTCATCAAATGAATTACCACGTGCCTCTGCAAAAAAAAAACACCAGTTTTTAAACATTCTTTTTCTATTTATTACATTGCGAAATATGCTAATTAGATAATAAGTAAGAATTACCATATAATTCATACAGCCTATTCAGAATACTTTTTAATCTATAGAGGGCCCACCATTAATATATGATTGTATCAGAGTAATGCAAAAAGAGGGCGCACTTACAACTTTTTCACAGAAAGGTATCTGCTTTATCAGAAATTATCTGATTTGTCAATATATAATACCAAGATAATATGCCCACTAAAGAAGATTTATTCAAAATGCTGTGTTTGTTATACTTACCAACACTAACTAATCTTGTTAATCGAGATTCACCATTAGTACCTTGTGGTCCACGTATGTGTGCTGCAAAGGCCATGCATGTTAATAGTAACAGGAATACAATACATATTACTGCTCCAGCAATTGCTCCAATTGTTGAGTACCCATTGTACCCTAATAAAAATTAAATAATAACATTTTAAAAATATTGTAATTTTGAAGTTGATGACTGTTATAGCACCCACAGTGAATTCTAAATTTTATAGTAATCGCCTTTTTAAACTGCCATGTTGTATATGATTCGTGCCTCCATTATTATCCTAATTACCTTAGGGCTAAAAGGTATTAGGAAATTAATTTCAATGTTGTAAACAATACTAATTACTATCACATTTCTAAACATATTTTTAAAATGATGTTTACAAAACCAATTTCAATATCGTAAACAAATTTCGAAAAGACAAAGAAGTACTATCTGTAATGAATATAAAAGATCTCGGAGCTATGAAAAGAAAATTTTTTTGCCAATGTATACAGTATAAAGAACACTAAATTACTGTAAAAATTAGGATTACACACCTATATTCTGGCAATTCTCTCCATAATATCCTGGCAAACAAGCGCATGATCCATCAGCATTGCAAACGCCATTGTGTAAACATACTGTAGTACATGCAACCACTGTTGTAGTAATCTCTTGTAAAAAGTCTAAAAAATATAACAGAATTATAGAAAAATTTATAAGTCGAAAATTTGTACGGTATATAAGGTATGTTGGATTTTCTTGCAATTTCTGAAAAAAAAGGTAATTTACATTGGTACGGTATGTCATGCAGAAGATAAATATAATAGTCATCTGTGTGTGTGGATATTCTTTTAATTGAGCAATGTTGGCCTGAAACGTTGCCCTGAAACGTTGCCATATAATAATAAGAGCCTACCACTACCAGTAAAATATAACCATTACTTATCACATGGTTAGTATTTCATCATTATCAAGTTATATTCTTGATCTGTTTTCGTTATTGATATATTTGTAGTTTTTGATGCAAAGAGATAGAAAACCCCCTGAAACACTATTTGGAACTGAAAATTCCTTCTTTGGCCGAATTTGTAACGTTTGTTTTCAATCAATTGTATGGTTTTTTTAGATTCTTTACAGAAAGCATTTGTACTGTAGTTGCAATTGACTTGTTTTGACGTTTTTCTTTGATGAAACATGTCAGCAATTAAAACATGTCTTCTAATAATTAATAACATGATATTTATTCCAAACAAGAAGAATACAATAAATGGAAAAATGAGAAACCATAAATTTCAAGTGAGTCTAATCAGGAAGTATTTTATCATACAAATGGAAGATATATAATAAAATTTTGAAAAATTGTTCACATCGAAAATAATTCATAAATTTCCATTAACTAAAAAAGAAAAATATAATAATAAAGGAGGAAATAAAATACTGTATCTGTTTGCCTTGATTAATATTTTGTTAATCATAAAATAAATAATTTAATACAAATTTTTTTTTGGTGTCCCAGCGAAATGTGTACACTACTTTATGAGTTGCATGACATTTTCTAGTACTGGAATGATCTTAAAAAATCAAAACAAAACAAAAACTAACCACTCATTATAAAAGATGATCTGATATTTCTGGATTAGACTTCCGTCCACTTTTTGTTTTAAGTGAAAACTTGATAAATGTTCAACGTTGATATTTATTTAATAGATAAACTATTAAATTTTGATTGTTGTTCTGCCATCTGTTTTTTGAAAAAGCAAGCTGCAGTTAAAAGAAAAGAAACACATTTTGTAAGTAATAAACATTTTAAAGAAAATAGACAAGGTGTTTTGTCTCAAAATCAACAGAAAAACATGTATGATGAATCAGAGCGGAAAAAGATATATCATGGGATGACAAAGATAGATCAGAGAATGAAAAAGATGGATCAGTATAAATCAAACTTGTTTACTACATGATGCACATCAGTGTAAATGTTTTCAAAAAATTAATCATATGAAAGCTTCCATGGGATATCAGGGTCAGATTAATAATATTATTGAGCATGTGCAGAAGCATGATGCTCTATTTCAGAGTCTATTGATATATATATACAGTAAAGTACATTTTCAATAAAAGTAAAAAACAATGTTTGCATGCTTCCAATATCAAGAAGGCCCCGGGCAGCACTTTTAATAGCAAGTACTTTGATATCGGATTCATTCATTTATGCAGGTTGATGATGACTCGAGTACACCCCTGAGACTAATTGAGGCTATGCATAACATTATTATTGTACTAATTATAATACAAGTCATTAAGATGCCATTTTAATGACAAAAAAAATATTAAATCATTGTTTCCAGAAAATATAAAATAACGATGATTACTAACTCAAATTTTCTAATTTTTATAGAAATATTTCTATACTATAAGTATTATACTGTTACTAAACATTTACTATACAGTATTTTATACATTATCATTAATTAATTTAACAAAGTACAATACACAATACAAACGTCATGGCTGAACATTTAAATGTTGTAATTTGTTGAAGACAATAGAAAAAAGAAAGGAAGGGGAAATTACTACTCTAAGTATCTAAGAGATATTAAATACAGTATTTATAGGATATACCACACACAACATAGGATATAAAGACTTAAAAAAAGGAAAGTGAGGATTTGAATCTCATATTTATGTACTGTGAAGTTTGTGACATCCTATTTGTAAATATTACATCCTGTGTGAAAAAACAAACGGTAACAGTGAGTACTAAGTAAGTGACTAGTGGTGTTCTATCACATTGGAGGTAAAAAGTGTTGTCCAGTGCTAGTGGTAGGACATCTACATGAGTGAGTAAGGGGGATGGGTGGGGGATCTTTCGAAATTTAGCAATTTTCTTTTTACTATCTTTTTTTCCCCTATTTACATTCAAATTGTTTGGTTTTGCTATTCCCATCTGGCACATACTGTACACTCAAGTGGGTATGATTTTGCTTAAACCAATCACAATGCAAGTCTACAGTAAATATGCTATAAACTCAACACTCCTTGCAATAAAAGGTTTACGTCTACAGTTTTACATACTGCATGCATAATATTATTTGCTGCATGAGGTTTAACAAATATTTGATGTTTTGTTATCAATTTGAATAATGGATATGTTTATATAAACTTATACCTTTAACTGAGGAAGTAAGTGATTTGTGTTGAACTTGATTCCTAGAACAGACATGTTTACTGCAGCATCAATGTATGCATAAAATATACAACTAGCTATGTTTACACATTCATTTCCCCATCAGAGTTAAATTGCAGTCATTTTCAAACATACAGTAGGAGCAGCCTATGGTATTTGGTGTCAAACATATATTTTAATGTAACATATATGATCATTTTTTGTTTAATATCATTTACAAAAACATGCTATTATTAATGCTTGTATAGCTATATTCATGTTGTGTGAATAAAATGTTATACTACACACAGGTATACTATTATTACAGTAGCATTGATGTTTACCAGTGTTTGGTAACATATTGCATATACTGGATACTACAGTATGTAACAGTAGTAGTCACCAGGTTGGTTAGTGGTGTTGGGTGTCATACTGAACACTATTTTCAAAATACTATATTATTTCTCAACCTTTGGTCTCTTATTTCTACCTCCATGGCTGTCACAGTTTCATTAACTTGCTAAAAACAAAAAACATGAACAGCTTTATCTCCATGGGAGAGAACGCATAGATTTATCTGTCAAGTAACTGCTAACTCCATATCAATATTGTTGATTGTGTTTGATAGCTACACTACACAAATAATGGAGAATCTTCCTGGTTGGAGAATAACAAATCAAAGTCACACAAAATATTTTATTTCAATTTTTAAAAAATTCTTCAGGATCGCACAGGCCATTTAACATGCAAGTTAAATTAAAAAACTCCAAATCTTATCTTTGTAAACAATATGGAGAAAACAATGTATACAACTTTTGTTTTAATTACTCTATATAATATTTGTAAAATTTAATTAAACAGGAAAATCTGTGCAATATCATATCTACAGTAGACTAGGTAATATAATGGATAAACCAGTTCCATAACATTTGGATAAAACTCCTTCTATCTATGTAGACGAAGATTCAATAGTAGTTTTGTCTGGTAATTTACATGAAAGAAATAAAATTGAAACTGATATCAATCCATCGGTGCCTTTCAAAGGTAAATTAACATGGATTGATGGATGTGTACTGCAAACATCATAATCACATACTTATTAAAAACTAATGGCTAAAAGCTGTTGTAATAATGTTCATGTATATAATACATCAAACTGTAATTATGGATATTGTCTGTGGTTACTTTTGTAAAATGTCCATAAAGATGTCTATAAATTCAATTAAAATACAATTAAAAACAAAATTTTAATCTTTAATCAGTACAGTACAAAAAAAATGTCCTCATTATAATAACTTTATTTGAAATTACCAACTTTAGCAGGAGTTCATAATATAAAACCATAACAAAATACAATAATGTTTTAATATTACGTTGTTCTCAGCTTCATATTTTGCCCAATTTTGATGTAAATGGAATTAAAAAAAATATAATATTTGAAAGGTTTTTGTTGTGGTTTGTACTTAGTTCCTGTTGAATTTAAAAAGATTGAATCGAAAATTCTGAGAACAGATCCTTGTAAGAGATTTAGTGCAAAGTTTACAGGAATTAGAATACTTTGTCTTGCCTATATCTCTTTTTCCTGTTCTTTAACAAAAGTATGAACAGTAACAATGGAGTCTGTAATCAAACTAAAGGAGCAAATGTTCCTGATTTAATAGCAAAGTGTAAACAAAACAAACAATTGATTCATTATATATTTCTTATAAATAGACCATGCATAATAATATTTTTACTGTAGTAAACTCTTAAAAAAAACAAAATTAAAGATTTGAACAACAAAACAGTTTAGGAAGCAAAAGTGGCCCTCCAATGCTGGTGGCCTTTTATATTTTGTTAAAAGCTTTTTTAAAAATATATTTTAATGCCTGTTGTTTTCTTTGGGCCCTTCTCAGAGGTCCTCAGGACGCTCAGGCCTATGCAAGTTTATCCATGTAAACAAGGTATGGCATAGACATAGAAGTGTTAGAAATGGACGGCCATCATTGGCTACTTACCTTCGATCAAACACACTCTTTTTTATTTCCTACAAACCTGTAGACTATATAAATATGCAGTAATGAGTCTATGATATTAACATTAAACTCTATACAAATAAACAAACCTCTCACCTACGTACTAAACGAGAAATGACTACTGTTCACGACGTCACAAATTTTAATCCATTCATAGCTTGTTGATTATAGCCATTTACTATACAAAAAAATCAGGGTCAAGTGAACAAGGTTGAGGTCAATGACAATAGGCTATCTATCATTCATATGAATATTATAAGGAATTTTTAATAGTATATAATTCTTTGTCACTACCTAACTACTGTAACTGGGGTAAGTTTACCTTCTAATTTCATTTGTGCTGACTTGAATCCTAAAAACAATGACTGTGCTATATCCTCAAATGACATATTGCGATTGATCAAAGAAAGGTCATCCCAAACAAATCAAATTAATTCATTTATTTTGTAGGCTTTGATCAGAAAACGATCTGTCTATTGATACATAAAATTAAAACGGCATCCTATTCAAATTTATTTTAAAGCATAGGATTTACATAGTATCTAATGGATAGACAATTGTATTTACATCTACTTAATTTGTCTATTAACAAAATACACGCTGTCCTATTATAATTTAATAACACAATATGTTCTTATATTGATCGATATATTCACAACAGTAGCAGCATATAAATCATTTTAGTAATCATTTATCCATTAGAGAAGCTCTTGATGTGAAAAAAAGAATGGTTGGTGCATTAACTCATTTGACAATATGAAAAGACGTTGAGTTTCTTTCGGAAATAGATCATTTCTTTGAAGGATTCTACTCAGTTTGGAGGATGAGACTATTAGTACAGTATCCCAAAAAATCCAGTGCGAGTGCTTTTACCCGGCAAAACTTACACTTATTCTTTCTGAAGTCTTACCTTGACTGCACGGTAAATCTCACAGAGCAAAGAAAGTCCATTAAAACTCACAGAGCCAAAAACATCTGTGTCATGGATTTTCTTGGCTCTGTGAGTTTACCACACTCAAGATGTGCTGACAGTGGTAAGATATCCCCTTCCTGAGGAGTTGGTAAAATACTGTTACAAATTAGTCCAATTCGATTTTCGCATAAGACATAACGCAATCACAACCAACAACAACTTGGTGATGATCCGCTACTAGTGATTGATTAATTAATTGTGTGAAGGTCTTGTATTGGGATGTGCTCATCCTTTTAATTTACATTATGTTTTTTGTTACAGTATAGTATCTAGTATAAAGAAGAAAAATGGAAACTGTATCCTAGTAGAAACCAAGCCCAATCATCCACCCCTTCACGGTAAAATGGTAGAATATTTTTACCCGTCAGTACTCTACTGTATCTTCTTTTTTCAAGGCCAATGAACATATTTTACTATTAAATATTTCAACTGTTCATCTTTAAATCAAGTACTGACTGAATACTTGATTCCTCCCTGATGTAATTATGAATGAGCAGATTGAATTATTTGTCCATTAGTTTGTTTGCTACAGTATACCAAACTTAATGATCGATGACTATCTCATGTGACCAATTAGGTTTATAAGAAGTCTACAGGCTTACAGTAATTTCGATAAAATCTATTAAAGCACGCAAAAATAGACTAGAGTACACTTACTCTCGTTATAATATTATTCTGTTAATAGTAGTAGGAGGCACACAAATATTTTAAAATAATTAATATTTTATTGTAAGAAAGCAGAAAAAACCTGAATCTGTCTCGGTGATAATATTAGAATGAAAAATATGTAAAGATTAGTATGCCTGCGAGACTGAAAATTCACCTAATTTTATAATACGACACATGTTCACGTAGCTTATGAAACCTCAAATGCGATCTGATTTGCATGTCATAACTAATTATTCAAAAATTACAATTGACAAACAAAACCTAATTAGGTAATACTGCACTATGCACATATTTGTAGATTTTAACTCTAATGCATCGTTCATACATGAAAGTATATGTAAAATAGGCTAATTGTAAGCTTATTAACTTTATAAAAAAAAATAGTTGAGATTGAAAACTTTCTCGGACTACTCACAAAACTCATCCTGAACAAACATATGGTCAATAAAATAATGAACATATCTATAATACTGTACCAGCAAGTTCTAAATGATGGCCTTGTTTTTCAATGTTAGAGTTAAACAGTATATATTATACGGGAGTGTCTTAATGCCAAATAACCTCTGAAACCCAATATCATTATAATCAAAGAATATCGTTTTTAAATTAATTAATCAATTACTGTAATTAAATAAAATTTCAGTATATCACCAGGCGGTTTAGAATTTCTTCTAATGCTAATAAATATTTATATATATATACAGTATATACAGCAGTATATACAGTAGTATATACAGTAGTATATACAGTAGTATATACTGAATCAGAAGAATGAACAAAACAATTGTTCCTGTAACTATCGTGGTTGATACTGAATGATCCCAATGGTAATAAGCTTTTTGGGATATCCTGGAAAATCATAAATTATAAACGCATTTATTTGTAATGTCAGTAATTTATGTTATCACTTTGTATGCACTTTGTTTTCCTGCAGTAATAAATTCAAATCAAATCAACTTGTAACAATGTGGATTCACTTTGGTATGATACTCTAGCTGTTAGTATTGAAGCCTGGCTTTTTTGCACTCCTTCTCTTTCTAAATGCAGCAGATAAATGCACTTGAACACCTTCTTAGTCCCACAAAACAAAGTGTGAACTACTGCACAGTGCGTTAGCATTATGTTGAGTTTCCAATGATGAAAATTCTTTGGTGATTCTTACACATCCATTCAAGTCCCATAGATGTCAAAGATATCTCCGTATAGTCATAGTATTTTTACCATCTGCTTTCATGAGGCTTTTTTTTAGATTCACTATAAACAAATTACTTATCTTATGCTAATTTTATTTTAAAAAATAGATTTTGCAATTTAACTACCGGTACTATATTATGTAAATGACTGTCATTTATCTTTTATTTTGGATACATTTTTAAAAGGTATTAAATACTCATGAATATTAAACTTACTAATTTTGTATTTAAAGTCGGATAGGATAAAAAATGGGATTATATGTTTAATTGAGCATTTGATTTAAAACAACCACAATCTCATAAGAGAAGATGATTTGTTACCTGGTAACACAAATTGGAACATTTTATATTATATTAAACTGTACATATTTTATTATGTCCATATTGGGTACAAAAGTATAACATTTACTATTATCTGTATTATATGCATTTAGCTGTAATGCAAAGGATTTTATAAACATACTGTAAGAATATTTATATGAGAAAAAGATTCATTGCATGTGACAGGATTTGAACTCAGGAAACTGTTTTGTAGACAAGACCAAAATCATCACCTGTATGCCATCAATTGCAATACTTTGAAACAAATCTTGCTCATGGCATTGTTAAATCTTTTAAATACTTAAGCCTAAACCGTCATATTATGTAGGCCTATATGTCAAAGTCTAATTAATATTTAATGACATTAATCAATGCTAACAACAAAAGATCCTGTAGTATTTTAGAATTGGTGTTTTATTCAAGTATAATGACACTTAAAGCATCAGAAATAAAACGTCTTTGTCCTTTAAAAATAATTATGCAGATTAAAATATTCGATGGAAAGACAGAATTGTGGGGAATAAAATTTAAGGAGATGTAATCAAACAAAAAGCATCAGAAATAATAACAAAAATTATTGATAAAACTATTCCATTTGTTGTATACAGTATTCACATATTGACATTCAAGAATTCCCCATCCCCCATTATTGTTAGCATTCTGTCCAATGATTGGTCAGTTGGGTGGAACAGCTACAACACAATTATATTAATACATTACAACGAGGGTCAGGAACCTACTTACCTTGTTGTTTCGGTGTATAAAATGAAATACAGTAGTCAGATTCGGCAACAAAAAATAAAACGATTTAGCCTATTGCTAGTTTTTAACAACCAACATCTTTTAAACAGAAAGCGACATATCAAAAACGTGTGAAATACTACACCCGACTATTTGTTACTTACCACTGATGGGTACGTGTTTTTAGTAACGAATCTTAAATCAACCAGAACAGGTCGTCGCTGCCAAATAACAAGAAAGATTTGGACCATCATTTTTTTTAAAAACACAGTTGTAGTTCAGAAACGTGTAAAATGACCCATAAAATATCTTACCTGCAAGTTCTTTTTATCATAAACCCTTTATCTTACTCAATCATTTAGAAAATTAGCAAACAAAAATAACAACAGACCTCACCTCGCTATCTCCAAAATCCGTTATGAGATTACCTGATGAGTTATCGTTACGCTTCATTGATTCACTGCCGTCAATATTAGCATATAAAACACATCCGGTATTATATCATAATGACGTCATGATGACTATTTAAATATTGGTTGATGATATCCGATTTAGACAGTGATAAAGCAAAAATATTTATTTATTTGTTTATATATTTTATCAGATGCAATGTTTACTGAAAGTTTAATATTTATTTCAAAATATATTACACGCACTTTAATTATTGCAAATTAGTATAGGCCCAATATACTTAGTACAAATTAGTATAGGCAAAATACTGCACGGTATTGTCTAAAAAAAGTGGCCCTTAAGCCTAAAAAAACATGAAAAGCAAATATTAAGGTTGGAAAATTGGCCTGTGTATTACAATATTTCTGAAAATGGTATGCAAAGCAAGATACTTATTTACCAACACTTATTGACTACTATATGATCATGCTTATTGCTATAAAAGTTGGCAACTTTAGCAAAAATGGTGAAATTAATGTTATGAATGTTTTCAACAAGTAACTTAATTTTAAACAATGAGGTGAAGATCATACATGTTCTTCAGTCATTGAACTTATACTCAGTTCTGGAGGTTGGGTGCCATTGTCTTGACTTTTTCGCTTAAAACTTTGTGTGAACCATCTCAAATGTTTACTTAGCCGATTTCTCATAACAATAGCGTACGAAGGAGGGGGAACGTCTGGTGTCGTAGGCCTACTGTTTTCCATTGATGCGATTGTCTGATTGACAATGATATCATGGTTGCTGCCCTCTGATGGCATATCAGTTGCAGTTTGATAATCTGGAGGGGTTTCAATTGCAGCTATAGCGGTTGATCGGTTGTAAATTGATTCTTGTCGTCTGGTGGTTTCTAAAAATAAATTGATAGGCGTCATGTTTTATGTAAATGTGCTAAGATGACGACAATTTATATCTGAGGCACCACTATTTAGTATTAATGTTTTAAATAAAATAAGAAACCAACAATTCAAAACATTATGCCTAATATATTCGTTTAAACGATTTTCTGCAAGACTTTTATACAATATTTATATTATCGATGCACTTACCGACAGATTTTACCTTGATACAATATCCATTTTCTCTATATTTCTTAATTAGCTTGAAAACTAAGAAAACGATTATGAAGAATAAGACAACCATGATACTGAAACTGACGCCCTCAAACAAAACTAAAAAAGAAACAATGATAATAACACTTGGCATCTGCAGCACCATTGATGCCTTCGACATCAGAATCATTATCAACTTATCAAGAGGCAACTGACTCTTTGAATTATAGTTATTGTTTTGCTTTAGTTGCCCCTGACCATTGTGCTTTGTTTCTGTTCTGTTCTGTATCTGCATTGGTCGAATAAATACATGAAATGAAACTTGGTACACCATCATATAAACAACAATCTATCCTCATTAGCTGGTTATTCATAATAATCATTTCGGGCCTATGGCATCACACCCACGTCATCATTATCATCACTGGATAATAGCATCATCCTCGTTTGTAGTTTCATCTTTCGACAACATACTTACATACATGGCATATAATTGATTTTAAATAAAATACAACATGTAAACTGAAGAAAACGACCAATTAAACAAGAAAAGAAAACTCTTACGGCTACCATTATCCATTGTTGGAGCCTCTGTACTTGGCATTGTGTGTGGTTTGTGCATGACAATTATTCTGCTGTCGAGTGAAATTATAAAACTTGAATCTGAGGAGGAAACAGTGATAAGCACGTTTGTAAAAGCTGATGAAGCCATCACCAATTAATATTTCGGGACTACACTTTATCAACCACTAATACTAAACTTTCTCTCTCTTACTGTAGATCTGGTACTGGTACTGGTACTGGTACTGGTTCAAATAACCGTCTCACAGAGACATCTGGTAGCCATTGACTTGAAGTTGGCATTTGGATGTGTTACTTTTAAATGTAGGCCTACAGTATGAGAGTGACTACTACCAAATTACACAGTCACAAAACAACTTATAAAACAGTTCATATATACAGTTAAAACATTGCTGGGAATCATAAATTTCTGTTGAAGCAGGCTCTAATGAAGTTGCATCTAGTAAGTTGACTTTGTTGTACAACTCTATCAAGTACTGATGGTATCTTCCGACCTCTTCGTTTACTTTGTGTTGTGTGAAAAGTAAGAATTTTTGTAGGATCTTCATTTTCTTTTCTAATTACATGTCCGATCCAGTTGAATTGTTGCTTGTAGACATATTCTTCTAGCGGTTGACAGCCAGTAATACCTTTTTTAATAGTATAATTAGTATATTTGGTTATTTTTAGTAGAAAACTTACCTATTTCTCACCAACTGTCATAAACTAGATGATACACATTTTAGCATTAACACTGATTTCTCCCAGTATCCTATATGTCACGTTTTTATCTAGCGTACTTATTTATATATTTTGAAGAACGTAGGCATATGCCTATATAAGTACCGGTACCACTCTCTGTGTACCACCGTGATTACACTTGTAATAACAAAATCCAATATAAAACTGCATTCTTCACGCGCTCATAAACTCTATGAATTGAGTTATTGGTATAGCCTTTTCCAAAAAAAATTGTTTGAGGAAAGAACAGTTTGTAGTTACACGGCAGAACAATCACATTAGCATATTCCATCACTGAACAATCATACGTGTTTCTTTTTCTGTTATTGTATTCTATTATTGTGGTATAAAACTCAGAAAACACGCCGATCAAACGGAATGAGGATAATGAAGTCACTGACATGTAACTATGACGCGTAGGCCTATATTATATACAAAGTATTATGCTATATACCACATAATTACTCATGAATCGTTTTACTTAATTTAGAATACTCTTTTATTATAATTTGATCGAGCATAATTTAAACGGCACCAACTAACTTCTTTGTACCCAATGACAGCACAAACTTGAAATGCATTTATTATTCAGAAATACAGCAATATATAAAAAAAAACAAATTACGTAAGAATTAGAAAATAATTGGTCAGATGTTTTGCCCTACTCTGACGTAATTTGTACTTTATACTAAGTACATACGTGCGAAAAAATACGCAAGTAATTCTCGGGTGGGACTCGAACCCACGACCTCCAGATCACTAGCCTGGAAATATATACATTCTTGTCATACAAATTAGAAATGTCAATAAATAAGTTTATTGGACTTGTGCAGGATCACAAAATGATCTTTATATACATTATAAATTAAATTGAGAATTATATACAAAATACATAACATTTGCGATTAGAGGAAGAAATCAATTTTAATAATAGTTTAGTAGCACCATTTGGCTAACATCACAATCAAAGAGTTTTTCTTCTATAGGATTATAATCATTTAATGTATCATCATTTAATGGTTTAAATAATCAATATTTACACTCCGTTGTCATTTAAACAATTGCTATGCCATTTAATGTGGTATCCTATAAGAAACTCTTGAATGTTGCTTGCCTTCTCCAACGTTAGTTTTCACACTCCATTGTCACTTGTACAACTTTTCCAGGAATGCTGATGGCTCTATTAGGCCCTCGGACCTTTTTATTTTTAGGTTGCTGCTGAGTTGTTGACCAAGGGGTTTCGTTTTTGGTCATCATTGATTGTGACGGTACACTACTGCACCTGCGTAAATCCTGCCTGGACGAGCCTTCTGCAGCTTCCGTAACTCTAGGACGCCTACTGACTAACACTCTCTCTAGAATTTTGGAAGCAAACGACAGCGTTGTTTTTAAATTCGTATTTTTTTTAGTTTTACTATTTTTCCCTGAGTTTCTTGAGCGGTTTGCGTTTTCATCACCAGCATCGTCTGTATTCTGGGAGGAGTTTGTGCTACTTTCTTCTGGTTCGTAGCCAACCGCTTCTTGATAGTCTGGTGGGCTCTCAACACTCGCTAAAGCATATGTTCTATCTCTTCTCGATAAAGTAGGACCTTTATGGAAAAACAACATAAGATAAAATATAAACATTATTTATTACTTGTTAGGCCTACATTGTAAATGAAAAAAAATAATCACCAGAATGGTAGTAGTAATATAGTATAGTAATATTTAAAAAAAATGTATTTTCAGTAACCGTTGATGGTTACGATGCCAATAAAATTAAGACAATAAGGAAAATTGAGACTATTTAGCCCAAGAAGTCTCATCACTGCGTATACTGAAAGTGTTCTCTTCTTGCATGTTAAATTGAGACACCCATAGCAATAGTCATCAGTGTAGGTACACAGCAAAATAAGACAATGTTTTATTTTGTATTGTGGCGTCATTAACGAAAGTACTTCCCCTTTTTTCAAGAACTAATAGAAAACTTACGCCTTCGAACACTGTGTACACGAATAGTAGTAGCAGTTGGTGTATGTGAATCTTGTAACTTTTGGTAGAGTATAAATAAAAATATACAAAGAAGGCAGACAAACAAAGCGGCACAAAAGCTACCAACCACAATGTATTGAGTCCCTGAAAAACAAACAGAAAATTAAGATTAAATTATGATTTTAAGACCTCAGTAGAAATCATGCAGTCCTAAAAACCACGAATCAGCTAACGTTGTTAGATGTATAGATAAGAACGATAAAAATAATGATTTAAAAAAAATAGTGTTAAGCGAAATGCAGATGATAACTGATAATGGTATTAAACTTACCTAAATCTAGTTGACATATTTCGCCTTTGAAGCCAAATGGACATTTGCAAGTCTTGTCAATATGCATATAGGTGCCTCCATTATGGCACACTTGTTGGGGAGTTGGTATCATTGTAGCACTTTTAAATCTGTAAAGGTTCAAAATCGTTTTAGCAGCAGGCGAAATTGTTGATAACGACTGAAAAAACTAGGCCTACAGGAATTTTAACAATCACAAATGCTGATGATAAACGTCACATGCCATACGAAACTCCTTTAGGATATATCTATTTTGGGCTAACTCCGGGAAGTTGAACAACACATAATACAGGCATTTAGGTTTACAGGAACTTACAAATGTTACACAAATCGTGACAAAGGAGTAAGGTGGACGATCAATCCTGGTTCATGTGGGTTGTCTGCACTTTCCTAAACCACACAAAATGTAACAGAGGCCTACAGCATAAGGTATACCAGTGACATAATACTTATGTTAGTCATTTCGAAAACAATGATTTGTCATTACCTTTGTAGAGTTTGAAGGACAAACTTTAAACTAACATAAACTAAACTGGTATAAAACATAAAAAGAAAAGATAAAAACCTACATTTTCAAAATAAACTATGAAGTGCGTCTGTTCTAAAAATAAAATCTATTCCAGACAGATTGAAATGGTAGGTAGACTCTCCCATCATTCCAAAGAAATTGGTAAAATATGTAGTATAGGAGCCCTAACATGCTATAGCCCTATTGCGTTAGTCGTATCTTAAAATAATATTGTCATCTTATGCTACATTTTTTTCGATCGATAAATAGGCCTATGCTATACCAACGAAAAAATATTGACTGAAAAAACAATCAAAGAAAGAAAACAAAAAACATACGGAGCAACAACCTACAAAGTTATCAGGGAAAATGGTAATATATATTAGTCCTAGGCCTTACCTTACCTGTTTGTTTGTTTAAACTTTTCTTCGGGAGCTAGGCTCTGACGACTACTTTCATCGAACACGAGTACACCGTTTCAATCGAAAAAAAAAATTCCTTAAAATAAATACCACTGAAAATTGTCAATAGAAGAATGGCAGGTATTGTTCAGAGTACAGATTTGAATACACGTGAGCGACGTCACGGATCCTTGTTTAATTTTAACCAAAATCGTTCTGTTTTTTACGAGTGAATTAAAAGAAATATAAATAGAGAGGACGTCCTTTGTCTGAATCACCGAGCCAAACAAAATATATAGTGTGTATATAAGTATTGTATTATACCAATAAAGCCACAGTTTGTATTTAATAAGGTTTCTGGAAACAATAAAGGAACTTTACCCAACTGGTATTGGCCTCTAATGTTGTACTCTTTACATTAATCAATAGTCTATAGAAACCGGTTAGTTTTAACAGATGAATTGAGATTGACGACCAGAGTAGCACAAATAGTTTATATAATTTAATCACTTTTTAAATGCTTTGTTAACCAAGGACGGGGGAAATTATCCATGTTCCTGAAGGGAGTTGAAAACGTTCGTTTTGGTAATTCCGAATAGGAGATGAGAATCCAAATATTGACATCGCGAAGGTTAATATGATTTTAGGCCTATACTATTTATAACTTTGTTTCGGCGTCAACAATATAAAACACCGGTGCATCGAAACAAGTACCAGTTACCTGTGTATGCGCTTAATAAATGAAATAATGATTTAATTTTAAAGAAAAAATAAACCTCTTCATATCTTATAAGTGAGTTGATTGCACATTTCGCATGATTTCATTTCTAAAAGCTAAATTGATTATAAAATCTTGTACAAAATGGAAATTATCTATTTACAATAATCTATTTTCAAGGTTATTACTTAGCAAGTCTCTCTATTTCATTCAGAGTCACGTGTGTTAAAAGATGCATCGCCTGTTTCATCAGCAGCAGACGGTTGCTTGTGGCTAGCTCTGTTTTTGTGCACTAGCGAGTAGGATGGGGGTATCGCTTGAGGTATGCTATGGTCTTCTTCTGAATTAAATTGTTCCTCTGATTCCTGAACCTTGGAGACATTTGAACGTTCTTCCAGATTCTCATTAATTGACTCTTCGGTTAACATTGGATTAACATGAGTTGATGGCTCGCTGTTTTTTGTAGCTTCCGGGACTTCCACAGATGTGGTATCATCGAATTGATCGTCGGTGTTTGTTCTTGTTACGTCATCGTAGTTTGGTGGGACGTCATCGTTTGCTTTATCAATCTTAATGCTAGTATTGACGGAATCTTTGAAATAAATAGAAACTTCATAAGAAAAAGGACATTTCTAGCTGACATAGGACATTTTAACGTAAAAAAACAAAGTTTACTTACGAACACTAATTATTCTTTGAATGATTCTATTCTGTCTAGGTTGCGTTTGTTGCCGTTCTCCTTTAAAGTATCTGTATGAATATATAATAATTGTCAACAGAAGGCCCGTCGCAAGCAGTACGGCAATGGTGATGTATGTTGTTCTGTCAGCAGCTGCAATAAAGGCATACTACTATTATAATATCTTACCTGGCACAAGTATAATATATGTTATCCAATTGTGTTAAGATTCATTTGGAGCACTCTCGTTTTATAGTTGTTGGTTTCAGCTTAACTTTAAAAGTTGACAACAACTTATATCCATAATCCATAATAAGAAGAGTAGGCCTAGTCACAATAAAAAAAAGTATCCGGATCTATACACCGGATTAGATCGGTATGCAAGTTCGTTTGCATTGAAGAAAGATTTAGGCAAAAAATACTTTTAATTGAAAAAAAAACACCAAAATAACAGATAAAAACGCAACATATGCATACTATTAATTTCACATGAATCTCCGGTGTATGGATTTGGACACGCACACACCGGACCGTCACGTGACTGTAAACACGACCCTCCGTTCACACACTCCGGATTGCATGGTGGTCGGCTCATTTCCTTAACCCACAGCCTTGCTTGCTGAAAGGCAATGTATAAACGGAGTTAAACAAGAAACTTTGGAGGAAGTATTTCACCTTTAACCTTTTCGTTCGTCTGGGTGCACTTTTGTGATCTCAATATTTGAGAAACCCATTCCATATCCTGTTGAAATAACGGAACAAGGAGAAAAACAAAATTAGGCCTATATTCTCCAGCACGAAATTAAAATATGCCTGTCCTTAAGTACGCTTTGTAAAGAAGAAAATGGAAATTCCTAATAAATAATACATATGAAGATTATTAAACAGGAAAGTGCATTATAGCTTTCCTTACTTCAATAGAAACTGCTATATACAAGGAAATTGAATATTAAATTAATTGAATAGAAAATTTACCAAAACAATTACATAATCATAACAAAATCACTGAAAACAATGTAGGTATATAACATACATATATAACATAAACTAAATTCCACAGAGGAATTAAACGATTATATTCCAATTCTTCAATAGATAATAGAAACCTTATTTTATACAAACAAAAGTGGTGAGTGAACTATAATAATACGGTACGTTTCTATACAATAACTATTGTTACGTACAAGGTTGCGATCGTTCCAAACCGTGAAATAAAGGTGTAATTATACAGCTCTATATAATATTTGATTATTTCCTCCTAATGCCAATACTAGACAACACTTACCTTTGACGATTTTGTATGGTTTCACTTTAATATAGGCCTAATGCCGGTAGCTCCACTCCAACACTTCCTGCTCGCACAATGTGTAAGCAAAATATTAATAGCGAGACGTGACTGTAACCGATTTAACTGTACTTGAAATTGAACAATACCACGATATTTGACTTTGACTTTAAAAAACCATATGCACTTCTAAGGTTGGTATAAAAAGCATTTTAAGCAGCATAGAATAATGATCGTATAATAACGTGTAAACTGGTATGAGACCTATGTTAAATTGGAGACACGTCAAACTGGAGAAACATACTCGTACTAGCCTGCGTACTCTCTGACTTCAATTACAATAAAAGCTCTGAAATATTTCTATTCACTTCAATGATCCGTTATTGTTGATTTCCCGTAATCTCCACAAGATTATAAACTCACGTCATTTGTATATATTTACACTTATTATCAACTCATTGACTATAAAATATTCTTTTAATATTATCTTTAGAACGTTGTTAACGCCCAAATAAAACACGACAGTTTTTCATTATTAAATGAATTTGAATATACTTCTCATTATTTTAAACAATGTTACTTACCGTATGCGTATTAGGATCTAATATTTTTGTTTCCCCATAGAATCATCTATGATTGATTGTCACTAACATGATATTCATTAAATAATAAGGTGGTACAATAACTCATTAAACATACAATTCTTAGTCTTCTTTGCTGGAGCACGATGACCTACCGTGGGTATTAAAAATCTGATTACTTTTCAATTTGACTTTGGTGAGATATTAACATAAAAAGAACTAATCACAGTTGAATATCGTTTTATAAACAGCATTTCTCAAATAATTTGTAAATTAGAAGTGATACTGTTTCAATAATGTGATTCACAGTTCAATAACGACTTGTTTTTATATGTCACTTTCAGTATCATTAGCATTTGCTTCTTCGCTTTCTGCATGTTCTTGTAATATACGTTTGCTTGCTCTATTTTCGTGAACCTCTGTATAGTCCGGAGGAGGCTCACTTTTATCTAGTTCATCAGATCTTCGATTTTGTTTATCAGCATCAGTTCTGTTCTCACTTGTAGCTGCTCCTGAAACTTCATTGTTGCCACTTTCAGTGGTTTTCACTGCTTCTTCTCTAACGTGAGAAACCGACAATTCTTCTATCTGACCAGTCCTGCTAACTTCAATCTCAGACTCGCCATCGTTAAAGTGATTTGCAGCCGTATCGTCTGCTGTGCGTTCTGACGAAATTGCGTCTTCTATCTCATTCACGTCTGTTTCAACCTGACCCTCTGCAACCGATACGTCATCATAAGCAGGCGGTAAATCATTTTTAGATCGATCAATCTTTGTCGTTCTTCTTTTTGCTCCTAAAAGGACAAAAAAACAATGTTTATTAATATAGTTATGTGACAGTGCTCTACATTACCTCCATTAGTGATAACCACGTATTGCAGCAACAATATGAACACACATCATTTACGATGTGGATACCTTCCAATTGAGATTGTTTCATCGATAACCAGTAGGCCTACCAGCAGATTATTAATATTATTCACGAGTCGGCACAAAGTATACCAGTGACTGATAATTATTAATTGAAGGTTTCAAACACTGCAGTAAATAAATTAATTTCAGTGGAACAGATTAATTGTAGGATGGTTCTCACCATTTCAATAGAGATAAAGTAGGCCTAGGGTAAGATCTAAGAGATACCTACTGACACTAATAATCCGGTTGATTATTAGAGGCCTATCTTGTTCTTCTCGGTAGCGTTGACAATATGCAACAAGTAAACAGGCTGCAATTGCTAGTAACGTTGCAATTGCAATTAATACAAACGTTACCGTCATTGCAACTGAAAGTTAAAAAACAAACAATTGTTATAAAACATTTAGATACATAGAATATATACACACCTCCTAAAAACTGGCATGTTGTTAGTATTTTAAGATTTCAAGCTTAGGCCGAATTATAATTCAATTTTCTGATATTGATAATTATTAGATAATACAAAGGTCTGTTGATTTAAAGGGAACCTTTTAAACAAGGCAAGCCTGGCTGTTTTTTAAACAAATATCCTAGATTTATAAACTATATTCTCGTACGGTACGGTATCATGTCTGGGGACAATAAAGAGTCCCGCTGTTTCTTGAGAAATGACACAGTACGCGAATCAGCTGAAATATATCATTTATTGTAAAATCTATATATACCATCTCTTTCACATCTGTCTCCATAGAACATACTAGTGCAAACACAAATATTTTCTGTAACTTGACATGTTCCACCATTCAGACAAGTCGGCCGGCAAAGTCTTCCACTCATTGCTGAAATAAATACAGACCTAAATAAAGTTAAACTGCAACTTGACAGTTTTACTTTTTAGTTTAATAGGCCTACATGTTGACTTCCATAGTCTACTAGAACAAACTAGCAAATTGATTATTCGAGGGAAGTATTTTTAAGTAGTTTCACTTTCAGATACATTACTCGCTATCATCATTGCGTTTCTTTTTGCTGTTTTCTTGTGTGGGGTTTTCCAATCCAATTTCACTTAAATGTACAAATAAGCAGTAAATAAGCAAACATATATGCTGTACTAAAATTAATTCCAACTAGTTTTTCAGCTAGCTCGTATGTATAGATAAAAATCCTAATTCTTGCATAATTGATGATGATGTTATTGTTGATGATAAAGATATAGAGGATAGTTAAAAGTAAATACTATTACTTAATTAATTAATATTACGATTACTTAAAATTACTAATACTTAGACAAGAACCTATTATTAAGCTGACTCGATATAATTATTATTATTATTGTAGTTATAATAGGCTTATATATTTTTTTGGTATATTTATTATGCAAGAAGATAAATTAAGCAATGTATTTTTTGAGAAAATATCAATTGATAACAAATACATAAAACGTACCTTTTTTTCTCCTTAACAAAGTTGTCAATGAATAGTTATACCGCCGAGTTTTTCGTTTTGATTTGGACGTTCTTTTAGCGTTATGTAGATTACACTATTAAGCAATTGTCAGCAATTTGTAAGCACATAACAAACAGAAAAACTTTTAGGACGAGGAACTACAAAATTAATATTTATCGAAAGAGTGTTTTGTGAGTTATACATCCCAATGATTTCCACGGCTATTGTTTAATTTCAACCCATATTCAACTATAGAACAGGAAAGGAAACATAGCATTTCTTCCGCAATGAGTGCTACAATATTACACCACAACAGGTCAAATAAATTGACATTGTTGAGGAAATACCAAATCATCGTGACTATGGAAACTTCTGACGTTTAAAGAAAAACAAAGAATTAGGCCAGCAATAATGTTTAAAAAAGTATCACAAGCGACAGCAGTTCGAGCGATAAACTACCAGGACATGTAGTAAAGTGAGTTGACCAATCAAAAGCTACAGTTCGAACGATCCATGGTGTTGTGATTCGCCAAATTATTTGCGATGCTCTATAGTCCTGGTTGCGTGGTGGAAACCAATCTCTGTATGTATGATTCATACAGTACGGCAGATGACGATCCCTTTGCACGTGATCCTGATTTGTTCCATTTACATTTTCTTTTGTTTAATGATTAAAATACGTCACATACACTGATTAAAAACAATACCATTTCAAAATGTATTATTTAAATCTATACTACCTTGATCTATTAGTATTAATGTAAGTAGGCCTTAAGTCCGTCCAGCAGTAAATAGCTGGTACTGACCATAAGCATTTCATTTTGTGTATAAAGGAGTGAACATTTTATATTTACAGTATTGAAACAATAATTTGATAGATCTTCTACATTTGGAACAATTTGCTCGTGTCTGTAACAAAGGCTTGGATTAACATCCCACCAAAGTATATCTTCTAGGCCTACTAATGGAGAAATGGCAGACTTTATAAACGATACATCCGACTGGAGCTCGATGAGAATGTCAAGAAGAACCAATTACATCGCATGCGTTATCATAGTTGACGTAATAGGCGTCATTTCAATCGTTCTTAATGTCAGCGTTATAGTCGTAATTTCTAGTAACAAAAGACTGAGAAAACGAAAGAACATCTTTACATGTTCCCTGGCTGTTTCGGATGGATTATTCGCGCTTGCAATGTTAGTGAAGATTCTTAGTAATGAATCGTTTGAACTTTATCGGTCAAATTTAGATCTAGTAACGTTGGCTGTAATGGATGTAACTTCATTGGTATCCCTTCTGACCATAGGATCTATAGCCTTAGAGAGGTATGTTGCTATTGTCTGGAAACCAATGTTGCGAAGTAAGGTATCCATGAGGCACATTGCAACGGTGTGTATTCTGAACTGGGTATTCGCGGCTTGTGTAATAATTCCAGGTTATATCTTATCCTTCTATAGGCCTAAAGATACATTTATCCTATCAACATTTTTTATCATATGTATTATTGTATTTTTGGTAACTATATACATTGCTATATACAGAAGCGTCGCTGGCCACGAACGAAACATGCATTCGTTTTCATGTAGGCGGGAAAAATACAATTCGCATCGTCTGCTTGTGATGTTTTCGTTGATTCTTGGATGCTTTATCGTCTGCTGGTTACCGATAAACATTGTCATTATTTTAGAATACTATCTTCATTTTAATGACAAAGAGCTATATAGGATTTTATTGGTCATTGGTACCAGTCTTATTCTTCTAAATTCGTTAACCAATCCAATTATTTATTTTTGGAGAATTCCAGATTTTCGTAAAGCATTCTTCGCATTGTTTAAACGAATAAAGTTACATGGTAAAACATCGAGCACATCCAATATTGCAGCAAGATCTTGCACTAACCGAGCAATTACTATTTCCGAAGCTGTTCAAACTTAAATATATTAAAAGTACTTTATTAAGAAATCAAAGAAGATGGAGGCTGTCACGTAGTTCTACTTTGATTAAGACAACCTAACAACAGGACACTGAGCTCGTCTTGCCAAGATAGGAACTTTTAACATTCCTTTGATCTTATGTCTGGCTGCGACCACCAACAGTACTGTACCAACTCCCTGACTGTACTATGTCTATATTCTCCACAGCGCGCGTTGTCTGTTAAGTGCCGCAGCCACAGATAAACCCTTTCATCTCCGGAGCTCAGCATCCTATTGTTAGATTTCCTTGCTTGGACATACAATTTAACGAATATGTATTTTGTAATGGAAACTTTGTTGTACTGTATAAATATCAAACTGAGATATATAATGATATATTAAGGACAGGTTTAATAAATTACTATTCAATGCTGTGCTCTGAAACATATTAATAGTCTCTTAGTTTGACATAGGCTAATATCAATATACATACACTCAACGGTACGGTATCTCTATCTCCATCCAAACTCCAAATTCCAACAAACTCCTGACTTTTATTGCGAATCAATGCGAATCATTAAACCTATAATAGTGTCACAATATTACCACTTTCAAATATCTTCAACCTATTTCCAACTACTGTACGTTCCTTGGAATTTAAAGTATTCCATTTCCAAAATAAAAACATTTTTAAATATGTGCTATATGTTAATGTCTTAATATGTACTGATCCATTGACAATATATATTATCTTACAAACTGGTCGAATTAAGTATTAGCAATTTACAGTAGATAATCTATTTTTCGGTTTAAACAATATTCGTCTGAACACCGCATCTCTAAAACCTTTAATTCGCCAACCATACAAAACTGGTGTTAGGATAGAATGAATAATTGTTAACATCAAACAAGGGTAGTAAATATTGGTTTTTACATTTTCATAGCAACTTAAAATAAGAATATGGTCTAATAGAGTTATTAAATCCATCGGCAGCCAACTGATTACAAAGGCACAAACAACAATTGAAAAGGTTCTTATCAAAATCTTCGACATTCTGAGTTCTGCCGGAACTATATTAATCTGGTTTTCATGTTTGCAGACAGAATTGTAAATAATGAAGTACGAAACGCACACTTGGATGATAATCACGAAATTCCAGACAGCTACGATAATCGCTGTTTGGTACTCAAAGTATAAGGAAACACCAATTACTGTATACGACAGAGTGAAAAGTATTGCCCATGTTGACAGCAGTTTCTTCGGTGAATTCAAATCCTTCTTAAACGGGAAAATTACAATAACGACCAGCCGTTCTAAAGCAATGGCTAACACGGTCTGGATCGACATCACGGCAGACGATAAGCTAATCTGCATCACTATTTGTGTAGATTTTATATTCATGTTTATTGTTAGTGTTATAAACATAAATACAGCGTAGATACAATCGGAGACGGCCAAACAACAAGGCAACATGTGGTGACGTTTGCGCAGATGTTTTTCCGAAGCAAAAATAAGGATGGTCGTTAAGTTGAAGACGGCACTTATGCCACAGAAAACAGCAATAGCCACTGTACTTGATTGGGATCCCGTACCATAATGCAATTCTTCAAAGAAAAAATATATCAGAGGGACATTACATGTTACATTGACGCTAGATATATTCGTCATTTTCAGAGACTTGTTTCTTTCTTGACACTGTTTCGTTATTATTTTCTGCGGTTTTCCTAAGTTGTGATCGGCTGATGTTTGCTAGATAATTTAAATTTGTTTGCAGCACGCATCGTCATTGTTCAAAAAACTGTTACACGATTGGTTGCAAGCACTTATAAGCAATTATAATAAGGACGTGATTCTTTAGAAAATGAATATATCAAATACAGCTATATTTCAATGTCAATTTACTGTACTTCCTGAACCGAATCGCTTTCCATATTCATAATTAAAGTAAGCTCATAACAACAGATCGTAATTAATGGACACTACAGTAATCCTTATTAGGAAAAAAACCATTTCGAAAAAGCGCCGCCAAAACTACAAGTTCATCGTAGAAACATAAAACAAACAAAATATTTCAACAGGGTCTTTATTTGTATACTAGGCCTACCATTACTACTCTATAACTGTTAAGCCGATTTTCCACTAGGCGAATTTGTTCGCGCGAATCGAACGCGCCAGCTTGTACGCATGTGTATTCATGTTTACGTCTTCCAAATCCTTCTCTACGCATGCGTATTAGCTGACGCCTTCGATTCGCACGAACAAATTCGCCTAGTGGAAAATCGGCTTTAGGATACCATTTTATTGTACGGTAACAAAATCGTTCATAGTACTGTATAATTAGGCTTGATAATTGATAACAACCCACTTAATTTTCTACTCTCGAACATATTAGCTTGTTTAAACATATTAAGGCCTACTTTCAGCTCGAAGTTAACTAATTACATTCTTCTTGTTATTTCCTTCTATTTATCAACATGCGTATACTAATACTAAATAAATGCTATTATTAGTGAATAATTACTATGTAACTATTATCCTAGTAACATAATGTAATGAAAAGAGATCTTATGCCAAAGTATGGTTGTAATTTTCTATAATTACCATAATTGGAACTTAATAAGACAGGCCTACTGTTTTCTAGTATAATTAACATTAAGAAAGTCTTCGACGAGTTATTTTGAATCTTTCAACAAATACAGAAAACGCAAAAGTCATCTGGCACATCCTTCTGAGTATGCGCAGAATGTCTGAATGGGTTAATAGCTTGAGCGTATCAACTTGATGGGCAATCACCCGATCTGTTTCACGCGACAACTAAGCACTCGAATGATTAATTCTGTCACTCGGCATTGTAAGCCTACACAACGAACCCGCATATACGCATTTGAAACTCGACTTTCTATACATCTAAGCATTTAGGTTAATGTAGGGTATGAAACTATCAATTGAACTGTATTAAAACGGAGCTTAAGAAACAAATAGGAAAGCTGAAAAGCATCTGAAAATCAACACGACTAGAAGTTAAACTGTAAAGAAATGGCGACCGATGAAGTTTACTGCAATATATCGGTTCTGGAAGTTTTCTACAAACAACTTGATCCAGATGAAGATTACAGATCTACCGTAATGGCCTTCACGGTCATATGTGTAGTAGCTTTTGTTCTGAACTTTGGAGTTGTTGTCATGTTTACAACCGAAAAGAGCTTGCGTAAGAGATACCACATCTTCGTTGGTTCCTTGGCAATATCAGAATGCGTGTTTGTTTCCACTACATTGTTTCTTGTAACATTTCCAGAAATTGATTCTTCAATTACAGAATTTGTGTATGCTATTTGTTCAGCGTCCCTTCAAGTATCAATCGAGACTGTTTTAGCGATTGCCTTGGAACGGCTTCTAGTTCTTGTAATCTTTCCGTTTAAGAAGGATTTAAATTCACCAAAGAACATGTTCATAACTTGTGCGGTAATGTGGAGTGTAACCTATATAGTAGTCGGAGGGTTTACCATGAGTAATATGTTGAGTGAATATGAACTATTTGCTTTTGCTCTAAATGTCTGTGTCCAACTCTTAGTTGCGTTAACATACTACATAATTTACAATTCTTTACAACGACGTGAAAAACAGTTAGAGTCAGTACCCAGTGAATTTAGAATTTCCAAACGACTACTTAAAACATTCTCAATTGTTGTATTTGTATTTTTCATGAGTTGGATGCCAGTATACACTGTTGCTATTATTGATAAACTGTTAGACTTTAAGTGTGATGACATTATATATTTATATATTTTCCCAATTTGTTTCAACATAAACATGGTTCACTCTGCAGTTACGCCAATTTTATACGTATGGAGAATGAAGACGTTCAGAGACGCTTTGGTGAAACGATTAACGTGTAGGCACAAGAACTAAATCGTTTGTCGCGCACGGCAAGGATATGATAAATTCATTTTCCTAGCCTAAAATTATGATTTAGGACCGCTTCATTGGCAACAACCATTGAATCAGTGACGAGGAACAGAAATACACAAATAATAAAACAGGTTTTTTGGACAAATGTTGAACACATTATTACGAAACTAAGTCACACTCAGTGGATGTTTAAATATGTATCGTATGTAATGTTAAGCCATACTGAACAATATCAAGTAGAACATATTTCGGTATAGGCTTTGCTAAATTCATAAGAATAGCATACTATTTGTAACATTCGACTATGCAACGTTTGTATACGGCAATGCATACATTACATTTGACTACTAAACCGAATTGCGGAACTCCGGTATACGGAAAATATTCTAACAACCGGAACAAGGATTTCATGATGGAAACACGCATGTACTAATGCGCATCATTATCGGGTTGAGCGTGCGCAAAGTGTTTAATAGTTCGAGTGAAATGTACATTAACGTTGTAATAATTATTGAATATTTTCTACACAGATAGTTCTATCAACATGATAATTATCTCAAGCTGATGCGGATTCAAAAATAAAAACGTTCTTCAAATTATATGTTAATAAGAAATTGATTAAAATAATACACAATGAATATAAATAAATTCGATAAAAGGACTTAAAAGCACTTCGAAATCAGGTGCAGTAGGCATAGTGGTATATACATCCGTATACCTCACTTGTGATATTATTCAGAATACACTGGCCTCAAGTGGAAGTCGTCAACGCAGTTAAGATTAAAGACATCATTTGGTATCTTCATTACTCCATTTTTTATTTGTGTATTAGTAGTGGCAATAATCTAAGACTATTTAGATTTTCTGTTTCTTCTGTATTCCCACAAGTTACGCGTTAGCACCAACTCAAGTGACCTGGAGCTAGTTTTTTCCATTTTCAAGAGCGCAGGAAGTTTTCACAGATACCAGTCACTTTTATGTTGCCCATTAAAGTATTTAGTTGAAATTCAAACCAAAACAGAGAGGGTAATAAACTGGCCATAGTAATCCCTACAGATTTCCCGCTTTGTCCATTTGACAAAACACAGTAAGCGTTCGGGTGATTCAGTCTGTCGCTCTCGGCGTTGCATCCGGATTTAAGGACAATATTGTTGTCTTATAACTTAGGCATCGGATACTACGAATTCCACACGTCGATGTTAACGTATGTAGTGCACAAAGCTATCTACATTTATAGAGCTTTTAAAGAAACTGTAGTGTAAACTTCAAACCGATAGGAAAACAAATAAAACTGCTGAAAATATTAATTAATTTAATTAATCCATAAAAAATGGCAAACATGACGGATGAAGTTTACTGCAACTTATCGGTTCTTGAAGTCTTCTTCAAACAAATTGATCCAGATGAAGATTACAGATCTACCGTAATGGCATTTACAGTAATTTCTGTGGTAGGTTTTGTTCTGAACTTTGGAGTTGTTGTCATGTTTACAACTGAAAAGAGCTTGCGTAAGAGATACCACATCTTCGTTGGTTCCTTGGCAATATCAGAATGCATATTTGTTTCCACTACATTGTTTCTTGTAACATTTCCAGAAATTGATTCTTCAATTACACAAGTTGTTAATGGCATTTGTTCAGCGTCCCTTCAAGTATCAATCGAGACTGTTTTAGCGATTGCCTTGGAACGGCTTCTAGTTCTTGTAATCTTTCCGTTTAAGAAGGATTTAAATTCACCAAAGAACATGTTCATAACTTGTGCGGTAATGTGGAGTGTAACTTACATAGTAGTTGGGGGGTTTACGTTGAAAAATATGTTGGGTGAATATGCAATATTTGCTTTTTTGGTAAACGTCTGTATTGTACTATTAGTTGCGTTGATATACTACATAATTTACAATTCATTACAACGACGTGAAAAACAGTTAGAGTCAGTACCCAGTGAATTTAGAATTTCCAAGCGACTAGTTAAAACATTCTCAATTGTTGTATTTGTATTTTTCATGAGTTGGATGCCAGTATACACTGTTGCTATTATTGATAAACTGTTAGACTTTAAGTGTGATGACATTATATATTTATATATTTTCCCAATTTGTTTCAACATAAACATGGTTCATTCTGCAGTTACACCCATTTTATACGTATGGCGAATGAAGACGTTCAGAGACGCTTTGGTGAAACGAATAACATGTAGGCACTAAAACTGAAAAGCTTTGGATTCAAATTTTAACTGTGTAATTGAAGGGTCGGTGGAACAATATTTTAAAAACACTTCGAATGACCAATATTAGGATTATGGGTGAATAGATGCGGCGGCGATTGAAAGCAAAAACAAAGTCGTAATTAAGGTCTTATTTCAGTCAATGGCCATTCAATTAAAGAGTGTTGTCTGCCACAGGAGAGGTTAAATATGAGTTTGGGTCAAAGGAATGATCTGGCCCACAAGAAGTAATTAAACATTTAACTGCACTAATTATATCAAGAAAAGGAAGAATATATTTACAACATTCTCATATTGTGTAAAATATACCGTAACGAGATCCTTTAATTGCTGTTTAAGTAATCTAAATAATAGTTGTAGTACGTATGCCTACCTTCAGAAACAATAAATAAGATTAACAGGACTAGAATAAAAAGTAAGTGTATCATGTGTGGTTTGCTATTTAGTATTATTACTGTTAATAAAGTTGGCATACCAGTGTTTTTTTTTTTTTAAAGGCACCACTGGCGTTGCATAGAACGATCAATCGTCCGAGACAACACGTGGCGATACGGTGTGTTGAGTGTGCATTTATATCATAAAAAAAGTATACAGTTAATTCCTATTTTTATAAGTTGATTTATTTTATGGATGCATAATTATATTAAAAATTCAATACAAATACATCAATTTAAACTTTCTTAATTAAGTGGAGTATCATTAACATTGTACTGTATCTCTATCTAAGATGTAATATTTGACAATTATCAAAAACACAATGAAATGAAATGAAGGACCAGGTTTAAACTGTACTGACGTATTTTTGGATAGCACCACTGACAATATACGAACATACAACTCATAGAATCAGTGATGAGGATATACATAAATTATGTTCACATTTCAATACATTTAAAAGGGTTTAATGATGAATCTCACTAATTGTCACTAGTAGTTTAATTATGAGGGTAAATTGATGTAACAGCATATACTATTCGAACAATAATATATTAATAATCATCAATGCCTGTAGTACAAACAAACATTAGGAACCTCGACAATTTATCACATTTTGTTAAGGATACGTTTTAAAGTACAACCCTTAATTTGTAACTACGAACTAAAGCATGGGATTTGAGTTAAAAGTACAAGCAATTAACAAATCATACATTAGTACAAATAGACTTATTGATTAGCAGCTCTATTATACGTCATATAACCTGTAATAGTGCATCGATATTAGAAAACAAGGTGGTATTCTGTAGCTGGTGATTCCATACTCGTTTGCAGATAGCGTCTCTAAATGCCTTTATTCGCCATACGTACATGATGAGCAAATCATACATTAGTACAAATAGACTTATTGATTAGCAGCTCTATTATACGTCATATAACCTGTAATATTAGAAAACAAGATGGTATTCTGTAGCCGGTGATTCCGTACTCGTTTGCAGATAGCGTCTCTAAATGCCTTTATTCGCCATACGTACACGATGAGCGTAACGAATGAATGCGAGAAAGACAAAATGAAACAAATAGGGTAAGATAAGTAGATAATGTTCGCATTCAATCTTTAAATAAACAGCCATAATCCCAACTACATCAATAGGCAACCAATTGATAATAAATGCAAAAATAACCATTGAGAAAGTCTTGACGAGTGGTAATAAGTAACAATAACAACAATAAGAGTCACAAAACATTCAAACCTCCGATTCCAATCAATTGCGCTTCGAGAAATAAATACTTAATACGTAAACAGTATTCAGAATAAAAATACACGTACACATTACAGTCCAAATCACTACGCATACTGCTAAAAGATTTTTCGGCGAATAAAGATCTTGTTTAAATGGAAAAACAACAATAACTAATAGTTGTTCAACAGCAACGGAAATAAACATCTGAAACGAAACATAGGCTGTAGACGTTCCAATAGAAAAGATTATGTGACTGTGACTGTAATGTCACGAAAATACATCATTGCCAAAGTGCTTATTACGAAGATACATTGCGAAATTGCCAACGACCCAATGAAGATGTACAGTATTGTCTTTTCCGCAGACTTTTTCAACTGCGTGACATGACAACAAAATTTACAACCACACTACGTAAACCAATGACTATAAAAATCGTTAGGTATTATAATATTCATAGTCTTCGTTTGGATCTAACAATTGTATAAATTTTCCAAGTACGATCGACGCACAATTCTCGTTTGTCATGTTCCTCATTTCTGTCTTCTTTCTGCTTTATATCTTTATTTCAGTGTAAATGCACATAAAAGAAAGAACAATTGTGTATGTTACATTCTGTCTATATGACAGTAACATACTTTTGCAACACTAAATATCAAGCAGAACAAAATTCGAAATTAGGATTAATTGCATCCAAGAGAAGAAGGATCGGTTCAAACAAGAGTTTACAAGCTCTAGGCTACCACGTGTCCGATTTTGCACATAGATTTTTTAACCCTGAAAAGTCTGTAATGAACGTGAATTCTATACTGTATCATGTCATCACCTTATCTATCTAAACAATCAAGTTACTAAATATTAATCAGAATAATGAACACTTCAAAATTATATGTTAGAATATTATACTCTTCAGCACTAATTAAAATTATAATTCAAATTACAAGATGTCTCATCAAATAGAAACTACAATAAAAAAAGATAAAAATAAACTTGTGTCGGTTGACTCTTTAAAAATATTACAAAAATAAGAATGTGAAAAGGCCAATGGTTTCCTGTATCTATATTAAGTCTTCAAATTATTAGCTTATAGGCCTATTCCTCTCCCTAATAATGTCAAACATTTGGAAGAAGCAAAATTCGATTATTGTTTAAGCCTGGTTTCCATAAAATCGCTACACGACAGAGCGTAGCGATTCTATGGAAACGCTAGAGTTTATCGGGGATCTAGTACGCGTATACGATTCATCGCCGACAAAATCGGCAAAGTTGAACATGGTTGAACTTTGCCGATTTGACTGCGATGAATCGGGGAGCCTTCCCGATTGCGTCGGCGACATCTGCGCGTGTAGCGATTTTAATGGAAACGCTGTAGCGATTTTAATGGAAACCAGGCTTTAATCAGCATAGGTCTATATAGGCCTAATAGACACCGAATCAAAAATATCAATTAACGAAGGTTCTTCGCGTAAGCATAATTAATAATAAATTATTTTTTCTCATCAAACTATAATACTAACAACGGTGATCACATGTAATAATTTGACCAATCACTGTGAGACATAGAAACCAATGCTTACTAGATACACAAGGACACAGAACGGAAAAGTGAGATTTTAAGCTTCCGAGGAAACTGGATGATTATAAACAAAATAATATAAGTAAACATAATTGAAAAAAAATAAGATTTTAATATTATCAGCAGATTTTGAATAAATAATTGTTGTTGTATGGTTGTCTAAACATGGAACAATATATCCAACAATTGATTTCTATCTTCGCTTTGATCTTAATCTATCTTTAATATTCCACTTATTTACTTTATCGATTAACCACAATCGATTAAATTTGAACGTGTATTTAATAAACTGAAAACTCCCTAAATTTTCCGACATGGTTTGAAAATAAAATTCATTGTAATAATGAAGATGAGATACAAGGAAAAAAATATATAGTTTGACAAAAATTGCTAAAAATTATATATTAGCCTATATAAATATATTGTATGATTGTTTTTTAACTTAGATATTTACTTGTTTTCCAAGGTAGATTAATGTATTTATCAATTGCTATTTGTTCAGTTACTCTAGGTAATATTTCCAATCACTTGGAAACCTGCTAAGTCTGTTTTATTAATCCGTAAACTAATACAATGATTTGATTCGTCGTGTCAGATGTGTTGAATACTTAAGACGATTGTTCCGTATTATTATAATTTATATCCAACTCAACTATAAAACACTCGGGACTGAATCTATCAACTGCTCATCTTAAAACTGTTGAATGCATATACACTTTAGCAAAAGAGAAACATAGGCTTACAGTTTGGAATTAATAACCAAAATGAACACTTCTGCTGAAGAATATTGTATGTTATCTGGTATTGAAATTTTCTTCAACGAATTAGACCCGAACGAAGATTATGCGTCAACTGTGACGGGGTTTGTCGTTATTTGTTCAGTAAGTTTGATATTAAACCTAGGCGTACTGTACATATTTGCATCGGAGAAAAAGCTACACAAACGGCAGCATATCTTTATCGTTTCGTTAGCGGTTTCAGAATGTATTTTTGTGTTCACTACTTTGGTGATTTCAATTTATCAAGAGAATCCAACAATAACTCTAGCAATATTTGCAGTTTGTTCGTCTTCAGTGCATGTATCAATACAGATGGTGTTGGCGATTGCGATAGAACGCCTTCTGGTCCTGGTCATCTTCCCATTCAACAGAGATCTAAACTCACCGAAGAAACTTGTTATCACCTGCGTTATCATCTGGATTAGTACATACATAACTGTATGTACATTTATATGCACGGGTATGATATTAGAGTTTGAATTTGTTGCAACTATAGTTCATTTTCTTGTAATAATATTAGTCTCATTGACGTATTGTGGTATCTACATTTTTGTTGAAAGACACGAAAGCAAGCTTGACGTAGTTCCTTACGAGTTGAGACTTTCCAAACGACTGATGAAAACATTTGCGATTGTGGTTTGCGCTTTTAACATTAGTTGGTTACCTGTGGACCTTGTTGCGGTTGTTGATAAAAATGTAGACTTTAGATGTGATGATGATATATATGTGTATGTTTATCCTGTATGTTTCAGTTTAACATTCACACACTCCATCATAACTCCGATTGTTTATCTTTGGAGAATCAAACATTTTAGAAACGCAGTGTCAAAACGACTATGTTTTATCAAAAGTATGTACAGTAAGATAGGACGATACAATTCCAATCGAAATAGACCAAAACAATTCAACTGGGTTGCCCGTAGGTTTCCCAAAAAAGATGCCACTTCACCAGCACATAGCGAATTTGATGTGCTCAGTATTTAAAAGATACTTTAGGCCTACTACACAAGGCAAGAAACGTATGCTAAGATGGAATATCATTAAAATCCACGTACAATAGTTACAATGTTGAAGGTTTCAGAAGAAGAGAAAAACAAAGAAAACAAATGGAGAAACATTCTGATTGTTACATAATGTACCTTCGACCCAAAATATACAGAAAATATAATTAATTTGTCACAAAGTATTTAACAATTTCACAAATGTTTTCGATCACATGTCTTTCTAATTGATACTGGATAATTATTGGTAGAATATTCAAAATGTACGTGACAATTGAACAATAGGGAGAAGTAAAAGATAAACATTACGACCTAAGACATTAATTTCACATATTGTACTGTTTGTATGATGTGAATAAAGTTGAAAATTATTATAACAGGAATTGCTGACATTTTTAAGTTTTAAGCCAATTTTGGAGAATTAACGATGGACAGACGGTACATAGTAATGGACGAATGTCATGATAACGTTCTCCACCAATAAAACGAAATAATAAAACTCTGCTGTGCAATGTGTAATCTAAGAAAACTAAAATGCAGTTCCTATTATCTAAATAAGTGGTAGTTTTACTAAGATCTATGTTCTTTATATTATCATACAGAGCATACATATAAAATATTAATATGCCTAATACAGTGTTTCCACTTGGGACTCATTTTGTTAAATATATTTGGATCCGCTTTTGTAATAGAATTGGTGCCCTATGGCTGTTCTGGGCCATTAGATGTGTCTAAGGAAATAAGATTCTATGAAACCATTTTTTACTTCGTCATATTATCATAAGTATATTGATTTTAACAATTATTATGCTTAAACGAAATAACCACTCAGAAAGAGACTTGCAATTTTGTATTATAATCCAGGTTAAACGAAGTACTGTCATCATGCGGTTGAATGCATCTTAATTATTTTGCTTTATCAACAGATTATGGAATTAATCCTTATATGGGTCTCAAAGTTGACGGTTTAATCCGCTGAATTACACCATATCGGAATATATATATAAAATACTAGATTCTAGGAAGAGCAAAAACACTTTATGTTCGTTACGATTTTTATAAAATTTAAAAAAACAGCGAATATGTATATAAAATTAATATACTAAGTGCTACCATGATAACCTATGATGGATGGTGCTGTTGTAATTTGAAACAGGAACTCATGGTTCATTCTCCTAATTGCAGAACATGCGTAAATGTTTATTCGTCATCAATCGGGAGGAAAATTCTTTGAAACAGACGATTGTGCGCAATTTAGGATGAATAACGGGTTATTCTCCTACTTCCACCCACGAAAATTCACCTGAAGGGGTACAGTGACATTAATGTACCAGTAATGGTTTTAGCAAAATTAAATGGTAAATGGATATATACATGGCCTAACTTAACACAATATTGTCCTCCGGGGGTGCAAGTGTGAACGATTGATTTATTTATTCTACTTATCTGTCTAAACTGTTTTCTGCGTAAATTTACAAACATATATATTACATTTCTAAAATAGTGCAGACAGTTATTAAGACAGAATATTAAGAGCAGCACCCAGCAGAATGTTAATACAGTATTAGTTTTATCAAGTATACATATTACACAATATCAACCGGTTGCCGTAGTAATTTATTGAAAATATGATTCACCAATCGATGCGGCGCGCAAGCGTATTCGAACGCGGCGCTTAATTGGTTGTGGCGTTTATTCGACTACGACACTTATTCAATTGCGGCACTATGAAGTTCAATCACTTACGATTATTGCATACGTTACTACGTCCTTGAAAATGATAGTGTGTTATTGATCAAAGGTATTACCTAATGAAATCTGTTGTTAACCTCAAGCGGGTTGGACAACTATATATTAAAAGAATTGTTTTTTCAAAGAAATGTTTGCTCGATTTATTTGTAATTTGTTTTCTAGCTAATGCCACAATTCATAAGTTGTTCCACAATACCAATTTTCAGATTTCATAAACAATTCGATTTTTTTTTCATTACACAGTAACTCTTTTATTTCTTTCTGTTAATTAGTTAATTTAAATTTATTTTTTTAGTTTAAACTTAATGGTCCTAAATGAGAAAATTATCCAAAACGGGTTACTAACATTTTGTCGAATAATTAACCTAAAATAAGGGGTGCTGTGAACTAAATATTTGTGTTCCAATTGCCATATCACTGATAAAATGGTATGGAAAATAGTTGTATAAGCGCGCGTATTATTGTCAACAGGAAATTACAGACTTTTTACAAAGTACAAAATGGCAAGTAACCGACTATAGCTCTAGGTCATAGAACAGTACCGGAATAAACCACTCCCAGATAGAAAGAAGATATGAGTATTTACTAATATTCATGTCTGTAGCCGAAGGATTGTAATATAGTTCCGGGGTGACTGTTTTACATAGGTTGTTATATCCATTAGTCAAGCAGAAGATAATGTCTCACTTGTCGCTTTAGAACGTCAAAAGAAATGAGTACAAAGTCAAAATAGAATTCAAATTCTATAGATAGAAGAACATAATACAGGTATTATTACAATCAAATTGTTAAAAAGTACATATTGAGGGAAAGCAAAGGCAAGATATGCTTTTAAAGGCACTTTTTACATTATTAGTTGAACTATGTACTAAATAATACTAATTTGAATACAATTCGAAACATGATCAGTGTTTGTAATAGTCTCCACAAACAAAATGTGGACACTGCAAATGATGTAGACCAAGTCAATCCAAATGATGTCAGGTTTTGTAATAGTCTCCACTAAACCATGTGGACACTGCAAATGATGTAGACCAAGTCAATCCAAATGATGTCAGGTTTTGTAATAGTCTCCACTAAACCATGTGGACACTGCGAGTCAAGTCAATCTAATTGATGTTTACTGGTTTTATAATAGTCTGGACACTGCAAGTGACGTAGACCAAGTCAGTCCAGTTGATGTCTACTGGTGTTGTAATAGTCTCCACTAAACAAAGTGGACACTGCAAATGATGTAGACCAAGTCAGTCCAGTTGATGTCTACTGGTGTTGTAATAGTCTTCACTAAACAAAGTGGACACTGCAAATGATGTAGACCAAGTCAATCCAGTTGATGTCAGGTTTTGTATTAGTCTCCACTAAACAAAGTGGACACTGCAAATGATGTAGACCAAGTCAATCCAGTTGATGTCTACTGGTGTTGTATTAGTCTCCACTAAACAAAGTGGACACTGCAAATGATGTAGACCAAGTCAATCCAGTTGATGTCTACTGGTGTTGTAATAGTCTCCACTAAACAAAGTGGACACTGCAAATGATGTAGACCAAGTCAATCCAGTTGATGTCTACTGGTGTTGTAATAGTCTCCACTAAACAAAGTGGACACTGCAAATGATGTAGACCAAGTCAATCCAGTTGATGTCTACTGGTGTTGTAATAGTCTCCACTAAACAAAGTGGCCACTGCAAATGATGTAGACCAAGTCAATCTAATTGATGTCAGGTTTTATAATGAGGAAACCGCAAAAATCATGGGCAATTTACACTCGATCCACAATAGATTGCAAAAAAACAGTTCGAAGGAAATTCAAATTTAGAGTTGTTGATGACATAGCAATGGGGCAGAGGAAAACCAGCTCCTCAACCACACAAGACTCTACCTCTTTGTTATTTATATTGCAAGTAAGATTTAAGGCTAGCGGGTACATCAAGATTAGGAAGATTGTCTAAATGACTGCTTCCAATATTCTTACGTATTTCTAAACGACAAAGTTGTTTTAAAGAAACGGCATTGCCTGTAAATAAAGAAGAGCATATGTCGTAAAAGGTGGTCTAAGTATTATTGCGCTACACGATAACTTTATCATGCATAAAAAGCAATAATAAAAACATGCGTAAAAGAAGGTATACTTACTGTGATATTTATATAAAGTACTTGCTGCGTCGCAATCTACTTCTACTAGGTCACATGGGTATTGTTGTTTTTTGTCTTTTACAAACGGAGTTGCGCCATAGTCCATTAGAAGTTGTATAATTTTTGTGTTATTTCTCATAGCTGCTAGATGCAGTGGGCTGCAATGCGTTTGAGGCACTATGAAGTTTACACAGGAACCTAAGAAAAATTAACATTTAAAAAGATAAGCAAAAGCCAAATAAAAAAAAATACAAAATTAAATATTGAAATTGATAATTCAAGATTTAAACTCACCTGACTGAATTAGGAAAAAAAAAAGGAATTTTAGATAGAGCAAAAAAAGTAATAATAAAAGGAAAGAAAAAAAATAAGAAAGTGATAAAAGGAAAGATGCAAGAATTAAACTGACCTGACTGAAGTAGTAAACCAACACATGCAGGATGTGATTGCTCACATGCACAGTGAAGGGCCGTTCCATAATGTTGGTCTTCTAATTCAAGTTGTGCACCAGCGTCAAGGAGTAATCTTACACACTCCTCATTGCCTATAATAAAATACAACAACAATCTATAGTTTGCTCACTATTTATGAATTATTATTATGGGAAAAAATTCACATTCACATTAAATTGAGGAAGATCATTATTTACCATTAAGAGCAGCCTCATGTAATGGTGATCGTGTGGTCTGTTTTGGATTCACATCACAACCTGCTTCTATTAATAGTTTAACACAATCAACACTACCGGTGCTAGCGGCATGGTTTAAGGGTGTGGCACCTAGGATATCACATGCATTCAACTGGAAAAAAACAAACAACTCCTAACTTCAATGTTCACAGAATGCAGGGGTTTAAAGAAGTAATTGTGAACCTGAAGAAAAGTTTGGTTTGGGAGAGTGAAAGAGATTAAAAAAACAAGTGCTGATGAACAGTAATTAGGAAGGTCCGTACTAACTAAAGCATTTAGTAAAAGTCTGTAAAACAATGTTAGCAAAAATACAGTATTGTGATAAAAAAATTAAAAAAAAACCTTTTTGCATTGTCTTAATGAATAGCAAGGAATTTGAAACTTTTGGAAACAATAACAGTTTTGAGATAGTTGACATAAACAATGAAATAATAATGAACCTGTTTGAAATCAGAATATACATTACACATTGAACGATAGACAAACGAAGAGTTCATTCATTCAGTGTATCATTAGATATAAAAGGAAACAATGTACACTAAATTAATTAAATCTCAATGGCTACTTTGTGTCAAGTGAGTAGATACAATACATGGTAAGAAACCATTTATTAGTTTACAAACACTTTTTTGGGCCAAGTTTGTTCCATGCAGGTACTAACAATTCTCCCTCATAAGATCTGAACATGAAACATGAACGGACACTATTTAAACTTTTTTTAGAAGCACACGTTATGGTAAATGTAATGATTTCTAACAGGAAAATCACAGCACATCACACTAGACAATGGTGACACAGCAAGTGTTGTACAATACTGCAAAAACCCATACTTACTATACATACTACAGATAACCACCATTTGCACCTATATTAGTTAAACAGAGATGATTTTTAATTGCTTATTCTTTAAAGTAATAATATTTTACCAACCAAATTTTTTTTTGTAGGCCCAGTTAGGTAAATGATATTTTTTTTTAAAATTTAAACTACAGTACTTATTTTACAAGTTTTTTCAAATTTGTTTTTTTTAAACTTGCATCCAATAACTACTTTAAATAATTGTTATATTAATTCCAGAATTCGAAGTACTTACTTCTGCCTTTGCTTTTATCAAATTTCGTGCACAATACACATGATTTGTTCCACATGCTTCATGTAAAGGCGTTATCCCCTCAGACGTTCTTCTATTGACTGCCTGACCTTCTCGTATCAGGCTGTGAAGTACGAGAAGCTGACCGGTAGATGCTGCAATGTGAAGTCTGGTACGATTATGGCCGCTGTATCGATCTATTTGAAGATACATGCAGTAGTAAACGTTCTATATTACTAATAAATATTAATCATGTATTTACCCAGGGAACAATTTTTAATCTGAATTTGGAGTAGGAAACAGATTTTTGTATTGCATTTCTGGAGAAAAAATTTGATGTCAGGCATTTGTTTTTTATGAATTGCTCATTCATCAAATACAGATAAATATATACAAATGACAGGATGAGAGCAAGAGGATAACCCTATAAGCTCTAGAGCTTGATGTTCCCATAGTAGCCCTGTACAATCAGAATGGATAATACTGTAAACTGGTATAATCATAAACATAACAAATTATATTCAAATCATTTTGTCCGAGTAAATGGTTTTTCAGCTAGTATGCAAGTATCTAAATCTCTCCACAAGCTTAACTTTCATCTAGGTCTACTAGGCCTACCCTTTGTACCTCAGCATATAAAGTACCAGTAGCTAAAAATAATACGCAAATAATAAAACTGTAAATTTAGTGGAATACATACCATGTCCATGCATAGTCGCTATCAAACAGAACAAATATTGGAAAGTGGAAATATTCAGGCAGCGTTATTAAAAAGTAATGGAGACAAATAACAGTAGGTTTCTAGCAAACTCTCAGTCTCAGTAATAAGTGGCAAACTGACATCTTGTCTCTAAACTTATTTATATTACATGCTTAAATAGAGCAATTTAACAGCACAAAAGAAGACCTAGACCCAGAATTCTTTTCAAGCAAGTACAGTAATTCGATCAAGGTTGAAAGTAGAGAGGTCAAAGTAAATTCAACCAACAAATGCTTAAGTGAATTTAACTTTTTTTAAATCCTATTTTATTGAAGGTAATTATTATTAAGTATAAATTAAGTATACTTAATAAAACATAAAAAAACAGCACTCTGCATCATGTCAGTGGCTTAGTTAAACATCTGTAAAATATCATCTCCATAAAACTTTGAAACAAAACAGACAGAACACAGTTAGGGTAAAGGGCTGGTCCATGTTACACAGTAAGTTAAGAGTTGTCAAAACAATTATCTGATAACTTAATCACATAAAACTTTTGATTTTTTTTTGCCTGGGCAAGAAAATGTAATGACCTTTCTTTGTCCTTTAATTTATTCTAGCAATCAAAATTCATTTTAAGTATTCACAAGGTAACTTGGAAGTAAGAAAGGTTAAAAGTTTAATATCATCATGCTTGAGTGGCAACATTGTAAAGATGACCTAGAGACATAAAAAACTCACTTTAGTCAAGCCTCACACATATTATTTAATTTACCAGATGGTCACACAATTTTAAATAGGCTAGGCCTAGCTAGCTCTTCTAGACTACTATTAACTGTCCCTAGCCTAGTAGCCTAGCTAGGCCTATAGGCTATAGGCTATAAATAATAGCCAGGCTGCAGAAGAGAGAATACACAGTTATTACTAATTAGGCCTAGCTAGCTAGTAACTAGGCCTACTATACTAGGGCCAGGCCTATGCCTTTGTAGTAGTAGTGTGTAGGCTAGTAGGACTTTGCCTGGGGATCTAGGCTAGCCCTAGCCCTCTACTACTAGGCCTAGGCTAGGCCTCCTCCTATAGGCTAGTACTACCGGGTCCGTACTACCTAGTCTCTAGACCTAGCTAGGCCTAGGCTAGTTAGGCCTAGCTAGTAGTAAGTTAGTTGATGTAGCCTAAAGGGTAGGCCCAAAATAAATCCATTAACTGCATAAAGTAGACCCCTTATTAGAATTAAACATTTAAATATTAATAATACCGACCAACAAGGCCTGGATATCGTGTTTTGGCATCCATTATTTAATTTAGCCACAGCTTACAGCACGTGTCCAAACAAACAAACAAGAAAGGTCGAAAATTAATTGAATATCATGTGACACACAATCCTCCAATCAAATGACAAGAATCTACTCACGTGTCATAGCACGCCTGAGTAGATTCTTGTCCTCCAATCAAATAACAAGAATCTACTCACGTGCGATAATAAACACGGACGCCTGAATAGATTCTTTTCATTTAATTGGAGGATATGGGTCACATGACATTCAGTATCTTACGACACAACTTGACACGAGGGCCGGCTGGGCCAATGAAAAGTCGGTATTATTAGGAAAGAGTGAAATTTATTGTTTTATAATTTCATTTCGTGAAAGATGAAATGTTGTTTCTATTTTTACCTCATTATATTTTCATTATATTTGTACCATTTTGGCCTGAATATTAAAATATTTATTATTCTGGATACTGCTTTCTTTAGATGTTTATTAATTATTGAAAATATAAATTGAGATAAAAAAAATTACACAAATAATACTTAATAGAAAATGATGCAAACAGACAGGTTTTTTTTTATAAAACTTTCTTTTAACTTATATTTAATTATTATCAATAAATTATACAATGATCACACACGATCATTTAAATAATAATTCCCAATTTTTATATTTAAATAATTTATTGTAACTTAATGCTCCTTAGTTTGAGGTGGTTAGAACTACACATAAATCAAGTGTTTATGAATATTTGGATCATTGTTGGATACAATAATTAAATACAGAATTTTCAAACAAAAAAATGCCAATCTTTAACCTAGGATAAAGCTATTTACAGGCAAGATTGATAAACCTTCAATTGTCTGATGTAATAAACAATAAAAAAGAAATTGAAATATTCCCTGAAAATAACCAAATAGCATAAAGCTTATTTTACTTTTTTTAGCTTTATGCGACAAAACAAATAAATTAATTCATTCTGTTATTATTAGAAAATTTGAAAACATTTAAACACATTCAAACAATTTACACATAATTACAAATACATTGAAAATTAAATCAGCTGTCATTTAAAAAAAAATATTCTCCAACAAAAAATTCACATAGAAAAAATAGTTAAATAATATACAAAAACTATTACACCAACTATGGATAAATAGCACAATTTAATCCACGCACCTACTAAATATATTATAATTTGTTTAGAAATGCAAGCTATATTTAACTTTCTAACGCTTTTTTGGCTGAGCTTTTGCAATGAACTACGGCAGACTTCTTCACCCGATCAGGCAACAACCAATGACAACGTTCGAAAGTCATCACAAATCAAAAGCTTCCTGTTACTTCTGAGGTTATATATTATAAATTATGTCAAGGGTTGAATAATACATATAAAATAAAAAATATTGGAATGATTAATGGTTTATTTAGCATTGCATATAATAGGCATGCTTATTATTTAATTGTTTAAACTGTGTACTTAAAACTCGTAGTTGGCTTATATACTCGAGTAATGTGACTAAATCTATAAATGAAATAACAAAAAAAAAAGAAAAATTGTTTCGTATATCATAAAAAAAACCAAATAAAAATGTTACCGATCCCATAAAAAATACAACATCTTGTAGTTCAGTCAAAACACAAACTTGAGATTTAATTATAATTTACAGTTTTTACTGGAGAATTGCCATCTTGCTTTCCTACGGGATGGATTTTTCGACAGGAAGGTCCTTTGCAAACGCTGAGTGCGATCAGCTTCTTATTTTGATCTGACAAAACCGTCGGACTAACAGTCTTGGCGATGTTTGCTAGTTGATGTGGATCTTTCACTAGATTGTAAAATTCAATGAAATTCTGAAAAACAAGAATAAAAAAAGATGAGTACAAATTTCATAAAGTAATTTTTAAATTAGAAAAGATTGCAAGAGGATTTGAATTCAGAATACTAGTATAACCTCCAATGACTACAATAATCATAAACATCAGACAAACAAACTACTTGTGAAAGTGATTGGAGCGTACTATATATTTTTTACTTATTTCTTTTGGATCAAGGGAAAGGTTTGCCATATATATGTTTAGGTATCTCAATTTTATGTTACCTTCAGTTGTGTCTATCTTATAGCAAAACATAATTCAAGTTTCAATTTATTTTACCATATCAAGTTCATAAATAATAAATAACGAATACAGTACTGGTATGGATGACCATAAGAGCAATGCTCGTTTACCGGTCACCTATATTTTTGCTCAATGAGATTTTTACTTGTTTTTACTTAAAAATATTCTTGTATTAGTATCTTAATATACCTCATCATCAGTAAATTCGCAGTACATTGTGTCAGTGCTGTCATTTAGCGAACGTATGCAAGAGTATGTATGATTTAGCCCGTCTTCGCATACACAATCAGGTACGCAGGTCTAAACAGAGAAGAAAAGCGGTGTTAGTACCATGCAAAAAAATAAAGCAATCAAAATACCTCTTCATCATTCATTTCACAATAAACAGTTTTCTCTGTCTTTTCAAGTGTCCATACACAAGTGTACGTGTTGTTGATGGCGTCCTCACATACGCAATCTACACTGCACACCTACAAAGAATACAAAATATTTAAGAAACAAAGACAAACCACACTTAGATTTTTCTAATAAATGTAAAATTAAAAACTATATTTAAGGAAACCACAAACTTGTCCTCTGTAATCAATTCTTATTGCAATATGGGCGCAATTTTGAGGACAGGCCTTTTGGGTGATCTATGTTCCTAAAAGTTTATAATACAATTTACGAAAATGAAAAGGTTAGAAAAGAGAGGTTAGAAGTTAGATAAAGAAGACATTATTAGTGATGATTTTGTTGCTAGTGATGAGAATTATTGTTGCGATACTAATGATTAATACTAAAATGCACATGCACTAAACAGTTAAAGAAAAAAGTAAGAAAATAACAGAAATAGCATGAGTACAACCAAGCTGACATCATGGTACATGGTATCTGGGAGTTGACCACAATTTGTGTCGTAATCTGCATTGAGTAATCATACCCAAGGCATGTCACACGGTACTGTGACGTCAGAGTTCAATACTCTATAACAAAACTAAATGAAACATTTCTGGATTCCAACAAAATAATTTATATTTTAAAGGTAGGAACTGTAACTAGCAGGCGATGGACTTTGCTTTACTTACACAAAGATAATCAACATTTTTACAGCCTGGGGTTCCCTTCAGTAACCACTCCCCCTGATGTTCAACTAAAAATTCTTCTCGGAAACCAGTATTTAATGTGTCATTCTTTGGGAACTTGAAGAACAACAGACAAAGTATTTATGAATTAATAATTAGTAAATTAGTTCAGAATTAACATACGAAACAATAAGATTTTCCAATTAGAATATATATTCTTTTGATTCTAACATGTATTCAATTGTCAATTTTGTATATTATAAACTGTGTAAAAAGTATATAGAAAAATCTTGTTGTCTATGTTAATTCTGAATTTCATGATTAGAGACCAAAGAATATTGTTGTTCTCTGATCTCTAAAACACAGTTTATTACAAATAACTTACTGATAGAAACTTAGTATTTGGACAATTTTGAACATTTCGATTCTTAAATTCTCCTTGGTGCTCAACAAGAACCTGTCGGTATGGCTGTGTATCCTTCTTTGATTCATTAAATGACTTAATCTGGAATTATCAATGCTTTTAAAATATTTTGACAAAACTCAAACAATTTGTAAGGCAGATTACACAGATTCTAGTGTGAAACATGGTCTATATCTGCTTATAGTACAAGAACTGAATATGCCAATGACCAGCTATCATATGTCACTTAATTCATTAATATCGTGAAAATCAGAGATTATACTACAATTGCAGACTATTCAATAAAGTTCCCAAAAGTTTACCAAAAGTGGAAGTAACGATGCACCATCCACGTCTGAGGGCGGTGTTAACCCAGCAAGGTTCACTATCGTAGGCATGATGTCAATGTTTATAACTGGATCCGCAATGACCTTCTTCTTAGGGACACCTGGGCCACGGATTAACAGCGGTATACGTACGTCAAACTCGTACAATTGACGTTTATCATTTGGTAATGAAAACTGACCTGTTGTATTTGAAAATCATACAATTTTACAAATGGAGAAAAATTGTTACAAATTAAAAAGTCAAATATATGGGATAGCAAACAAAAAGTGTAACTTGCCAACACAAATATTTACTATTTAAAATAAAGCCTTTCTAACAAGTCAAAAATGTATGTCCCTACTATTTCACAAAACCCTTCTCACCCAAATGGAATCCATTGTCAGATGTGTAAATGATAAATGTATTGTCTAAGAGTTTCTTCTCTGTTAATGAATTCACAATTGACTCTACCATATCATCAACTGAGAGAAGAGTTCTCCACCTGAGAAAAACCAGAAAATCAACAACGTTAAAAAACAATATTAACAAAGTATATAAATATGTTATATCAATATAAAAAAAAGAAATGACATTAACCTTTTTTTAAATGTTGAATCTACATATTGTAATGATACATTAGACATTGGAGTCTTTGCTCTTCGAATTAACCAATGCTTATCCTGAAAAAAAAAAACACCAATTTATAAAGGTGAGGTTTTTCTAAGAAGAATACTAAATTACTATTCAATAAGAGTGCAATAACTATAAATTGTCTATCACAGGTAAGCAAAAACTTATAAGTATGAGCTAAGTTTGTAGTAAGAGGACAAGAAAAGTTAAAGATGACCTAATAAAGAAAGATTGGAATTTAGAAGTTGGTATTAATTACTGAGCCATGCTTGTTGAAGCTTGGTCCTCTAGGTGCATTCTTGTCTTTAAATTCTTCTTCATACTGAGGGGCGGAGTCAAATGGAGAATGGCAGGCAGGTGTTGATGCCATCAAGAAGAAAGGCTTGCTGGAATCCACATTCTCTAAAAATTCTAAAGAACGATTTTTCTGGGAAAAAAAAAGTTATTTTTTTCAATAAATTATTTGTTAACAGTTACCGATTTAACTTATATATACAAATGAACATGAATAAAATATATCTGGTAATTATTAAAAGTGATCAACAAGTGATTATAAGTACTTACAATTACATCAGTGAGATAATCTTTTTGGTAGTCGTCATGGTGACTCTCAGCTGTCCCATTCACCGATAATGTGTAGTTGTAATAAACAGAGTTCTTTACCTGAAAAGGTCAAAGGTGAATCAATATGCATAAGATTATGATGATGATATAATGATGATATGATGATGATATGATAATGATGAGATGATTATATGATGATGATGATGATATGATGATGAGATGAGATGATATCATGTTTATAATATGATGTTGATACTGTATATATATCTTTGTTTGACATGTGCAGTAATTTTCTGGACTCTCTCGTACAAACTTACCAATCCAATCCACCAGTCCCACCCAGGAGGGATGTGTTCCACTCCACCAGCATCAGGCGTGCCATACTGTTAACAGATATAAAACAAAGTAATATGGAGGAAAATTGCATGAAGATTATTACAAAAAAAAGATGTGTGGCAACCTGTGTTGCTGTGTATCTAAAGACATTGTCGGTCATGTTGTGGCATAATTCTCTGTTTCTTGCTTTCTCCAGAAGCTCCACCTCCTCCTGGTATTTTCTCTTCAAGCTTGAAATCCATAGCGCCCTTTGTCAAGGCCAAGTTTTCAATGCTGACTTTTTAGAATGAGCCCAAGAAACTGTATCTGCTTGGCTCGTACTAAACTGTTTCCTATGCTGCTCTGCTCTACTTCCACATTGTGGTAAAATGGCAGTGACATACATAGTGTATCTTTGACAGTATACTCACTTGGTTTAGATACTTGCCAGCCATAAATGTCACATATCCTTGTGATTTTAAGTATGTAGCAAATGTCTTCTTCTCAGGGCCGTCCTGCCAGTATTTGCTGCTGCAGTTGCCCGATATACTGTTGTTAACACTCTTGTGATTGTGAACGTACTTGCCCGTAAAGATACTGGATCGACTGGGGCAGCACAAAGGGCTACTGGTAAACTAGAAAAAGATTTATCATTATTTATCATTTATTTATATTTATATTATATATATTTATTTTTCTATATCTTTGTTAATTTTGTGTTTTTATAGTTTATTTTGTATTTACTGTTTGTATTGTTTGAGGGTCTCTAATGATCAGCTGATGCTGGATGGACCACCCTCATAAAATATTGTTGATATAAAAAAAAAAATAAATAAATAAATACAATTGGAAATAATTTATACTGCCGCAACTTTGTACATGAGATTTCAAAGAATGACAAAGCATAGGTATAGTACACATTTGCTGAGAAATTGTTTCTTAAAATGCATTTTTATCTGAGGATTATTATTATTATTTATTACGTCAATCAAAATATAATTATACCATGTTTGAAAATGTAACCCCATTGTCACCAATAAGCTTCAATGTTTTCTCCATAGGTTGCTGTAAAGAGAAAAATCAATCACTGAGTTTAGGCAAAGCAAGATTAGTTTAGGGCAGATTTCGATAGTGCGAATGAAGAAGTGGGTCCATCCCTATTACTACAGTACTGTATCTATCTATCTCTTGTATTGTGAACTCCTTTATAATTATAATTATATTATTTAAAAAAATGTAGGCCTAGGGCTAGCTAGGCCTAGGCCTATTAGGGCCTATATCATATTCATAATTAAATTATTATTTATTGTGTATGTTTTTCAGTTTCAGTAGCTCTATATGCAAGGCCATACATAGTGAAAACCACACTATCCTAGTTTGATCTTGGCCTAGGCCTATCCCCGTCCATCCATCTAGCATCGGAAGGCCGGGATTGCACGATACTATTACTAGACTAGAGCCTGCTTAGTTAGAGAAAGGTAGGGCTAGCCTAGCTAGGCTCTACTCTAGCCTTTAAACTTAAAAAAAGGTAGACTAGCTCACCATTGAATCCATTGTAACATCTTGATCGTCTGTTAATATAAGTACTATATTTGGTAATTTATTGCAAAGAGAATTAGAAACACTTAACATCACAATAGTGATGCAAATCAAGTTTAGTTTTTCCATATTTTGCAAAAAAGGGTGAATGTGTGCGACTACTCTGCACGCACGGTTGAGCACGGAAGTTAAGTCACGTGAGGGATCCTCACGTGATCTAGGTACTACGGTGGACGCTACATGCGCATTTTAAATTTAATAAAAGTACAATTACCTGTAGTAGCCGTATTCCACCAGTCGATAATATCTCTATCACACATACAATAAATAGAAATAACAGTGATAACAATATAGAAAATAGGCCTACGCGTATTGAATATCCATAAAAACGATTAATTATATATATAAAAAAACAACAAAACACTGACAATAATTCAGTTTATAAATTATAATTAATAATGTAGAGGAATCGCTTAAAATGAATATTGTGTCTTTTTATCTATTAAAAAAACTTTAACGCCAATAATATTATATAAAACAATTTAAATTATTTAATTTGAAAGATAAAGTAGGCCTAATTAAATTTTTGTTAGTGCTAGTTATTATTTGCTCATATATTTTTAGGCCTTTAAGCGTGGTTCCCAGTTGCCACGCAACACAAGGACGTAACGCAACGCAAGTGAATTGACCAATCACAAGCGATGGCTTATTCGCTTGTGATTGCTAACTGTTTATAACTTCGCTTGTCATTGGTTAAAACGCTTGCGTTGCGTTTACGTCCTTGCGTTACGTTCTAGTGGGAACCAAGCTTTACATTCACACGCAGTGTGTAAATTGTAAAGTGGAGTGGTGCATGTTGATTGTTGATCTTTGTATTTACTCACTCTTGGTACATTTTATTATGAATTTAAAATACATATTTTATTGCAAATAATTATAATATACAAATACGTATGAACCATATTATAAATAAACTATTATTTATAAATAAATAAATAATAATTATCAGTAAAGTATGTCAATACACTAAACACAGATGGTGGATAAAAACATACTACCTTTGTCAGTTTCATCGTGTCTTTTTTTCAAAGTGGTTTGTAAAACAAGTCCGTTATACTTTCTCTAGAATAATTTTTATGTAATAATAAAGGATTATTATTATTTTTATTTAAAATATTTGACAAGTCTTAATTTGGAGTACATTACTTGAGGGCGCCACTTTCCTCATCGCCGGAAGTGGATTGTGTTGTATTTTTGTTTGGCAGGCTTGATCTTTCGACCTCGCAGCTTACCTGGAGAAATTTTGCCAAGTTTTTCAGTTTATCTAGGCTTGGAAACGGGTCATATACATCCTAAAGCCGTTTGAAGGGAACGGCTACATTTTCCTGTGCCTCATCTATCTATTTTCAAGTCACTATGGGTGAGTTTAGCTTCTTAGAAAAACTTCACGTGGGTCATTTCGTATTCATGTTTTAATAAGAGAACGCGTCCTTTTATTTTCTTTGACTCAATTCTTGGAAATATACTTTAACAAAATGGGTTAAATTTATTGTTTCCGACGTTTTATTTATTAAAGTACATGTCTTATACAAACTTAAATATATATAGATGATTTTTGTGTAGTTTATTTTAGCGTACACTTTGAAAAGTATCGAAAAGTTACCATTCCTTTTAGTTTATTTGTTCTGGGCGTTCAGCTTCGCTTAGCCTTATATTATCGCTTGGCCTTTATTTTCTTTGTTCCCAATGCGTGTGTTGTGTGCGGTAATGTGGTCTATGTAGGTTATTGAAAAGCGCTCGCCGCTCTGTCGCTCTCTGTTTTTTACGGCCGATCGCTGTCAATTTTTGATATTAAAAGTGATATTTAACGTGCTTTATTTTATATATATTTCGGGAAATACAAAATAAAACATCACATCTTATCATCTGCAGTTTGATTACTTTTTATCTTGAGTTTTATATATAAATTTAGATGAATTTAGTTTGACAGATTCGAGATGCGTTCGACAGTTCAGCATTGCTTTTATTGTGGCTTTTATTGTTCTTTCATTCATAACATCATTTTGGTTTTATAAAAATGATAAAAAAATATTAAATTTTAACCACAATAACCAGAGAACCACCAAGTAATTTTATCTGTCAATAATGCCATGGAAACTGTCAACTACTGTAGTTTTTTTTACATCCTGTAATAATAATTATGTCATGAAAAAGTTGTAGTAAAATAAATTAATCTGATTTTAATTTTGAAACCCAGTTTTATTTTGGTATATATATATAATATTATTTAATTTTTTTTAAAGATGAGTCAGATTTTTTAGATAGATAATAATTAATATATTGTGTTATTGTTGTAGAGGAATGGATGTACATATACTCTGGAACAATATGTTTCTTTCGTATCTTTTGTATTTCAGTAACAGAAATGAAAATACACTTATTTAAAAATAGTTTGGTACAATACTCTATTTATCATTACAATTATTGTTTTGAACATTTACAAGAAATTGAAAGAGGAAAAACTACAGTATTACTTGTCAGTATACAGTATACTGTTTTCAATCATGTTTTATCTTTATTTATTGATTTTTGTTGTAATTATAAATATTGTGCCTTCATTGTTTTTGTTAAAACAAGCAAAATATTTTTAGTCCATTTCGTGATGGAAATAGATTCTGCACCATCCAAGAAATTATATTTTTTTAAATATAACATATACAGTAATTAATAAGTTCCTTTAAAGCGCTTTCCACCCACAAAAAAAGAGAGTTTTCCTGGCCGTTTTTCTATTTTTAAGGCAGTACACTACATAGTGAACCATATTTTGTTTCTACATTCAGCTTGATAAACAAGCTTTGTGAAGCTTTATATAGAATTATGATACGTTATGCAAACGATAAACTTGTCGTGTTGCAGTAATGATTTGAATGACATGCAGAAATTATGTACACTAAAATCTGTTATTGTGAAACAGCTTATTAGTCAGTTTGCACTGTGAAAAGGTCAGTTATACTATCAGCGTGCCTAAATTACTGCTAGCGTATTACATTTACTTGTTAATTCAGGATTTATCAGCCGAGATCTTAACCTGTTTTAATGAGACTGAAGGAAATCATTAAGCATTATCTGTACACTGATATAGATTGACTTTAACCTGTAAGAAAGTGTACAAATCGGGCAAAAAAAGGGGATAAGCTGAGTGTTTTTTTGTTCTATTTTTTTACTACTGTAATGTATGTTTCCAGTATGATTGCCGGTTAGCTAAATACGGTATCACATACAACTTCTTGTAATTTATAACAGTATCCGCAATTTACAGTTTTAGATGTCCCAGAGTAGTACTATCCGTTTTGTTACTTAAGCATTTGAAATGTAAGTGTAAACTGGTCTAAAAATTCTGCACTTCATCTTGTTTCATTTCAAACATTTACTTATATCACTAGACCATAGAATGCAAATGGACCCTAGAATGGATCCGAACAGAATGGACCCTAGAATGGATCCAAACAGGATGGACCCTAGAATGGATCCAAACAGGATGGACCCTACCAGAATGGATCCTAACAGAATGGACCCAAACAGAATGGACCCAAACAGAATGGACCCAAACAGAATGGACCCTAACAGAATGGATCCTAACAGAATGGACCCTAACAGAATGGACCCAAGCAGAATGGATCCTAACAGAATGGATCCAAGCAGAATGGATCCAAGCAGAATGGACCCAAGCAGAATGGACGCTGCATATTTATGTTTAGACTTAACAACGAAACCAAAGCGTGGCCGAAAGCCCAACGAAGACAAGAAGAAGAGACGAAAACGTAACCGTCCTGGAGCACACATCAAACGAGCCAAGACTGGATATTTTTATTTTCTTGATTATTTTAGAAAAAATTACAATAAAGACGCAGACCACATATCGAAGGTACAGTATCAAACGTATTGAAATTTTATTGTACCCATGGTTAAACAATGGTAACTTAATAGAGTGCCACAGAACAGTACATAAGATAGGAATCACCTAGAGTATTACTATTACTATGAAAACAAAATACTGTATTGTAGTGTTTTTAATGTACAGTAGATATTGTACAGTATTGTACAGGTGTAGCAACTTGATACTGCTTCTATACAAAACACTTCTTTCTGTTCATGCTGCATTGCAAAATCTATAGAGCTACAGTATTGTACAGTACTATGAATATTATTCTGTTGTGTAACAAAATAAAACATTGTATACAGTACAGTATAAAAATTAATATTTACTGACAATGACATTTGTTTCTGTCATTTAGTTTAGAAAGTAATAATATTAATCATGTCTTCTGTACCCTTAGAAAAAGCTGAATACTATAGTCTATCTAAACCAAATCCCCAAAGATAAAATCTTTACTGATTATTTACTCTCGTCATTCAAAGACAATGTTAAACACTAATCGCAGGATGTTTGTTCTTAAAACCTATATTATTACACACAAAAGGAAATTAAGAATCAAATGCATAGGTTTGTGAATGTCAAAGGTCACTAAACATAATGCAGCATTTTCCCAATTATGAATTAAGGGTTTGCAACATTATAGTATTACAATTTAAATGATGTGAGAAATGTTTAACATTATCTCAAATGTTGTATCTATGTTGACAACAATAATGTTTTTTTAATAACATTTTTCTATTTAGCAAGACATAAGATGTCCACAAATTAGTTGTAAGGAGAAATTCTAAAAAGATAGGATTTTAAGTATAATTATTTTACTGTACTTGGCCATCATTTCATAATTTGCAATGAAAGTAATATTTTAAAATGATTGAAAAAGCAAATAATTTAATACACCTTTGATGCACTGTACTGTATAACACTAACATGTAATCCTTTATCCAGATATGTACATTTAAATTGATTTTAAATTATAATATGACATGGCAATGATACATGCTGATTCTACAGCGCATATTAATAATAAAACTAACATTTCATAAATTCTATCTCAGCATGTCTTCTATTACAACAGTATTATTATTTTGTGGTGAGTTTCTACCTTATACCATACAGTAGAAAATTGGCCATTTGGCCTGGGATAACTTTTTAAAACATTGTTTACACCCTTGTTATCTTTTTTTTACTGAAATAAAGTTCCAGCCCCAGGAAAGAACAACCTATAACAGTAGTCCTGGGACTGAATAATCAGAGGAACATTAAATTCCCTCATGCCTGACTTATTGTTTGCCCAACTTTCTCATATTAGACTTTATGGCACTTCAAGCGACAATAAGTGCTTTACAAATTTCAATAAATAAACAATTTTATAGATTAAAAAATACTGTTTACATCCTACAGATAAAATAAAAAGGTTTTTGTTCTTTCCAGTACAAATGAAGTGAAAGTTAACAAAATAATTTGTTAGACAATAATGGAAATTACATTATTGTTAATAGTTTTTTTTATGGTATTATATTATTTCCAGCTGTTCAAATTAGAATTTGGAATAATAGGATATAACAATAGTAGAATTTAAGGTTTTAACTAAATTTAGTCGTTCCTTCCAAAGTTGATATTTTTGTGATCTTTTTTTAGGCCAGCGAAATCACAAAAGCGTGTGGAGCGGCATGGCAGGCGATGTCAATAGACGAGAAAGAACCTTTCCAGAAACTAGCTCGCAAGGACAGAGAACGATACGAAGCTGAGGTAACTATAATACTGTAAAATCTCAAGAGAAAGCCCATGGGCTTGCTTTATGTATAATATTTATGTGGCCTGATTGTTGGAGTTGATATTTGTTCCTTTGTAGTAACACAGACTTTTCTACAGTATTCCCATTTTTTCTTGGTCAAAACATGTTATATTGACATGCGTCATCTGATTGGCCGATTGAATCACAAATATGTCAATGATACACTTAAGAATGCTGTACAATTAAGCATTCTTACATACACATCACAATTTGCAATTATTATCCATATACCGTTAGCTATTTATCATTTATGCAGCCGAGTACAAATGACGACATTTACATGTTGGGCATAAGGAATAATTCTAGTCTCATTATTAATATAATAATGGGGTTACTGTAAGCCACAAGGCTTAATCAATTGGTTGCCTTTCTAGTGGTGGTAAGCGTCAATAATAAATATTATTTGTGGTTATTAAAACAGTGGGTAAACAAACTCTTTTAAAAATTATCAATACACAATTTAATGGAAATTGGTCTCCCATACAACAGTATAAGTGTGCATTCAAACTTAAAAGTTTTCAAAGGCTGTTTAATTTTTTTTAATTTATTCAATTTCTGCCATATACATGATAAAAAAAGAAGACAAAACAATTATAAAAGGAGGCACGGAGAGACCAAACAGGTGCTAAACACCTATGCTAGTTGGTCAACCCAGAACAGAGAAAAATAAATAAATTGGCAGTATTGTAAGTGGGTGAGACAATCTTGCAGTAGTGTAGTACCAAAGCCATGAAGAAGTCCTGGTATAGAGTGTTTAAAGATCTCCTTGTTTGTACAGTATCCCTGATAGTGATAGGAAAATATTCAGCCCTGTATTAAATAAAGGGTAACACCCTGTTAACTTTAATATGAACTTAGTTTTGTTCTCCCCATGATAAAAAGGTCCTTGTCCTTAAACTGTCTTATGAAATAACATCAGGCAACCACATAGTGCAAAAGCCTATTAATTTTAGAAGATTGGTTATCACAATATGACTCACGGCTCTATATACTTACTGTATTAATATTCTTTCTACATTTGCCATTATACACAGACTAATGCCTTTCATTTATTATACCACCTGATATTTAATTTCCTTTACAAAGCCACCTGCTCAAAGTGTTTTATTATTTTACTTACGGATGTCAATGTACATTTTGCTTTAGTGTTTCCAAATTCTGTTCTTGTTTTTAAAACCTTGTGGAACTCTCAACTTTTATATAATTGAATACACATGATTACACATATTGTGGACTGTGTATTCCATTTTCAAAGATTGATTATTATTTTACGTAATCGTATTGCAAAAAAAATGTTTAAAAGTGATTAGTTTAGTTAAACAATAGTGTAACTACTTCATTTATTCAATTCTGTCTGTTTAAAGAAATCTAAGAAAGTGTTTTAGCTTTCTTTGTGTACTGCTGCAATCCCAATCACTGCTTGTTTTACAGAATCCGCAGTGCCAATATTATTTGTAAAGAAGAAATAAAGTCATTTCAGACTACTGTACAGGTTTTGTTATCTTGCATCCGTACAGTGTATTCTACATTATTCCATGGAGAAATCAGAACAGTTAAATAGTTTTGTTATTTTTTCATTTCTCTATTATTTATGTGTAACCCTGCCATGGTTTACCATGTTTTCCTTATTAGATTTTTTAATCTTTTAATCCTTTCTTTGTTGTTGAGCCCAAGTTTTAATTAGTTGTTTATCTTTTGGCTAGAACTTCCTTTGCTGTTTATGTCATTGTGTCATAAACTATGTGGTAATGCATGAGAGCTTTCTGTTTTTTCTATAGACACTGACCAATAAGGGCCAGTTTACCCTTTGCTTTTTCTCCAGCAACATGGATTGACCAATGGGATTAGCCTTGGTCAGGTGACTGGGCCAATATTAGGGTATGTTCCCATGCTTCATTCTCTTTTCCTGATTATGCCATCTGAAGTGCTGGTCATTTCTAAGTGTTACAAATTAAAATATATGACTTTATTTAAAGCTATACAGTATACAGTATAATTACATTACCGAACTAAGTTTTAAAGTTCGCGTTGATTGGAAGTTTGTGCTAGTTTGGCATATTGCACTAAAAAAACTATATTTGATCGACTGTATTGTACATATTGGAGACTGTTCGTTTTATTTTGAATATTGGCTCTTTGTATAGGTGAGTGTTTGAACACCAATTTACTTTGTTCTATATTTAAAGTTCATTATTGGGATTATAAGTATATTACTGTTGTTATTATTTACAGTTAATGCTGTTTTAATGGAAGTCGTTACAGTATAGTATATAACTTAACGTGACATTATTATTAATTATGTTTAAACCTATTTTTATAAATGGAATGTTTCCATGATTGATCTGTTACTGTTAGGGTAAGCAGGCTCAAGATAGACCTATTACTGTATATCATATAGGCATTGTATAGATCAGCAAATTGTTATTTTCCTCTTTTACTTATTTATTGTTCTTTAAGACAATGTTTTCATTTTCCTTTTTCATTATGTTATTTTTGAGACAACGATTGCCATTATAAAGTCGTTTTATGACTCTTGCCATGTAAGGCTGATAATGTACTTATGGTACATTCAATGTTAAACTATTTTAGACAGTATACTGTATTATTATACTGTATATTGTATAGGCTACCGAAGAACCACTGGTTCTCGGACACCGAAATTATCTGTGTAGACTGCTATATAAATCAACTGTATTCATCTACCGTAAGGCAAAAAACGCAAGACGGAGGTCAAGGTTGCCGTTGGAAGCGGTAGCTACCTTATCTTGAATAACCTTATCGGCGCCTTAGATAAGTCATACTTTCCGTTCTCTTTTGTTTTATTTTTATTTTATTCTAGTTTGGTCGAATAAACCGTGTTTTGTTCCATTTAAATTTATGTTCTGATGTTTTTGTATTTGAGTTACGTTTGCGCTATATTTATTCGTTAAGATTAATTATAAAAGTTGCGGAAACAAAGCTGGGTTACATTTGAGGGAATTAAACTTCCATTTTACTGTAATCGCAATGGGGGGATTAATTTTTGAATGAGGCTTAGCATAAACTCATTTTTCGTGGCATCACCAATAGTTTCTCATTTTTGAAAATTGAATTTCACATTTTGAAAATAACATCCATGAAAAGTTTAAACGTTTCTTTAAAAGAAACTCAAAATATAGTGAATCATTGATACCCAAATAAGTCTTAAACATGAAGAAATTTGATACGAGGAATTCTAGATGCATGAAACAACATAATAGCTAGAACACAGCATAGAAACATGAATAATTTGTTAACAATTTGCTCATATCCAATTATTAGAAGACATGACTCTGTTAAAGACATTTGAGTAATCATGATTTATTACCATCATCTGTCTATTGCTAGTTTTTTTTGTATTATGATATGAAGTTAGTAAAGAGTATTAAAATAAAGTAACGTTTGCCGTGATTACAGGAAGCAAGGGTAAACTACTGATGGATCAGTATTAACGAGTTTGACATTTTGTAACGCTACTATCAGTAGTATGTACATAAGAATCTTAAACAAAAGTGAAGGAGAAAATGAAACGCGATGAATAATGTTATAATCAGAAAAAAATAAATATGGAAACACAGATTATAGGGATGTTGATGTTAATTATTGTGACGTTCAGTTACAATAAATCAATGGACTTACTCCACTTGATGATGTCATACAAGGAAGATAATTATTGTTGATAATAGTTTGTGGTACACCATATACAGTTTGTAGTTCTGAAAAGAACTGTTGAGTTTCCTCAGGAGTGAGGATATAAAGTACATTGATGGAAACGTAAAGAAACTCCACTACATATGTGGTGTACCGCACATTACAGGTTTATCAATATATTGATGTCGCCATGCAAACCTTCAAATATAAGATCATTTTTTATATTTATCAGATGTAAAGGCCATATAAATACATAAGCCAACCATACATAATTTAAAATTAGCATCTTGAAAACATTTTGTTTTCTCTCTCTCAGATGTCTGTTTACAAAAAGGAACGTGACCCAGATAAGCCAAAGAAGCCACCAACGGCTTACTTTTACTTCCTTGAAGACTTCCGTAAGGAGATGAAGGGAAAGACTGTGAAAGGCAAAAGAGTAACAGAACTCTGTGGAGAGCAGTGGAACCAGCTTACAGATGAGCAGAAACGACCCTACATGGAACGGGTTGCTGTACAGTACAAGAAGTATCAAGAGGCTATGGAAGTATACAGACAAAAGGTATATATGTTTCACATTCCTTGTTACATAATTATTTTGAAACATTGATGTAAAAATAGGTAATAATATGTTTGATTCTGCTGTTAATATTGTTCGATCACTGACAACCCATTTGTCATAAAAGAAAAAGATAAGTGTATTTTAGATGGTCATTCAGATCAAACTCTCAAATGAAAGAAACTTTGCATGTGAAATAATTGATGTAACTTCTTGTTTGTTAACTGTAGAAAGCCATGGAGGCTACAACAGCAGCAGCCACCCCTCCAACCCAAATGCAACAACAACAACAGCAGCAACAACAGCAGCAACAACAACAGCAACAACAACAGCAACATCTGATGGGACAAATGATGGGAAACTCTGGGGCGAACCATTCAAATATGGCGGTGGATGAGGAAGAGTTCGAGGAGGAAGATGAAGATGATCTTGAAGAAGATGAAGACGACGGAGAGGAATGAGTACAAAAACAATAAAAGCACCATTTAGTCAGTAGGTATAGTTATCTAAATATGGTATCATACCCCATATTTGGAGTGTGCTTGACCATGTATGAATTTTAAACCATATATGGTGTTGATTTTCTACTAATGTGGGACCCTTGAGTGGAGAGTTCTATATATATGAATAGTGTGTGTGAGAGATTTACTTTTCTGTACAGTTTCTTAAAAAATGTCCATAAAGTTTGACAATTGTACAATAACAGAACATATTGTAATTTCTGAACAAGATGGCATTTCCAAGGTTGGAATACAATTTTCTAAAGTATAAATATAAAATAAGATATTTTTAATTAATATTTTCCATGATGGAATGGAAGATACAAATACAAATAATTTTGTCTATTATGGTTTGGGGGGGGGGGGGGGGAGGGGAGGGTGATAAAGTTACATGTGTTTTGTATCCAAAGCAAATAATGTATAATTAAAATAATTGTTTACAAAAAGAACACAGTAATATTGATATGAAGTTTTAGTAGAAAAAGTTTGTTGTACTTAATCTGAAATAACCTTCGATAATCAGTTTTGCGTAATGATTAATTTTTATTCGTTCTGTAGAAATTTTAGTATTATCACAATTAAATTTTAAAACGGGTTGTCGTGATAAAAACAGTTTTTTAGACAATTAAAAAATGGAGTGGATATAACCGCTCATTTTTGTCCAGGTTATGAAATAAAAAATAGTTTCCAAACAAGTACATTCATAGAAATCTCAGGGTAGTTAGATAATTGTCCAAAAACAAATCAATTAAGTTGATTCAGAATTTTAAACCAACAAATTGCTTCAAATATGTGCTCATATTGTAATAGTATTTATTATTTTAATGATTTTAGTTAAGTTTATCACATAAATCAGTAGTTAAATGTATTCTTATACTTATCAGTTCTCTCAGGTGTTTATTAAACTGTCTTACACTAACAGTGAGGTCTCAAATCAATATACACCTTGCGATAACAAATAAAGTATACAGAAAAAGTCTGTACTTAAACATATTCAATTAAATTAATTGTATATATTATGTTTTTATTAAAATGTTTTTTAGATACTGTAGTACATCCATGCTTAGATGTATGTATTTTATTCAGGCCCTGAACATGAGGCCTACACATTTTATACAAAGTTGCTCACCTTACATTGATCAATTAAAGTGTGCATCATTTAATTCAAAACAACTTTTAATATGTACTATACAAATTTTGACTACAATTCAGGTTTACTGATAGACAGCACTTTATGCCTGCCTGACAAATTGTACTAAGGAATTTGGTATTTGTTGGGTTAATGATTTGATTGGTTTTGAATAATTGTACTAATTGTACAATCTCAATTTTTACTCTCATTTAAAAAAAAAAATCGTACTACTATAACATAAGTTATAAAGTTTTATTTTGACACATTATATTTCCTGGTTGTTATTTAAATTCTGACTGCCTGTTGTTATTTCTTTTGCTTAAATAACTTTTGGCATGCACATGTAAATTTATTTTATCAGATGTCAAAATTAATATAGCATACATTGAAAACAGAATGTATTTTAGTAACTGGATATTTAGACAACATAAAATAAAAAATTGGATTAAAAAAAATATGAATTGGCACTTAGTATACTGACAAGGTTGTTGAAATTTGTTTACGATAATTCTTGCATTTTGAAACTTGCAGTTTTAAATTTATTTTAATCCTGTCAAAAAACATGTTTTATTACATAAATTCATGAGACAAATCATAAATATTATGTCTAATAATAATCTATTTGTTTATTGATTGATTTTGAAGCATATTCATTTTAGTAACATGCATCATGCTGTTGTTTCCTTTTTTTTGGATTTATTCTTATGTGAAGCACAGTAAAAACATGTGAAGCAACTCTATTTGAACTTATTATTTATGAATTTACATGACAATCTGGAAATGTTTTGATTTTTGATCAACTTAATCATTCACTACTGTATCTATATTATGTTTGCGTAGTGTTATAATTCGTGAGCTATTCATTTTCGCCAAAAAAAAGTTGGTACCAAATTGTTAAATGAACAAGATGAACGGTTAAAATGGTATAGAAAATTCTATTTTAAATTTAAACAAATCATAAACATTTGAGTAAAAGTTGTTTTGCTTTCATTGTTACAAATTAATACAGGACATGAGGACATGTAATATCTATAATGAATATCGTCTTCCTCTATTTTTTAACCCACAAAATTTTATAATTGTGTCCATTTAAAAAAATTAAATAAAGGCCAAAAGACAAATATGGAGAACTGATTTCTCCACAAACTGTAATTATGTATTTATAGACTGTAGACTACTATTAACTTGCCTTCCTAGTTTTATCATCTGTATTTTAGAGACAATCATTTGTAAATGTGTCGTGTATTATTGTGGTACTTTTTTGTTGTCGAAATATTGTAAAATACCTTTTTGTAAAAGCTAGTTTGACTGAGTCATAGCGTGGCGCATTTGCCTTGGGTGTACAGTAAAATCACTGTATCGATTTCTGCGCTCAATGCAAATGCATCCAGTTTCATTTAATGGGAACGATGAATAGATTGGCATGTTTGTTATTGCTTCCCTCATGAAAGTATTTATGTTTATGAACGAAATAACTGTTGCATATCATTGGATAACTTGGTGGTGCTTATAAAAGACGTCGGCCCAGAAAATAGTATCAGTATTTAGTTTAAGTAGTTAATTTAAGTATTCTGTAGTGTGTCTAAAAATGTGCTAAGAGAAAAAAAACCATGTTTAATTCAGATAATCTGGTATTAAGTTTTTGATCAGTTTCCTCATTATTTAAATTGCTCAGGGAAAATTAATATTTAATATTTGGATTTATTTTATTACCATTGGTAAGTTTTTAATTGTTTAAATTATAAACATTAAGTGATTAATTGCTAATTAATATATCATTAATTAATTAATATACTTAAACCCTGAATATAGTTATGTTAAGGAATTTACCAAAAGCATACATCTTAAATATAAATTTGTGGGAAAAAATAAATTTGCATCTACTAATGAAGTGCAATTTACCAATTGTTCTAAAATGGTAAAATACTTTAAAATTTAATGATTGTGTATTCATTTAAATATTCAAGTAAAAGCTTTAATTTAGAATACATTTTTGGTTACAGTAAATGCACCTATTGTGTACTGCTTCATATAAAGCACAATAAGTATAATGTTGTTATATACAAGATTGGGTCATGTTTAAAAGAGACTGGTTTGGGGAGTGTTGGAAAGTTGATGGGTTGGTACATCATATTGATTTGGCTGTGTAGTAACATGAACTTTTTTGGGTTGACTTGTATCCCAGGATGGGCTTATACAAGGAGTATTTAGGGTGAGCTTACCTCTGTAATACAGTATTGTATTCATTAAGACAAAAAGACAAAAATTATACTCTTGTGAATAAGAAATGATTTAATACTAATAAATCACTATACAATATGGGACCATAGATGGGGACATAATGGGACAAATTTTAACATGCATCTGATTAATCCACTGTATCTGCTTATCAAAAGTCGGAACTTATCGTGGAACTTATTTAAAAATTCAAAATTTACCTCATTAAGATTGGTACTTATTCAATCAGAACTTATTCGCATCAGTACGTCATTCTCAATTTGTAGTTCAATAAGTATCTGTTTTAGTCATCAGTATTATATCAAAGACTTGTTGAATTACCATACTTGCCCGAACTACTGTCTGGGGCAAGTACAGTACATGTGGAATTTGGATTACATAGGTCTTGTGTCCAAATAATGATTTACATACAGGGAACATCTCCCTGCTCAATCATACCTAGCTTGTGTAGCTAAACAGCTCATGGTATTTAAAAAAGGGGCGTTTTTCGATTGAGTACAGTACTCTGCATTAGTAAGTCTTTTAAGTACTTAGTATTTATAGAATGTTTAGTATCATTATTAAATGCAGGGATAATGCATGAAACAGAATAGTTTGATGTTATTTATTATTTTTTATAATAGCATGAATTAAGTACTTGTATGTTGCTAAATATATATTTGGACTTTTTTATTGGAATCTGCATGATATCATTTATTTAGCACCTATTGATATGGTTTATGATTAATTTTGTGGAGAGGTTCTCAATACTGGTTTTGAATTGGCCACAATACTGTCATTGATCATTTCAGTATCCAACCATTTATAGAAATTGAGTGGGATTGTGATAAAATATGTGGATTCACCACAGACACATAAACAAATCAGTTGTTAATTAGTTATATTTAATATTGTAAAGTACTATTTTAACTCAACCTTGTTAATTGTTTTATTATGTACAAAATTGGAACCAATCTATTTCTTTGTAATAATATTTAATTTTTCGTTTTATAGTAAGAAATTACTGTGAAAATATTAATGTGCTATTTTTGTATCTAGTCATTTGAAAAACCATTATTATATTGTAAAACTTAAGAATAGTCTGCCAGTGAAATCACGTGGTTCAGATATGTATGTTGTATAGACTGTCCTGGTTATTTACAGGGCGCCTTCTTCCCAGTGCTTTTTTGTAGGTAGTCGTCAACACTTGGCGGGAGTTTGTTTGCCCAATTTTAATAAATGTGTTGCGTAAAAAGTATATTTAATGTGTTCGTTTGTTAAAGTAAAATGTGGTTCTATATCCAAATGAGATATGACGCTATGTGTATGATATTCCTGAATTAACGAAAGCCAACACTAAACCACCAGACAGCATCTGTACGCACGCTTTCAACGATGATGATAAGTGTACGAATTATGTACGCGCGCGTTCAAACTATGATAATAAATGTGCGTCTTATGTACGCGGGCGTTCAATCGATGATGGAACCACTCATTCATGACTAAATTAGGCATAGATATAGATGAAAACAATATATGAAATTATAAACACATATCACACAATTCCGCAACTTGTTATCGTGTTTTATGGATTTCACCAGAACAAAATCTGCGGGTAGTATAAACTAGGTAATACAGTAGTGTCAATAACCATAACATCATAAAAAGAATAATAATGATATTAAATCTATTGTAAACCAGAATTTCGAAATACAAATACACTTTAGAACTTTGGACTATTAGTCAAACTGAACCGAATATATTGGTAGTCTGTTGTGAGAAGGCTTATCAAATGTAATGGGTAAGTATATTAATAGTTGGAAATATTAGGCAACGCTTAGTACTGTGGAGGACGGTGCAGGAATGCATTTATGCAATGGACGAAGGGGATTTTACCGAAATAACCATGCTCACTTCCTCAGCCTGAGGAATAATAATATCCATGTAAAACCAGAGCCATACTACCAGTGTAGGCCTACTGGTTTCTCATACATTTATCATAGTACCGGTACTGTAGTAATAATGTCCTAACACTATAATTTGTTTCCCCACAATAATAATGTTCAATATTACTTTTAAAATAGCACCGGTAACTACTCTACCATTCAATTGGCCTTAATATTTTATAGCTTAACCAGGGATTTAACGGGACCTAAAGTGTCAGCAAATATAGAAAGGATAAATTAAAGAAATCAAAAGTACCGTAAGACTCAGAGCCATTTATTAAATTAAAAACAACAATTTTGATCAATGATATGATAAACACGTATGGGTTGTGTTTATATTGAGCTTACTCTTCTATCCACATCTACAAAAGATCCGACGATGCAGATACGTACAAATAGTACAAACCCCGGATGAGAATTACTTTCAGTAGGTAAGTCCTTTGTATCTTGCTTACCAACTATGCTTCAATTGACAAACTTTTTGTAATAACTTAGAAATTATGATAAATTTGGCGGAAAGTTGTCTAGAAAAGCGGTATGCCTGGTTTGAGAACTTCAGTTAAATGTGATTGCTTAGACTGTAGCACCGGAGACCAAGATAGACGGACAAATGGATTGAAGTCTACCTTCAAATAAACAAGACTAATTTCAAAGTAAGTAAAAGCTGCATTACATCAGTACCTGTTCCTATTTCTTGTCCGGTTATGTGCGACTCATTGTCGGCTATTAATACACAGTATAATTAATTACAGTATAACAATTAAACTCTATTTATTTTAATAATCCAAAATTTCATCGTTCGAAGTCCCTCAGATGAAGTAGTATTAAAAATTGTCGACTTTAGAGAGATGCAATAAATCATCATCTCTCTAAAGTCAACAAAAAAGGGGCAATAACATCGTAAAAGAACAGATTTACATTTAAAGATTAAAATATGCTATTACGTAATTATGAAGTTATTACGTAAAAACGTTAATCTTATTGTCAGTTTTTATAGTGTGAAAGAATGTGCGAGACCCTTTTCAACAAAATGATAAATTGTCAGTATAGGCCAAATTGTATTGCTATCACAACTTAACATTATTGAATTGGATCATTGTTTTTATACTGAAGTATTACGTATAACTGTTTTCATACGTTTTTATAGATATAAGCAGTTATGAAGTGAACTTCGAATTGAATAATTAACAAGCAAAATGGAAGGAATCATTCCTATAAATGCAACAAAGAACTTCATTATTCCAGTAGATGACAGAAACAAACGAGGTGTTGATGTGTTTTCCATGTTTGAAGAAGTCAGAAAATCTTCATTATTGGCAGACGTAATAATTTGTACGGGAGCTAAAGAGTTATCCTGTCACAAGATTATATTGGCAATGAACAGCAGTTACTTTAAAGCAATGTTTACCTGTGATATGCTGGAAAACAAAGTTCAGAAACTGTATCTTAAAGGACTTGATCCAAGCGTGGTTGAAGCACTTATTGGGTATATATACTCAGCTAAAATCTACATCGCTAAAGAAAACATCTTTGATCTGCTGGAGGCTGCAGAAATGCTTAAATTACAATCGATCGTTGACAGATGCTCAATAGAAATATCAAAGAGGATCTTAACAACAGATAACTGCATTCAGATATACTTCTACTCCTGTTCAAAGGGACAAATAAAAGAGTTATCGAAGAGGTCACTAAGAAAAATCTGCGATAACTTCAGTCATGTTGTTGAGACGTCGAGTTTCCTGAAACTGACGAAAGATGAACTGGTGAGGCTGTTGTCATCAGAGGAAATGACTGTTAGTGAAGATGCTATGTTTTCTGCAGTTGTGAATTGGAAGAACCACTGTCCAGAAGAACGTGAGACTAAACTTCCAGATATCATAAGATCTGTGAAGCTTCCAATGATCAACAAACGTCATCTTGCCAGCGTTGCCTATGTTGCTTTTGAAAAGGTTGCAAACTGTCGTCGACTCTTGACAGGAGCTGTAGCGCAAAGACGATCTATTGAAGAAACACAGCCAACAAAATCAATTCGAAAGGTTTCAGCAACCAAAAAGCCAGTTACGACCACAAATGAAGTACTACTTGTGGCAAAAATTCTAAAAGAACCAAAAGAAGGCGAGGAACTTTTTATTAACGACTCAGAAGCCGTTTTATTTAACAGCGACGGAAACCGAGAGAGACGTTGGGTCAAATTAGACCCAAAAGAACCGACTAAGATGAATGACTGGAAATCTGTGACGTCTGTAGGCACGCAGACGATAATTGTGGCAGATGGCAGCATTTTCTTTCTCGATCCCGTATCCGGAAGCCATAAAAATATACCTTTTCCAGGAACGGTTAGGAAATCATCAAAACCAGCAGATACACCTATGACGTTTCGCGTGTCGTCTGTTGGAAATAATGTGTTCCTAGTTGGTGTATCTTCATCAAACGAGGCAAGATTATGGCAATTAGACAAGGGGCACAATAAATGGTCAGTTTGTCCAAGACCTCCAGTAAAATTTAGACACGATGAAAGTATAGTTATAACTTCTAATAACGATAAACTTTTTCTGATCAGTATGGAGGAGAATGTATCTTATACTACAACTATACGACGTTGGACCCGTTGTGTACCTCTTCCGAAAAAGAAGGGAATGTGGCATATGTACGGGGCTGCGTGTTCAGGACGAGCTATCTTCTTGACAGCAAGTGATGGTGTCTATTCTTACGACACCAGGTCTCATTCTTGGACGCTGATGTCTTCGAGTAGAGAGTTCGGCAACTTGGACTCATGGCGACACGTTTGTTTACCAATATTTATGAATAGCAAACTGCACGTAGTTGTTGCAAATCGGCATTGGTTCGATTCAGTGAGAATCTATGTAGCTAATGAAGCGGAGGGTGGTGAAAAGGAGTTCGAGTGGACAGAAATTGCAAGAAAAACTCTTAGTTATAAACACATGCTGTACGACCTTTTTTGCGTTCCAGTTAGGATTGATGTTTTAACGTAGTTTGAGCTTTAAAACTAAACGCATTGAAGAAATTCTTCGTCTTTTTTCCTAGATCTTGTTTTCTTAGTGCTTCAAGATTTTTGTTTGCGCTTTACAAATTAATTTTAATTCGATGTACATTTTTTCCATTCCATTTTATTAATTTTTTTGTCATAGTACTCATTTTCTACTTTTTTTGTGTGTTACATTTAATTGCTTAAAAGCAAACTATATTTTAACATAATTCACTACAATGGTAAAATGCTCATGCAATGAATGATTTAATTAAAAACGTTTTAAATTACAACACTGTAAAGTGGATATGTTGGAAAACAATAACAACAATGCCAGAATCTTACGATAATACTGTATCCCCTAGAGTATCCTAAACATGGTGACTTGGAGTATTTTGAGGTTTAAGTTTGTTATGAGGGTTTATGAGGAATTATAAAATGTAGGCCTTTGTCTTGAAAAACTTATATATAATTAATATTCCCTGAAAATTATGATTCAAATATTCTTTTTAGAAGTGTAATATTATTATTTTTCTATTTACAGTTTAACAGATGTTTTAACACAAGCTAAACTAAAAACCCATAGAGACAATATTAAACTATAGCCACATAGTTGACTCTCTAGTAGCTTAACAGTATCTCTATGGTAAAAACACACTTCTGGTACGTTAAGGACAAACGTATTGTTTCAATGTTATTACACTGTATTTGACATTTTGTATGATTACATAAGTATTACATAAATATATTGTTAGTTTATATCTCAAAGTTCAAATGGATTCTCAGCACACAGGCTATCAATTGAGACAAATGTACAAATAATTCATTGGTGGCGCCAAACACTGTTACGGAAAGTTTGATAAAATATTGAAGACTTGGGTGGATAGGACATCTGCAATCAACTTTAGAGCCTTTTTAGTGTGTTTATACGCATCATTCAACTACGCAGATATTAATTCCAAAAACTTATTCTGCACATGCTCAGAAACATATAAGTATGTGAAGAATGTTAGACTTAATAGCTGCGTAGTTGTGTCATGAAAACGAAAGGTAACTATTTTTCCAAATATAGAAAACTCCAAACGGCTTTCTTGATGTGATGAAACTATTACAAAATCCATTTCTAAAACCACCTTAATATTGGAGAGAAGACAGACTTTTAGTTATCTTCACATTAAACACTAATGGTGCCACCACTGAAACAAACTAGTTCTGTTTAATATAAACACAAATACTGGCATATCATCAAAAAATTAATTAAAAATCCAAACGTCAACAAATCGTTAAATAACCGTAAATGATTGAATAAGTGCCACAGCAAATTGTTTCCTATTATCTTGTTTTCAGGCTATTTTTAGAATCACTAAATATAGTATATAATATCTAACTTGGCGGCTTATTCACTCATTCAATTTGATTTTCTTTGCTTATCGTTTTAAAGTGTCCCTTTTTTTAAAGACAGGCATATTATGTTAAAATTGGGAACACAAGAATAACTGCGACATTTATATAGCGCTATGTCATGAAGATCAGAGCGTTATGGACTTAGATGTTACACCTTTTCAACAACATTCTTCTCCCCGCATCTGCCAAATAAATGGCACTAAAACCCAAAGTGTTGCTGCACGTATTCAATCATTTATAATAGGATACATTCGTAGCTATGGTATATTACAGTGCGATATACTGTATATACTTTTAATTGGTGATTTCCAATACTGTATTCTTTTTCTCTAGATTATCTATTATAAATACAATTACAATATACAAGTTTTGAGACAGTAAGCTTTCTGGTAAAAGAGATTGTACAACAATAAAATTAAACATTTGTAATAACTGTTTCAATATTGCCACGTTATATAAAAATGAATGTTTATAATATACGTTTAATATAAAAAATACATTTTTAAATTAATATTATGACATATATTTTAGTTATAGTAATAGATCATCATCATATTAGTACGAGAGATAAAAATAAGCATGTACTTTAAAGTAAAAGACATGCTTTTGGTTTGGTGGTACAACCAATACGCTTATTCTATTTGTCTGTTTTGAGCAGATGTGGTTGCTCAAGCTCCTCGCTCTTCCTATCCGAGCAGTGTAAAATAGAGGAGGAGTTCAGCAGGTTGTAAAGGACCGTCGAAAACACCTAAAACTATCGATAAAAGAGACTATGATTATGACTCAATCTGTTCAACCCAAGCTGCAATTATTTACTATATTATACTACACAACAAGGTTAGTTTCACCAGGGAGGGTTTCACCTCTGTGACAACAGCATTAAGATCTCGAAAATTAATTATGTCGAAAATTAAGTCAAATATTTAACGTTCATTACAAAGGTTAGTATACTGCAAATTAATATTGCCAATTCAAATTAATTAATTTCAGTTAATTATTCTCACTTCTAAATATTACGACGTACAAATGCAACTGAACTATCGTTTATACACGGGCAGCAGACATGCAGCATGGTGAGTTTACTTGACAAGATTCAACTGCTGTTGGTAATATGGACTGGTAATATTTAACCACATAATTAAAAAATCTAACGAATACTTTCAGCTGAAATTTTGTTGGTGGGAGAATATTATTGGTAGAAAGAAAGTGTTTAAACTCCAGTATCAAGAATTAGGTCATGCATGACAAATTGTTTTGATGATCTTCTTAATATTTACTTTTAAATCTGTGTGGATAGTGAAGTTATTTTTTGGCACTTAGTAGTGTATTAACTTGACCAAAAGCCTCTTTTGATAAACTGTGTACCTTAAAGCAACAAATAACAATTGGCCTACTGTATACAACAGTAATTTATGTTGGACTCAATACAATATTTACATAAATTGATAAAAATTTTGGAACAAATATTTGATCACAATCACTTTCCCCATATACACACAGAAAGCAATATTTTCTTACATAAATATTTATATATTAATATAATCATTGCATTCATTATATTAATAATAAATCTTGTAAATCACTTTTCCAGAAAGATTACTGTCTCATCTTAAAAATACTTAAAAATAGTTAAAATTGTTACATAGGAAAATATGCTCGCTTCATTTGTCATAGTTCCATGTCTTGTGCCTCATCCTCTGAAAAGTCACTCATTGAACTTTCGCTGGATGACGAGATATCCTCTTGCTCCTTCAGGATGTCTTCAGTGGCGTACCTCCTGATGTAATCTACAACAAATAATAATAATAACTTACTGAACTACATCTTTTTATCGGTGGCGCATTTTTCTATTGGATAAGCCTAAGAGATTGCCAGGAGCAAAAATAGAAAAAGGATCAAGAAATAAAAGGTAAAATAACAAAAAGTGAATTGGGATCCTGGTCTGGATTGCCCCTAAAATTTAATGGAGTCGTCCATGACTACATATCTATCTTTGGTTTAAATTTAGTAAAGATCTGTCATTCAGTTTTGACATTATCCAACAAACACATCCACACACACATTCAGACAAAAATATAACCTGCTAGGTGGAGGTAATAATTCACCAGCAACTTGGAAAGAGACTCATCCAGGTGATCCATGCAATTGACAAAAGAGAAAACAAAAACAAAGTAAATCTAATAATATATACCTTTGATTTTGACGTTGTAGTCTTCTGGTTTATGGAGGTATAATGCCGCAGCGTCGCCATTCAATGGATCAATGGGGTTTGGATAACTCAGCAATTGTGGTAAAAATGAGTCAAATATATTAGTCAAATCTAAAAATGTAAAATCATCATGATAAAGATGTTAGAAATAAACACATGTTATAAACAAATCCTATGATAACACTTAAAAAAATAGTTTAATATATGGATTGGTACTGTTCATCTCGAGAATGTGTTTTACTTAGTCATGTATGTTTTCATGTAGCCAGTACGGCCGTGCGATTAAGGGTATACAAATTATGAATACATCTACTCTTACCATATAAGGCCGTCCACGCCTGATTGATTACATCCAAGCATACAGTTCCTGACCTAAACAAACAATTCATAAACATTTAACAATATGAAAAGAAAATATTGATAACAATTGTGGATAATGATGATTTAGATACTGATTTTAAAAATCAAGTAAGTAATCACTGATAATCATAAAATATTGATAATGATGACTAGAATGATTTGATTTTTCACTTACGCCTCATCGATATTAGGGTGGTAGATTTTGTTCAGGAATCCTAAAGAAATAAAAAAAGAAATTATTGTATAAATGCGAACAAGTCAAACCGCTCATAATGAGGTTGGTATCAGTTATGTCCATTTAGGAGGTTTAATGGTTTTAAATTTATATAGCGCAAAATACAAATAGTCTCTATGCGCTGTTTAGCACAAGTGTGAAAATGAAAATGTTGATGTAAAATAAACCACGAAATAGCCTAAGAAAACCGAATAAATTGACCAAGACAACAGAAAAAAAAGTCCAAAAACGGATTCTCGTACCACCACACTGTTTCACTAACTTGTCAAGACAAGCTAGCTATTTATTTACAAGTGTCATAGTGATGTGAGCATCTCACTGTCCTGCCTAACAAACAATAAAATGTATATGAAAAATAATGAATTCACACAGAACAAAACAAGTGAGTCTTCAAGTGAGCTTTAAAGATCGAAATGTTTTTATTTTGATCTAGCCACAAGATCATGTCTATAACCCTACACTAGATTATACATACCAATGGATGGTGATTTAAATGGGTACTTCTCTGGTAAGTCTACCCGAACCTTCCACACACCTCCTTCATAAGGAGCTGAAAATCAGATTTAGAAATTGTAACTAACTCACATTAGGTTGTCTCCAAGTATTATGTAAATGGAGACACAGTTATATTATGCTATAAAATGTATACAGTATACACAGCAACTGTTTACATTGGACAAACTTACATCCCTTTGGTCCCCAGAACTTGACAGTAAACTCATGTAAACCACTCAGGATCGTCACTTCATGTTTGCTTTCGATTCTAAAATAAACTTGTTAAGGAACATTACATACATTTCATTAGAATTGTATTACTATAGTCTACTGAACTTCTTATTTACATTCACATGACATAAAACAATCGCATAATTCACTTGCATGACCATATTAGGGTGATCAAATCAAATAACACACTGTAACATTTTTAGTACATGTTAATAGTAATAATACTGATTGTATTTCTTACATGGATTGGTAATATTTGGTGTTGTCTTTAGGGTGTAGAGGAATGATGTTGTTAGTCCATTGTACAACAAAATATTAACCATTTATGCAAGAAAAACAAAACAATTCTAACAAAAGAACTGATTACAATATAATTATTGTCCTAAACTTTGAAGAAAGGAAACAACTTCCTAGATTTCCTTTGACTTATCTACAGGAAATATATGTTAATTGTTCATTCATCCACGACCAAGACAATTTTTTTTAAACTGAAAATTAATAACTTTATTACAATATAATTGATAAATCAGCAACACATAGGCGAGGATCAAACTTTATTCGTATTGAAACTGTAAAGATGCGCCCTCAACCAATTTTGTTAGGTCCACCTTCCAAAAATTCTAAACCTTAGTACTTGAGCATTTGGTCATGATTTTGCCAGTAAATTTTGGATATACAATGTAAGTATAAAAAGGTTTAAACAAAATATGGATTTAGTTGGTGTTTCTTCATTTTCAAGTGTTTTCTATTTTGTATATTTGAGTAATAAACCAGACATACTAAATTGTAATAAAATACATTCCTTATAAGCTTCATAGCCATGTACTCTACAGACATAGATCATGTATACAAGCACATTCATTACTCAGTATGTAGATGGTTGCTTCATTTGATTGAAATTGTCAAACTTGAGTAAAATATCAATCAGAATTCTAATACTAATTCATCGCATGCAAAGTAGATAAACTGTTACAGTTGTATTTAATATACATTCCTGTGTACCTATAACCATGAAGTAATAATTATTAATCCCTGTTATAACTATTACTCCATGCTCAAATAACTAAGAAATTATCTTAGTATTTTGTTAGAATAAACATTTTAAAAAGGCCAAAAATCGAAGAAAAATTAAATAGAGGTTTATTCCACTATTAACATTATTTTATCATCCCACACCTAATCTTCTGACCCAATATAATTTGCATTGCAATTCAACAGAAATTAGGGTAAAAATTATAATAGCATGGGTTTCTGAAGGCTTTTGTACAGTATATGAAGAATAACATAGTTGTTCATACATTGTACTTGGTATGAATCACCTTTGTTTGAAGTACTCATGACTAAGATATGTATTTATAGATCGAAATTACTAGTATACGAAGTGTGAATAAGTTAATTTTTAAAGATTTATATCATAATTTAGGTTTAGACAATATTAAGCAATTTGATAGCTGTGTTGATACAGGTCTGGTCTCAACCTGTGCATGCAGGCATCGAGTATTCGTACATACCAGTGGACATTTTGGTACGCCAACTTCAAAAGTAACAAATTTGCTACTTTTTCTGAAAGTTGAAATGCTTATGGATGGCGCAACAGCAATTTACATGAAGTTTTATTAGGCCTAGGCCTAAGTTACGTACGCCAATAACTAGGCTTAGCAACAGGTCATCAACCATTTCATCTTTACTAGTAGAACTATAATCAATAAGATAAGAAAACATCTGAAAAAAAAACTTTTTTCTTTAAGAAAATGATAGGCTTGGCATATGGTGAGTACACAAAAGAAATGAGGGCTGGAAATACATTCTGAAATTATTAATATTAAATTAAAAATCAAAGGAGACATGACTTATAAACAAAATAATAAACAACTTTATATGTATGCATTATTATTAAATATGTAATAACTATATTAGGTCATATCGTCATTTTGCTAGGCTATTAATTTACAGAAAGGACGATGAGGGCTAGCGAAATTACCTAAGTCGACATACGTATGTTCGTGGTATCGGTTCTCACAACAGCTGATACTACAACCAATTATGACCTTGGCTGGAGAGTATTTACATCACTAAGAAACTTATCATTTAGTTATTATAAATAAAAAAGGATACAATCTAATAACATCTATGTCCATTCGACGTTTTCCTGGTGTCGGAGATGACATTTTATGGTCAAAATTAGCCTGAAAAGTAAAGAATATTTGCTGTAGGTCGGTTTTCTTCCGCCCAAGATAGTTGTGTATCCGAAGCTGCTCGAACCAAAACAATGATCCTACAGCTAAAACCATTCATAAATAGGTATACAATTTTTATTTGACTTAAATTATATTTACTATAGTAAATTGATTAGTTTATTATTTTAGTTAGATATACAATATTTATAAAATAAAAGGAATATGTATTATTTTAGTACAAATATTATCAGTTAAAGTTGTATAACCATTTAATTAAATATTGATTACCTATTATGAAAATAGACGGGTCTATTTTATGTCGTCATCGATGTCAAATCACTCAAGCCATCTAAGGCAAACAAAATATTTTGGAACAACCAGCAAAATATTTACAAAAAGCGTTTCAATAACTATCTGTTTATATTTGTTTTTTAAACCACAAACAAAATAGAATGTAATTGTTATCCTATATGTATGTAGATTCAGAAATGCTTTAACCCAAAAATATTTATTTTAGCAATGTTACCCTAAATATAATGGTATAATCTGATGATCAAAGCAACACTCACAAAAACAGCTGATTACAATAAAGTGATAAGTCGCTGTGCTAAAAGTAACACGACACTCTTCCAACGAAATCGGATAATTAAAATAATTTAATACAAATATTAAAATCAATTTTTCATTCTTTACAAATTGTTTGTTTACTATCCTTGTTGAAAATAAATAGTAGTTAGAATATTAATGTATTCGTTTCTACATCATGGATAGGAATTTTAAAAATATGGAAACGAAAAACACTTTAATTATTGAATTACAAAATTTAAACGTAAGCCTTTATTTGACAAAATAAACTAATAATCTCTTTAATCATGCTTTAATTTTTTTAATACATTACATATAATGAAGATAACTCAATCAGTCCTGACGTAACGGTAGGGAAACTTTCAAAACTTTTAAAAGTACGATCTTTATGGACTTGATCATAGAAATATTATAGTTCTATGTACTGTATTATTTGTTTTACTGGTTGGAGGTATACACACCTAATTGGTGAAGTGGCTTATGCTGCTTTTGTTCTTTTCTCCTGGCAGCTAGTGACTATGATTTTATATTTCTTCTTCCGTCGTGATTGTTTAATTTGTTGATTTGTATTATATTTTGTAAAATGTACCTTTTGCCCGAATAAATGATATTACTGATAATAATAATAATAGTACTGTGTATTAAAAATATACGTCACTATTGCCATTTTAGTAGTAATTTTATTGGAAACTAAAAACTAAACTATAAAATGAATGTATAAGAACAAAATAACCCTTTGTTTTGTTGATGATGTCAAGGTTGGATAAATGGACGTAAATAGATTATGAATGAATGAGGTATTAGTTGCATGCATGAATAATCAATTGAAAGAAAAGATTATTTATGCACGAAAAAATATATAGGTTGTACTGTATTTTAAAATTCTGTTTTTCTTCTGTTATCATTTTGTTTGACGTATAATACCTCAGTTTTACATTACCAGAATACACCATACAAATTTCCGGTGCTAACGCTCTGGTGTGTGTGTAACCTTGAGTGTGAGCCTTAATACTGATAGGCGATGTGAAAGAGGTATTGTTGTTGAAATAATGACAACATTTAACAAATATTAGTATTGTATTATTATTATATAAAACATTTAATAAAAGACAGCAGTCAACATCTTGTGGAAATATATTTATTTTTAATTGAAACAAGAGTCAAAATGTTATGCTTACAAAGAGATAAAATCACATAATAATCTAAAAGAAAGGAAATTTCTAAAACACAATCACCTTCATGACAGATGACATAATGTCGATCAATGGGTTACAATCAAATAGATTTGGTAGCTACTGTAATTGTATTGAAATAGACAAATCTAATCTCATAAAAACACAATTGCACATTGTTTTTCCCTTGGTTATACTGTATACACTTTTCGTTCATATACGTTGTAGAAAACTTAACCAATCCTCACTCCCCATCTACGTGTATACTAAAATATGAAGCAACACTTTTATCTGTGTTAGCTGCTGCGCGATGACTTATACTGGGCTCTGTTAAACTATCCAATCATGTGGTGGGCTTTCCTTGAAAAAATCCTAGAATTTTTTTAACAGTTTTCCAAGCTTGACTTGGTGGAATCTGTGAAAGATAAAATTTGAAATAAATAAAACCTTATAAAATAAGGAAAACATATTAGATATATTCATTTTTTAGTCGGTTTCAAAAGATTTGAGAGAAGGCAAGCTAGTTTGTTAATTCACATTAAAAGATGCCACTGTTAATTCACATTTACACTTACAGTATTTGCTAATGTTGGTCTGGTTATGTTACTTGATTCTTCAAAGTGTCTGTCAAGCATTTTCCACGTCTGCTTCCACCCAGCGGCAGTTGGGTCAACTGGCTCTAACATTTGTTTGATTACTTGATCACCTGAAGCTTGAACCTCTTTGATGTCTGTTTCTTTGTTTTTCAAGGTAATCCCCAACACCCATGGGCACCAGTTACGGTGCTCTGTGGATGGATTGAATGCCTTTACAGGAAGAGGCATCATCTTCCTTCTTTTGGGATCTGGTTCAACATCACTGGTGCCTTCACTCGATGTCACTCCATTTTGATTTTCTTTTAAAGATGTAAAGTTCCATAGACCAGCCTGTCGCTTGCAATGATTGCAAATGAGTATTGAAACTCCTTCTGGCTTACTGAAATAAAGAAAAACAATTTAAAATCTAGTATGATTGGTACTGAAGTATTAATACAGGTACATTTCAATTTCCATGCAAGTAAATTAATTAATTAACAAATCAATAAACACACATACACATTGCTCCAGCCAAACAAAGCTAGAAAACCAGCAACACACAATTGTTCATCCTCGATTTTTTCACATGTTTGTAACTGACTTGAACATTTCTGAATCGTATTGGTTAAATCTGACAAGCCTGTGCTCTATATAAAAAAAGATAATAAATAAGCGAATAACATTTCTACAGGAAATATGTTAAATTAACACTACTATGTAAAAGAATCAAATAATTGTAGCCAACCAATTCATTTCAATTTTTTCTGGTACTATGTGGTTTTGCATAATAAGACACTTACCTCTGATATACTATCATCTAAGTCAAGTTTTGGCAAATTGTCTTTTTCTGTTATTATGCTTTTCATTCTTTTAGAGAACTTGGATGCAGTTGAGCTAGGTGTTGGTTCCACAACACTACAAAACTTTCCTGTCATAAAGAAAATTAAAATGAAACTGTTATTGTCAATTAACTATTCTTTGAACATGAGATACAATTCATTAATGATATGAATTATCATGCATACCTGGAGAAGGTGATGTAGGCCAAGGACAAATACTTGAATGCGCCGTCTTTATTAACTCCATCATGTTTTTACTGATGTCACAATCTACAGAAAAATGTGACAACAATTTTGATAATTATTGATGACATTAGATTTATAAATTTTTAAAGAAGAAGAAAGTTCAATTGTTACTCAGCTTTTAGGATACCTACCTTGTTCAAATGATGTAATTTCTGGACTCCCAGCATAAAGTACCTCTTTGCAGCTTACACATTTTAATGTGTTTGTATCAATGTTTTCCCATCCATATTTTGAACACTCTAAAGGGGTTAAAGTTGTGAGCGCATCAAACCATTTAAATGGCTAAAAATTTATGTTAAAGAAAGGTAGAGAAGCAATAAAATAGCTTTTATTTTCATGGTTTTAATTGAACATTTATATTGGTATAAAAATATAATACAAAAAGCAGCAAAAGTATATAGATTTTTAATTACTTAATCTCACAAATACACTGTACATCTTGATAATGCCAGTTGAGATATTGATGATATGGCTAACATTAACAAATCACTACATTGTATGTACATACTAAAAATATAAAACAATAATAATAACCTGGTAACCATGCCATGTATATATATATTTTTAATTACTTAATCTCACAAATACACTGTACATCTTGATAATGCCAGTTGAGATATTGATGATATGGCTAACATTAACAAATCACTACACTGTATGTCAATTCAATTCAATAAACTTTATTGTCAAACTCATGAATGGCTTGAAACTTTGGCTGAAAGTACACACATTGAAATTGTCTAAAAACATTGTCGCACAAACAGTAAAAAAGAATAAAATCACATAAAACTGAGAACAAGTTAATAAAAAGTTAAAAGAGGGCACAAAAAAATACAAATTGAGTTAAAAATACAGCTAAGATACTTATTGCGTTTATCTTTTCCACATTACATTAAAATGTCAAATTATAAAGAAGGATACGGTATACGTCTGAACCCTTTGATAGAACGCTACTTTATTGTCAGGCTGGAAAACTCTCTTGAGGTCACCCGCTGAAGAACCATCACTGTTTCTTGAGAAATCAACATCATCACCATGCAAAACTTTATCTTTTTCTTCTGAGCTGTAAATATTAAAGATAAATGGAAACAAACAAGTTAAAAATAGATAAATTGGTGCCTGTCTCTCTCAAACTTTAGTTACTACTAGTAGAGTAGTAGGGGCCGAGTAGTAGTACTAGGCTAAACGCTCTACTAACTAGCTAGGCCTAGCTAGGTCGGGGAGTTGACTAGGCCGCATTTTGTAGAGTTGCTGCGTCTACCTATCTACCTATATAGTAGTAGCCTGCTTTTTAGGGCCGGCGGCCTAGACTAGTCTGACTTTCTAATCTTATTAGGCTTAGTTATTTGCATATCTTACCACTGGGTATCCTCAGAAGGTGAACCATGAATAAAAGATGAAAGTAGTGCTTTTACTTTACGTGGAGTTGATTGATTTTGATTCACAACAGAAGCCATAATTTTAACGCAAGTTTTTGTGTTTGGAAGTTTAAGTCGGTGACTACTTCTTCGCATGCAGCTAAAGTAAAATGACGTCATGTTAAAGTGGGTCGTCACAGAGTCTCATGCATATAAATGAAGCAAACTTGCTGAGAGTTTTTTCCACCACCACACGTCACACACGCGACGCGAGATTTATCGAAAATATACAACAAAATATAATTGTTTTCACTGCTGAGGATAATAAATAATATACTTTAATTTTAACATGACAGGAGAGCCTAGATACTTCCAGTGCGAATACAAAATAATAATAATGTACAATATTAGTATGTATTTTCAAATGCTGCAAGACATGAGGCCCGAATTAGGCTAGGCTAGGCCTCCTACTGTCTGTAGTTAGTGGCAGCGCAGTGCATACCTGAGAGCTAGGGTGGGTGGGAAGTTAGCTAGTATGCTGGGTTAGTATCTGCACAATGCCACGCGGTAACGATGAAGGGGAGGATGGATGGCCTGATAGTGGGTAGTGTATACTGTATTTTACTTGTCTTTAGTAAGGCCGCTAGTGAGAATAGAAAGTCTGTCTATAGGGCTAGGCATCTAAGCAAGCCAAATGGGTCGAATAAACAACTATATTTAATCTGCTTCTAAGCCAAATGGGTCGAATAAACAACTATATTTAATCTGCTTCTTTGTTATCTGGAACAATATCGGATTATTTTCTGTACCACCGATCGCACCATCATTAATTAATCACTCTGAAAACATTTTGTAAAATCATGAGCGCACAAGAAGCAGAGACAAAACACCTTTTGCATATGCATGAGACTCTGTGACGACACGCTTTAACGTGACGTCATTTTACTTTAGCTGCATGCGAAGAAGTAGTCACCGTTTAAGTCCCACACGTTCTCTCAGTGCAGTCAGGCATATCATCAACAAACAATTTATTACTCCAGTCGTCGTAAGAGGGCGTCATTTATAAAAAACACCGGAAGTAGTATTAAAGAGTACCGGAAGTATATAATTGTTAAAGGTCATAATTAACTATAACCGGAAGCGGAAGTATAAGGTCATTATAATAATATAAAATAACAAAAGTAGTGTTATAAAGGTTAGGATACCAGACGTCATTATTTATAAATAATTATCTAGCTTGGTATTAAAAGACGTTTATATAAACCATCGAGGTATACCTCCATGTATAAACAAAAAGGCCTATATCTATAGTTTTCAAAAACTCTTTGTTTATTTGGCCTATATACTTTTTTGTACGCAACTTCCGGTATAATAATGACCTTTAACGACAATTGTACTTCCGGTAAACTTCAAAACTTCCGTTTCTGTGACCCCTGCCCTTTCGCACATGAATCGTATGTATTTTTTTAACCCGATCGTATTGGATCCCCGTCACACATTTATAAAATGGCCTTACCTTTAAAAGTGGGGCATTTCGTGCAAATTTCATCTATAGATAATAATGGTTAGTTAATATATATAGCCTACAAGGCATATCTAGGCCTAGGTTGTAGTAATTTTTTCATTAAATTACATTTACACGCGTGAACATCCCAACCAACCAACTCAACCAGACCGTTGATGTATAGGCCTAGCTAGGCCTTAGTTTAGGCTAAAAAGGCCTAGAGATCTAGCGTCAGCCGAGTCTAGCTTGGCCTAGCTAGAAGGCCTATATAAGACTCCCTAGCTAGGCCTGGTTTAGTAGGATATGCCTAGCTACTATTAGCTAGGCTTTTTAGCTAGCCCTATTCAAGATAGCTAGGCCTAGGCTACCCTATTTTATCGGTCTTTTTAATGCTAATGATGCACCTCCACACCACACAGTGCAGTCTCTCGACTCGAGCTTAACACAATTTAAAAACATTCACCCACTGCCGCCTGGGCCAAAGTTGCGAAAGTACAGTAGCGCTGTTCTTTTTTGTCAAATAAGTTCAGTATTAAATATGATTAATAATTATTATTTTACATTTGACAATAAATATATAATAAAGAGATAGTCTAGCTAGGCCTAATTGGATAAAAATAAAGAAATTTTCTATTTATCAAGACTACCAAAATTAATTTGAGCAAGTTCAGAACTCTATTTATTGAGAACTCGTAATTTTATTGTTTTAATTTTTATACACGCAGGTTATACAGAAGAAAAGCAACCATACCCCCGAAGTGGACACTGCTGCGTTGCCAATAGCGGACATCTTATAGTTTATGGCGGCTACCACCCTGAATATCAATACTCATTTGAAGAGGATGAAGATGATGATGTCTCATCACTTTTTATATATAACAAAGTCTTTAAAGAAGTAAGAGAACTTCATGGCACAAGAAACAACTTCAAAAAATAGTTATTAAATTATTTTTGTAAAAAAGACACAGAATAGCCAAGACTTAAAGATTACGTTTCACATACAAATTAAACAGAAAACCATAAAGAATTTGTCAACCAAATGTTGGTTTTACAATAAACAATAAATGATGCTTTGATGTACAATGCTACCATACTGAAGTTGCTGGAACATTTTTCACTAAAGGTTTGGGACAAGAGCCCACACTGTTTTTTTAGATGTGCGTATATTTGAAAATATTATTTATACTGTATAATTTATATTGCATTCCAGCTGTGGTGTTTTAATCTAACAACATGTGAATGGCAGGAAGTTGATACCAGGGGTCAACCACCGGCTGAAACAGCATCTATGTCCAGTAAGTTATTATTTTTTATCTTAGATTCAGTACTTTAATTTTACTAAGGTTGAACGTTCATTTTTGCCATTTCTATATGTTAAAACAAAAGAGAGAAATTAAATTTGTTGTTTGGTTTGTTTTTAGTGGTGTTGTCGGGCCAAACCTTGTTACTTTTTGGTGGTACAGGATTTCCATGGGGTAAAAGAAGCAATGATAAAATACATATGTTAAATATGAAGAAACAAGAATGGGATATCTTGAAGTGTTCTGGAGATTTTCCACCTGGAAAATATGGCCAGGTAAGGCAGATAATGATAGAGTGTAAAGGCTCAATTTAGCACTATTCAAACTTAAAATGTGTAAGTGAAAATACTCTTGACAAACCCTTGCATCCTCATGGTCAAGGGAAAACATCTTCTACTTAGGTCAAGTACGTCAAAAAAAAAATGTAAGTAAAATGACCATATCATACTAGTCAACTAGACTTACAAAAAGTCACACTAAATTCTTGTGCTGTGTGAATATCAAACATATTGATTATGATAGTTTTTCACATTTAAAAACTGCTAAAATTTCTGTTTATCTTTTTAGGCCATGTGTTTACATCAAGGAAGCGTTTACATATTTGGAGGATGCCGCCAAGTTTGTCCGGGGGAATTTCATTTCAACTCCGAACTTCATGAACTTAATCTCAGTAGAAAAACGTGGAAGAAGTTACATGAGAACTTGCCAAATGATTTTTCAGAGGACTCTCTTTGCCGCGGGATGTATAGGCATTCCATTGCTATTCATAGTAATAAAATGTTTGTTATAGGCAGCAGTTGGCATGAATTAAAGTATAAACCACATTTTTTGAACATGGTAAGGAGTAGTACTTGTAGTTATACTATGACAGGATTGTCAGTTTGGTCATAGTGATAGTTTGCGCATCTACAACAATTTGAAAATCAGGAATGGAGATTTATTAGCGTATATGCATATGTTTTAGTTTAATAATAAATTAGAATATTTCCTAATCATTTTACAAATACATCAAATTATCATTTTATTGTTATAGTAACAAAGTGTAATTTCCCAAAACATGTAACTTAAAAAGTTGCAGTCTTTTCCAGCCTAGGCCGGCCAATATGAACTGGTTTTGGCCACCTTTTCAAATGGTCTTAAATTGTTATGACTGTAAACTTCCTAAAAACACATTGATAAATAAGATATTTATATGTTTCTTCATGATTGTAAACTAGGTTCATGTTTATGATCTGGAAACTAGGAAATGGGAGTATACAACAACGAAAGCTTCTAGATCATTTGATCATCCATATCCAAAGAGGAGAGTATACCATAGTTGCTGTCACTGGAAAAACAGTAAATACATTTTATGTTCCTACTTGACATGCATGCACAAATATACATAAAATAACTATTTAATAACAGTATTCAAACTGAGTAGAAGATTTACGTATACTGCTCCAAATAGTATGTGGTCATCTCCATTGTGATCACCTTCATTGTGGTCATCTTCACTATGATTATCTTCATTTTCGTCATCTTCATTGTGATCGTGTGTATCTGCATTTCCTCAGTTTCAGCTTAGGAACTTGCAAATTCACATAATTCACAGATTAAATACTGATATAATAAAGTGGTTTAAAAAAAATTGCAAAATCAAATTATTAACAAGAAATGTACTTTGTTATTATTTGCAGATATATACATGTGTGGTGGTCATAATAGTAGCTATATATATGATGATTTGTGGCGATTGAATCTAGAGACATTACAGTGGTCTAAGCTTTCTGCAACAATGCCTGTTCCAACTTTCTTTCACACAGCAGCTGTTACACCTGTAAGTCAATTAAAATATTTCCTAACCAGTCTATCTCAATAGAACAACTTTCTCACACAAAAATAACTGGTCTGTGGTCAGACTTTAATAATCAATTTCTACTGTATATACTTACAAAGTGTAATAATTTAAAATCTGTATGTTTGAATCAAGTATAAGTTAAAACTGGTTCTCTAAGTATTGTCTTTGAATAGGCATTGATTCTGTTTCATTTAAGCTCATTCATACTGGTAATTTTCTGTGACTCCCAGCCACATCTACAACTGTTCACTGTTTTTATTTGAGCAATGCTAGTAGAACATTACGAGGTGTTTGTGATTCACCAGTTTATAAATGGAAATAAAAAAACTTCTTTTTTAAACTTTTTTTTGACATAGGCTGGTTGTATGTACTTATATGGTGGTGTGACATCACTGTCAGAGCGAGCCAGAACGTCAGCCATATTTAGGATCTGGTTAGATGTACCCAGTCTGCTGGAGATCTCATGGAATTACCTGCATCAACTCTTTCCTCATTTACGTAAGCTCTCAGATACACAGTTATTTACCCTTGGTATACCATCACTTCTGTTAGACCGATTGAAACCATACTAAGTTTTCATTGAAGTATATTATTTTTTATCTTGTACATAAATAATTGATGTTTGTTGTGGTTTTTAAAACTACATTAGGCTTTTATACACATGGCCCTTGCATATTATGTATCAATTGAAAGTTTATACAGTTTTCCACAATTTAGCAATATACATTTTATTGAAAAACTTTTTGCATAAACTTTCCCAACAAAAGTTGTTAGAATACCATAAATTATTTTCATCAAATAACAATAGTTTATAAAACATTTGAAGCAATTACACATATTTTTTGAATCATTATGAGAAATCCAAATTCATGGAATTGAAAGTAAAAACAGTATGTAGAATCGTGACTGTTCAAAATTGTTGTTTATTTCACTTTTGCAATCACAATTTTTAATTTCTAATCATATTATGAAACGCCACTATACTAGAATGTTATTAACAATATCTACTTCATAATCAGAATTCCAGTAGGTGCTGTATGTTGATTTCCATCATGCATAAAAATCTAGCTGTTTGAAGGATTATATTGCACCATTTTATATTTATAATATCATTTTCAATATCAAAAACTTGCATAATATATTTAAATATTTAAAATTATTTAAATAATAAATGAAGTAATATATTTATATTATATTTTAATTTAGTTTTTTTAACACATTGTGTGTGATGAGTAGCAACTATATTTGTATATATATTTTAAAGTTGAAAAATAGAAGAAAATAGAAAAGAACGGAGTTACTTTAATAAATGGATTGATGATACTAAAGAAAAACTTTGTTTATAAGAGTTGTTTTGTTTCCTCTCTAGAACAAACAAATCACTCACTTGAAGAGCATAATTAAAAGAGGTCGGTCTCTCTTGATGTTTCTACAGATTCATATTTTTTTTCGGCAAAAATATCTCTTTCGAATATTTCAAAAAATGATTTATGCACATCAATTTTTTTACTTTAAAAAACTATTAATAAAACAATACAGGTTTTTTTCATTTTGTTTTTCCATTTGAAGTTGTTAATTAAATATTAGTAAAATGTAATTGTTTAATATACAAACATTGTTTTGTTGATTAAGTCCAAATATTTTAATTATTGAACAATATTTGACCACTCAACTGCAAATACTGTTTAACATTGACCTGAGAGCATTGTTGACACTAGAACTATGTCCTTGATCAAGTCCACTAAATTGCCTTAGGGAAGGTTCACATTGTAGCAATGCTAATTACTTTGTGCAGAATCAGTACACAAACAACTTATCTTCAAATTGTAACCCTGCTTCAAATGTCAACAACTAAAAATACTAAATGTCAAGTTAATTAATATATAGATTTGTATTTTCTGCAGAGCTACGTATTACCATTATCAATTCCACACGCATTACAGAGAGCAGAGCTATAAACGTATTACCATTATCAATTCCACACGCAATACAGAGAGCAGAGCTATAAACGTATTACCATTATCAATTCCACACGCAATACAGAGAGCAGAGCTATAAACGTATTACCATTATCAATTGCACAAGCAATACAGAGCAGAGCTATAAACGTATTACCATTATCAATTCCACACGCAATACAGAGAGCAGAGCTATAAAACGTATTACCATTATCAATTCCACACGCAATACAGAGAGCAGAGCTATAAACGTATTACCATTATAAATTCCACACGCAATACAGAGCAGATCTATAAACGTATTACCATTATCAATTCCACATGCAATAGTTATATTCTTCAGATACGCAGATTTTTATATTTATCTTATTTATATATTTTTATTATATATTTTTTCCTCACTCCTGAGGACGATCAAAGCATATTGATCGGAACGTTGAGAAACTCATGTTCTTTTTAGAACTAATACATGTGGTGTACCGCAAACTTAAATCAACAATACTAATTGTACTAGAATCTTGTAGAAAAGTATAGCATAGATGTGCATAAAATAGATTCATATAGCATAGATGTGCACAGAATAGATTCATATAGCATAGATGTGCATAGAATAGATTCAAATAGCATAGATGTGCATAGAATAGATTCATATAGCATAGATGTGCATAGAATAGATTTATATAGCATAGATGTGCATAGAATAGTTTCAAATAGATGCCTATAATAGAGCCTAGTAATTGCTTCAGTAATTTCTCAATCGTTCCTGACAAGTTGATTTAAGTACGCTTTGTAGTCAATTAGGAGCCTGTCAGCCTGTAACCTATAGATCTTAATCAATATAGTGATTATCATACAAGCATTAAGCATTGAAAATATTTATCAAATAGGTTTCCTTGTCATGTGATGCTGCCTTCACTTGGGGATACTGAGAAATGCGTATGTGTAGGCACGCCATCTTAATTTAATATTCAATCTATTAGCTTCTCATCATCAGAAATGTTAATATTTTATATTACAGTATCTCAATTCCTTTAGGATGACATAAATGTTGATGATGTTATCTCAGGAGGCAATAATACACTTCTGCTCTTATAATGAAATTTCATTAGACTAGACTTTTTAAATCATCAATTTTGTGTAATAAACACATATTTGATTAAGACAATTCTGCACTGGAAATTGTTTCTCCTTTTTAAAATTTAGAAAACAAAATATTTATATATTAATTTTTAATTACAGAATACAAGAGACATTTTTTAATCTATTATTTTTTTTAACTGTTTCATTTACCTCCGCCAAGGAGGTATATGTAATCGGTAGCGTGTGTTTGTTTGTTTGTTTGTTAGCAGGATTATTCAAAAAGTAATTACAAGATCTTTACCAAAATAAATATACAGATAGATATGTGGTCAAGACCATTCCATTAAATTTTGGGACCATTTGGGACCATGGTCCAAATTCTGGACCACTTTTTGAGTATACTTTTCAGACCTGCTAGTGTTTAAAGATAGGACAGAATTTTTCAAAAGCCGGCGAGCAGTCCTAAAGTAACAAGTAAACTAAAATTGCATTTTCTCGAGAACTACTTGTCCAAAAAACTTCATTTTTGTACAAGAGGCAAGAGTTATAATTTGTGATTTGTAATTTTAAAACATAATTTGATTTTAAATGCACATGCATGTTTTTTGATGTGAGTAGTTTAAAAAACTATTTCTGTTCAAATTCACTCGTTTGATTTTCGCGTTGCTGTTCTATTGTTAGTCATCTAAAGCTATTGTTAATTGAAAGGCTTGTTACATAACCATTACACCAAACTCGCATACACATGCTTGTAGTGAAATTAGCCTAAATCACAAACAGCATTAAGACACACACAAATATATGTATATTTTTTTTTTACCGGCGAAATCTTATGTATGAGAATTTTACAGTAGGCGAAGGTATGCACTCTTGGAGTGGCTTTCTAGTTATTGTATTGTTATGATGGTTGCTAATGATCAGCTTGGATAGGTCACCCTCATAAAATATTGTTGAAAGAAATAAATTAGTACAACAGATAAACCAAACAAACAATGAATGCTATTAAATGTGATTGAATCTTTATTTTGGAAACATTTGTCGATAGTAAACACAGCCTTTCCACAATACATTAAAAAAAAGATTTTATACCATGATGATGCAAATAAAACTTTGCAGTTTACATGGAAAATAATAATAACATGCATTTGTTGTTTTATTTCAGAAACAATGTGTACATATAACACACATATCCATCATTAATAAATCAAAAATAATTTGGATAATAAAATACATCAAATATTACTTAAGTAATTCCATGTGTAATTCATAAAGAAATATCTATAATAATTAAACTTCAAATTTAAGACGTCATAACCAAAGACAAAAAAAAATATTATTCAATTTAATCGAATATTTTATTCATGAAAGGACTCTAAAAGAAAACAAATAAATAAATTTAATAAATTCTTAATACCATAATAATGTTAAATACGGTAGACACCACAACATATTTAAATATTTAGTACTAAAAGCAAGTAAATTATCATTTTATTAGTACAGGCAATGTGGAAAAAAATATCGTCAAAATGACAGGAATTGTTTAAACAAGACATAATTTTGATTTATTACATAAATGATTTTGAGCTGCAAGAATGTTATTGTTTAGTACACGACGGCCTGTGGCAGTATGCATGTTGAATAACGTCTAAATTACCGCCATTTTGAAAATTATGATACATGGGTATAGATAACCTATTTCAACAGCCATTAAAAGCCAGCAATAACATGCAATAATCTTCAATTTATTTGTCATTAAAAATTCACTTTCACATTCCTATTGCAAGTTTCTAAATTTTTGTAAAAAACATTGTTTCCCTTTACTCAAACTTTATTGCAAACAAACCCTTATTTAATTATAAATTAAAAATATATATAATATGTAAAAGGATAACCAAAATATCATATTTAATTCTCATCTCATTCACTTCTACCGTGGCCAGAATAAAACAAAATGAAGCGTAGTGATATCATTAAAAATAGGAGGTTATAACTCTAATATAATAATAATAATAAATTTAAAAAACCGATATCTCATATTTAAAAAATCACTTTTGTTGTATTAACTACAGATGATAGCATGGCAAGAGTTGTTAATGGCATGTAAATCAAATTAAAATCAATAAAACACCACAGATATTCTGATCAATAATGCATGATGGGATATCAGTTAAAAGACATGCCTAACAGCTCAAATTCAATGGAATGCTGCATCTGTTAAAACAAAATTATTCAAAAGTCACTGAATGTATGTTTTAATATCGCCAAAATTAGTCGCATATAGATTATACAAAAATTCAATAATTGGTCAGATGTTTTTGCTGTAATCTGATGTATTTACACTCACAGAACCACTGAGTGGAACTTAAACGCATGATATCATCAATTCAAAAATTAAATTATATCTAATAATAAAGTACTTTATCATTTTATGTTCAACAAATTCTATAAACTATTCATAAATATTTTGTAATAAATTAATTAAATTAGCTACGTACAAGGTATAATATAAATACACAAGATAATGTAAAAGACATGAGTTCTGTACATTATAAATACTACAAACAACAAACATTTTATTAAAACATTTAACTTCACTTTTAGCATTTTTGTGGCAGTGACAATGAGAACAGAAGCAGTTGAAGCAGCAGGCACAAATTACAACAGTGTTTGTTTATTTACAAATTAAGACTGTCAAAGTTTTACTTGAGTGTCTTAATAAGGGTGTATTATAAAAACAACTATCTTATTTCATTATGAAAGGTACATCACATCACCTTTCTAAACTCTAGGAGTCATTCTTTATAAAGCGAGATTTTTTGTTTGTTTTTGTTAATAATTTTTAAAATGACATACATATTGTATCTAGGGAAAGTTTGGAGAGTGATGGGTTTACTTTCAGACATGAGAAAGAAATGCTAGGAATACATCAAAATTGAGATTGAGATTAAATAATTTGTAGCATTTTAAATGCATTTAAAAGGAAGGATATGTTTATCTTTGGTGTTTTAGGGGTCTGAAGTGTTGTCTAATAATAATGTCTAGGTAAATTATAACATTCAAAATTGTTTCTTTTTACTATGGACACTTCTAGTTCATTTTTCAGTGTAAATTCTGCATTCACCCTCAATTAGTCACCATCAATTTTAGTCCACAATAAGTTTGAGAAATTCTGTTTCCATCCGGAAAAAGGGGGAAATGTTTCTTCAAGGAATGCTGCTACCTACCAACCTACTGGTTGCTGATTATCTTTTCCGTACCCATAAGGATATACAATAGTCATCGTTTAACGGTACTGTGCAAATTGTCGTGGCCGAGAAGCAAAAGAGTTGTCTCAACTGTGACTACTCTCTGTTTCTTTACCAAGTCATGTTTTTTGACATATTCTTCCTACTATCTATTACCTAAATCCTGATTTTACTGTTTGTTTTTCTCCAATAATTTCTGCAATTTCTTTTTCATTCATTTTTTATGCATAGTTATTTTTGTACACACTTGTGAAATTTACCTTTTCTAACTACTCAATCTTTGATTAAAACTGCCTACATCATCTGTATGATGTTAATTATACTTCATTCTGCAATTTTTAAATTAATTTTCTTCTGGTCTAATTACTTTAAAACACTTAACAATTCTTTCCTGGCATTTTATCACACTTTCAAATTATGTTATTAAACATAGTAACACATTCATAAGAAACCCTTTATTAAAACCTGTTCATACAGCTGTCACGCCTCAGTGAACAGCTATAGCTCTTCTATCCGTTCTCTTCATGCTCCCATCTGCGTGTTCAGACCAAATGCGCCGATAAACACATTTATTATTAGAATGAGAAAAATAAGAGCAGTTGCCCAATTGTTGAGTTTATCAAGACGTCTCTGATGGTACATGTTGTTGAGATTGTCACGGCCAAGAAGTAAAAGAATTACGCCGACTGCGATTTGCAGGATGAATGAAAGAATCAACATCGTCATAACAAAACCGTAGAAATGATATGATGGGCCTTGAATTATCAAGACTTTAAACTGCGATGCATTGGCCAGTAGTAGAGATACGTCCAGTAAGCCCTCTGCAATTGTCTTCTTTGTAGCATAGGCATTGTAATCAATTGGGCGGGGCTGGGGGTTCTACAAAAACAAAAAAAAGACATATTAATTTAAAATAATCAAATTTGTTGAAAATAGTAAATATTTATATATAGTGTTTTCTCAAAATGTATCAAAGCATCAGCTTAACAGAATTATGAAAACCTGGAAAAGGAAAGATATGCACAGAAATAAAAGAAACATATTATTGTGGGAATGGGCATTTTCTAATTGACATGACATTACCCATCATACATAAAAACCAGTAAACAAGTGTCATCATTCGGTTTGTCCTTGAAATTGTTGCAGTTCATTGTTTGTGAAATCAATATTTTTTATAGTTAACAAACAATTTAAATTCTATAACAAAATCTATTGCTATACAAATATATGTTAGATAGTAGACTACTACGAGACAGAAAAACCATGTAAAATCTCCCTCCACCAACCCTATATTGTAATCCAGGGGGTTGCGATTGGAGCTCCTCCTAAAAAAATGAAATTATAACTATTCTATTTTGGATCTTCCCCCTACTACACCTCCCACCCCCTGCCCCAACAAAAATAAACCAAAATGAACAGCTACGCTACTGTACTTTAGTTCACTTTATCAATATGCGAAACAACCAATTTTAACTACAGTAGGGTAGATAATTTTTGGAAAAAAATAGAAAAATACCTCCATTGTGTTTGGAAAGGAAGAAAATGCATCAACCAGCCTTTCATAAAACACCATGGTTTTTACCGTAGTTCAGATACTAACAGAAATAATCCATCAATCTCAGGTACTAAGTTCCTGATTACAACACACCAGATCAATTAATAATGCAGTAACCAATCAAGACATTTATCAACAAACCCACAAATTGAATCAGCATGGTGAAAGGAATTATGGAGAATACTTATTTCTCCATGATGAAATTAATTAACAGACAATGCAGGTGAAAAAATGAAACGAAGCAAGCATAACAGGGGAACAAACAGTGGCGTACTTAATGAGATCCCATTTGTAGATGGTCCAGCGATTTAACGAATCTGATAAACTAATTTCTTTATTCTTAATCAGACAGCTTAAGGAACTAGAGACTTGTGAACAGTGGTACATTATTGGTGGTTGGGTAATCCCTTGTCCTGTGGTATGTAATTAAACCTGTTTGCGTAGCGTGGGTTGCGGTGAGTGGCAAAATATTAAAATGATCTGATCTTGTAAATAATAATAATAATAATAATACCAGATTTATATAGCGCCCTTTTCATGAGTAATCATGCTCAAAGGCGCTTTACAAGCATTATTACACCAGTATTTTTTGGGATCAAACACGTATGGAAACATACTCCCATAATGCAGCCGGTAACCAGCGCAGTTGTGTCTAGATCTAACTGGGTACCCATTTATACACCTGGGTGGAGAGAGGCAACGTAAGTAAAGTATCTTGCCTACGGATACAAGCAATGCGGCGAGAGTTGGATTCGAACCTAGGTCTGACGATCGGTAGTCCAACGTCCAACACACTGCGCCACATGCCCTCCACAAACAAATGTTTCTTCAGCATGTTTCATTTTCATCAAGGATTTCCTAACATTTTCATTAAAAAAAAATTATAATAAAGAAGAGGATAACCACAACCAACAACCAAAAGGTTCTGAGTTCAAATCTTGGTTATTTCTGCTTTTTCTCATTCTCACAGATTTTCACATCTTTATCATTTCTAAATTAATAAATATTCTTTATATATCAACTGGGGTTTAGAATTTGTTCTGTGTTAATATATATATATATATATATATATAAAGTTTGTATCTCCATTGAAATCCAGCCACTGATACCCACAGCATTGTAATTTTTTCAGTAATTTGCCTTTGGATTTATACTGTATATAAATTGACAGGCACATGTTATTAAGGGCAATAATATTATTGCACTGATTTCAATAAACAAATTAACCAATTTAATTTTTCTATATATTTTTGTTTATATATATTAATGTTCAGGTAATAATTTAATGCATGTTGATGATGTGCATAATACTAGTAAATGACAAATTAAATTAAACATTTTTTTTTCTAATAAACAACTTAAAATAGAAGCTCATAACCATAATATTAATGTGGAAATAAATGTCACAAATTTCAACAAATCCTCAGATTCTACAAAAAATACACGAAAACACCTGAAAATCTTATTTATGAAAACACATGCTAAAAATATCTAAAGAAAATGCAATTAACCTAATTTGAGTTGCATGCATTATCTTTGAATCAACTAAATAATTCAAATCAAATAAAAAAGCCATCAAGAACGACTGAATCCATCAGTACAATCATCCGGAATAAACACGATGACAGATGGTCCGACGGAATTGAAGAAACATCTTAGATATAAAGCACGTCAAATCCAAATCAGCAGAGCCATGGTGCATGCTCAGTTTTCAATTCGAAAAATTTAACTTGTTTTTTATGCAAAATACGTTACCTCCATGCAGGCTTCAAATATGTTGGATAGTGAACTGTGAGCATTAAGTGACATGAGTCCACTCCTCTTTTAAAAAAAAACCTCAGGTGTTGTTCCCCGTCAATCCTAATGCATGCGTGTCTTCTTTTCGATAATTTCCATTGTGTGGACGTTGTCATGTAGAGCCGAGCGGATTGATTATACGCATTCGACCATAATATAATTCGTGCATGCTCAAACAATGCTAATAATAATTTTGTTATCAAAATGGAACATTCCATTTTTACAACAGGGTTATTAATAAGATTTAAATGAAGCTAGTTTAATGTAATTATGTTGATTATGTTAATGGTATGATTGCATTAAGATTACGTTGACCATCTTTACTTATTACTATACTATCAATAAAATTCTTTCTTCTCAGAAAATCACAAATAAATATGCATTTAATGTTCATTTTCAAATAATTAAGCACATTTTTCAAGTTAAATCAAAAGTCAAATACCCTCTTTTCAAAATAGTTTTTATCTCAACAAATTGTCGCATTACATATTGAAATTTGTAACATTATGCATACATAATTTTATAATATAAAAATCCATATCTGAAAGCTTATAACTTCCAACAATGCATTACTATTTTATAAAAATTTGTATTGGATAGATATGATACAAAAATTGATATGATTGTCAAAAGAATTTTAGTATTATGACTCTATAAAACATTTGTTAATTCATATTAGTTTGGTATCAATTTTACTATTATTAAATGTGTCATTAATATTGACTTGATACAGTATATTTCATACATTTTACACTTTTACTACATTTTACTACTTTGTAGAATTATTATCTAAACAGTATATTTAATCAGTATTATTCTTGTAAATTTAATGTGTAATACTATCTATTGATTTTTATATGAAACTGAATATTGTATTTAACATATTAATAATAGTTGTTAGTATTGAAATGCTTGGTTAGAAAACCGAGCATTGTCATCTTTTATCAGACTTGTGTTTTTAGCAGTTTTTTCCTATTTTAATCAGTGTTATAACCTATTGAGTAATGTATGAATCTTAATGTTGTATGAAACAGTTTCATTTTTAATTTATTTTACATAAATCATGTTAAACATTTACTCTTCTGCAATATGAATCATAGTATATAGTAAATCCAATAATAATAATTAATTATAGCCTCTCTGTTATTACGGCTGGCAACAAAGATTATTGCTTCAAACATATGCCATTTCTTTCAAACTTTTGAATAATATTCTAATAATCTCTTTTTAATATCAGATGATTGTGGTGTAATATTTCATATGAAAATTTGATTTATTAATAATTATTGAAAAACCTAAATTCAACTTTTTTTTTTCAGCTTGATTAAGGTAAGCATTATTGTAAAGTTATTTTACTTTAAAAAAAAATGTGTGTTATTCACAGTTTGTTTACCTCAACATGAAAATGTGTGTATAGGTTGGAGTCTGATACTTTACACTCGCTGTGCTTTATCATAAATATGTATTCCAATCTATAAATCATAAACGGCCCAATGAGAAAATATATAATGAGTGGAAAGGTCATTCCAAATGATACTCAAATTCTGGTCTTCTAATAGTCATTCTGTAGTTATTAAAAAATGAAAAATATTCCACTGTTGAGGCATTAATAAACGAAAAGTTCCATATAAACATCTTCAACATGATATGCAGCCATTTTATATCTTATAAGACTCTACAGTGATTCAGAAATGAGTCACAAACTTAAATTTATTATTATCAAAATTAGAAGAGGGACCATGCTTGGTGGAATTAAGATTACCATCCATTCTTAAACACCACTCTTGGGATAAAAAGGATTTAGCAGTTGCTCACAACTTAAGTCTTTATTTCAGAGTCCATCTAATTTGATATTTTCCTTTTGTTTTTTAAGAGAGTGTTATTTAATTGAATATGCCATTGTGTATTTAGTGTAATCAAGATACTGTGATATCAAGATTTTTTTTAAGTAGTACAATGTCACTTAAAATTTATATTGTAAACCTTTAAAAATAGTGTTGTATCTTCAATACTATTATTTATCTTCAAATTTTGTAAAATAATATTAATTTACACTAAATAGGGGTTATCAGTTACAGCTAGAAAAAAACAATTGGCTCATACAAGGTAAGCATGAACTATTTTTGTTTACCATTGATGAAATTAAATATAAAAAAAATTTACCCCCGATATTGGTGTTGCTGGAACCGTAGTGACGTCATCTTGAGGACTCAAATCCAGAACTTCCAACTTTCTCTGTGGTTTTCTAACACTGCCTTGGTTTGCAATAACTGAAAATGACCTCTTCTTTTCTTTCAGTGGTGAATCTCCTGATGCCTCCGAGTACCGTCCTCTGCTGATGTTTGAAGGTGTTGAAGGACCATGTCGATGAATAAGTGGCGAGCTCTCTGGACCGTGGAATTCTATTTCATCATCTCTATCCCGAGGATTAAGTGGTTGTATATCTCCTAACTCAAAACGTCTTCGAACATCTAATGTTGCTCTGTTAGATGGATCATCATGAAGCGATGCTTCTGCAAGAGGACTTGCATGCCCTTCACTGTCTTCCATTAGAAACTGGTGATATCAGAAATATATTATAATATATACTTTTCCAAGATATCAAAAATATTCCTTAAACTTTTATCATTCCATATGTCGCTCTACTGAGTAGGCATATATGTCAGTATTCCATAACTTTGTATGAAGAAAAGGTCAATAAATTTCCTTCACAACACATAACCACTGATGCATTCAAAAATAAATTGCTGTGAGTCTCAAAAAAGCTGAATACACTTCCTCCGGTCGCAGTAAACAGACAGTTTCACAGTAGGCATGTAGTGTTTGTCTTCAACTCTCCAAACATACAGCTCTCTCTTAGTGTGAAATCCAATAAACCGAATCAATTTCCAGCTCTATGATCATGCTATAGCCTAACACATCCACGCTATTCCAATTAGCAGACTGTAATTCATCAGTGTTTATTGGAGCCAGTCTGCTGCCATCTATCAGCTAATCAATTGTTAACTTGATTGTTGAACGCTTCCATTGATGTTTGAAATTAATAGTCTTTTGTACTTAATTGTCAACGAGAACAGCTGGTGGTAACAAGTTAAGCTTCATATGTACAGTAAATTATGGGCCTATATCAATCAACAACTTATTTTGCATTTGGTTCCAAAAGCTAGTTAAAATAAATCTTAATGGAAAATGATTCAAAAAATATATCTGAAGGCCAAAAATTGTAAAAGTCAACTTCGTGAAGATTTAAATATTTGTTTAGACCACAGATAATAGAAAAATATTCTCAAAGATGAATGATATAGTCAATTAAAGAACAAAATGTCTGTTATTGTCCTGATAAAATCCTCACATTGTCCAGTTAGAGTAATTTAAATAAAAAACAAAGTACCTTATCTATAATATAATCTTTTTTTCCTAAAACCCTTTTCAAATTAGCATTCCCAAGTACCAAATGAAAATTTTACAATAATTTGGTTTTAAATTATTAATTTCTATTTTAAATTTCCAAAATTGATTGATAAGGCGTTTTTCAGATGAGGCGCGATTTCACAAAAAAAATCAATTATTCATTTGTCGATTGATTTGCTTTGTCCAGAAGAATTGATAGGACAGGATATATACAAACAACATTTTTTGTTTTATATAAATGTTCAATGGTTTAATAATAGAACTATTGCATTTTTATATTTCATTAATTTTACTTTTTTTTGTTTCTTGGCCTTTGCCAGAAACAATAATGGGTTACTCAAGCTGAAGTCTTTATTATCAATGAAAAAGCTGGCAGGCACCCAAAAAGTAATAATAATCCTACTGTTTATGATGATTACAAATTTTGTTTCCATCATTATTGATTCAATGTTAAACAGGCCAGCTAACTATTCCAAACATGTAATAAAATAAAAAATTAAAAAAAATATTTTTAAATATTAATTTTGTTTTTTATTATAAAAAAATAAAATATAAATATTTATAATATGTACTATTTTCACATCATTTTCAATTCGTGCATGCAGTTTCTTTACTCAACATTGGTGTTACACATGCAAATACCCTTGAAATTTATATAGGGTTACTTGGTTCCTTCAGCAGATGTTCCCTCCAAAAGTTACTGGTTCCATCCACTCCCATCCAGTCCTTTATGCGGTTGAATGCACAAGAGATAAGGCATTAATTGATATATGTGAGGTGAAAAGTTTAATTGATGTCATGACTAAATAATCAATTCAATAATTATAATTAACATTCGTATTTAGTTATGCAATATAATATTAATTATGTTATTTATGAAAACAGAGTTTAATTAGAAAAAAAAACGAACATTTGTAAGAATTCTATTATTAGAAAATTACGTAATGAAATAGATCGCGTATCCTTCCGCAAATTTCAATTCCAGACGATAGAGGGCCAGGTCACGCTGGTACATTTTGTGAAGAAAGGGTTGTTGTTGTTCATCAGAGAGGTCTGCCATGCAAATTTATTGTGTATGGAGCGATAGGATACGAACGGTTGTTATACGAGCAAATACGGAACAAGAAAAACCGCTCCCCAAAGCGGGCAAAGGCGGTAACCGCCCTTTCGACTTGGATTTTTCGAAAGTATTTGGTTAAGTTATGTAGAGTTCCATTTTAAGACATATAAATTCTATTGGAAATTGAGAAAATACGACATTTTCATCGTCAACCCGGAAGTGGAGGTAAAGGTCTAGCCTTTCGTTTTTGAATGGACACAGCCTTGGCTGCTGGGAGAAGGTGGTAGGCTATCCATCGTATCGAACACATCGCTTGGTTCTTTGCTTTTTAATGCTGTAAAAATGCTGTTTATATGATAATTTTTAAGCTGTTTTACATATAACCCGACGCAGGAAGGTTACGGAATTTATATTACGTTGGTTTTCGTGTTGATTTTCTCATTGGAATATTTTTAATTTATTTTTAAAAAGATGTCTTGATTTTCGTTATGGCAGTGAAGGTAGTTGGCTGGTTTCAGGTCAACACGGTTCACCGTGTTGATAGTGGTGGACTCCCACGTTGGCAGTCCACTTGCGCAAGAATCGTCTTCAACGTTTAGGATTCATTTGCTGAGGACTCATTATTTTGAGTCATTAATTATTAGTACGGACATTACATTGTACTCAAACATGAGGGTTTAACAAAGGGTCCAAAAGGATCTGTATATTAAAAAGTCCGTATTAATAATAAACAAAATAATAGGCTAGAATTCTTTAATTCCTAGCCACACACCCGAAGGCCTTTTACTTTATGATACATTATTATTGCCTGTTGGTAATTAATATAACCAGATTTAATCAAAATAGGCCCAGAGATCCTTTAACTATAGACTAGTAAAAGGAGATAGATATACAATGAATGAAAATCCTAAACAGCAAGGAAATAAAAGCATGTCAAATGGCATTGCATTACAAGAGGAAGACAGAATTACCGGAGGGGGTAAATCTGCCAAGGAAATAGTGAACCAGCTTCCGCATTTAAATGGCAGTGGAGCTGTCCACCGTCATTCACTCGAAAGCAACGGTGAATCAACAATGGTGCTAGAACACTCAATAGAAAGTGCAGAATTGAAAAATGACAAATCCTTAACGTTGGTGACTAGTGCGTTAAAGAGCGAGAATGGTGCAAGAAAAACAAACAAATCTGTTATGATAACAGAACCTGAGGAGGTAATAGCAAAGCGTCAACAGGAGAAAATTGAAAAAGAGCAGCAACATTTCAAAGATAAAGAAGTGCAAGAAAAACAGAATATTAACCCATTGGAAGAAAAAACAGACAAACTGAATGGAGAGTCTGTTAAAGGAACCGAGAAATTTGTAGAAAGAACTGCTTGTCTAGATGAAGATATTGGATCAAATAATGTTGCTAATAATACTACTGCTGCTGAAAATAATGTAAATGAAGGACAAGAAACATCAAAGCAAGGTGAAGATGAGTTGAAAGAAGAGAAGGAGGAAAAAGCTGTCGCTGTTTCTCCTTGTGGACGCTTCATGAAGTTTGACATTGAGGTTGGTAGAGGTGCTTTCAAAACTGTATACAAAGGTTTAGATGCAGAGACTGGAGTTGCTGTTGCCTGGTGCGAAATGCAGGTTAGTTATAAAGAAAGAACTTGGGTCTTTTGTACTGTGTATTTTCAATAATAAACTTTATTTAAAAATTTCAAATCATTGCATTGCACTACTGTACATTTAAAATCCAATTTTTATTTTAAGAAGTTCAATATAAATTTGCAACTGTTAGTCTGCTGCATCTCTAAAACACTTGATAATATTTGAAATAATAACGATAAATTAAAAAAAAATTGTTTTCCGTCTGAGTTTATTTTCATTAATTTATTCTACTGTAAAAAAGATCTTTTATTTTCTGATCACAGATCAGCATAATTTTTTTATCGTGATAAAGGAAAATATTCATTAGCCATAAAAAATATTTATATTGAATAACCACAAATATTCTTTCATGTAAAAGACGAGAGTAATCCATTTTCTTAAAATTCAATTAATAATTTTTTTAAATCAAATTCTGACATATTTTGACATAAGAAAGTACATTGAAATTGGATATAGACTAATGGAGGAAATAGTTCGTCTGACCACTTGTAATTAGTGAAACTGGTTTATATAAATAATAAAAACCAAACATTATTATCAGGTGATTATTGGTTTCACTAAAGACACTTTCTTGGAAATCAAACCAAATGTTGTTAAGACAGGTGTAAAGTAAAAAAAAAAACATTGAATATACAGTAACAAAGAAGTACAGTTGCAAAAATATAAAAATCTTGCAAAAGCATTTAATTCATTTCTGTACTTGCAAACAGTAATTATATTGTAAACTAATATAAAAGTCTAATTGATTGATGTTTTTCTTTGTAAGCTGTTCCTATGTTAGAAAAAACAAAATACATTTCCACAAAAAAATAATTATTATTACAGTTCAGTAGTTAAGAGAACAGGGTATTTAAGGAAAAGACTAAAATAGAACGGAAAGGAAGTAAACCCCTTCCGGTATAAATTCAGGTTTACAGGACATTAATTATTTAGGTGTGCCAAGTGGAACAACTAAAAAGTTGTTTATATTTAAAAGTAAAATCTATTATTCAGACTTTATACTGTAGTTGCAAAACTGACAGTTAACTGTACTGTACATAAGGAGGTTAATGTGGTTATATACTGTACAGTAGTAAGGAGGTTAATGTTTCTGTCTAAACTAATTCATCAACAAGATTTGTTTTTACATTCAATTTTTTTTGTTGGTCAGCTGGAACTTGGAAGTGGTCATTTGATCACAACCAAATGGTTTAGCTTGACATTTAACTCAAAACCACATCCCACATTTGGCAAAATATTCACCACATCCTAGGTGGAAAAAGCCATAAAACCTTTGAACTCGAAGAAAAGTAAAAGTATTTACAAACATAAATTAATACATGCATGTATTATTTACTATATTTAAATTAATCAGAAACTGATGTTGCAATGCCCAACAAAGCAATTTAGATTTAATTGTAGTTACAGTACCATCAGTACGTATTATAAGTTAGATAATTACTGTAATTTTACATACTGTACTGTAGTATACAGTACTACAGGTACTGAGTTAGCATACCTTCATTTAAGTCATGAAAATGGTGCATAAGGTAAATAAAGTTAGTACAAAAACTGTAAATGGAAGCATGTTTATTTCTTAAATATTTATACTGTACCTTTAATTGTTCCTTTTTGTGATTTTATTGTTTTAAAAATAATTCAATCAATAACTAAATTTGTATTTTCTTATGTAGGAACGAAAATTGTCAAAAGCAGATCGCCAGCGTTTCAAAGAAGAAGCCGAAATGTTGAAAGGACTAAGTCACCCAAACATCGTGAGCTTTTACGATTACTGGGAGGCTATGTTTGAGACATCTACTGGTGCAAGGCGGAAACATATTGTCTTGGTTACAGAGCTCATGACATCTGGCACGCTCAAAACGTATGTTGTGGTGTGGTCAGAAACTTTATTTAAATACATACATAAATCCAAAGACAAATTATTGAAAATAATGACTGTGGGTATCAGTGGCTGGATCTCAATGGAGATGCAAAATAAAATAAGATAAATCAAAACGATGAAGTAAACCAGCCAGAAAAAGTAGCAGAGCATATACATTATTTAAATCTAGTTTTAATAAAAGTATAACAAACTTGGTGTAAAATTTATTATACAGTTATGTGAAATACTTGTAATAATTTTTTAAACAACAGATACTTGAGACGATTTAAAGTTCCGAAAATAAAGATGTTGCGAGGATGGTGCAAGCAAATCTTAAAAGGTCTTCATTTCTTCCACACAAGACAACCACCTATCATTCACAGAGACTTAAAGTGTGACAACATTTTCATCACTGGTACATCGGGTTCGGTGAAAATTGGCGACTTGGGCTTAGCCACTCTCAAGAAAAACTCCTTTGCTAAAAGTGTCATAGGTAAGAAACTTTAATTTTGTTATTTCTTGTCTAATTTTTTTTGTTTGAATGACAATATTGACTGGGGTTTGTTGCATCATGGTTAAGTCTTGAACGTAGGTTGAGTCAGATCCACTCAAAGTCACCTTCAAAATTGAGCTGAACCCTGATCAGACAAACTCTAGTCTAATTTAGTCATTTTGTATCTATCACATGCATACGTTACAATTGCACATGTTTTGCACTATTCAAGTGTAGCCATGTCTATTACAAGGATCAAAAGGGTGATTAATGGACCAATTGTACAATCTTGGGTTTACTACTGTATATTATATATATTTGGTTATTATTTATCCCATGTTTCAATTAACAGGTAACCTATGCATGTGATATATCGTTTATCTTAATGTGTATAGCAGTTGCTTTTCAGGGTTCCCTCAGATTGGTTTCATCTATTTTGTAAGGTATGCAATTTGGATAAAAACTATATTACATTTAACATTACATGATGACATAACAGTATTCCACTTGCTATCTTGCGTCTTAATGTAACATGTTGTTGGGATATCTACAGTGTTACATTTTATATTATCTTATCAACAAATTATGTGAGAAAATACACATATATTCCACTAATTAAATAAAAAAAAAATTGACATTTGAAATGTATTTACATATATAAACAATATATTTTTACATTGACACATCACTAACACAAAATAAGGAGAAATTAATGAAACAGAGTTATCAATTGTTTGTTTATTTTTGTGTCAATTCATGAAAGCCTGAGGCTAGTTTGATCTTGCATATGTCGTGTGCGTAGTCTTTGCTATTTTATTATTTCCTGCAGTTACAAGGTACAAGTCAGTGTGGAAGAGCCAGGTAGGGAGAAGGGTTAACTTGTTTAGAGGAGTCGTCAGGGGTGTAGGCATACAGCTTTGAAACGTACCACTTTTAAAGGTCCAATTCAACGGAGATATTTCCATTATTTATGATAGCCAAATATTCTATTTTTAATTCTTCCCCTTAGGACATAATTTATAAATTTATTAAGGACGAAATTAATTAAATAATTGACAGTGAATAAATGGTAATTGGCATACATTGGGTACAGCATTAATAAAGAAAAGCATTTGCTGTCAATGTTTTTTCACTATTTTATAACGGAAATATTAAGTCTGTTGAGTGAACCTTTATTGTCTTTATTGGCGTGGAAATAGGGACATTGTAATTGAACTAAATGACATGAAAGACTATGGTTTGTTAGTTGAGCTATTCATGTTGTGTTAAGTTGTCTGGTTGACTGCTGCATAGTCATAATGTGTGTCATTAAAAATAAAGCTCCTGATTACAGTATTTCATAGTCTTTTGTGTTGTGTAGGTAATTGCAAACTCTCTACTGATGTAATCAGTAAGTTTATATCAAGATTTCAAGCTTAGGCCTAGACCTGAATACCTCTTGAAGACTCTGTAGCACTAACCCTACTCTTTCCTCTGGCTAACCGCCACTTCTCTCCCCAGCACTCAAACAGAATCCCACCAATCTTTGTATTTAAGGTACCCCCGAGTTTATGGCTCCTGAGATGTATGATGAACACTATGACGAGTCTGTAGATGTGTATGCATTTGGTATGTGCTTGCTAGAGATGGCGACGTCTGAATATCCGTACTCCGAGTGTCAAAATGCAGCTCAAATATACCGAAGAGTTACAACAGTAAGTTTAGGTTTAAATTTGAAATTGAATTTTAAATTTATGTAGTGAAGTATGAGACTCAGGTTGGGGAAAGTTTTGACAGTCCAGTCAAGGTCAGGTTTTTTTATAGTAATTAAATCATCAAAACTATTGTTATTCTCTGAAAATAAACTAAATAAGTGTATACTAGTTACTACTAGTTAATTAGTGTTACTTATTTTCTAATCTATGAAAATTAGTGGATTCCAAGGAAGTGTTGCGGTTGCGTGCGAATTTGCTAGTATGATTTTACATCTCACTGGGCAGTGGGATAAGTGACATATTTAACACGTTGTAAGGCTAAGTGCAGGCTCTTAACATGCACTAGGGAAGCATGGAATCTACCGGCAATTGGTTGATTAATTTAGAATTTGTCGTTTTTTATACCGAAGTTGTTGAAATATGTATGTGATGACTGGTTGTTTCAGCATTCATCAAATGTGTATTGAAGCATGCAATTAATTTGGATTGTAAATTAGAGGAATCCTCCATAATTGTACCATCTCATTTTACTTTGGCCAAGTTTATTTTGCCTTCCACTATTTATTTAAAATGTAATTTTATTACTGTTGTCCTTTTTTTTTAGGGGATTAAGCCAGCGAGCTTTGAGAAAGTAAAATATACACAGATTAAGGAGATTATAGAAGGATGTACTCTATCAGATCATACAGCAAGGTAAACACTTTAAAATTGATTTATTTCCATATCACCACCATGCTGCTCCTTAACATACAACATACTCTAATCAATATCTGTATCAATTTTCAAACTATTCACATAATACCAACTCTTCTAAAACACCACATATCCAACAACGCTATACATGCCTACCACATGCAAATATGTTTGGGTGCTAATGCAATTTGTACTCCAGAGTGGAATATTTAGCGTGTTAGGTTCTGTTGTAGGAGTGAGGTTGTTTGTTTACGGGTTGAGTACTAACATGCATTAGCGTCTAAGGTTAAATGCGTGTGATATAGTTGTGTATATCGTTGTATGGATTGTGGCGTTTATTAAGACCTTATGATACAACATCATCCTTTAATTACATTTCATGAATACAAACAACATAATTGTTGAAATGATTTAATCTATTGAAATAATAACATTTTGATAAATCAACCCATAACAAAACGATATTCAATAATAAATTTATATTTTGAGTTATATATTGAGTTGGATATCAAGCTCACCATTTTAAATTGAGGAAGATTTGTTGATTCTTCTTATCTATTAATCAATGTGTGTTTGGTTAGGTGCATCAGACATGACGTAAAAGGCGTGATTAATTACGATAACAATCTGATAAATGTGTACGTGTTTAGTTTTTGTATTTGACTGCTGCTACGCGTTAATTACATTATTAATTTTTTTGTTAATTTGTCTCTCATCATAATGAAATTAAGATTTTAGATTAAGTATATAAATAAAACTAGAGGAGGATAGTGAAACATTGACAAAAATCAGTGAAATGCAAATAATACTTAACCTTTTAGTAAATTGATCTGAATTTTTTTATAAACTATACAATTGTGTAGATCCCTCACAGACGGAAGATGCTTTTTATGATCACAGCAGCTTTTACATTAGGTTTCATACTCATTTCGCACAATGACACGATTAACAAAACCTATCATTACAAATGCCTCATTAATGTTTATTACTTTATTTTCCAAACCATTTTTGTACATCTGCACAATTTCACAGTCTTTCATTCTATCTAGTTTAGTATCCATCTCACACACCGATGTGTCGTGGCCGTTATTTTTAATTTCCAACATTGATCGGGCCTGACATAAAAGTACATTTTCAATTGGATTTTGATAAATATTGCAGTGTTAGGTAGATCACAGTATTTGATACACTGTATATTTATCTTGTACCACTGATATGTGACATTAAATTATGCGGCATGCGCCTCGCTTAATCGAAGGTCTCTGTCTGTTATTATCTGGTTCGAAGAAATCAATAATCTAAAAATATATGTGCAGTACAGTATACAACAAATAATATAGAATAGGTTTGGAATGTATAAAAATATTCAGATCACGGGTGTAATGTTTTGTTTAATTAGAGAAGATTGACCGATTTCTGACACTTGTTCAATAAAGTGTTATTTATTAAAGTTTCATACAGGTCAATATTGATATTGTAACTAAATTTTTATGATTGGAAATTAATCCCGATTTATGAGATAACATGAGAATATTACTTTTAAGCATTCTAAAGGCTCTATTGGTTTTAGGGCTCATATATACTGTCAAATGTGAATTCTGTTTCTGTAATGATTTAAAATTCTTTTCTTTTTAGATTAGTACAGTTCTGTCTATCAATTTATATAGAGTTTCTCAAAGCGCTTTTCATGTGTAATTCTAGGTTGATGTTACTTGACACAGAAATAAGAGTATAGTTGTGAAATGTATGTAATGAATGTTGCAATGGTTAACATTGGCACGAACTCATGTAATATTCAGTACATTACGGATGAAAACTTGAAATGATTGCTTGCTTCGCAACTGAAAAGGAAAAAACGCAATTTCATGTCCATTAGTATTAGTAACATAACATTTAAAACATAGTTGATTCATAGGAATTTGTAATGTAATCTAAGATACTGTACGACTAGGATATTTTTGGTAGTTGAGGTTAAAGGTCAACATTAATAAACTAATGGTTTTCTTGCCATAGAACTAGTCAGCCATTTATTACTATGTGCAGTAGTATTTAAAACATGTATTAAACAGACATCGTGGAGTTCCTGATTCAACACTTTTCTTTACAACATAAAGTATTATTTTCAAAACTAGATAGAATAGAAACCGCTGAAAGAGTAGCTAATTTGTGATGGTTTTTTAAACAAATTATTTAAATTACTGCAGTCCCTTCCAAGAAACATTTTGAGTTTATTTTTAGAACAAAAGGATAGTTTTAATAATTTTTAGAAAATGTTGTTGATGTACAAACATTTTGTCAATTTGTGATGATTTAAGTAAAAATGGGATGAGAATGTTTGTGTTATTTATCTTAAAAGCAGCATCTCTTTCTAAGAAACGTGTGCTAGAACTATTGTACAGTAGATACTTAAATTTAAGCTATTTCTGAATTTCTCAATTCTACTTTCAGTAGCTTCCTGTTCTTGATTTATGCCATATGGTCATATACATTTGTCAATCTATTAGCTGTTTAATAATAGAGGTTGAGCCTTTTGAGATCTTTTTTCCAATCCTGATATTTCGCCTCTATGCTGCTTATTTTTGAGGAATTAAGATTGAGTGTCAAGATAGCGCATAGTTTCAGCCCAATTTAAGTAGTTGAGAGTAGAATTTCTAAGGAAATCCACTCTAGGGTTTACCAATACCATAGAGATATTAGAATATCTCTATAGGTTTACCAATCTAACCACTAGGCTTATTTAAACACAATGTTAGTAAAAGTAGCAATATAATGTGTGGGCTTAGGCTAACCAACTCTGGGGACCAGAAAAACTGATAGTATCGCAGAATAGCCTGAAACCATGTAACACAGCCTCCCAACATCTAGTATCAAGTAGCCAATAGTAGCCTAGTCATTCAACATCCTGTAATAAACATTATGATGAAATGAATGCAAGATGTTATTCATGTTGTAATCATTGACAAGCTTAATGAAGTATGCTATGTCATAGGAAAACATTAACAACATGATCTACGATGATATGACAGTAATTGGCAGCAATACTTGACATTGATGATAGTGGAGAGTAATGTCGTAATTCTCCTTTCTGAATATATAATGTTGCCTATCTCTGTATGTTGTTGTTGTTTCACTATGTATCACAGTATCATGTAGGCAGGATTTTGCTGGCTTAATATTTCTCCCACCTAAGTAAGACCCCTTTCTCAAGAGAAACATTTTTAACTTTTTAAAAGCTCTACTATTTTATAAAAAGTATCCTGGTACTAACTGTTTGGCAGAACTTCTAGAAAAATGACAACTTTCAGATTCGTTTAGAAATAAAGACCTTTAAATTTGATTGCTATAAGTATTTTAAGTATGTAAGTTTTATGAACAGAAACTTAGATTTTGTTGCCATTTGAAATTGAATCTGATGAGTATTAGTCATGATTATTCTTTTTTTATGATTGTTATAAAATATTTGTTTACATAATTTAGAATGATTGTGTATAAACAAAATATTACTAACAATAACAAGCATGTAGAATAGGAATGCAAATGATTAGCTATTATTGGTCAATAAAACAAATCCGGCTAATATCCAACCCACTTCTGTTCAAGCTATGTTACGTCCAAGCTTGGTCTATGAAGCCGCAAGTAGATTGTGTGCATTTTGTACAATGGTAATAATTGACAAAACAGTTATTGAGTGACTATGTTCACTGCTTGTTCTTTTGAGTTCTTGCCAATATTTGATTTATTCAAGGGGTTACACATGAATAGTGTGAGTACTAGAAACGATTTATAGACTTAATCCTCCTTGTAGATTTGAACAAACCTTAGAACATAGTTACCAAACATTTGATCTTTAATCAGCTTTGCATAATATAGCACCTTTCATTTTGAAATTATACAAAGAACATAAACATACAGATACTGTTATTGAATTTCTAACATTAATTGCTGCGTACAAAAAACAATTTTAAAACGAGTTTCAAAGTATTGTATTAGTACTAGTAGTATATTAAAAGAATGAACGTACAACAACCAAACAGTAAGAGTTATCACTGAGTTACCTATTAATCTGGACACATTGATATAAAATTCAATGCTGACCTAATTAATAATGGTAACATACAGTATTACTTATTGTAAAAAGTATAAATAATATATACAGTTCCACCATAATATTTTAATAGTAATAACATTGTTTACATTGTCATATCATTAAAGCCTTTAGCTTCATAACATTATTACCCTAGCCAATTGTAATAGCTAAGGCATACACCTGGTCTTGTCTCTAGGGAGGTGTATTCTACATATAGTATAGTTAGGAACTAGAGGGGTTAGAGGGTTCAGTAGAGCTGTGAATTGATCTATGCGTTGCTCGGCGGAACTCTTTTATACCCTGTTTACACACACTAGGAACTTCAAGTGTACTTGAAAGGGGATAGGTCAAGTACACTGCGTGTCCCCACACTGATTAGGGACTTTGTTCCTTTAGTCGGTTCGGTCGGTCGGTTCAGTATTAAAACTGTTTGAATTTACATTTGGTGAAATAAAAAAAATGATAGCATTCATTTAGTGGTTTTGAAAATATGCATGTTTAATAACTGATTTATAATTGTAAAACAAACAAAAATCTTTTACCCTTTTTAAATTATAATGTACCTCGCAGTTTGTTGTCAAAATGGCAAAACTCTCTTTCGTGAAATTTGCATAGGTTACACCATTGATTTGTTACCAGTGAATAATTCATTGACTACATTCTGTCCGTCAGATCAAATGATATGAAACCAACTAGAGTAGTCTTTTAAATTGTAGCATTGCGCATTAGGAGCATCACAGGAGAGAGAGTCTTCGATTCATTGCCCATAAGGGACAACAGTGGAATGCAAGCTGTCGAAAATATTCTCAAGATAAAATCTTGTGGTTGAAAATAATGTCAGAAATTAATGAAATTCTCACTAAAATGACACATTGAAGTTGATTAATCGATGAATACAAAGATTTTTTTTTTATTTAAAGAAAAACGTACAAACTAAAGTATATATTTGTTATATTTGTTAGGTACAGTAAACCGTGGACTATATTCTTTGCAGAGCCCTTTTATCTTCTCAAAACATACTGTACATAATGATTTGGTTTCAATCAATATATTCTAAATCTGTGTAACACTGCAAGATAAAAGATATATTTTTGTTTTTTAAAAATTGGTTCCCATTGTGCTAATAATTATGACATTTACCAGAATGCCTTTTGTGACTTGTCGTAGTTCAAATCTGCAATGCAATCTCTACCCCTTCTTGGGCCCTTATATACAAAAACAACCACACTTATTTTTGGAAAGAGAAAGATCTAACTGTAAATAATTCTAAAGTACGTAACATCGGAGGAAAAATAAATGAAAGAAGATTGTAGAATCTGCTGGGTATCTTGCCATACCTGCTGTTAGACAATAAATTAGGTTACTGTGATACAACCTATCATGACCAACTTGTTGATTGGAATGTTGAAAGTATAACAGAATACAATGTGAAAGAGAAATAATATGCATTCCTTTGCTAGGCAGCAGTGTATGTTGATATTGTTATGAGTATATGTAATAATAGCTAGTGTATAATACATACTTAGTTACTACAGTAATAGTATACGTTGTAATAATACGTTGAAGTTATTCATAGTAAAATGTTGTTTTTAGAGCGGTTTGTGTTGATAAAACTTGGTTTATTTAAATTTTTACTTAAATAAAACAGATGAAATGTTCCAAATAATACTTTATAATTCTATGTTTCTTATATCGACAAATTATTTAAGTACAGGTACGTAACAGTGAAACTTGTTCTATGTTTCTCAGAGAATGGGGCTTCATTAAAGTGTATATTAAAATTGCACTACAATAGGAGTTAATGGTTTTCACCTTGTGATGTGAAATGTATTGTTGTGTATTGTTATAACACCTGAGTGACTCAGTTGTCAACACTTGTTGTCACTAAGTTAAATGAATATTTTACTGATCAATCGTCGATAAGTTAAATAAACAGAAAACTGTATAGTACTAAATAGTTGTTTGATTTTTTAGGCCTATATTATTTTCAATGCAATATCTGATTATTGGTTTAAAGTTTAATAGGCAATAGACCAATAGCAAGTAGGTTGTTTATTAACTAAATTGCATTAATTAATTTAAATAGGTGGTTATTTCTGGTTGACACTGCATTTACCTTGTCATGCTGTTATTTCTCTTGTGACATTTGCATACACAAAACACCATTGATTTCTTACCATGCATAATTCATTGCCGACATTCTGTCAGTCAAATCATTGTGTAACCAATCGTGTCAGATTGGTTGTTATTATTATACTGTACCTTGTGTTGAGATATTTTATTTTAATTTTAAATGCTGGCCAAGGATTACCAATCACAGTCCTATCAGATAGGTGGTAATCCCCCTGACATGGGGCTATCTTGTGAACCAGTTCACTGGAGTAATCCCCTACTCATCCTGTATGATGAATTGGGTTCACACAATCATCCAACTTGTGTACACTGGACCTATAGTTTATATAGTCCTTATCCAAGAAAACATGTCCCACCACCAGAACTAGGAGTGATTTGGTGTCGAACCCATGCCAATAATGTTGCCTCTTAAGGTATGGTACTGTAAATGGCGTCCCTGTCTTAACCATACCTAACTAAAGAGCTTTTGACTCACTATTGATATGACCATAGAGATAGTATTTCTAAGATATGACTAAGAATGTGTGGTTAATTTTAGCTGGAATTAATGCACATGTTTGCTTCATGGGGCCCCACTGTGACTCAGTCTAAAAGAATATCATGACTCTTGGAAACTAGGGCTTCCAAAACCCAACAAATAATCTTCAACAACTACCAAAAATTGAATATCCACAATATGATGTTTGTACTGAGCTAAAACATATTTTAAGTTACAAAAGTTTGACGTACTAAATTCTGGGGTTGCAATTAAAGATTTCAAATAAGTGGGCTTGTAATGTTAGAAACCTTGAATTGAAATTTCTCTGGACAAAAGCTGTTGAAATCCATGAACGAGTTTAGGTATATGGCATGGATTTAATGTAATAAACAAATCAAATTTTCTGAATATTTATAGATTATTTCGCCATTAAAAAAACCTGTTTAATTTATTTAGCAGGAAAGGAAGTGGTATCGATTGAAATGTGTTTCTGGTAGCGTTTACAACACCTTTGTGAAGGACTTATTTTATTAGAATTTACAGGCTTATACAACCATTTTCCAAGATAATCCCTTATCACTGCCTCTTGATAGGGACCATCTTGAAAATTCACTTGATACATTACTGAATGATGGCTATTGGTTGTCGTTCTGCTGATGAGTATTTTAAAATTAAATTACCTTTTCTATTACTTGTCAATCAGATATCAAGCAAAATTGATTTGTTAAAATGTTGACATTCATGTTTTTAAGTAGCATACTTGAAATGAAAAAATTGATTAGATTTTATGAACTATAGTAATTTAATTTTTAAAATATCCGGGAAAAGACATGTTCTTGAACCTTTATCCATACCGTTGAAACACTATCTAACCTTAATAGTTACTGCAATGCAAATGTTTGAAAAATATTTGTTTAATACTGTTTTAATGTATTTTTTTATTTTAGAAACACAATTAATAAAATAACCTTATTGACTGTAAATTGTTGCTTGTAAACATTTATTTCTGTTCATTAAATTACTGTATAATTTATTTCTATAGATATACCATTAGAGAACTTTTAAATCATGAATTTTTCGATGACACTGGATTTCGGGTTGAGATAGTTGAAGATGGCAATATTGGTAGTATCCAACTACAGCTAAAAATTGAGGATCCGAGGAAGCGACGCGACAAACATAAAGACAATGAGGCTCTGCAGTTTGATTTTGATCTTGAGAAGGATGACCACGAAAAGGTGGCGGCAGAAATGGTGAGTACAGGGTTTATCTGTAATATGAGAGGAGTAGAGAACTGTTGAATTACCATTGGTTAAAAACACCTTCCCTACGTTTAATGTTTTTAAAGTAATTTATATGTATTATTTTGAAAAAACAGCACAAATTGTAGAGAAGGTGTCTTTAAGAATGATGACCACAAGCTAGTAATTAACACAAAATATTTTGTATTTTATTTTCAATATTGGAATTACACTACAAATAAAAACAATAACCAATTTTCATATGACCTGTTTACAATGACCTATGCCATATTTCTAGTTTAATATTGAATATGGTATTAAGATTGGGTAACAAAGGTAAGTACTAAGTAATAAAGAATAGATTACAGGCTTATTTCCAGTTGTTATTTAATGTCAAGAAAAAGACCTATTTATAAACATATTTGGCCTTTTGTTTGTATTTTATGAATCATATTATCATGATTAGATCCTCTTCCTTTAAACATTTTGTGAAGGCTTTAAATTTTAATCCAGAATTTAGAGCCCATCTTATAGTTATGCAAAGTACCATAACCACATTTGTATACCAGCAAATCACCTTAACTCATCATCATTTTAGTTATGCAAAATACCATAACAAAAATCAACCCTATTTTGATACTCAGATTTAAATAAAAATTATGTAAAATTATGTAACATACAGTTTGATTACCATTGTTTACTAAACATTTTTGACTTGATTTTTGCTGGTTTGCTATGGCATTTAAGGAAAAAAATCTGATAATTTGTTCTAAGAATGTATTATAGTACTGAATTTTCTTATTCTATTCATTACGTATTACTTGCTGCAGAAAGGTCAATGAAAAGGTCAACTGCCATTGTTTAACCTATTGTAGAAAGTATAAAGCATAAATTTCTTTCCATTTAGACTAATATTTGCCATTTTGATTTTCTAATCTTTGACAACTCGATAAAGGTGAACTTTCTCATTACTTTGACCGTTCTAGTAGGTATCCCAATGTAAAAATTCAAATTAATGATGGTACTTTTTCTTTCAGTTAATCAGAAGGAACTTACTAAACATAAACTTTTGCAATTTAAATGATTGAAATCGGATTATCCATTCAAAAGTTATGGTCCGTTAAAGTGCCCAAAAAACAGTGATTTTTGCTTGAAAAATGGCACTTTTTCTAATTATATTTGAACCCATTTTTGAAGGGTTATAACTTTTATACTAATAATTTTAAAGTTCTTATTTTTTCCAAACCCATAGATACAACAGAGTTGTACAAGAAAAAATTTTTTTTGGGTGTCCTCGACATTTTTTTTTTTAGATATCGCCCTACAAAATTCGTCCGAGGGCTTTTTACGCTTGATTTTCCCAATGTCTCAAAAATGCCCAAAAAGTTCCTGTCTTTAAATGATTCATAACTTTTGAACCAATGTGTGAATTAACTTCTTTTTTTTTGCATTGCATAAAATGTAATATGTATTTTAGTAAGGTTATTTATATTGACAGGTAGGTAATTCTGAAATACAACATAAAATATTGTTAAAAAATGTTAAAATGTGAAAAAAAAAAATATTGCGTTAAAAAACTGTGTGGGTATTGTTTCTTTTCATTAAATATTATTTTTCGTAAGTATACATTTTTTTAATAATTCTAGTATTTAAAGTTATATTTATAATCATATATTATTTAAATTGATTTTCGAACCGCCAAAAATAAGAATTAAGCCCGTGCTTATTATGTGTTCGATTCCATTTGGAGCGCCGGGCCGAACGTAGACTCGGCCGCGCCTACTACAAGTTAAGATAGGCCCCTAGCCTAGCAAGGTCTAAATAAAAGCCTGACGCTAAATTCTGCCTAAGAAATATCGGGAACAAATTTTTTATTTAACAAAGTAATTACCTCAATGGTATAATTGTAGCATGTTTAATTTTATTTCCCTTTCGATTATTCTAACCGAAAGTTGCACTTTGAATTGAAATATACGGAATAAAATTTAGGCCTAGAAACAGCGTAGACATACAACGGCAACACAGGCCAAAGAGCGTTTCGGCCGCCTACATAGAATGGCTTACGGCCGCTGCATAGCAAAATCAAAGCTTCTTAAATTTCTTCGGTACATTTCTTCCTAACGTACTTGCTTTATATAGTAGATTTATAAATATTCCACTTATTAAATAATTTAATAAATCGGTAAAATTGACGTTTCGAAGCAAATATTCCATGAGAGGCGACATTTTTCGACATGCCTCGTGTGCGGCGAAGACTAGTTCAGAAAATGGAACAGTCCACTGCAGGGGTTATCCAATCATTAATTAACGCGCTAATACATGCATACCATGCACATTGTGTGGGCGACGATAATTTAGTAATAAGCGGAGAACTGAATCCCCCCCGTAAGGAAAATGGTAAACACTGATATTTATGGTAGGGATTATTTTTTTCAGTGGTTGGTCTTGTTGGCCTCTTCGCACGAGGTCCACGCAAAGTCAAATAAAACGATGTGGTTTATCAAACAGAAATATAAATTAGCTTCAATTCAATACTAAATTAGCCAGATTTTGATAATGAGAAAGACTAAAAAATTCAATTTTTATCGTTAAAATTGACATTTGAGGCGGATGTACAAAATAATAATAACCGATTTACATATCAAAATAAAGAGTATTTAAAGCCTGATAACATGCAACAAAAATTACTCCACCACCTATTATGGACCTCGTGCGATCGTGTTTTGAAAATGGGTAGGTGTTTTCCAAAGTTATTTTTAGCGCGCGGATTTCGGCTCGCCGGCTTTTGTACCTCATTTTTAACTCGCGTTTTCTATTAAAATATTTAATAAACATAGATTAAAAATATATGAAAATAATCCCTTAAACAAGATCTTTCCAGACATATAATTTTTATTCACATGTGTATATCAGAAATAGTATATTTTTAACTTCAAAGACACGTCACTTTTTGAAATTTCACGAACGTGTTAAAATCGCGGTAACGAAAATCCGCTTCATTGGGATACCTAGTTCTAGTTAAGTTATTCTATGTATTGTTTAAACTACTCATTTAATATTACCTTTGGCCTTTTCAACAGTGAATCACCATGTTTGAAGCGAATCAACCCTTTATTTTTGTGGGTAGTTTAATTTTGTACATCACTTATTTTTGGACATTATACATTGCTACGATTCTGCAAAATAACTCGACGATTCGATAGCCAAAGTTAGGTAAACATGAAAATAAGTGTTCATCGCAATTACAGTTTTAGATTTTTCACAATCTGGAAATATCCATGAAATCAAATGGCTGTATTATACATTTGTATATAGCGAGGTACTTTGGTGTACTTCCTAGGCCGAGACCAGAAATCCCATTACAAATCCCAATTTCCTGTTATTTGTTGGACAGAATTATTTTTTTATACCTTCAGTATATATTTCTTAACTTATATTTTTAGTGTGCTTATATAATAATTCTTTTCTGATGTAGTTACTACTTTCACCAATTGATCACATGAAAACGAAACATGTTGTCATTGCTACTGTGCTTGATGTCTCATGGGCAAGTAATTCTCATCTGAAGTTGTTACTTTCCCCTTAATGATTACATGAAAAATAAACTTATTATCATCACTACTGTTCTTGATGTCTCATGGGCAAGTCATTCTCAGCTGAAGTAGTTACTTTCCCCAATTATTGACAACATTTAATACTGGTACTGATAAGTTCCATAAGACCTCCTTCTTGAAACACCAGACATTACTAGATAAGACGCATACATCCTTCATTTAAAAACAAAATATCGTTGTGGGGATGTTTTCAAATAACGGTCTATGATCAGGTCTAATAATGTGGAAATAGAAGGCATGTGATATAAGCCTGCATTTTATATTTCTTATTTTGAATATAAATGAACACATCATGTTCTACCCAGATGGTGAATAGTTTACCAGCTGTTAGATAGATTGAGATAGAACATGGAACTATCACTTTATTTAACTCAGCGTTTTTGGCACTATCAGACATGATCTGATGATCCTGTGGCCCTCTTTACAGCTTGTAATTACTCTACTTAGTCTAAAAATATATTGATTAAAACCACAAATTAGCCTCTTGACCAAAACATTGCTGAGATCTGGTATTTCAAAAGAAGTGTCTGTTTATTTGGTGTTCAAAAACATCTAATTTAAACATCTTAGCATTGAGTATAAAGTATATTCAAGATTATTATCATCTTTATTATCAATTGATAAATTAATATATCACCTTTCTTCATCATTATATGTTATCTTACAATGCCATCCTTACCAGTTATTTGTACCCTTAGGCAGGCATCATCTTACACAATCTAACTACTAGTACTACCATTCTCTACATTTCGCCAATAATTATGACTGTCAACATTATCATATTATTCATCTATGAATTATTTTTAGGAAACTGCTTAACTATTGCTAAATACCCCTACAATTTGCCTGTAGCATTAGTTTGACCTTACATTAACCTACATCATATTCTGTTTTTAATCATACCTATACAGTCGTTCTTCTTAACCTCTGGGCCAAAATTTCTGTACTGCAAAGTATAGTTCTAGTTTGATTGTTTAGTAGAAACTACTTGTGTACAGTAATGTTGCTTTGTCTTAAAATGTGATTACTTGATCTAATTCAAAGTTGTTGGTTCATTCAATCATTGGAAGAAATTAGAAATTGTAGAAAATGGTGTTGTTGTATAGTTTACTTTCATTCAAGATATATCGCCCCTTTTTTTTTTTCTTTTTTTTTTTTTGCCTTTTTGACAAGCGGAATATTAATTTGTAAATCAGGTGGTTTGTTAACCATGCCAGGCAGTAATGTCTCCCATAACACATGGTAATTACGTGATACAGGGTTGTGTAAAAAGCAAAATGCTGATATTTATAATCTTCGAATGACCATGCTAGAATGTATATTGTTCAGATATTAATCCATTGCTCTTAGGTTAGGTACTGTGTAACACATAATTCAATTCAACTTTATTTAACCACAGAGGTCTTGAGCAACACATGGTTGTTCTTCCCAGGGACCGTGCACATACAAAACACAATTTTAACAATATTTTATACGGTATGTAATTTGTAAATACAGTATATAAATACACTATATATTTTAATGTTTTAATGAAGTTTCAATGCATAATTTCGCCAGTGTAGCATAGCAAAAACCTATACAAAACAACCTCAAATACAATACAGACTCAATCTCAACTTAAAAATCAGTTTGATTAGCAATATTGCTAAACAAAATTTTAAAATAAAATTTTTCCCTAAGTTTGTAGGGACGAGTGAATGTCAACACGAAGATGTGGCAGCTATTGCCCCAAATATATCAGATAAAGGGATTTTATACGCTTTGTTTTTTATGCTACAAACTAGTTGCAAAAGCTTTAGAAATTCCTGAAATATTTTACAGTGTTTGTCCTTTTTAGCCTCAATCACTTGACTTGGTTTATTCACCCATTAAAGTAAATGTCCTCAATACTATAAAATAAAAAAAAATAGTTACAATACTTTATCTTGACTCTCATTTGTTAAAACGGAACTTCTTTGCGTTTGTGTGTGCGCTCATCTGTCAAATATCTTAACTATCAATTTTTTTCTGTCCGCCTCATTAATTTAACCTTTGGATATCGTGCAAAAATAAAATAACATTTTTAATTGGATGTTATTACCTCAATATAATTATTTGTAGATATGGATGATGGAAGAGTACTGTAGTTTTTTTTTCTGTCATACTGTAGTTGTGCAATTATTAAAAAGATTTGAAAAAGTAGTTGAGAAACACATTTTTGCAATAAATCAGTCAAAACCTTAGCCAAATATAGTGAAGTCATAGATATATTTGTCTTTTACATATTAATACCAGAAGTTTTTACGCACCACATTTTCATGTATTGAAAGATGATAAGGAAAAACTTGTTTTCGACCAAAACTGTGATTGATTAGCCAAGTGGCCCTTTAGTGTTGTTCGGCCTTCTTTATGGTTGAAGATCTAACAATACATCTAATGATAATAATTTTTAATCAGATGCTTTTTATACCAGCAAGTTTTATTGAAATGATCTGACTACAGAACATCTGAGAAATTTGATTAATATGCTAATATACTGTAGATCATAAATTATTATAGTTTGATCCTATATACAAAGAAATCATAAAAACTGTATGTTTTGAAATTTAGATTTAAAAAAATGGTTTACCTCTCTTTAATGAGAGACCACTTCTGGAGCGTTCTGGCTTTTTTTGGAAACAATGAGCTAGCAAATAAAATCAAATAATTATTACAGTATATTCATCAGATGTGATCTCTAAATTTCATGAGATAGAATTAGAGGATAGAGGACAAATTAAAATACACTATAAGTTAAATGATTAACTCAAAATTAAGTCTGAGAAAAATCAAACGATGTAATTGCAGTATTTACTGTGCTACGAAAAAACAAATTTGTTACACAAGTATTTTCATGAAAACCGGTAACTATTAATCTACAAATTTTTTTGAATTTTATACAAAAACATTGTTATTAGTGTGACGATTGATTGGTTGTCATTTTAAACAGGACAGGATAAAATAAGTTGTTATTATTGTTATTCTGCTGTGATGTACTGTATTTTCTCTGAGGCCTGCCCACCCTTTAAAATGACTGAAAAAAAAGTAAATTACAACAATATGGGTTGGTCTTCACTTAACACTTTTCATTTACATAATTATTATTATTATTTATACATGTTAATCCTATTGTAATTTGAATATGCGTTATTTATGTATAATCTGGTTATATAATGTAATCTGCATATTGTAATTTTCAATTAATATTTTAAGAATTAAATTCTAGATAGCATTATATTTTATTCAAAATCATCTACCAATTTGCTGTGTGTATGAAATAGACCAATATATTTCTATTACGCACAAAATATTTTTATTTTTAGGTGAAGTCAGGATTTCTAAATGAAGAAGATCAGAAGACCGTAGCAAGGAGTATACGTGAAAGGCTAGCACAAGTAAAAAAGACGCATGAGAAGAAAGACAAAGAAAAACAAGAGAAGGAACGACTGGAGAAAGAAAAACAAGATCGACAGGAGAGAGACCGTATAGAAAAACACGAACGAGATGCTGATGGTATGCATAATTATTTTCTTTCGTTATTTTGTTATTTTTCATTTTTTCGCCGTAAAGCTCTCCATAGTCAATTTGACTGAAAAGTTAATCGTCTTTTTCAGTTGCATACCATTTATTTATTAACTGAACTGTGGCATTACTTTCCATAATAGACTAAGGAATAAGAATGATTCACCAACTTGCTTGAGTCATCACTATTAGAGCATTGTTAATTTACAGGCTATTGTCGCATACCACTAAAACAGTTATCATAACCACTAAATTCTTATGGTGTTAATAAATCAAGAACATAGCCTGCAAAAATTAGCATTGCGTTCCATACCCTTTTTTCAAACCAAAATTGTTTGCAGTCTCTTAAATGTTTCTGGCTATTTTGCACCATAACATTTTACAGGGCTTATATAACATACCAAGAGTTGATGAGTGTAACACTAGCTTTTAATATTGTCAGAATGTTGTTGCTCTTAGTAGAAGTACTTTAGAATTTTATTTATTTTAACAGACCATAATTGGTGATGTTCGGTATTGGTAGTGTAAGGAAGGAAAAAAAAGCTTGACGAATCTGTTAACTAGAATCAAGATTTTAACTTAACTTTTAACAACATAAATTTGCTACCTAAATGCTTAATCTCCAATAACGCTGAACAGAAACAAATTTATGTACCTTAGAATTCCAAGATTATAATGTTGTTTACAGATTGAATCACCTGCCGTCAAGGCATATGACAACAAGCTATTGCATAATGCACACTACCATGAATATGAATTCTATACACTGCACATGACATATGGCAGTGAAATTCGAATTAAAGCTTTGCTAATTATTAAACACAATTGCAGCCTAGGGAAACAAGCGTTTGTTTATAATACCCGACCTAATATTAATAAGATTTGAATTATTACACAGTAGCACCTCGCCTCATTGAATGTACTGTGCAAGCCTTCGAGGACACTTACCGACATCGATTTGAACATTGATGATAAAACTAATTAGAAGCCGATAGTAGCTTAAAGAAATGATTATGTTCAAAAGACCCGGCCTAATAATGATCCCAAATGGAAGTGCTAGAAGCCTCAGAATGTACTTTTGCAGAAATAAAATGTACCTAATGATTATTATAATGAATAATGATGTCTTATTCTAAAATAAAACTAATTGTGTAGGTTTTTAAAATAGAATTGTTTTATTTATAGAATTCAGCCAATAACTTGTTTTTATCTCTCTAATAATATATTTACATAGTCTTATTTATTAAAGTGGGGTTAAATTTAGTTTCAAATCGAATTCATGTGTAAACAAAATTTAAAATTAATTTTATTGAAAGAAAAAAAAATAAGTTAACCTTATTATCATAATTTCTGTCTTGTTTGATGAGAATTACTAGGTAATTACCAATTAGTTTTTGTAAAATTGCTTTTTCATATTTTAATAGGATGTCCTTGGTAGTAATTACTATAAAAATACTAATGACTGTACATGTAAAAAAAAACAATCATATATATTAATTCTACAGTTGAATAATTTAAAATCAGACATACAGAAAACTGGACACTTTGGACCAGCTGAGGGTGTTTAGTTTTTAGAAAGTTGACCGTTGGGCATAGTTCATATTTCTCGGTCTTGGTTGAAAATTAATTGACCGTCCAAGAAAAGTTTTGGTCAAAGAAATTGTAAAGGAAACTTGCAAGATTATATGATTACAGACAATAGAAAGTGTTAATTGAATTTGTACAATTCATTACAAAAATCAGGATAAACTATAAATATATAATTATCGGCTTAGTTCAATGGCACATTTATTATGGTAATAATATGATTGATTATCATCAAGTCAAGCTGAACATATTTTTATTGCAGTACATGAAATTAAACAACATTAATTCTATAAAAAAAAATTAAAAACTTAAATTTTTCTTTGACAAGTTTATGATATTTCTCAATTAAAAGTATTAAACTATACATTTAACGGATTAGTTTAAAAAAGGCATATTTATATAATAGTACATTACTATTTTGAAGTCAAACTTCAATATTTCATTGCAAGTGGATTGGATTATATGTGAAATTGTTAGCAAAAATGATTATATTAAATTTGTTAAGACTTCATTTTTTTGTTCCATAAACAAAACAAACAAAAAATCATTTAGTAATGACGGAAAACTAATTTTCATCTTTTGGATACCGTTAAGTACAACTAATTTTCATCATTTGGATACCGATAAGTACATATATATTTTTTGAATTTAATAAAGAGTTATTAATAGAAATAATATTCCACCTCATTAAATAACAACCAAGGATTTCAAAACTTAATATTATATTTTAACTAAGTTTGTTGATGAGTTAATAACAATATGTTGTATGCGTGACAGGAAATCGCGTTGAGTAAATCCAGAATCATGAATATTCACAGTTTGTTAAGTGTCATATTTTGTAATAAGATAATACTGTAAGTGTAAATTTTAAGGTCGTATGTCCAGACACGTGATAGAATATTTAAAGGGATTTAAAGATTTGGAAATGGTTTGTCTACCCCCATTTTAAACGTGTCATTTCCATTCGCATCCGTAGAGTTTTGTCGGGGTACTTATCAACCATCTTTTTGTTAAATATTTTCGGATGGACCCCTTTCTTCACCCAGAATATTGTAGACGCGTTATTATAAATAATCTCTATTTTTTAGCCAGAGATGTAATTTTTAACTGTACTGCAGATGAATATTGGAATATTATATATTGACAAACCTATTAGATTGTAATTACTTAGAATGTTAAGAATTTACTGCTTAACTGTCAATTTAAAGACATGATAAAACTTGAAATTGAAGATCAAGATATTTGACCCAACCAGGATTGTTAACCTATGACCTTTGTTATGCATAACATTAAATAATGACCTTATATAGATTCACAGTAATATAACCAATATTTTATGTGTATTTTGCAGCTGAATCAACTGCTACCTCTGATAGTGGTATGGGAGGGTCAGTGGATCACTCCAGCAAAGGCCATTCATCATCACAGTCGTTTGTGCCAAACACGTGTCAACGGTCCGGCTCTCAACAATTTGCAAACCAGCCCTACCAACAAAACGCGTCGCAGACTATACCACAGGTAATACAATTTGGCAGAAGTAAAATACATTGGGTTTTAATATTAATTATTGACAATACTTTATCAAAAAAAATAGTGAAAATGATTAACAAATTAAGAAAAATGTATTGTAAAAAGGCGAGTTTCAAGATGTGTTTTTCTTTCAGCTTATGAATATCTATGAAATTATTCTGAAATGAACTGAATTTAAAATAGATTATGATGAAACTGAATTGCATAAAAATGTTATCAGAATATTCTAAAAACAGATTCTGTCTGCTGACCAGATTGATCGGCGATGCTCCATGGTAACAGCTGCCCTCAAGGGTCTCAACTGTGTTTCCTTGATTGATTTTCAACATTGTATCATAATACATTTACATAGCATTATTGAGTCATTGAGAAAAGCACCATTTGACATGCATAAATCAGGGACTATTGTAGTATGCTATGTATTTAAACACACTATGTGCTAGCCTGCCTACTTCTACCGAGCTAGGCTAGTTAAAATTAGCATAAGATCTCACAATATCTGGAGCTAACATGTATTCTAACTTTATGGTGCAAGCCAAGTGGCACTTTGGTTAGTAAAATATATTTTGCGAACTAGTCCATTGGGGCAGGTCATCTAGCCATGTAATTGTGAACTTTGAGCAATGTATTCTGATATATCATATAACAAATTCACATTTGTAGTGTCTAACTAACAGACAAATATATATTTAAAATAACTTTGTGAACATGTGTTCATATTGGTCAACTACTAATAATAGTACTGGTGACACTCGCATAAAGGAAGGCCATTGATTGATAGATTTGATGAATGAAGTAATAGCTCATAGTGCAGCATTGATTGTATAGTTGGCCTAGCTTATTTTAGTATATAGAATATACAGTATAATCAATAGAAAAAAAAATCTACTGTTACAGGAGGCAAAAGAATTATCATGAAATTAGTACAGATCTTGTGAGAATATTCCTCTAGGGTATGTGTATGTAAAATGTGAAAGGAAAATGATATCTCTGATCTTTAATCTTTAATTTAAAATGTGTTACTAGCCTAGATTTAGCTCTCCTTGTGTTCATTTAACATACAAGTTATTTTTTGCAATTTCATATGTAAAGAAACCTAATCATCTTTCTGATGATGTCATCTCATAAACATATTGATAAACTTTGCCACGGTAAAATATAAGCAATATCCAGCCTTAAATATTGATATATTTGTCGGTTAGTTCGTATCGTGTGTTGCTAGGGGCTAAAATTATTGATCCATGGTCTGAATTGAATTTACCATATTTAATCATTTGCTACCAACATATTCAAGACAAGTTTATGCATTGAATAGTAATTATTGAAGCCATGTTAATTTATGCTGTGTAAATTATTAATATATAAAGCATTACATAAAATGATACACAACTTTTGAACTTTTTATTTAAACTTTTGCATTATCAATATCATCCAAAAAAATTTTTCATTGATATCTATTATTTTCAGATAACCCTTTTTGCATTATAAAGATTAATTAAAACGACAAAGACGGCTTATAGTTTAGTTTCAATATTCATATACACTAACAACATTGTTTTTGTTTCCTCTTTTCTAGTTTAATTTGTTTGGCAACTACTAGTAAACAAGTGCTGAATCAAGAACAGCAAACGTTCTGGCTACAACAAACACATACCTTAAAACAGCTACCTTTTCTTTTAGCAAACCACGCAAGCTCAGTCAGGCAACTACCCACCAAGTGACCAAGTGCAATATGCAGAACAGAACCAACAGTTTCAACAGCAGCAACAGACACAACAGTTTCAGCAGAAACAGTTCCAACAACAGCAGCAACAGACACAGCAGTTCCAACAGCAACAAACACAACAATTCCAGCAACAGCAGACGCAGCAATTTCAGCAACAACAGCAACAAACACAACAGTTTCAGCAACAGCAACAAACACAACAATTTCAGCAACAACAGACACAGCAGTTTCAGCAACAGCCACAGCAGTTTCAATTTACAAATCAACAGTTTCAACAGGTATTGAAAAATATTCATATTATTGAATTTATTCCATTTCTTTTTCAGAAAGTTTAATTTTGTTTTTATTTTTGATTTCTTCAGCCTTATAACTTTACATTTTAAAAATTAGAATGTTAGTACATGATATATTACAATACTTAAAAGCTAAAAAGTAGAGAACCAACACCAGTATATTTCATCTTATCAACTATCAACTTTCCCACTGTGTCTGGCTTTCAATGTTTATATTACATTTCTTCAAACGCCATAGCCTACAGTTCTGATTGCGTAACACAGCAATGTATACTGTGTACCACAGGACACTCGCACTGTTAACTGGGGTAGCTAGGTTATGGTATTGATATTGTTGGTGGTCTTGACACATGATGACATCATACCACCAATAGGTCACATATTATGATTTCATCATAAAGTGACAATCAGCTATTTTTGATAATGCTTTTTTTGGTGAATGATATTAACTGGTATTTTATTGGTCACATATTATTAGAATAGAAGTCATGAGGTTGTTTGTTTGTGATGTCATCATGCCATGAGGTCACTAGTTACAGAATATTTATTAGATCCAACTGGACATAATTTCATAGTTTTTAATATATTTTCTGTTATTCTTGACAACTCATTATATGCTTATTATTGTTATAAACATTCTTAATGTATCATTCCAATTCATTTCCATACCTGACTTGCCCAATAGGACATTAATGATGCACTAATACAAATTAATGTACAGCTGGTATCTGCCCTCCTGGTTGTTAATTAGCAACAAGATGGTCTAATGGCTAATATTTTATTGGCACTATAATAGAATAGTAGATTTCAATGTGCTTGCTTCACCTGAAGTTAATTGATTTGTAGATTAAAATTAAAGTTTAAAGTCTCAACAATATAGAACCTTTATATAGGAGGTTGCTCAAACCCATACAGATTATATAATAATTAATATAGTATATATAGTTTTATACAGCACCTTAATAGAATTTCTATAATACCAGGACAGTACCACCAATACCTAATTGATTATCCAGCTTTTGGATTGAATAAACAGTTTTATCCAAAGTGTACACATTTTTGGAAAATGTTAATATTATTTTTAACAGGATTTTGAAGAAGATATGTAACAAATAGGATGCGTATTTTGAAACTGGTTGAATAATTTTACCCTTGCCCCTTTAGCATGCAAGAGATGTTCATTGTCAGCTGCCTCTTAAAATGACCCAGGAAATGTCTACCTCTGACTCACCATCACTCAAAGAAAAAAAAAATGATGTGCCAGTCATCAAAGAATATATCAATAAGCTTACCTACATACATGTCATTAGACAATTGGAACGAAAGGAGTTTTTAATTGAACAAAGGTCAAAGTTTGTTTTCGTTTGTGTATATACCTGATTAAAACTATTTTCATCTCAGTGTTCTGCGATTTATAGTAGCATCAGATTTAATTAAAAACTCATTAAAAAGCTATTGATCGAGTTATCAAAATCTAAACTACTTTTCTTTATTTTTACAAATTTGTACATGAATTGTAACAAACATTTAAAAAAGCAGTTTATAATTATAATTAATATATAATAGCTCCAACATACTGGAATCTTAAAAAAAAAGAAGTATTTTTACCCTTAATAAAAACAGGGTCAATTTGTCAGACAGGAAATGACACAGGTTCAGACTTATTTTACTTGTCATTTGGGTTTGTTAAATAATGATATACCATTCTCCGTAAAAATTTACCAACTTAACCAGTTTGGGACAGGTTCATTGTCGTTTTGGATGTTTTAATTATTTAAAAAGAGACAATAACAATCGTACATTGTGTCTATACTTGTTTTGGAATAAAGGTCTTAACTTGTCTAGCTAGTTTATGGGATAAAAACCTCAAAATCACCACAGGCCAGACAGATGACATACATTATATTGCAAACACTGATCCCTCCAACACTTTTCCCAGTGTATGTTATTCAATCACCAACATGTACTTTAATACTATACCTTGCAACTCTTTCCCCTTCCCATTGTATGTTAGTTTTTCACACTACGTTCACCCACCCAAGTGCAAATATATTTATAGTGGTTTGTCATAGGCCTACACCACTTTGTGTATAACATAAAGAAGTAACATAGGAAATAGCACATTAGTACAAAGGCACATACTAATGAGTCATACATTCTGGTGCACATTAATTACCCTAGTGTTACATGTGTGTTAGTATCCCAGCATTCAATAGATTCATTTGTTAAGCCTATATATTCATGAACATTAAGAAATGTAGATGATCTTAAAGAAAATATAGGGTTAGGAAATAATTTGTAAAAATTAGAGCAATGAAAAATTCTGGTTGTTTTGAATTATTTTAATTGTGCCATTATCACAAACTTTAAGCCTCTGTAAATGCCATGTCAATTTTAAGTAAGATTTTATTGAGGTTATAAACCCATTTTCTTAGATCAGTATAATGCAAATTGCTGTAGTTTAGCTTGACCTAAGATGGTCACATGGAGTGAAAGATAGATTGACCTTGCATCAAACGATCCAGAAAATTAAACAAATTAAATTTTAATTTTGTGGAAATTGTAATAACATTCTATGAGTGCTTAAAACATCTGATAATTTGTTTTTCATTTTCATTTTAGACAGACCAACATACTGTGCAGTGCGATATATTACATTATAGCTTAGTTAACTTAGAAAGTTATTGATTTGTTTTTTTTTTCTATGGAGATTTCTTGCTATGAATTCTTTTTCTTGTATTCACTGTATTCTTCCTATGTATTTTTAGAGCATTTACCAGCCTGAGGTCCTAGGCTTGAGGTCACCGTCACCAGGAGTATCGCCTCTACATATGCACCCACGATTTCCAACATTCAAGGCATGTGTAAAATTAACCCTTGACCCAAAACATAATGTTGTATTTGAACTGTAATTTTATGGTACTAACATTTTTCTTTGACAAATTTATCAGAAATGTTTCTAGTTATACTAATTTTTTTTCTAAAGCTATGTCTACACTATCAAACTTTATGTGTCAAAAAAATGTGATGTGCCCATATATGGACATGATGATGTCATATCACTACCATATTTAAGCATAGCACTACCATATATAGGCACATCAAACTTTAATTATTATGTATATATGATTATACTTTTCTTTAGTACACTTTCTGTATTTGTTCAAATTGTTGGCGATGTCTGTTGTCACATGGTGTTATGACATCATCATCTAAGTGTAAACAATAGCAATTATCACTACAACAATACATTTATGATGTCATTAACACAAGCTGTTGTTTGATGGCCTTAATATCTCTGACAAGCCTACTTCTACAACAACAGCTTGTAGACAAAATAACAATCACCAACCTGCTATTTATACTATAGTGGATTGTTTACACCAGATTTTGCTATCACTTATTATAGCATGATAAATTAATCTTATTATGTCACAAAAGCATGTATACACTTTCTTAAAAATCATATTTATTTTAAAACTAAACAATTAGGCTAACTAGCTTGAGATTTGCCATCACTTGTTGTCTAGTAAATGTAGGTTAAAAATGAGAACAGAGGAACAAAGTTAGGTGATATTAATAACCTAGCATTGATAGGAACTTCACATTATTGCATTTGTTGTCCACCTCTTGCTCTCTAGAATGTATGTATACATACTATTAAAAAGCCCAATCACTGTGATCTCATAGAAGAACATTAGTTACATTCCTAATTTTTCTCTTTTTAATCTCAATAAATTAAAAAAGCTTTAAATCACAGTTGAATAAGTAAATGTGAGCTTGTTAAAGGAACTGAACCAAGTGTTTGTTAGATGACGTTAGTTGAATTGTGTGTATTCCATTTCCACCATTGTTTGCAACTGTCACATGACTCATCCACAGACTTTTAGTAGCATTGTCTTTTAGCCTGACGGAATACATTGTATAAAACGCTAGTTTAGTAAATCACATGTTTAGACAACTGTGCCTTCAGTTAAAAACCAAATGATGAATTTAAACAGTAAAGCTCTTATCTTTTCACCCTTATTCTGTAACATGCATTGGTACTAAATTAGCCCCTTTAAAGGAGGTTCTTAACACAAGTTCATTTTTTTTTCAGTGTCTGTGTTTTATACTTATTTATTTCAAGCTTTTCACCATATCAGCAATGTTCTAACTCCAGCTATATTTTCCATACATTTTGAAATGTATATTTAACTATTTATTAGTATTTGTTTTTTTTATTTAATATTAACATGTATATTTCTCCACCTTGCAATCATTAAAAAAAATTCTGTTTCAATAATGGACCTACAATTTGTCACGGCAACAAATTAAAATCTAGTTTAATTGATATTTTTTACTGAGTGTACTTTAACTACAAACTCTTGATCTTCAATATAGTATGTTCAAGGAAATGTACAGTACAGCCAACCAGGTAGTGGTCAGCAGCCTACCTCGTTAGGTCAGCAATATGTTGTTGGTCCAGGTATGGTACAGCAACCGCCAAAAGCAGAAGTCATACAGGTAGTCTATTAATATGGTTGTTTAATTCTATCCTTTGGGAAAATACAGTATTAATAACAAACTTTTTATCAGTAGAATTGCAGTGTAACAAAAATGACATCTTTAAAATACCCTGAGCAAAGCCCCACAATTAAATGGAGCCTTGAATCTTTATCAATTAAGTTAAAATAATCTCAGCTCAGTTTTCAATATGTAATGGTAGACTTTCCTTGATCATTGATTTCTATTATTTTCTTATAGATTGAAGCACAACAGACAGGCAAATTTACAGGCAATACAGAAAAGGATGCTGCTTATGACAGCCAGGCATCTCTTACTGACGATGGGTACTATACATCCTTCTTTATTAAATAATACATAACAAGTACTCTATATGGTGTCTGCTATACTGGACTAAAGAAACCCTCCCCAAAATTTAAATAAAAACAATTCAATGCCAAACACATCAAATTATGTAACTTGTAATTTGTTAATTTAATGGGATAGAAATAGGGCGAAAAAAAGGTGGAAGTCTGTCACCAAATGTAGAAACATCTAATATGAAACTTTAAAGGTTTATCAGTAGCATCAATAACATTTAATCTATAGTAGTAATTCTATATAGTAATACTTTATAGTAACTCATTTATTTTTCACAGAAGTCAACAGCTTAGTGATAAAGAAAAGAGAGACAAAAGCAAAGAAGAACGAAAACAAAGGCACAAAAGCTTGAAAAGGACCAAAGATCGTCCACCAAAAGTATCAGTCATATCATTTGATAAAGAAATATTAGAGTGTGCGTTCACTAATCACAATGGCCAACAAGTAACATTCAGATTTAGTTACGAGGATGACAACCCCGAAGAGATGGCTTTAGATTTTGTGAGTTTGTTGTTGAATCTTTTTTATTGAGGAAAAATTCTATATTAATGATGCAACTGAATTACTGAAAACTCTGTACGTATTTGTAATTATTGTTATATTTTGTTTTTCTAGATTAAGGGCGGCATGCTCAATGAAACATACAAGGTTCTTCTGATCGACCAACTCCATAAGATCTGTGAAGAATGCAAACTAAAAGGACCAGCAGCCATCTCACCACCTGGTGAACTAGAACGACCAGTACCACCATCAAGTCCTAAGTCTGCAGCAACTCAGAATCGGATAGTGGTACCAATTGATATTGATGAGGATACTAATGTTCAGGTGAATTTTCTACTACCATGGAATCTTTTTTTAATATTTCATAGATCTTAAGGTCTACTGAACAACATAAGCTTTTTAAAGAACCAATTTTGTTGTAATCCATATTTCAATAAATTGCACCAAAATAAGACTTACTTTTATATGGCCAAGATGCAACTCTAAAATTAAGTTTTTATGTATATCTTATATTTTCTGAATTCACAGACACAAGTAGCTAAGAAGCAGCCAGAAACTGTAATGCCATCTCCTAAAAAAGAGCCGCCAGGTGATTTAGTATCAAGTGCAGAGCAAAAACAAGGAACTGGTAGTCCCGTTGAGAATACATCAAACGGAAGCACGCCAAGAGATGCCACTGTTACCGACCCCATTTCTGAAGTACACCAAATAGATTTGTCATCATCAGCAGGATCTTCAAACTTAAATCCAGCATTTGAGCAAATGGCTAATCAAAAACTAAACTCTGTAGCTGCTTCAGAAGTGCCAATGGTATCACAGCAGTATTTTGTTCAGAACACAATTGCCAATCCAGTATCTACAATTGGTAGCAGCGCTTATCAGCATGCTTCATCTCACCAGCCTCAAGGTGCTACTGTGATGGTGTCTCAAGGCACTGTTATTGCTCCTCAAGTTGGTTCCATTGTAGTCCAAGGAGGCTGTGCTCCGCCTGGTGGTACAACACAGATGTATATTCAGACACAACCACAGGTCATTAACACTGGTCAGATGGATGGACAACAACAAGTTATTTATCATCAGGATGCTGGAGGCCAAGCACAGCCAGGGAGCATTGTTCTGGCTACGCCTGGCAATGTTATTCACCAAACGCAGTCTGGAAATGTTATTCATCAGGCTCAAGCCGGTAGTATAATTCATCAAGGCCAGCCGGGAGGTGTTATTCACTCATCTCAACCAAGCGGCGTCATTCACCCTGGCCCACCTACTGTAATCCCATCACAAAGCAATGTCATCCATGTTGCAGCATCTCAGCCTATGTTTCAGTCTGGGCAAGTTCAGACTGGGCAAGTTCAAGGTTTCCAGCCTCAACAATCAGGTCATCAACAGCAAGTGTTTGCTGTTTACCAACAGCCGACTCCAGTTCAGTCAGTTGCTAGCCAACAAATATATCATGAAAACATGTATCCGTCTCAGCCTGCTCAATCTCAACCTCCTGGTCAAGTGTATCAGCAAAACATCCAAGAAGGTTCTAATCAATCCTGGATAGCTAGTCAACCAGGTCAAAGGGTACCAAACCAACAACCAGAAGGCGCTAATCAAACTTGGATAGCTAGTCAACCAGGTCAAAGGGTACCAAACCAACAACCAGAAGGCGCTAATCAAACTTGGATAGCTGGTCAACCAGGTCAAAGGGTACCAAACCAACAACGAGAAGGCACTAATCAAACTTGGATAGCTGGTCAACCAGGTCAAAGGGTACCAAACCAACAACCAGAAGGATCAAATCAAACTTGGATAGCTGGTCAACCAGGTCAAAGGGTACCAAACCAACAACCAGAAGGATCAAATCAAACTTGGATAGCTGGTCAACCAGGTCAAATGGTACCAAACCAACAACCAGAAGGAACTAATCAAAATTGGACAGCTAGTCAACCAGGCCAAAGAAACCAGCAGTCAGTTAGCCAAAGTCAGGGGAAAGGTGGTGCATCCTTGTTAGATTTGGATGAAAAACTAACCAAGGTTTCCAAGAAGCCAGGTAAGGGTGGTTCTGCCTTTGTTCCACCAACCACAGGGGCAATTGGTCAAAACATACCTGGCACTATTCAGCAACCAGTTTCTAATGTTGCAATGGGTCAATTTACAGGGCAGCAGCAGCAGCAACAACAGCAGCAGCAGCAGCAGCAACAGATGTTTCATAATTCAGCTGTGTCTTCCCAGCAACAGTTTCCAGGTGTACAGACTCCACAATCTGTTCAGAGTACTACAGGAGGCACATACATACAAATGCAATCACAAATGCACCCTCAGCTTGAGAGGAAGACATCTGATCAAGAAAAGAGAATGCTTTTGAATCAAGCAATGGAACGACATCCAAGTGACCAAACAGGAGTAGTGAAACCCATTGAAAGGACAGCCTCTGATCATGAACTTAATTCTTCTCCACCTGAACAAGTTTCAAGTTCACAGAATTCTTTCGATAAGGACACACCAGAACAAGTAGCAAAAGAAAAAGCCAAAGATATTGAGGAAGCTCGCAGACAATCTCTAGAAAATCCACAGGGTGATAATGTTGGTCAATCTAGGTTCTCTGTTAAAAAAGTTGGAGATGGTCAAATTACTGATCAATCACATGAAAGCTCAGTTGAAAATGCTAAAACATCAGCTTCTGAAACTGATTTAGAAGGACAAAAACCTGAAAAACCTGTAGTTGTTGGACGCTTTAAGGTATCTCCAGCTGCTGCTGAAGAAACAAAAGAGAATTCACCAGAAACTGTTAAGGTTGACAAGTCAGATGAAAAAACACCTAGCCCTGAAACTGATAAAACCAAAACTGTAACAAATGTAGGGCGTTTCCAAGTGCTAAATATTAGCACATCCAAAGAAGATTCACCAGTACCAGATGAAAACCAAGACAAAATTGAAAGCATACCAGAAAAGGAACAAACAGCAGTTGAAAGTCTGAAGAAGTTTGATCATGAGCAACACAGGCCTCTACCTGCTGTCAGCCCACAAACATCAGTGAATGAATCTGAGAGATCAGACTCTATACCACTTGCAGAGGCTGTATCTTTAACTGCACCATATCCATTTGATCGTAAAAGTAGCATATCTGGAAGTGAACGAGGAACACCAGATAGCATTACAGCAGAGATGGCACAAGCAACTGTAACCAATGTTAGTCATGTTATACCTTTCCAGGCTGATTCAGGACAAATGGGCTTATCACCAGAGACAGCTTCAAGCACTCCAGAACCTACCCAAATAAATTTTGCACAGGTAAGTAGTTTCTACTAAAACTATCTTTTAAACTCTCTAACCTTGAAATCTCAGATTAACAAGGATTGTCATTAGTGTTTACTGAATAGTAACTTAAATATACACCTTTCATTACAGCCTGGCCAGGTATCCATCGATAACAAAATTCTACATATTGTGACCAGGTAAATTTTCCTTTGTATCATATTGATAAGAAAGTAATATTAAAATATATGAAAATTATACTTGATGGACGAAATTCTAATTAATTAATTATTATTTTAGACATAATGAAGATCTTGATACTCTGCATAAGAGGTACATGGAGGATAAAGAAAAGTTATTGAAGAGACAAGACCAAGAGTTGTGTGAAGTTCTAACTAGCAAAGGTATACCTCCATTTCCACAACTACTTGAGGCACTACGCAAGAGCTTAGCGCCACAAGAACCAAAACCTGTGCAATTCCAACCATTGCCACAGAACCTTGCAATTGATATGCAGCTACCTGGCCATGGAAGCCCTCCAGTCATCACTGGAAGTTTACCACATCATGTAATTCCAACAACACAAGTAGCCGCTTCTCAAGGAGCATTCTTTGTCCCTGTTACTCATTCTGCCATAAACACTACCATGTCACTGACGCATAACCAGGCTTTTGATAGACCAACCATGCAGTATCCGATGGTGCACATGCCTTCTGGTAATGTACCAAGCACAAATGCAGCTGTTATATTCACCCAGAGTAATACTTCATATCCGGCTACTGTGCCTATGCAGATGACTCATGAAGTACAACGATCTAATTCATTAGTCCAAGGGGATCTATCTATACAACAAGGTGCACCCGGTCATCATTTATCAAATATCGTCGGCATACAGGGTGGTGAAACTTTTGATCAGAGGATAGGCGAACAGCCAGCAGGCCAACAGATACCGCAAATGTTTCAGACTATACAGCCTGGGCAACCGCAGGCCGGTCAACCACAGCCTGGTCAACAACAGCCTGGTCAACCACAACCTGGTCAACCACAGCCTCAACATACATACAACAGAAGTATAAGTGATAGTTAAGGTCTAACAAGTGTATTTACCAGTTCTTTGTGTACCAGAAAACAAGTATTCTGGTAATTATACCAGAAACCAAGAATCTCTGGTAGTGATAAATGCTCATTAATGCAATACTTGTTCTCAATGAGTTTTGTGTCGTAGAAGAATGTAATAGAAAAACGACTTTGAAACAATCGTACATTTAACTATTATAGATGCTCTGTGCTTTCTGTGAGGTTATGTGGAGAACCTGTATATTCTTCAACTATATATAAAAGGTATTACATGAATACTATACTAAAGCACCTTGTCAATTACAGTTTGACAAATCTTCCTTATTTGGTAAACCAGCCTCACATAGACCAATCAAGCATCGAACTAGAGCAAGCAACTGTTTTCTTAAACATTTAAATATTGTAATTATTCTGTATAACAGCACTCTAGTAAATTTATGAAGTCACTGAGCTATAAAACTCATTTACATGCTCCAGAATAAAGTAAAAATAAGTTTGTTTGTGCAATTTACTCCACTATTTACATGGCATCCATTCCATCAAGGTGTATTAAGAAGCTTTAAGGACATTTTATAACAAAACTTAGTAAATTTAGATAGTAACTTCATTCATAGTTAGTTGTTTCATGCTGGTTGTGGTAGATCTCATCTAGTGAAAGACTTAACAATGCATTGAGAGAAAATTCAGTTACAGAAATGTAGACAGATAAACAATAAGGATTTTACAATGTGCAAAAAGATTTAGGTTGGTAGACAGACAACATTTTGGTGGTTCAAATTCAGAGTTGTGAGCTTATGCATGAGTCAGTTCAGTAAACATTCAATTTACGTTTGGTAGGGCTTACTGTAGTAAAATTCCGTTGAATTGTGTGTATATTTTGGTAAAACAATTATAACAATATGAGAGACTGAATAACACATTGGTAAAGAATCTTTTGGAACATTCTCAATGCATGGAGTTTTATAAGTCCATGCTCAATATATCCTTAATTAACACATCATTTAGATAAAGAATGTCCACAAAAGAACTTGGGTGCAATCTTATTTGACGAAACCATAGCTTCTTGACAATTCAGTTCAGCCATCACAATCGAGCAAAACTATATAAATAATTTAAAAATTAAGTAGCTTCTTAACAACCATTATGTTGAATCTAAGAGTACTATTCTGTTACTGCCATGCAGCAGAACATGTAAACCATTGCTAAATCTTACTACTAGTTAAGCATTCTGACAGTTCTAGTTGATTCTCATGGCTTCTGATTATAAAGCTTGTCAACGTGTATACCATAAGTATGCTTTAGGTGGATCCTAGTTAGTACTGACAGCTTACGGTAGTCACTATTCCCTATTGCATATACCATGAGTATATGCTTTAAGTGGATCCTAGTTAGCATTGACAGCTTCTGATCATCTCCATTGCATATACAATAAGTTATGCTTAGAAGAAAAACAAATGCATTCCTCCACACATCAGTACCCATGTTAACTATGTTTGTCAGTATGCATTAAAGTCTTGTGTGCCTTTGTACAGATATATCTAAATGTACTTGTTAGTATTAACCATATAGAGTAGAGTTAAGACGAAAAGTTTGCACACTATATTGACGATTTTCGTTTAGTATAAATTTTGATTTTATTTTTTACTAAATTAATATTTAATCATATAAGTAGTTTAGAAAGGTGTTAGAGTAACATACACAAGATGTAGTATATATAAGGAATTAAGTATTGTCAGTAGTTGATTAGAGTTTACCGAAGCAACCATACTGACAAGGTGTTGAGAAAGGGGTGGGGAAAGGTCCTACTGTGCTTTTGGAGCCTGTTACATTACGGCTTAGCATACAGCATTTTAGGAACCTTGTTTTTGAGATTACACTATAAGAGATGACCTACTATGAAGATGTTATGGCATTGTATTTTAGGAGCCTGTTAAGGAAGTATAAGGGTTTACTTACGAAATTTTAGAATCCTGTATGGCATTATAAGGGTTAGACATGTAGTTTACTCCATTGTAGGAGCATGCATGCCATTCACAGAGATAGCCTATTGCGGTTCCAGTCATTACCACATGATTACTTGTCTCACTGTTTTCAATATATAGGATCTCAACCAAACATTTTCAAAATCTATTTAATTTCTTCGCATATTTAAAATATTTCTTGCATAAGATAACATCCAATATTGACTATAGCATTGGGTAAATGTGTAATGAATACATTTAACAAATTTTAAATTATCAACAATATAATCTTTGTCAGGTTTGATGCAATTTCAATGAAACTTTAATAAAAAAATTGTGGTTTTTGTCTCAATATTGCATTCAAATATTAAAATTATATAGAAAATACAGTAAACGCAAATTTGAAATGAAGAATGTGCTGTTTCTATGGCAATGTAATTTTAAGAACATTAAAAGCAGTAGATGGAAATTTGATTGAAATTTCTGTCATGAAAACAGATGAAATATTAAGTGCAAATTGAATTCCTTGTACAATTTGAGGGGCTATCAATACAATGCCATCTTAAACTTTAAAATACATGTAAATTTTTGAAATAAATCCAATTTTTTTTTAAAGGAACACTTTGCATATAATAGGAAGTACATAATTTTATTTTACAATACTTTTTTAAGTTATGGTAATTAGCATTTTAGAACCACTTCCAGGTCATGTCATTGTAAGGACCAAAAAACGCATGTGGGCTTTCGGGAGAAAACAGACATGGTATTTTGTCAGTCTCATACTTTTACAGACATGCTATTCCAACTGAGTCTGGTTATGTAGAGTAAGTGTAGAATGTATGACAAAACCTAGCATTACAAAACACAGTTTATATAATATTCTGTTTGAAGCCCTATGAGATTGTACAGTGTAAGATATGTATATATTACCTACTTTTGATTTTCACCGTAGTGAGTTAATGTGCAAAATATTCCATTTTTATTTTTGTGTTTTCATGAATATTTAATTAAGCCAATTACAACATTTGAGAGATAGTTGATTAATATCGAAATTAAAAACACATTTTTCCTGCCAGTTCATAATATCTGCATGCATTTTTGGGGTACGTTTTTAATTATTCACAATATAATGATATAGTAATACTGTGATATCCCCATCTAATGTTATACCTTTACACATACCAAAAAAAAAGAAGATTTAAGGTATACCAAACATAGGTTACTAGCTGCTAATTAATTCTAACAAAATAAATATTTTATTTTTATAATTGTCTGCGAGTATATAGCATAACAAAATTAGCATTGAATGTAAAAGAAAACATGCTTTGTATATTGTATGTTGATTGGTCAGTTGGTCTTGTTTGTTTCCATTTAGATATAAGGTATATCGGTAAATTAAGAAAGGCTGTTTTAAAAAGAATTGCAAGTTGAGATTCATTATTTATTTAAATTTGTGTTTTAGTATCTAATCTAAATTGCATACTAATAAATAAAGTTACAAGGATAGTGTTTAAGCATACCAAATATATTTGGTTTTTCTTCATTTTTTTGTACTATATATAAATATATTGCACCAAGTGATAAAAAAAATAATAAAAAAATGCAAGGGACATGTCAGAATTACTGCAGTAACTCTAGATATACAATGTTCATTGTTGTCTAGCACAATATAGTTTTTACATTGTTATAACAGCAATTAAAATAGTCGGTTTGGTTAATATTGTAAAAAAAACATCTTTTTGCACAAATGGTGTGTCATAACTTACTTGAACTGCTTTCTTAAAAAGAAACAATGACTAGTCAAGTCTAACAATTAAATATTTCAGCAATGTAGATTGTTACATAGGACAATCTCAAGATGCATGTCTGGAAAATGATGCTGGGTTACTGCAGTGATCCTAGTACAACTGCTGACAATTAAATGTTTACTGCAGTAAGTTTGACATAAAACCTTTGTATGGTATTTTGTTTTACACTAAATATAAATTGTTCAAAATAGTCTTTTTATGGAATATAGATGGTGAAATATGATAATTGTATATTATCAGAAGCCTGGCCTGCACACGAGTACCTGACCGAGTAAACTGAAAACTATTTATGATGAATACGTTATCCTGCTGTTTTGGTCGTCATTTAATAATCTGAAATAAATGATCATTTTGATGAACATGTTGTACATGTTTGAAAAGAACCAAAAAAAAAACACCAATTTGTGACGGAGCAAGTAGAGAATGAAAATTGTGACTCAGTTTACTGGGTCATGAGCTCTTGTGTACGCCAAGCTTGGAAATAAATTTAGCAATATAATTGGCTTAAAAATCATAAATCATTTTACCGATAAACACATTGGTCTAAAACATATATGAAATGTCTTGTGTTGGATTAAAATCGTCTTTAAAAATTATCCAATTTGAATTTTATGATGCAAATGCACTGAAACACTATATTTTCAGTTTTGTTGTCTTCCATGGGTTTGCGTAGTTAAGTTTTATTTTGTCTTGACCTTTGACCCTTTAATTGAATATGTAAATTAAGCTGTCATGTTAATATTATTTATGTAATTAATATGGAAATCAGAAACTTGATATAAAATAGAACTGTTGCTCTTTATGTGCAACTTGCAAATCAATTTCTGTTGCATTTTCAATAGTTGTGGTATTGTGCAAATTATGATGGAAATAATTTATTGACAATTTTTGAACCCATATTATAATCAAAATCATCATCATAATCAGCATTATTATCATTGCGTTTTGTAAGGCCACTGTAAACACCATGTGAGCCCTAAACAATGATACCTTTGTATACATAAATATTAATATATATATCATTATTTTTAAGCATTTGTCATACAATTGTCATAATTATTATCATCGTCATAATGAAACATCTTCATTATTTCATAACCAGTTTCCATATCGCCACTACAATCATAAAATATCAATATCAGCATATTCGTCGTACTACTGTATTTCTATAATGCTGTCTATAATGAACATAATATTGTTTTCCATAACTCATAATAATGCACTATTATAATATCATGCTTGTAATATTCAAATTTTCAGAAGATCAATACATAAATTACCAAACGATTTCCGCCATTCAACATCCAGCAGAAAACATTATTTCAATCAAAAAAGTTAAAAATCACTTTGCACTTTCTGATCAATATACTCGTTTTTGTGTAATGCATTCATATGCTTGTTAATACATTTTCCATTTATATGTTTTCAACTATGTCAGATAGTGGTGTTATATAAGGGTACATTGTTTATTGTTTCAGTAATGCAAACATTGATATACCCATCCAAAGCCTTATTAATAATTGATATGAATTAATTTATGATAGTAGTTTTCGTTTTATTCATTGTCTTTGTAATATATTGCATACTGGTAAAAGTTGACTCTAAAAGCTCTAAGATCCAACTGTATATGACTGAATACTTATTAGGATCCTATCGACTTTGGCCTACTGTCCAGGTAATAATGTCGTACCCATAAATAGGATACAGTAGCTACAGGCCTACTAGGGCCAAACAATGACTTTGACTTGCAGTTAATGCACCCATACTCTGCATGTCTTTAGTATTATAGCATATCTCTGAAATTTTGAATTTAGGGTGTACCCAGACATTTTCCTAATATAGGAATCAAACCCTGTTGTACATTTCCAAGTAACAGAATGTTTAAATGTGTATTTTACCTAATTGTTTTGCAATGAATTTATAATTTAAATCTTCAAAATTCTCATTAATATCTAAACGACAAGTCTGTTTCAACCAACAACCAAGGATTTTCAAAATCATCTTCTGCTTCTAGACTTGCATAACCCTCGTTCTTAGCAGCATGTTTTTGAATAGCTCTGAATACCATCATGTAAACGAGTCCGTAAATTACCGTCATCCCAATGTATAAAATCGGGAACACCAAGCATGTAATCCAATCAGACTTTGCATAAGTTCCTACCAGAACGAGCATTGCGATACCAATGTTTTTGAACACGGTTTCAAGTGCAATTGTTCGACAACGGTGTGGTTGTTGTTTGAAGATGTAACCAGTTGCGTATCCGATAGAAAAGCCAGCTATTGGTAGGATCAACACCATGAAATATACGCTCCAAGGACTGTGAATAATATCAGTTTGCATCAGTATGTAGAAAAGAGCAAAACTTGAATAGCCAACCAATCCGACCGTTGTGCCAATCTGCAAATAAGGATATGAAACAAATTTTACCCGTGTACTGTACACTCTATGGAACAGAAAATCTTGCCAACTCGACCATGGCCACACTCTCACGATGCTTGAGTAGCCTCATCTTGCATTATTTGTGTATTAAGGCATATATTACTCCATAGTTCTAATAGCACACTCACTTTTTAAGAACCCTGGAATAGATATAGTAGGTGGGACTTCTTTACAACATATAAAAAAATGTACACAACAAATTATTTTACCGTTACAATGTAAGCAGCAATCTTTGGCGCCCAATTCCGAATAACCATACCTAGGAGTACCTGACTAATCAATACCGCGCATATTATAGCAATCGTGGTGTAGGGTATAACTGCGGTTTCTGATGTCCAGCTACTGCCGTAGATAAACATCAATGCAGGTAACATTCCAAGAGAAATTATCATGGACAATGCTGTAGAGCAAACACTGAAAAGAAAAGTAAAAAGAAACCACTGATGAAGTTACTATTTAGAACCAACATACTGGAATTTTGGATGCTCCAGCACTATCCATACCATTACTCAAACTCATCAATATAACAGTTTTTCTGGTACTGAGAAGAAAAAGAATAGCTATGTAATTTAAATACCACTTACCTCATACAAATATCACCATCAACCAAATAAGTGAAAAGCGATGAAGGAGAAGAGCCAGGACTAGCAACAACCAAAATAACACCAATAGCATAAGAACTTTGAACATTCATAAGATAATTGAATATAAATCCAACAAGAGGATATGTCACAAACTGAGAGACGGTGCTGAGAACTATTCCGGCCGGGGACTGCCATTGTTGCTTGAAGTCATTGAAAGTCATTGTACATCCCATGGCAAGATTGATGCTAGCTATCAAAATAAAGAGGATGATTACCGTCCCAATCTTTATCGCTTCTAAACTTGATAGCAGGTCTGGTGATATCATATCATTTACATCAGTAGTGGTTTTAATTGATGACATCGTTGTTAACAATCCTTTTGAACTCAACATTATAAACCTTAAAATTTACACAATCAAGAGATACTATTCCAAATGGCTAAATAGTGATCCAAATAACATTATTGACCTAGTAATTCCACATCAGTTTCACAGAATCGCTGTTAAAGGGTGTGATACATCTATACACCTGAACAATTGCTGTATCAATGTCACCATCCCACCAGCAGAAATATTATATCCTTTCTCACTTTTGACAACCCTCGTAAATATGGTAATTAATTTTTGTTAACAAGTCATGTGACAAAGCGTTTTATTTGGAGGGAAAACAATATTAATTGTAATAATACATCTTTACTAGGTACTGTATGAGTTTAGTTAAAATTCATCACAATTAAATTAGGATTTTAACTGATATTGTTTAGTTTATGACTGGTAGTTTGTAGCGTACTACTGCCCACACATTGACATCACTACAAAATAAACACTATCAATTGTTTATTAAAATCATAAAATGATAATTTAGTAAATACAAAGTAAATGCTAGAGTTTACAAAATAATTTAGTTTATAACTTAAAGTATTCCACTTCACCAATTCATATTCTTTGTTCAAATACACATTTAGTGGCTAATCAATGTTTCAGTTTTTATACTTAGTTTTAGGTATTGGAAATCAATGACAATGAAACTGATGAAGTTGACCCTTCTTATTTCATTTTGTTTAATCAATCATTGGTATAAATTACGATGCCTCTTTTTCTCTGAGGCTTATCTATGTTTTGGTCCTCCATTCTTTTCCTTTCACATTGCTGGCATGTCCAATAATTTAAAAATTGCTAATAGTAATAGTACTGTGAAATATTTACATTACAGTATGTTGTCCTTTCAAATATTGTTTAATGCCTGGTTTGAGTACCATAGAGCACTGCTATAACCAACTAGAAAAAAAGACTTAGTGTAGTTGTGGAAAGCATAGCTGGAGAAACTGCCGCAAATGTTCACTATTTTGAATAATTTAAGTGCTCAGTGATCTTCGTAATCCAATCTTTCAATTAGTTCTTGTGGAATACCTAGTTGCCAAAGTTGTGGCACGGACATTCGTTGAATCTTTGGTATCAAGTGCAAAACTTTACTCCAACAAAGTTCTAATAGATTTGGTACAACCAACCAGATTCTACTTAGTTTGAGACTCCTTTTATCCCCAGTCAACGTCTTTACTCCTCCATGAATGTACATGCATCCAGCCTGAAAGAAAGACCACACAGAAGTTAATACTAATGCAGGTGTAAGCCCAGTATGGGGAAGTTTAATCATCAACAAATTTGACTGTGTCTGCTATTCTTTGACAACATTTACTTACAGGAGTTACAGCTGACGCATGAAAATACAGTGGAAATAAGAGCTTGGCACTACATTTTGTCCACTGACAATCTTGAAGGGATAATCTCCAAATATCATCATGCATTTTCCTTTCATTCAGACCTCCACTTATATATGCATCTGAAACAAAGACATTATTTATGAGCCATCTTGGATACAAGCAGGTATACTGTAATGATGCAGGAATATTCATACACTGGTGTATAGTCCCACACATTAAATTCATTGTTCTGGACGGCATACGCTCCGCACTTTTTGACCCTTTTAAATACAAGGTATCAAAGAGATTATAATTGATTATGGCATCGAATATGGCCTTAACCTAGTTAACTCTCTAATACAATAGTATCTACTATGAGACTGTTCATCTTACGATCTTTTAGCTGGCAACAACCAAAACACCTCCTATTGGCAGGATATCCATGGACTTCATCATTTTTACTCTGATGTTTTTTCCATGTTTTTGTTTGAAGATTGAAAATATAAATCTAAAAGCAACAAAAAAACCCTGTTAATGCAAACATAAAATGGAACAAATGTTCAATACTTGGACACTCTTTTACACTTACTATATCTAGCTCGTATGCCTCTCCAGATGTGCCTCCTCCGAGTACATATAAATTATTCTGGTCTGACAACATCTCATGACGATAGCGAGGCCTTGGAGAAGTGACATGATCATGCGGGTCTGAAAAGTGGTGCAACCAGTCTGTCGATGAATCATACATACTCGTCCACTCCCCACTCTGCATATTGTAACGATCAACGTTTGAAATGTAGGACCAGCCTGTTGTCCCACCGTATGTATAAACATTGCCTTCATTAACGCTTATCGCCTACAAAAAAAGAAGCAAAATTGAATTCAAAAGTTGTTATAGTTTTGTTATGAGTCAAATTTTGTTGTAAATTATATTCACTTACGCAGCCATATGTTGGGACTGGGGAATACTCTTCAGGTTCATGACATCTCCATTCTAAAGACTTTGTGCTCAAAGTGTAGATCTTGTTGCTGGATGTGATTCCAAATGGATAGCCTACAGTACAAAATATATAGATGTATTATTATTATTTTAATTCTGCTTTTGTTTTTAACATTTTTCAAGAAAATCAGATATCACTACAGTACTATATTTAGAGAGTTATTGTGTTGGTTAATTATCATTGTTAATGAATTTTTCGTCGTGAGGTGGTTTCCCGAATGATCGTAAAATCAAAACGGTACTGGGTATGACCAACTAGCGTTATTGTCACCGGCTAGTCATCCATTCATAGAAGTACTAATGTAGTAGCCTACCTGTACGGTGACCATAGAATGTGACCCGAGGCATGACTAACTACGACTTTTAGATGATAGAAAGTTGAGAAAAAATGTTACGAGTAGTTGTACGACATGAAGATGTTTATGAAATTATGTCAATAATGTTTACACACTAGGCATACAAATAGTAATGTTTGTTAGTAAAAATAATTTTGAGTTAATAAGAATAAGATATAAGGAAGAAAAGCAAAGAGACTATGGAGCGGCTATTCCTGAATATACAATACTAAGTATCGTAGATTTAAATTATAAATTTTAGGCGATCTTATCAAAGGTCAAGCGCCATATAGCCTGCCACGTTTCGATATTCAATATTGAACTTGACCATTGTTAATGAATTTTTTTTACCTGTTCCACCATAGACAATAACAGTAGAACCAACCAAAATCATAGCCATCGATGCCAGTTCAGTAGGCATTGGACCAGATGTACTCATCTTTTTCCATCGAGATGTAGCAAAATTGAACTCCCATAGCTTGGAACGAAATAAGAAAAGTTATATAGTTAGTTTTAATGGGACATGATTTAATTGTTAATACTATAGAATTCCCCTTTCTCATCAAGTTTAAAAATAGCAGATTCACTCCCAACATCTTTCTTCTATCCACAACTTTAATTCTCCCAATTAAGTTATTATCAACCTTTTTTGCTTTCACGTGACAAGTAGCAAATGCCATGCTCACATTGGTCACAAACATGAGAATGCATATACAATTTAGCATGGCGCATCAGGAAAACGAAAAGTGGAATGCTACTACTACTTCTTGGCCGTAGCAGCATTGTGTAGTCTTTTGTTGTTACCTCATCAAAGAGTGGAATAATTGTTTCTATGTCTTCTGCATTAAAGTCATCATAGTATCGTTTTAGTGTCTCTATGTTTGGGTTATACCCTCCAAAGACATACAGGCGTGTCTTATCAGCAACACAACGATGTCCACTTCTTGCACATGGCTTTTTACCTTATAACAAAATACATACATTTATTGTTAATAAAATATTTAAAATAGTATTTACACCCACCCTATACACTACTACTAGTATGCAATAATTATTAAATCAATAATCAATATGTTCTATTTATCTCTATGTGGGCAAGCAAGGCCTAAAAGTATCACATATAACACGATCAACCATAATAAAATAAACAAGGGACAGTATATAATTCTTAGGTAGGCCTAAGGATTTTTTTTACCTGGATGAACAGGGAAGCAACCCACCTAGCTAGACCTACTAGAGTAGTAGATAGGGGCCTAGCCTCAGTATAATTCTTAGGTAGGCCTAAGGATTTTTTTTACCTGGATGAACAGGGAAGCAACCCACCTAGCTAGACCTACTAGAGTAGTAGATAGGGGCCTTAGCCTAGGCCCTAAACCTTAAAAGTATAATATACACCATTTTGCCGATTAAATATTATGTATCTTGTTAACATATAAAAATAAAGCAATTACCAGATTCCTTCTCTGGTAATGTCCGCAATTCATACACTTTTCCAATTGTATTACTATTGAAATTCATTTTTAGTATACTGACATTTCCATAAAATGATCATCAAAACAAAAACAGGTCAAATGAGACAGCGCCCTCATAATAATAAAAGTGCAGCGTGCACACGTGTGTCAACTGTCAGAAAATCAAATAAATCAAAGCATTCTGACAAGACCCTCGTCGAATTAAGTGAGGGCAGGCGTTTTTGTATTATCAAAAAGGCCTTAGATTAAAGTATTATAACAAACACACATAGTTATAAATGTGTTTACTAGCCTAGGTTTACGTTAGAGATTAATTGTTTAGATATTTCAGGATAAATTAATGTAATTAATAGAGTAAGTAGGCGGCTAGACTAGGCCTATACAGGCTACACCACCAGATAGGCCTAGACTAGAGTGCTAAGGCAGCCGCAGAGAGTTTCGAGCCGAGGGCTATGCCTAGAGTTAGTAGGCTAGTAAGGAACAGGCATTTACTAGTAACCTGTAGAATTTATAGGGTTATCCTCTTGGTCTCATCCTGTATTATTGTTTTTTATAAATGAGCAACAAATAAAAAACAAAGTATTTCTAATTCGGCCTCCAGAATTAGTCAAATAGAAAGATCAAGACTATGGCAAATAAAATAAGAAAAAAAAGTTGACAAGTTTGCAGCACCATGCTAACCAGCCCAGAGACGGATTTAGTATAAGTAAGAAGGTGGGGTGCATCAGACAAGGTCTTCTGAAGGATCTTGAGTACTTGATATAGGATAAATAATAGACTACGGCTAAACTAGGCCTACTACCAGATAGGCCTAGAGTTAGGAGCTTGCAGGTGGTAAGGAACAGGCGTTTTCTAGTAACCTGTAGAATTTATTTCATTTGTATTAAATATTGTTTTTGATGAATGAGCAACAAATAAAAAATTACTAATTCGGCCTCCAGATTTACCCAAATCAAAAGATCAAGACTATGGAAAATAATATAAGAAAAAAAAGTTGACAAGTAGCACCAGCCCAGAGACGGCTTTGGTATAAGAAGGAGGTGGGGTGCATCAGGCAAGGTCTTCTGAAGGATCGATATAGTCTTGAGTACTTAAACCAGATGCTACTACTGCAGTGCTGTTGAAATTTAGTCCTTCAAGTAGCCCAAGGATGGAGGAAGATGTAAACATCAATATTTAGGCGTGCAGGTCATCTTCCGAGGTCAGGATATTTCCAGTCTTTTTATATACAGCTGTACACTTCTTACTAAACTGGTATAATGGTGTCGGGCTTTGAGACTGTTAATGCCACAAACACAAATATATCTTTAACGTAAATTTCTTCTTTGAAGTGATATTTTCAACTCTGTATAAGGCATATCTGGAGTGGAGGCATTAAATTGAACAAAAACACCCACTCCTTTAACAATGCCAACATTTTTTTAAAAAGTTGATAGTGCACTGTGCTGGTGTATTTCTTTAGTGTCTGTTTACGCACAGTACTTGGTTTTCAGTGATGACAATAGCCAATAGGGCCTACTCTCTGTATGGTGAAAACCAATAAACTAAATTCTTGAATTATTTCAATACAAAGTTTTTATTAAAATACTTGTCATGTCTAAATAAGTGTTCACAAAGAAGCCTGCTTTTCTGTCTTCCTGTAGACTTTATCTTTCTGCAGACAGTAAGACTTTATATTTGATTGTAGATCACACTCTTCAGTTCATTTACTGGTATATTTTTATCTCTTCACCAATCCTATTTCCCCATTCTAAATCATATACAGAACAGTATTTTAAAAATGTTTTCTATCACCTGTTTACATGTATTGTCTGTTAAACTATGTTTTCAAAACCTATTTTTTTACCCATAAACATTTCTTTTAAATATATTGTGTTGAGTTGAAAATTATTTTCAACTTTTGTGTATTATGTTGATTTCTGTTTGGTTAATTCTTGATTGTTAATTTTTAAGTATCTGTTTAATTTTATATAATGTGTATGTTTTATCTTGTGTATATACACAATTCAATGTTGCATTTATTTTTGTTAATTTTCATTCAAGTTTTTTCAAAATTATTTTGAGTGTTATTTGTTACATTAATATTTTGTATATTATTTTAATTTTTTTCCCTTTTTGTTTTGAATATTAGTTTGGAATTATTGTTTCTGGACATTATTTTCTGTTGTGTTATATACTAACATATTATTTACCCATTAACATTGTTTTTTTGTCAAGTCATATACAGTATTTCAAATATATTCCTTATCCATTAACACTGATTATCCATACTTATTCAAAAGAAGAGTGTCTTCATACTTCACTAATGTGACATTTAGTTGAGTTCCCTCGTGTACAGTTTCCTCTCTTGTCTATCAGGGATGTTATGATTGAATTCCCTCAACTGCAGTTTCTTCTCATCCTTCAGTGATGTATGATAATCAGTTGAGTTCCCTTAACTGCAGTTCTGTTGTCTTCCAGGGATGTTATGATTGAATTCCCTCAACTGCAGTTTCTTCTCATCCTTCAGTGATGTATGATAATCAGTTGAGTTCCCTTAACTGCAGTTCTGTTGTCTTCCAGTGATGTTATGATTGAATTACCTCAACTGCAGTTTCCTCTCATCCTTCAGTGATATATGATAAATCAGTTGAGTTCCCTTAACTGCAGTTCTGTTGTCTTCCAGTGATGTTATTATTGAATTCTCTCAACTGCAGTTTCCTCTCATCCTTCAGTGATGTATGATAATCAGTTAACTGCAGTTCTGTTGTCTTCCAGTGATGCTATGATTGAATTCCCTCAACTGCAGTTTCCTCTCATCTTTCAGTGATGTATGGTGATCAGTTGAGTTCCCTTTAACTGCAGTTCTGTTGTCTTCCAGTGATGTTATTATTGAATTCTCTCAACTGCAGTTTCCCCTCATCTTTCAGTGATATATGATAAATCAGTTGAGTTCCCTTGCAGTTCTGTTGTCTTTCAGTGATGTTATGATTGAATTCCCTCAACTGCATTTCCTCTCATCCTTCAGTGATGTATGATGATCAGTTGAGTTCCCTTAACTGTAGTTCTGTTGTCTTCCAGTGATGTTATTGAATTCTCTCAACTGCAGTTTCCTCTCATCCTTCAGTGATGTATGATAATCGGTTAACTGCAGTTCTGTTGTCTTCCAGTGATGCTATGATTGAATTCCCTCAACTGTAGTTTCTTCTCATCCTTCAGTGATGTATGGTGATCAGCTGAGTTCCCTTAACTGCAGATCTGTTGTGCTGTTCAAGTGATGCTATATGATTTAATTCCCCCAACTGCAGTTTTCTCTCATCCTTCAGAGTGATGTATGATAATCAGTTGAGTTCCTTTAACTGCAATTCTGTTGTCTTCCAGTGATGTATGATTCAGGGAACTGTAACTTTATCAGCCAAATCATTTCCATCAGCTTTTCTTAGTGCTACAATTTATTTTTTTATATATACTGTACTATATAAAAATATACAGTATTACAAATAATTTACCCAAAAAAAAAAGAAAAAAATACTGCAATATCCTGTTGTTATTCTAAAACTTTGAGTTAAGTGGTATAAAAATGTTTATTTGCCTGTATGGTACAGTGTGCGTTTCAAAATGTTTTTCCTTGATGTGATTTAAGAAAGAGGGCGCCATTATCAATATGCCTTATTTGATAATTTATTATCGTAGGATGAGATTGAAACAATGTCAAAATGTTTTTCCTTGATGTGATTTAAGAAAGAGGGCGCCATTATCAATATGCCTTATTTGATGATTTAGGATGAGATTGAAACAATGTTACGCTACCTACATATGCAATTATTGAACTAAAATTTATATAAAACTTATTGATATAAAAAATAATGTTGCGAGCAGAAATACTGTAGTAATCTGGTAAAAAAAACGTTTCTGTTAATTAAGGTACTACTGTACTAAATATTGACCGCAAGATCCTAGAAAGAGGGCGCTATTACTCATAAATATTCATGAAACATGTATTCGTTATCGTAAGGATTAGATTGTTATTAACTGAAACGATATTCCACTACCTACATGTACGGGATATTGAACTTAGTTAATTGATGCTTGTATTCATATTTATGGAAAAATGAATGTTATAAGTAAAAATATTTACCTTTAAAAAATAAAATTCTGTTTTCTTGTAATCCGCACAAGACTTGAAAAGATAGCGATTTCTCATAAGTATTCATGATTTGTAACGTGATACGATCAAAAGATCTTGTAAAGAGGGCGCTCTTCCTCATAAATATTCATGATTTGTTTAAAAATAATTTTTAATATTGCCACCGATTTAAAGGTGTAAGTTAAAATAAATAAATCATGCAATAATAATGTAACGTTACTTAATATTTTATGTAATATGCGAACACTAATGTTATTAACAGAATATTTCAACTAGTAACCTGATACGTTCAAAAGATATTGTAAAGAGTCCGCTATTACTCATAAATATTCATGATTTGTTGAAAAATTATTTGAAATATTGTTTAAACTGTTATTTACTTAAAAAATATTGTAATAATTGAATATTTGTTTATTTACATTAGGCCTAATGTTTTTGTTTAGGCCTATGTAATAGTAATCCAAGAATTTACCCAAAAAAATGTAATTTTAGGATTCCATTATGACACTAAAAATGTATGTAAAGTTTGTTGATATAGGTATTGTCCTGAACACGTGTTAAGCATACTTACCTGGCACAGGAGTGACTTTGATCAAGAAGGAAGTCCTCCCAGCGCGAGGCCATGGCATTGCACATTTACGCTGTGGTTGACCGTTGCGATTCCCTCAAATGTAGGGAACTCGGGTGTAAAATTTATGGTAGCGGGGGACTGCGTTCGCGCTAACCCCCAATTATGAACTAAAAGTAGAATTGTAGTATAAACACATTATAATTAATCTGATATTATGTGTTAGTATTTAGAACTTTGTAGTTTATGTTATTTGTATTTTTGTCTGTAAAATTGAAGCACCATTAACTGATAATGTGTGCCACCGATATAAAGATGATTCCTATAAATATATACTGTATGGCTTTACGTCGCTCTACCCGTTATGCAACGTATAGAACTACGAAAGTACGTCTTTTATTCACAGAATAATGTTGAGTATTCAGTATGGATAGTACAGTAGTATGCAATAATGTATAAAGGTTAAGAATAGAAATAGTGTTATTAAAGAGATTTAAAAAAAACAACGAGAAAATGTATAGAAATTATGAATTAATCCTCACACTTAAAAAATATTTATTGAATAAAGGTGGTGGTTAACCACAAAAAATACACCCCTTAAAAATTATACATATACAGTATATTCAGTAGGCCTACATAAAAAACTTTATTAAACATTTTCAATCCATACTGTACGATAGTTTTATCAATTACCTTTTTATTTTTGATATGTTTTTCTCCTTTTTTTAAAATTGATTTTTAGTTATACTGTACTCTCACATTGGGTGTGTAGATATTATACATTTATTTTCAAAATACAATGTTAGTTGTATTAATTATTTACTTTTACACACTCGCACCAGAGTGTTATTGACTGCCACCGATTTAAAGGTGCAAGTTCAAATAGATAAATGATGCAATAATAATGTAACGTTACTTAATATTTTATATAATACGCAAACACTAATGTCATTAGCAGAATATTTCATCTTGTAACGTGATACGATAAAACGATCTTGTAAAGAGGGCGCTCTTCCTCATAAATATTCATGATTTGTTTAAAAATATTTGAAATGTTGTTTAACTGTTTTTTCAGGAAAAATATTGTAACACTGTAATTGAATTTTTGTTTACTAAGATTAATGTTTTGTTTTATGTAATACAAGAATGTACAAAAAAAGTGAAATGGTAGGATACCATTATGACACTAAAAATGTATGTAAAGTTTTTTGACATAGGTATTGTCCTGAACACGTGTCAAGCATACTTACCTGGCACAGGAGTGACTTTGATCAAGAAGGAAGTCCTCCCAGCGCGAGGCCATGGCATTGCACATTTACGCTGTGGTTGACCGTTGCGATTCCCTCAAATGTAGGGAACTCGGGTGTAAAATTTATGGTAGCGGGGGACTGCGTTCGCGCTAACCCCCAATTATGAACTAAAAGTAGAAAGTGAATCGTTTTTATATGGTTTTTTAGTAACTGTGTTGTTTTAATTTTGTATGGAAGCACCATCTACGCATGTGTGCCACTGTTAAAAAAAAATGTTGATTCAAATTCAGTAAATATTATATTTGTATAAATGCAGTATTTGTAATACATTACGATATAAATTGTCTAGAGATGCATAGGCATGGGAAATTTACAAAATAGATAAAAATATATACATTTTTAGCTTTAGTTTTAAAGTTGTTACAAGTGTGCCATTTATTGGAATCTATATTCATTCTATTTTGGCAAATCGCACCGTTAGGTATTGTCTGACGTGTGGCGATGTTGTAAGAGTTTAATTCAATAAAGGTATGCTTAATTCGAGGTGGAGGCCGTCGTGGTTCAACGAAGGTAGGCCTAATTTTTCTTAAAATCCCTCATATTAAAATGTCCACTTTGGTATGATAATGAATACTAACCAGGGAAAGTGACATTAAATGTCCCTGTATCATTTCATATGTCTATACTTTATACAGTTGTACAGTATATAGGCCATGCCAAATTTCGTTTTTCTAATTGTTTTTTCCCTTTTATACAAATCATAGGAAGAATTTCTTTCCAAAAGGAATGAAGGAAAAATTACATTCTGAAATAGAAACTTGTGTTATACGTAACCAAATCTGAATATAAAGTATTCCATCTGGATCAAATAGATTGGAACACACATGTGCTTTCTTTGTTTTTGTGTGACAATGGCGACCAAGTACAATGATGCTTTAAGGTAAGTGGTTTAATAGTACAGGTTCTGTACTTTTATCAAACAATTAAAAATGCTCAGTTGGACTAATTTATTTATGATTATACTGTATTATGACTATTTATTTACTCTATTTAACTAATTGAGGGTGAGAAAGAACCTGTGGTCTATTTATTTATTGGTTCTCTAAATACGTTATGTATATACAGTACTACTGTATACAAATATTTTTGGTATTGATATATTTTTCGTCTGAGAGTGTACCACTATTATTTGTTCAATCGAAAGGTTTTAATACAAAAAAAATACACAAATACATACATTATTTTGAATCCTAAATGTAATTTAATTTTTGTCAATGTCAAATACTGTATAAACCAAGTGGAACATAAAAAACATTTAGAACATACTTTGGATGGTTTAAATAAATACTTGAAAACAAAAATATACATTTTATGAACATCCGAGCAGGATTATATGTACAGTAGGCTACATCTGTTTTACTAGAAAGCAACAAACTCGTAATTTGCACTGATGCTCTCGGGCATCATAGCTTCCGCCATCAACGGTAGTCATACTATAGTTGGTCAATGACCATATCTTGAGTACGCCCTCTAGCCAATCTAAATAAACTCATTGGAAGGATTGGGAACGCATGTTTTTGGTATATGCGTATATGTTGGTTACGCTCTTGCTTTGCATAACACGTTTTTCATGTGTAATCGAAGTCTAGGCCATTTAGTTGCCAACAACAGTTACAGTTTATTCGATTATGATAATTGCCTACACATTGACACACAACAACTGTACTTTATAAATACTGTACTTTGATAATCAAGTTACAAAATAAAAATAAAATGTTCTTATGAAATAAGATAATAATTATCTATTTCTAGCAACACGCATACAATATTATTTTCACCAATTCACCGTCTTTAATTGTAAACAGGCCAATTACATTAACATTGGCGTTATATGTTACGTAACGATGTTTTAAGTTGATGTTCTCGCACAAACGTTGATCTATGTGAAGCTTGGTTCCCACTAGAACGTAACGCATGGACGTAAACGCAACGCAAGCGTTTTAACCAATGACAAGCGAAGTTATAGACAGTTTAGCAATCACAAGCGAATAAGCCATCGCTTGTGATGGGTCAATTCACTTGCGTTACGCCCTTGTGTTGCGTCGCTAGTGGGAACCAGTACGCTTAATCAACGGGTTCTTGCCGCATGTGTTAACTTCCTCTATTCATTACCATTACAAGTCACTTTCAATGTCTTCCCTTGCATTTAAACACTTCTTTAACCCCATTAAGTTGAATTTCATTCTTTTGCAATTAAAGCCCATGACAGTCTGTAATGTTTGAGTTTGTATTTAAGAGTAGTCATTTATAAATGCCTTGATATTTGTTCCATTGATAATATACTTTCAAAATGTCTATTTGTATATGTGATACCTTTTGCATACTCTTTAATTATGAATAAATGGATCAGGTCGTCTCCCTTCCCCATTTATATACAACTCGTTAACACACTCAACTATTTCGCTTTTTTTTGATATGTTTGAATTTTGTTTCATTTGTCGTCGGGAATATAACACATAGTGCAATTTGGATTAACGTGTAGCCTACATTCCTGTCTAGAATAGCTGGTCTAAGTATATCATTAGATGGTTGGCATACTTGTAATGCTACTACTGATTTCTACAAATAGTTTGAGTTTTTTTTAGAACTACAATATTAACTAATGGTGTAATAATAGTTAATTCAGTTTTTTCAGTAATTTAATTTTGGGATCAATTCCGTTTTTAATATGGTAACTTGTCTATAGATCTCACGGATGTTAGGCCCATTTTAATCTATAAATGCCATATGGTGTAGGCCCTACGTGTACGCTCAATTGTCACGGAGGTACAATGCTATTCGGTGGGATGACATGAAGAACTACGTTATAATGTAGTAGTTATATTCTATGACCTAATATCTTATTTTAATTTTATTTATGGTCAATTATGTTTAATTCTAATATGATTTAGACTTTTTCTTAACATCAATAGTATAAAAGAGACAAATACATACAAATAGATAGAAAAGTATAGCAATACCATAATACATTGCAGTAGTTGTTTCTCTTTTGAGCATACATAAATACTCAAAATTAACTTAGTCTTATAGACCTTCCTAATAAATGTCAGGGTAAAACAATTGCTATTTTTAATATTTCTCTGTCCATCGATGTACCAGTCTGTCTATTGGTCCACTGTCTTTATGTCATGTCCTGTTCGCACGTTAGTCTGCCTGCCAATTATTGGTACCGTAATGTTGTAGGATTGATCTATTAATCTTCGTCTATTATTATAATTTAGCAACGCCTTGTCAATCTGTAATGTCAAAATAATATCCAACCAAAGTCTAATCTGTCCGTTTGTTTGTCAGTCAAACAGCAACATCATCAGCGGTCGACAGTCGCCGTGTTTATAGATGGGGACTTATTTAATCTTAACATTCGTTTAAACGCAATTCTAAAGTTATTGTTACATAGTGGATATATAAACGGATTCATTGCGGAGTTTATATAGCCTAACCAAATGGTGGAATAATAAAAATGTTCATTAACACAGTTTTCACAGAATGGAACGATCATAAAAACAACAAAATACGGTAACCAGCAAATAACAAAACATCCAACAATGGCTCCTAGTTGCTTCAAAGCTTTCTTTTCCTTGCTCAATGAAAATCGTTTTATCTTCCCGAGAGTTTCACCAGCAATCCCGGTTTGTAGACTCATCCCTATTTTCCTGGATAGTGACGCAGTTCTGGAAAATCCCGAACCGGCGTCTCCGTTAGAGCGTGGCACTAAAGATGGCCTACCCTGAATGTGTTTTTGCCGTGGGAACGAAGCCGATTTGGATTTCATACATTGTAACATTACGCTATTATGATTTTGAATACTAATCGCTTCCTCGTTCTCTTTGACGGTTTGCAACGCCATGTACGAAGACGCTTCGAACTGTTGGCTGCTGACAGTCCGACGTACCCGCCGTTTTTTGGGCGGGACTTTTGATTGCGTTTGTTGGCTCGTGTTTGTTTCTTCTTTCTTTGCATCCGTTGAAACGTACGTGTTATTGGTAAATTCCGGTGGTATATATTCCAAATTACTTGTACATCGTCGTAAGTGTAATTTCGGGGATGACAATCCATTTTGTAAAAATTGTTTTTCGTTTATGTTTTCATTGTCTGCTTCTGCACTGAGTTTTGACGTCATTTCTGATAAATCCATTTCAAAATTACTGTTTGAATCGACCTGATATCCATTCTCTTTTAAGTCATCATCATCTTCGATTTCTATTTCTGTCGATGTATGTCCCACGTGTTTCAATTTCAGTAATTCCTCTAATTGTTCACAGCCGTTGTGGTTTGGTCGGTTGATGGCGTTATTTTTCTTAGGAGTGTCGTTACAAATTGTCCCTTCTTTACTTGTACTCAGTGACTCGTATTCATAATCGAATTCGTCTCCAAATGATCCGCCCTGTGCGCTTGTTAAATCCAATTGTTGCGTAACAATACGTGCTTCTTCATCAATGCTTTTCTTTTTAAATCCATATGTTTTTCTTCCAACTGCTAACTCACTTCGTCTCCTAATCTCCCAATATATTCGTATGTATATATAGATCATAATAAACAGTGGGATGTAGAAATTGAACGCCGCAGTGATTATCTTAAAAATGAGATTGTTATAAAATTCAGTCTCGCATGTATCGCTAGCAATACTTCGCTGTCCATCCAGAAAAACTAAATGCCAAAATAAAATCGGTATAATCCACAAAGATGAAAAAATCCAAACAAATGATATCATGACGGAAGCCCGTTTTACCGTTCTTTTTCGAATATATCGTAACGGTGACGTAATTGACCAATAGCGGTCTAAACTTAGTATAAATAAATTAAAGATAGACGCTGTGCTACAGACATAATCAACCGATAACCACGCTTGACATACGGGTATTCCTAGGATCCATTTATCGCTAACAAATAGAAACATACTTAATGGCGTTACGATCATTCCTATCAACATGTCTGCCACTGCAAGACTCATTATAAAATAGTTACTGACTGTCTGTAAACGCTTTTCAGTTCTGATTGCGTGTATCACTAACGCGTTACCGATAAATGTTACAATACTGACGCATACCATAAACGTTGCGACCGGTATTACTATTGTTAAGGACATAGTAGTAGCGTCATTATCATTTGTAGTTGATGAGTTTGTACCGCTAGTTTCAATAGTTGCATCTCGTTGAACCGGATGTGAAAATTGCATTTGCGAAGAAAGTTGTTGATCCATTATATCCAACTAACAAAAAATCGTTAGAGCATCGCACCTTTCAACATCTGAAATCTGGAGAAAAGGAAAACTACATTAGGAAACATCTACATAATGTGAAACCAACAAGCTGTAAAAACATAAAAGTCAAAAATTAAATTAATAATTTATATTACAGTATTAATAATTTATGTTTAATTTACGATCTTTCTAATTTTGTTAACGCAACTGAAATCAAATCTGATATTTTATGAAACATTTAAAGGCAATCATCCGATAGATCACCACCTGTACGCAATTGATGCTTCCTTGCTAAAAATATACAGTAAGCATCACGCACTAAGCGCAGTAAAACACATTTGAATAGGGCTATACGCCTAAAAAAATATTTGGAAACACAGAAGTTGATGCAAACACGTATATGTTGCCTCGTGGCTGGTAGCTTCGCCAGCTTTGAGCGACATTGGTAGACGTCTTTTTTGACAAATTGGTAATATATTTTTTTAATGGCAGCCGTGGCTTAAAGCAATTAATAATCCTATCGAAGGCTTTGCTATTTTCTAATTCGTTTGTATTAGCAGCTAAAAAATGCTGATTTTTACCATACATAATTTGTATACTTCATCATTAGCAAGAAAAGTGATACTGCGCATCGTAACTGATTTCATTTTCTGCACGCAGCTGCAATGCGTATGCAAGTGATAGTTAATTTTGTTGATTTATACATTGATTAAAAACAATCCTTTCAAATAACGATTAAAATAACATGTATGTATGTTAGTAGTCATAAATTTGATAATCATCCCTCCAAGTAACACCTTTTTGGCACAACCAAGGGTCCGAGTTTGTCTCATATCCATGTCACAAGGGTGTGGAGAGAGTAGTTCTTTGTTAAAAAATTTCTATTTATCATACATTCCAATAATTATCGATCTATAGTTTCCCCTATGCTTCATAATTTTTGGGATTTTATTTGTGTTACACGAGCTTGTTGAAAATAAGCACTTTCTTATCAGTGGGGGATAGTTCAAATTACACAGTAAAATCTCTATTCTTTTGTACACAAATTTTGTAGAGAGGCATTTTAAAAAGCTATGAAAAATAAACGCTGTGGTAAAAAATGTTATCAGATGACTAAATATAGGTAATATAACTTGAATTTTACATTTCTGGTATTTTTATTCAACTTCAGATTTTTATTTTCATGATATAGCAAAAATTATCCACCATATATCCACCATCTTTTTTTCACCTTCTAGGGAGTAACTACCTAACTACTGAAAAACGTCTTCCTGGTTTTTATGACAGAATTTTGCAAAATTTTGTATTTGACCAGGAAAATTCATGTTTTTTCGTCATGATTTCTGTTACAAATATTTTATTTATGTACAATTAGCCAGATACTATACTTAAAATTCATGCCTGTACCTGAGCTTTAACATAACAATTCGTAAAATAATTTCAATTCAAAATTTTGATTTATTAGACAGTAGGCTACATTAAGTATTGCATAACCTTCAAAATAATTTGTATTAACTATAATACATGTTTAATATGTAAAACAAAATCCACGGTCATTTTAACGACAATGATGACTTGGCCTTTAGATAGTAATTATTCATTTCAAGTGGAAAACGTCACGAACACATTTGTTAACGACCAAAAAATGTTCATCTATAATTAATATAATAAAAAATTATACCTTATTTTCAAATCAAAATAGTTTTTAAATGTCTTGCAAATGTATAAACCGTCGAATAATACACTTATAGTACCTAACCTTTAGGCCTACGAGATAGAAACGGTTCCATTGTCAAGAGCTTGAACAAATATTCAGATACCTTTCGAATGAGAGGAGAGAATCGTAGAATATGTTCAAGATTCCTTGAGTTCTGTCCTCCCACTCCACAGTGTACATTATTTTTCGGTTCAGACGATGTTACCCGAGGCTTCGCGAAAACGTGCACCCATCTTGAAAATGGAAGAGTGTCAATATCTCTTCTATCAAATGCTAATCGACTTCTGAAACGTGCTCTGATTTTCTAAGAAAATGAGATGAAAGATCACGTTCGACTAACATAAATGAACCCAGTAATAGTACCAAATCATAATTGACCAGGTATATGTGATGTGAATACTTCGTATACCATTTCAGGACGTATTCATTTGTGCATACATATATATATATATAATATATTCAAGATTGTTTCTAATCAAACACAACATTTTTACTATCATTGAATACTTTTATGTAAATTAGGTTAGATTTATCATATCCCGTGTACATGTAATGCATGTTATTTCAGCAGTCTTTTTAAAATTTGCTCGACACCATAGAAATGATTTCGGAACAAATGCGAACGCAAGTGTCGTTAAGCGCAACGTGGCTCAAATCTCGGCATGGTGTAAACACAGCTTTACCTATATACTTTTTGTACATGGTGTAAAGTTGGGGATTATTTACTTTAATATATACGCCCCTTGGAGACACGATCTGTGTAATGTGCCTCTATCGTAACATTGTAGAAACCGTAGGTCTAGAAGATGTTTGACCTGTTGAACTAGTGATATTAATTTCTCGCCAATGTAATTGATATCAGGTATTTTTATACACAGTGTTCATATTTCAGATCGAGTCCATGTTTCACCGGTGGACCAAATCCATATGTTGATATTCTTAGACCTCAGCAGTATAGGAATTTAATTAAACTGAACCATATCCATATATCCAAGACAAACCACACGTTAATTTACCCGTAACAACGCTGTATAGGAAATTAAGGAAGATATAGTTTTGACCCACGCATGTTGTCGAGCATCCATGGAGAAAAAACTGTGCATGTTGAAAAAAATACTTAAATAATTATACTTCTTATTTTGTCGTTTCATATTTTCTCCTTGCTGTGATTTATATTTAGAATAGACTAATCTTTGCGTATTATGGTATTACAGTGTTAATTACGAAACGAAAACGCCATTTGTAATATAATAAGCGTAATTTAAGTGACGTGCACGTTGATCGTAATCCACCGCCGATATAAATGTTGTGATCATGTCACTAAATCATCAAACGTACGCCATTGTCGAACAATAATAAACCTAAATGATTGATCTCTATCCGGAAATGTTTTATTTAGTGATCAATCCAATACTTGACAATGGAGAATAGTATCCATACTTCCACATGGTGAACTGTTTTCTCGTGCTTAATTATTGCCATGCGTACGTTTTTACTAATTTGTTGAGATCACCTCAATTAATCAATCATCATAAAACATTGTTAACATTTTGGTAACTAGAGTATACAAGAAATATTTACCGGTTGCAATAATAACATTCTTACCAAATTTCGAGTTTCGTTAAAAATACTGCACTGCTTTTACCGTCGCGTAATGCTATACCGTGAATTTCCCACGTGCTGCGCCATTTACGCGCGTACCAAGGTCGTACCACTTTCAAGGTCGTACCACTTGCTAATAATATTAGCATATGCTATAAGAAAAAGGACTGTTCTTTATGAGGCTTCGACGAAAGTTACGACGGTACTGATTGATACAAATCGTGAACATTAATCACCCGTTTCCCTGGCATTATAATTAATGTAAATTTAAACATCTATCTAAATTTGGTATATAGATGATTTGAAATAAAAAAAATGTTTATATTATATGAATTCTGCGTCTAAATTGAGGAAAAATTTTACAGAAAAACAAACACAAAAAGATAGAATACTTTACAAAGATTCCAAACAAATTTCACATTTAAAAAACACATTAAATTTGCTGAAATCGCTGAAAAATAATGAAAAAAATAGGATGATTTTGAATCCATAAATGTATGCAAGACAAAACAATACAATTTATTCCCTCTACAAAAGTTGTAAAAAGATAAATTTTTCGACCAATTTAAGAAACCAATTTTTAAAAAAGAACATACTTCTTATATATTCACTGCCCACAACCTATAAATAGAAGATAGAATAATAGTAGGTAACGCCTATCTACAGGCGATCGGGCATTCGGTCAAGGTTAGTTTATCATGTTACAGCTGCGCGCACCTTAAGATATCATAAATACATAGAATAAATGATATTATCATACTTTATTATTAATCTCCCATTTTTATCTTTAAATTGAGACTGATATTCTCTGATATCATACGCTTCCGGAAAATATCGATCCATTAATTTTTTTTTAAATAACACGTGATCAAGAGGTTTTTTTGTGGTGAAATAACGCATATACTCACCGATTATGAAAAATTTCTGGAATTTCTTTAAAATATTCCTTTTTTATTAAGAATTCATTTTAAAACATAATAGTAAATTGATGGTAACTTACGTTAGAACATGGTACGAACACTGTTAACTCATTCAGCGAAATTAATCAGTTGGTTGTTGTTTCCGAATATTGAACCAGGATTTTGAATCCGCTTGAATCAAAACAGTTTATTTTGAAAAACGTTCATTTCATTCAACGAATTATATTTAATTCAGCATTCAAGGAATAAAATAAAATTTTCAGCGAAGAATAAGTAAACTGAAACCCATTAGGACATAATGAGTTTTATTATAGAGTAGACCCCAATTAAACCGTTGGTGCCATTTTAAAAGAAATGTAATTAATTCGGTACATCATTATGGCTAATTATCTTGGATTAATTTGACTTATTGAAACCCTGATTACTCGTTTATTCATTCATTCAGTTGGTCATTAAACGCAAAAAATGTAATTAGAAGCCCTAAAGGTACGTTCAGACGAGCGTATCTTGCGAGGCGCGGTATAATTTGAATCATAACTTGTGAGGGGTGTTTTTAGTTGTCTGCGCCACTCCAAGTGCATAGTACTTGGCAGTTAAAAATGATAACGATCATAATGCCGCCAGCAGTAATGTCCTCGACGTTGTCGACACAAACACAATTAGTCTTCACCAGTATCCTCATTATACTCATTATGATCATTACCACAATCAGTCGTCATCATGACCATGGACATATAAAATCACCCACCCCTGCCACCTGATCGTCATAAGGTTTAAACTGGGTCCACATGGCGCTTTAATTTGGTGTTTTACGAGGAGATGCCAACTTGGCTTTCTTCAAATAATAATAGTACAGTACGTGCGCACATCGGCCTTTTGCGTCGCTGATATCTTAAACCATTTTGTCATCTAAAGACCTTCTATTATATTACTACTGAACAAAAAAAAATGTAATTTGCCCTAGGAAAATTATTGTAGACTAGACTAAACAATTTTGAAAGGTGTATCGTGCGATGACTTACCATTTTCGTTGCAGACGTGTCCACACCAGTGCGCAGATGATATATATTGACAAGTGCTCGCGTCATTAAAACTTGATTACAAAATGTAGTCGTACGTTGAACGAGGAGGACTGAATTACTACTATCAAAAGACTAATCGAATTTCATGATTTCAGATCAAGAATGTTTTCAAATTTCAAAAGGCAATTATCGCTAACAAAACCCCACTGCAACGCAACGGAAATAACAGTTCCTACCCATGAAAAGTAATTTGTGAAGTATTTTGAGATTCGAGTTTGTTGTATTCTAAAAATAATAACCCGAGGTGGACTTAGCCAGGGGATATATTTTGAAGGTGTGTTGTTCAGGAAGGATATTTACCTACACGCGAGAGGTCTTTCTCCGGTTATTTCTCTAACATTGACCCTATAGTCATCCGCTCCACCCTTGAAAACGTTTGAATAATTGCTGTTGAATGGAAGATGCGATTCCCGTGGTGACAGAAAGCACCTTTCACTTTCATAAAAAAAAGTGGGTGCGCGCGTCACACTCCTACAAATTCATATTATACTAATCACTTTGTAGACCTACATGCTGAATACAATTTAATTCATACATTCGGCTTTATACGAATATAGGTTATTTGGCCATGTTCGGATTCTATAGTCTGACATTAATTAGACAATTATGTGATATAATTGATACATTAATGTTGATGCGCGCACAAAGATGAATATAGTATATTATGTCGATAATGACGTCGTTAATATCACCAATGGGACCGGAAATAAAATATCGATAGTAATAGAAAATTCGAGTAAATGAAATTCAATTTTATATTAATATTTCAACTCTTCTAAGTGACATATTGATCCAGTTGTTTATCTTTTTTTTTAATTATCAGTTTGACATCAGTACTTCGACACATATTTCTCGAATTAGTTTAATAACTGTATTGAAATATAGATAATCTGGGGCGATAAACATCGGCTATTATGACATTTTAATTTAAAAAAAATTAAATAGATGTCTTCACTGCAGTTATTTATTACTAGATTTGTTTTTACAGTTTCAAGGAAAAGTACAATTTATACTCGTTCTCTAAACTATAGACATTAATCTCGTACGTAAAAAACCATGAGGAAACTATTCCTTCATGTTTAAACTTGCATTGCTTTTGTACTACTGTAGTGTTAGGTTTCCCAACGTTTCAAATAAATTAGAATATACACCTAATTCAATCACCGTCAGAGAATTGCATTTGCTCTTCTCTATAATAAAATAAATTAAAATTAATAAAATTGCTTTTTCCAATATGATATTCTTACATTTTGCAACAGTGACGTATTGTTATGCAATTATACCAATATGACGTTCCTTTAGGCCTATTGATATTATGAAGAAATGCGGATTTAGAAGTAGGCCTACTGTATTAGCCAAGTGGTACCGTTCATCATCATCATCATCATCATCATCATTTGAAACCGCATGCCAAATTGTGTGAATCTACTTTCGTAGTGCGTTTTTCACGCTTCCCTGGTTTTATGCACAACGCAGTTTCGCGTACCCAGGCCAAGTGTTAATATAATAGAACAATTACTTCCTTAAACTTATTCATCGAGGTGTATGATATGTAAGTGCGAGATGTTTCTGCATTCTTTTCTATTAATTACTGTGTAACGGAAATGTATAATTTGGTAAAAATACGATGTAATGAGCTTCATTAGTTTATCCACATGAGACCAGTGTTGAAAGCTCACCTGGGGGTTAGAACATATTAATATGCAGCAACTGCTGGTACCAAGGTACCTGAATTTTATTGTGAATTCCAGGCAGGAAATGGACAATACCTCCGGGAAATGGAGTATGTATTCTATAGACATTAGTTCCATTGGTTGAAATAATATTAATGCGAAGTGATATGAGAATTGACGGTGTATGACGCACCTATTATTAATGTCATAATTAAATACATTTAGTGAGACGCTCAGACTATCGAATCGATATGAAAAGAGCTTTCGTAACTATGATTTATACGACACTTTAACAAGATTTAAAATAACATATAACCGACCAGTGATAATGCTTAAAATAAATATAAGAGAAAAGAAAAAAAATATCATGACATCATAGTAAGAAACACATAATAAATGTTTCATGTTTAAGTAATTAAAAAAAAAATATTCGTATGAAAACAACATTGATAAACACATCATTTGAGAAAGAACAACACTTTTTGTATATTCTCTTAGTTATAAAGGTAATATCTTAATTCGATTAATATATTTTAATTACTGTAGTTTAATTAACAAGCACTCGAAAAATTCCTTGTGCCAAAATTGAATGAGAGACCTTTACAATATTGATATGAACCCATTCATTTAGATCATAAACTTAGCGTAATGTTCTGTGCACCAAGACAAATACGACAGGTGTAGTGCGGAGCACAGGTGTTCACGACGACAGGTAAATTGAGGAAGAGTAGTACATGTTTAATTAGATTCACCTGATGGGTTTTAATAGATATTTGCCGTCAAACTCTTATATTTCAATACAAAAAACAGCATGACTCTGATAATAAGATTAAACCGATGGTTCTTTCATTCAGGACTACTTTCCATAGGAACATTTCCGGAGCTATCAAACCAAATTGGAATTGGCCATGACGGCAAAGTCAGACAGTGTCGTACAACGGGGCCCGACGAAACGTCTTGACACGTCGGTGCTTTCTGAGTTGAATTCCGACGAGACGAGTCATCTTGAGATAGCGTCGGACGTAGTTTTTAGGTTGTCGCGAGAACTTTAAACATGTTTAATTTTCTACCGACGAGACTACTCGTCGGGCCCGACACAGAAACCAAAACGCACTTAATCGTCCATACTCCATAAAAGCGGTGTTTTATTATTTAGAGATGTATTATTTATGGTATAGTCCTATGCATTAATTTCAATTTAATAAGAGATACATTAATCAACTAAACACCAAAAAAAACATACAAAGTAAAACAAATGGCGGTAGGATTGAAGAAGATCAAATTCAATTAGTCAAATATCACTCATTTATAATAATTGTTACACGTGTTACGGTATCGTTTATTAGTGGTTGGTATATTTTCGATTTACGTACGATTCGTGGATAATCAATTAAGATATCTTGTTTGTCCCTGGCGTCCTTCATTGTTGTTATCTTACTTAAGTGGGAAAACGAAATTAATAAGAATGGTCATATGATTGTCTTTGCTCTTCAAAAGTAGGTCAACAAAGTAGACCAGATCGATGTAACTATGTTATGTACTGGTTTCTTGAGGCTAAATAAACCACATTGGTTACCAGTTTGGAAACATGATAGTTCATGCAATTTTAATGTTATTAAAATTCAGTTCCTATCACCCGGAACCAAAAAAATCATCCCACGGTGGCACCACCTTTGCACGCGCGCGTAACTCTTAGCTTACCATGCACGTCACTGACGAAACGATTATAATGTGTAATGAAACAATAGATCTCGGACAATTGTTGTCTTTTATTTTGTTGATATTGAAGAATGTAATCAAAAAGCTCGTTTCCTACAGAGCAAGTAATGTGCCCAATCACAAGCGGATGATCCGTCGCTTGTCATTATTTAAATTACTTGCGTTAGGCGTACGTACGTGGAAATCAAGCTTAAGGTAGATCCTCGAAATGTAAACAAGAGGGTATACTGTTTCAGGTATATTTTTTTAAAGATTACGTTTGTCAGTATCCTACTTACAGTAACTCTCAATTGATTTATTAGGTCTAATTTTCAAAATGGGATAGGGTGGATTTTGCTTGCTTTGCTATCCATCGTGCACTTGACATTGATTTTGAATCGCGTGCAATCTTTGACATTTACAATGTTTTACCTGAAATAATTTTGCTTTCTGTGTCAATCAAGTGGCTTATACAAATGTTTTAAATAACATTTATTTGAAGGATGTCATCTGTTAGATGTTTCTACTGTAGTGTTATAATTGCCAAACAGGTGCCACAAGTCACTCGTTTTATTCAAGTTCGTTGTTTCATTTCGTGCACTTTTTAAGCTAAGCATTTCCATTTTTCTACTTCCAATTCATTCAGGTGCTTTAATGCACATTCAGATTTTTAAAATACAATGTAACCTGTTACTATGTCAAATAAAAGACAAATGATTTTTATGCTTATGTCGAATCCAACCTAAACTTGATTCGTATAAGCCCAACCAGCTTGGGATTCCCTTATATAACATTTTCTGAGTTCGATTCTGGAACTAGTTTCCGGAAACAATATTCCAAAAACGGTAATCCGAAAATTAATTCCGCAAACGGTATTACGCAATCGGTATTCCGCAAACGGTATTCCGAAACTATGTAAACAAATATTCCGAAAACGGTACGGTATTCCGGAAACGGTACGGTATTCCGGAAACGGTACGGTATTCCGGAAAAGGTAATCAAAGTTTTTTCAGTGCCAGATAAATTGATGGATGTTTAAGAGCGGAAATTCTGTAGTTACTGTATACAACAGTGGTTACTTTCTACCGTTATGCAACTAGATAGATCAGTCACAAATACTCGATTAGATGACTGATTGTCAACATCTTATAATAGATATGAAATATTCTTAATTAATACATCATTAAAACATTCCGTTTCTCCGTAGTTCTAATTAATACAATACGTGTAGTGAAATCAAATTTGTAAATATTATATAAACAAATTAGGCTTACCTCGGTTTGGTTTATGGCAATACGACAAGTATGATTAAGTCCCATGTTTATCACAGGTACTGTATTTATGTTTAATCGAGGTAATGATGATCAAGACGCATCAAACAGAAATCTGATTTTTCTCTTGTCTTCAGCGGCTATATACATTGTGACAGATGATCATCTGCCAGCAACCCGTAGGCAAATGAACCTTGGAAGTAAATTGCAATATAAATTGGTTTCTAACGAGTGCGTTAAATGGCATAAAACGCTTTCCGTAGATTGAGTACTCTGGTAGGCGGGTCGAGTTTTTGCCAATTAGCGTGTTTTCCGATATCATTAGATCAGGAGACGGCTTAAGCGGTTAAAGCATGTGACCCAATATCATTCTTACTCCACTGTTCGCCTCCGAGCTCATAATAACTACAGAAATATGATACTACGGTACTTATAACGTGCACACCTTGATTGTCAAGCCCAGTAAATAATTTAAAGAAAACGCCTCACTGACAAATAAAAATCGGAATAAACATTTCACCGCATGGCAAATGTTCAATGCCACGATGAAACACATTAAATATTCCATGGTTTTGAGTAGAATTTTGAGTTTAAGTTTCACAGAATAATTGCTGTGACGTCACGCGATACTGTATTTTGACGTAAACAATTTTTAAGATGTTCTAATTATCGTTTTCAAAAAGTGCATTAGGCTATGTTCTAAGAATATTTGTCCTTACAAATAAAATTACCATTAATAGATTAATTCGAAAACCTATTTATTGCTATATTTTAGTAAATGTCAAAGGCAGGAGTCGCAAACAGTATAAAGCGTACCAAAAGTATCTATGCATATCAACTCTGTATCCCTCCGTGATGTCAAACTAAAGAAATGTCATGCACTCCATGATGATGAGAGTAAAATGCACGTGCGTGATATATGGTACGCCTTTAAGTGACGAAAAATCAACGACAATCGATAGCTACTCCTACATGCGTTACATTCTAAACGGGCTAGTTGAAACTTAATATAATTGAAATGAAATACATTTAATTAGACTTTAAACTCATGTGTTTAGGATCTCACCAAAGGAAAAAACCGATAATAGTAAATTTATTTTGTAAAGACGAACAAAAATAAGGTGAAGGAGGTTAAATGCTCCCTTGAGACTAGGCCTAGATAAGTTTTGTTCGGAGATTTGTTAGCAATTGAGTATTTTATCATATAATTTATGCCTTAAATAAAAAGAGGATTCAGTTTGTATACTTTACAGTGCTTTACACAATTTACAATATGATTTACGTTACAATGTATGCCTATACTGTTATGTGTTACGCAATCGTGAACAAAAAATGAAATATAACAGTGACCTTTGACTGTGTATTAACATTCGTTTAAATGTATGTAAAGCAGTTTAGTGACCAGACGACATGAAATACTTGAGTTTGAGTGAATCAAATGTGTTTGATTGATTTTCAGATCAAAAGCATTTCACATCGATTATATGTCTTCGTTTGAAGACATATGACACATAATAGTTTCAACTGCGTAAAACTATGCGAAAGTTCATGACCATATATATAAAATAAGTTTACCACAAATGAATTTACATTTCGTTTTTTAATGGTGAATGTATGTATATTTCGCACTATCGTTACTACTGACAGCCCTATAATATAATAACTTGTATTTCTCAGCCTATTAAATTGCAATTCTGTTATTTAGAATACTGTTGATGTATGTGGTACTTACATTGTACACAGATGTTCGTTTATCTTTCTCGATTATTGACTTTTTATTAAACAAACATAATTGGTTAGGAGAACATGCTGTTAATGCTTTGTTGTTAATAAAAATGTACAAAAGACGATTTTTTTTGGCATTTCTACCTTTAACCTCAGATAATAACCTGTTTCTATTGCTCCCAAGTCAAGAAGCAACAATTCTTTTTCTCCATTTTAAACCATTAAATCTACAGTACCACTGCACCATATTTAGACACGCACGCACCAGATAGGAGTGTGTCATGCACATTTTCAAATATACCGTGGACGCTGATTAATATACGTTTTTTAGTAGGCCTATCAGTTTCGTTTGTGATTAATTAATAAGAGAAATGTTTATAACGTTGTTTATTTTGTTGCATTATTTTAGGTTACCGTACAGCATACATGTAGTTTGCCAAAGATACCAGAGTGGTTTTCAAAAACAACATTTTTGTTTTCATTCAAAGTACATTACTGCTCAGAACAACATATGATGACGCACGTAAGATTTAAAGATGAGTTATTACAAATTTGAGCAAGCGTAATTAATGATTATAAATATGGTATTCAGCTCATTGTTAAACATAGTTGTAATAACAAGGACGGATTCGGATCTTTCATTAGGACTGTTTTTCATTCATTCTGCTTTTATTCAATATTTCTCTTTGCAGTATATATAAAATAAAACTGAATTGCGAGAGATTTACATATAAAATTGGTACAAGCTTTCAAACATCAAAATTTACAACATTAAAAAGTTAAAAAGTTAAAAAAAGTATTTTAAAAAGGAGATATTACACATGGAAAAAACTGATGGAAGTACTTTTTGCTGACCTTTTGGTTATAAATGGTTTATTCAGTTTGTAAATGGTCAGAAGTCGCATGTTTTAGGTGAGATGCAGTGTGTTTTACCCTTGCTATATTAAACATGAAGATAATACAGTAGTAACATAGTACATATTGACTTACTGATTCGAATGCATTTAAAGAATAAGTTAATTTATTTCCCCCCAAACTCTGTTTGGGGGGGGGGGGGGGGGGTGGAGTTTAAAATGTTGATGTGTAACGAAAAGCAAGCAAAAGCTACTGTGCATTATATTTATTTTAGTTATGTTAGAAGAACACATAACCTCGCAAAATGATGTACATAAAGTATAAATCAAATTACCAAAGGCCTGATTATATTTAAATAAAATCCTCGAAAGATGAATGATCAATGAATAAAGCTCTTTCAACACTCTCAAACTAGTTTGACAAAAAAAGTACAATGTGCCCAAATATGGTAGTGATATGATCGTGTCATAATCATCGTGTCCATGGGCACATCACATTCTTTTCACATAAAATTAGACAGAGCTTTACACTTGCTTGCCACTATAAGACGCAATACATGACCATGAAAGAAAGTTGGTCATCCCAAAACTATAAACAAAAACAATAAAAAAGAAAACCATTGGATCCGATCATTTTAAAGCCACATAAAATAGATGCAATGCAACTTATGGGGCTAACCCTACTCCCTCAGCATGAACTCATTACGCAAAATCCCTCAAGTATCCACAAAATTGTTTCGAGTTAAACTCTTCAATTTTCATTTACTTAAACTTGAATAGTGTTCATTTATACCAAATTCAATAACACCGGGTTTGAAACTCGAGACAATTGAGATGGCAACAAGCACCCACTGAGCCGCAGAGTAAACCGTTTTGAAGCGATTTTAGTTGATTTCGTTCAGTAGTTTTTCCTGTATTGAAAGTATCTAGTTCACGTAGGAGTAAACGCAACATAATAGTCATGTATATACGAAAGTAAATTAAATCACCTGAAGCGAGTTTGTAAACCAAATGAAATAAACAGAATATCCATGTACAGCAGGTAGCACGCCCGACCTTTCTTCTCATACCCAGAGAAGCCTAATTTGCCATCAGACTATACCTGATAATTTGTTAACATTGCTCCAAAGAGGAGTCCTTATTCGGATGGGAAGACCGACAATATTTCTGCATCATTTCGAATTATTATTTTATTACCAATTGACCACCCTAAGAACCGACCGCCGGGCACTTGCGTGTGCATAGGCCTATCATATCCTATATTTATAGTTAAACATGCAAAAAGTAATTCAACACAACAAATCTAAATATTAATCTCACAAACCACTACTAAATCGTAAAAGTGGACTAAGCCCATAGTAAGTGGGTACCCAATCCAAAGGGAACCAATTATTACATGTTCAGGACACATCATGATACTGTGAAGCTTTTGATATGTTCTGATTCTCTCAGAATGACTTTCAACTCGACAACAGCGAAAATGCGTCGTGAAACGAAAGATAGGTCTATAACGGATAGACGTCGTCAACAACTTTAAAATCCTCTACTAATGATGTCAACACAAACGAAGAATTATGTAAATATGAATAGAAATGAATAATGTCAGTAACCGAATAATTATCAAATTGAAAATAACAATTTAGTAAATAATTATCAAATTGAAAATAACAATTTAGTAATTATAATCATCAACCCACGCAGCTAAAATACGGTAGTCGTTAATAAAGTAATTCTCAGAAAAACACTTGAAATTAAAAAATAGAACAATGGCACGTGTTCTGCTACTGCCAATGTCCTTTGGGAAAAAAAATATTCACAGTTCAACGTGATAAAAAAAAACCTTTATTTTATAAATAATCCAGACCCCTGCGGGGACAATGGAATGTCTTTTGGTAATGACAATGTCCTTTTTAACCGAAAATGTTTATTTAAAATATCAAATGGAAAAAAATATTAGAAACCCAAATCACAATTTTCACGCGATAACATTTTTTTTTATATAAAGAAAAACCAGACCCGTATGCGGACAATTCCATGGCTGTAAACAAACATACGTTTAATTTTACATTTACATTTAATCAACTATAAAGAGTTGAAACCAAAAACAAACAAATGTGTATCGCTTAGGCCTATACCAAATATTATAAAAATAACCAGACCCTACGGGATCGAGATAACACTCACCCAACCTACAGCTATCGTTCATAAACTAAGTATATGGTATACAAACATTATATCAAGCAATCGTTTTACTTCACATTGTATTTGAATATAATAATCGTATTGAAACCCGATAAATTAATGAAACTGGTTTACCATGAAGAGAAATAATAATACATGATATAAGGTAAATGATATTACTTTAATTTCATAATATTGAATAATTAATGGGAATAGTAGTAGAGAAATAGTATTTACAAGGTCGTGTTTCATAATTTAGTTCATAAATCGATTTTTCCCGACTTGTGGCCTTCATTAGCCAAAGTATGTAATAAGCTAGAATGCGATCGCGTAATTTTTATGTGTAATTTTCCAACATTATGTCTAGTGTAAACCAGTCTTTAAGTAGTAACGACGTAGTCTGAACCAACATTTAGTTTACATATCTGAACGCGTAACACACGTAATTTGACCATTTTTTTTAGAGTGGGAACCAAGCATGCGTAACTATGACCCGTGAAAACTGCTTTAATGTGAACCATTCCTAATGACAGTCACGCATGGTCAAGATGTGTTTATCAATCACGCCCACCATACTTGATTGCGCAGAAAATAGAAAGTTGATTGTCTGGATCATATCATCTATACAGTCAGTGAACCATACCAATACTAATCCTATAGGTTTTATGTTGTCCATCGGCTGTCGGGCCGAGGATTACAAAAGAGAAACATGAATTTACTTCACTTTACGAACACTTTATCCTGATAAGCTATCTATGATGTTGGAATACGAGGTTTTCACTTTCTTTAATAGTTTTCCTTTAGAGTTTAAAGCTACTTTTAGAAAATTATAGCTAAAAAGAAATAACACTTTATGTGAACATTTTCCAAAAATATCGAATCAGACGTGGACATGATTAACAGTAATTTATATTTTTGGTAATTTCCAAGAGACTTTGCTGCTGCTCGGCATAGAATGAAATTGTCTTAAAATATCACATGCATTGACGAAAGTTAATCAATATTAACATTCAATAAGTATGAAAATACTATAGTCCTACAGAGGAGTAGCTAAACAATCGATTCAATTGTCAAATGTCCTCTTATAGTATCACAAATCTTACAGCGAATTTGAGAGCTTTAAATACTAAAAAACCTAGGCCTACTGACAAAACAAGAGATAATACAAAACAGACCAGAAAACTCACCATTTATCTTTTTCCATGTACAGCTATGACGATCCGATCATATAGCGTCCAGTCGTTTCAACGTCTGAAAAAGTCGCCGGTGCGCTCCGCCATCAATACGTAACAAATTCGCTTCTGTTATTTTCAGTAATTAGCCCTGTGCAATTGGATTCCACGCCGAATATTCCTATCGTAAAGCTCCACTGACCCTCGTAATGAGACACCTATATAGAGAGGTAAAACGAGAAAGTTATGTAAAGACATAGTAATACTAAATAGGTAGTTTGACGACGAGTATAACAGCCGGCATCAAGTCATGTTTAATTGAACGACTGCATCTCTAACAAGAGAAATTTTATAATTAATTATAGGATAAATAGGATAAATATCTAATACTGGTAACGAATATGTGTGATTTCATATTGACCTTCAAATTAGGATGCATACTTATAAGATAGATAATTATGTATCTGTTACTGGTAGTAACAGATAGTACATTCAACTTATTTTGAAAAAGAAGTGGAAACGTGGAAATTTTGTGTGTGTTAAATCCGCCCTCAACCTCACCACAGTGCCCTCAAACGTCACAACTTACCAGGTTATTGAATGCTGGTCTACTTTCCCAAGTTTAGTTGATTGAGATTATAGTTTTCTAGAATTGATCAAGTACAGACAATGGACTATATATAGTTTTGAAGGCAATGACATAGGACTCCACTCTATATACTCGTTTATTGCAATTGTTGTTAAATGTTAAATAGATTTAATTGGATTAACGTTGCCTTACAATGTATTGCACATCTTTATAAATACTGTGGCCTTTGTTTTCCTGATTTGTTTGATTCAGTACAAAGATCTTTTAATCACAACGAGTCAATTCTCCAGACTATTATCATCGTTTTAATAATATTGTAAGAGGAATTATTACTTAGACCCCTTTTCTATTATTTGTATGATAGTGTAGGTTTATGTTAATCGCATTAGGTGCACTTAAACAATTCGTAATAGTATAGAGAGAATTATTTTTTCTGTGACCATCGGAGGTCTCAAAAGTATAAAACTAGGTCCTATATTTAACCCAATCCATGACATACGGTAGCTTGACTCCATCAGCGTACTTTTCCAAGATCAGTAGCTTAAATCACTTTAGATGTTGTATTGCGATGGCATTACCAACATCTTACTATAAGTAAGCACTTAGTCCTACATATCTATTTACAATAAATCATCCGAGTATTTAACATTGATCGTCGGCTTCCATACCATCACATAAATATATACCATTTTACAACGTAACCTGAACACTGCGCTGTAGCCTTTTGCTAGCACTTTTTGTGATATCTCGTAAATAATACGGTAAATCGACGTTGAAAGGATCTTCATCTGTTAACGTGCCGAGTTCTTCTTCGGTTTAATACCTAATCCGTAAATATTTACATAGGCCTGAAATGGTATTCATACGTACGAAGCATGGGCTTCAAGTGGTACCGTATTTCCCACCATGCACTGTTCCATGAATCTATGCTGCCAAAACACCCCAAACTTCTTTAACTCAATACCACGGAGACCGAATAATTTACGGAAGCGCGAAAATCGGCTGAAGAAAAAATTGCCATGGAAAAGTTCAAACACGGCACGAAAGAGACAGGAGATTTTATTTATGAAAAATAGTGCGACTGCGAAATACAGTATTTGACGTAATCATGTACTTAGGAAGTTTTGGTATTCATCTAATGGTTGAAGAAGTGTATAAATTGATATTTAATTATTTTAGTGTTGAGACTTAAAAACGATTGACGATTTGAGAACACGTATCATCTTGATAAATAGCAAAATAGTGTCCTCATTAACCGGTTGATCGATGCATACGTGGATATTACGCTGCAACTACATCGCTTAATGACCTTTGAACTTATATACATATCAATTATTAAATGACATTTGTTAGAAGTAAGATGGTCGGAGTGTTCAAATTTTGATGTTGAGTAATTCATCAATATTCGACAAACCAGGGAAGAGTCATTTCACTATTTCCTGGCCGCACGCGTTGAAAAGATGGTACAGGATTTGTACGCGCGCGTTGACTTCCTGTCTTGATGAACTACCGGTAATTAGGAGACTTTTTATGATTTGTGAAATACTATATCTCATACTGTACATCGTTGAACTTCTGACTAAAAACTACATTCATTAAGATTCATTTATGTATTTTTTGACAAATTGTTTAACCTCGAGTACAGACTCGTAATAATTTATGAAATTTAATAAACTAAAAACTACATTTAATAGAATTAATTTTAAATATTTTTTTGTCGAAAGCAAAGCATTCCAATTTACTCTTCGTATGTGCCTAGAAAAATAAAAAGATAATTTAGAAAAACTATTTAAGTCACATAATGCCCTAAGAGAAAAACAATCTGCACGTTCACTCGTGGTACAATCTGAGTCATAGATCCTTACATAAAGAACACCCTTAAAATGATACCAAACCTACTATTAATGAAATGGTACAATAAGCTACTGTATACACATACGATATAACATCTAACCATATAAACAAACATTTGAAGCCCGACTTTTATATCTTAATTACTGTATGACCCTTCGGTCATTAAGCAACTTTAAACATTGGACACAAGCAAGAAATCATTTTTATAAGAAATCCGTTAGTAGAGTCAATTGTTCTGGTATTTACCGGTGGGAAATGCCACATACATAATGTATTTAAAAACAATTGTAATCGTCAAAATGGAAAACATTTGTTGTGTAAAAATATCACCAAAGCCCCACGGCACAATCGTCTATATTTAGAAGTTTTCTACCAAAACAAAACACTTCGTTGTTGAGAAATAAGCATTATTGTCACCATTACGAAATTTTTTTTTGAATTGGTGTTTATCACTATCATACTCTGCGCGATGATTTTGATGATATGCGACAATACTTTTCCATTTAGCCCCGAGCGACATATTTATGGAATGCGACAAAAGGCCATTTTTTGTGTCCATATTAGTACCAATGTCGTCGGTTGATCAGCATACTAAAGAAATTAAACCAAGCGGGACATTAAACAAATTGAGTCGTTTTCTCGTGGTACCACGTGCGCACTCTTGCTTTTGATAGTGTCCTATGCGCGTTGTAAACATGACGTATTATCGTGCGCGCGATTAAAGTGTCTATCGTAGTGAGGCAGTTGTCTTATTTCAAGACAAATTGATAAAAACATCTGATTAAATATGAACAAATATATTTCTTAATCCATTAGCGTAACTACAATCGGATCACTGTTTTGCCAAATGTAAGCTAATCATATAATAACCATCATTGATATATTTTTTTAGTTTTATTGGCAAGATAGCTAAAGTGTAGTGAAGTTTGCCTCTGGGCACACAATCGTCATAACACAGACATAATGTTGTCTGAACTTTCGCATTTCCTCTGTCATCATCACCACATCTTGCATAGGATGATCATAATTTGAATATTATTTTTTCCTTTCAAACTACTTTACTTTCTTCTTTTAAACTCTGTTTCTGCAGGTTTATCGGCATCCTTTGATCTTTAAACAAAAGAGAATTTCACCAAACAGACAACCGTAATTTGTATATTCCTATGTTTATATAATAATACTAGAAATGATTTTAAAAATAAGCAGTCCTATGAATGTGTAAGCTCTCATAAATCACCGTCGGCCGGATAGCGCATTGAGTAACAAATATTGAAAAAATATTATTTGAGTTTGGCATCGATACTTTTCAATAGTGACGTAACATAATTACGTATTTTGACACGCGGAATTTGTACGTGCGCGTAAAATGGATGTGTTCATTGTGCTAATAGAATTATCAGCATATACACGCGTGTAATTTGTATTTGAATCCGCTATCGATTTTAAATCATATGAAACATATAGTGATAGTTTACTTAGCACTCGAATTTAACTCGAATAAATACACGATTTTACTAAATGACGTCTTTACGATGCAAAACCTTGGAAACGGTGAAGCGTTATTCCAATTTCTGATTAGTTTGTAAATTTGACTTCAAAATAATGTGTTAATTTCCAAGCAAGTAATTGAGAATTATGAATTTGATCAGCAATTAGCAGTGTTGTGATTAAATCTGGTAACATGTTCCCAGAAAAAATCAAGGACACTTTCTAGTTTGCATGTTTTAAATAAAAAAAACTATATTCGCGCAATAAAATTTTCCTTAAAAAGCAATTTTCTTTTGGCTTTCTTTTATTTGATAATCTTATTTGCTATATTGTTACTTGGCAAAATGCTTGTACGTTTTTTTTGCACGTTAACTTTCTTACCATGCTGATAAATCTTCCAAAAAAATGTATCATATTTAGCCTATTGGTGGCGTTAAAAAATCTTATTACAATCTCGAGTTATTGTCATCAATAAAATAGCACGACCCTGTCGCTCTTTGCAAAGTATTTCGCTCAAATTCTGGGTGCTTAATTGTTTATTTTATGATATTATACAATTCATTTAAGTTTCATTTCGACTTCCTTCCCTCAGGACTATTGTCAAAGGATTTATTACACAAAAATGTTAATTTTCTTTAACATATTCAATCATTAAGTCAGTCCAAAAGAATGTATATATAACCTCACACTGGGGAAACTGTAGAAGTGATTTAAAAAAAAGAGAAGATATTTGTCATGTCCAATCTAAATAGATCTAATTGAACGAGAATGTATTTAAATTGATTAATGTGAAGTCACAGTGGCGGGAAACCTGTTTGATCAGGACCAGATTAAAGACAACTGACATGATGTTAGATCCACACGACGACTTATCTTGATGGCCGTCAAAGATATCGTTCCAACTGCGTTCAAAACGCGTTCCCATCATGAAATCAGCAAGAAACCAACGCAATTAGTCGGTCTTCATACTGTTAATTGTTAGGTCTGTGTTTGGTCCTCAAAGTTTTTGTGCAAGTATGTTGCATGTTTAATGTAATATTCTCTCGACAAGCTGATTGCCCGTACTAGTTTTCATCATGATTTAATTAACACGAATAAACCACTTCGCGGATTTAACTATGTAAACGAGCATTATCAATGAAGAGCGAGTCATTGGTTCTGGTCGCTTTTTTGTAAATGTTAAGAAACTTTAATTTAATTTAAATGTTTCAAATTATTTTAGAATCATATAACTGTGATGGTGCTAGTTACTACCGTATTCGTTAATCGTGATTAATTTATAAATGTAATAATGCATAACGGTATAAACACGTAGCAACAAGCTGGGTAGGCCTACACGTTTGTTCATTGCTGTTATCGATATGTGTTATGTACTTAACAGGTTATCGTAGACGCAACGCAAGCGATTGGACCAATCACAATCGACAATAATACATCTCTTGTTGTCAAGTCACTTACGTTGCGCTTACGTCCTATTAGGAACCAAGCTTTAGCTTTTGAACTTCAAATAACATACATAAGTTGCAATAAGCATTCCGGAATAAAATATTTGTTTAACAAACCTGACCTATACACATGCATATTATCAACATTATTTATAAACGTTTGATCACATTATTTTAATATCGATCGATACTGGATTCAACAAAAATTATCAAACAGTAAATTGACTCAGTGGCATACTCCGCCAAATCGTTTGTCCATATCACCAATACTGTTTGCATAAAATAGTACACAAAGTGTTACACTTCTGGTCTCGGTCTTATCTGAATATTCTTATCAAAGTACTCCATTTAAAAGAAGTATTAACAGCTATGCTGGTAAACCAAAGAATCCAAAATTGATTTTAATTTTTACACACAATAGGCCTATTTGGAAGAATGCTATATAACCATAATAACTATACAGGATGTGTTTAGTTGTTACTTTACATATACACTTCTCCAATAAATACCATAGTTTATGTTTGTTATTTGTTTCCAGTGGAAACTAATCTTTAGAAATTCGAAGGCACCCCCGTTTGATTGGAATTTCAGTCTGAATACAGCTTTACACCGAGATAGAAGCTCGTGAATCTTAGAAAGATTTAATAAAAGAATGTATCTTCTTACTCAAAACAAGACAATAAATATTAAGAAACAAAATAATCCACGAGTGTGCAATTGCAAAAAGGGGTCAATGATCTTGATCGCGAAGCAACCAATTCAAAGTGTCGGAAACAACAAGATACTAATTATATGTAATTCTATCATTCTATAAGATCCGCAATATTTTTTATTATTTGCACACGCACAATCACGCATACGCATGGTGCGCACGCACCCACGATTTATTGCATAGATCATAATTGTTCAATTAAACGCACTAAATATGCCGGGACTTACAAATAATTAGTAAAAAGCTTACCTTACGGAAAACGAGAAGCTATTATTGAGTTTATTATTTACCACCTATATTATACATCATTGTCACAGAATAATGCATGATTAGGTCACGTTTTCAATTGTGGTATAATTAATGAACACAGCTGAAACAAACATAATTAAACAAAAAAATGTCATTGATGTCACGTTTAATGACGCATGCTTTTATAATTAATTACTTTGTACAATATTATAATAAAACAAAAAGAAGCCTTCGATGGTTTTATCGAATCTACAAACTTTGTAATAAACATACACTACAGTATCATTATAATATAATGCTCTGTAAAATTGTGCACCCTATGGATTGGATATTAGCAGTATTTGTCTGTGATGGCGCTAGTTACAATCGTATTGTATAAACGGGCATAAATAGGGAGGAGGGTTTGCTATTGTAACAAGCCAGATATTTATGTATATATTTCTTTTTTATGTCATGTATGAATTTAGGTGAATTGTCGAATTTGGTTTAACTTGTCAGAAGATTTAATATTGGCCGACATCATGGGTCTATTGTTTAACTAATCTGGTTATATGTTACATTGTGTTAATTTTGAGAGTATGTATGGCATTGTCTGTCAAATCAGATTGTAAAAATGTAGATACGCTGTGTGTACTTTTTATTTCAATATAAATTATGAGTACGATGTATCCACAGCTACCAAACAATTTATTGTAAATTGGAGCTTTTAGTATTAATCCGGTCACCGTGCTATTAGCACACAAAATTGACATTGGGCGACACAACAGAATCTAGTGTGTGCTTTAATGTTTCTCGTTAAAAATAGACGATCTAAATCCCTTTCTTCTCATTGCATTCTGTTAATGTCGGTAAGATCTCGTAACGAAAGTGAATATATAGATTTATAATATTAACTACTAAACTTGAATTTTTTCGCCAATTGTCAGTGTCATGTTACTCTGACAACTCCATTAAGTAAAAACAATGATGAGGCCATTACTCGCTAGAGTATGTTTTACCATCAGATTTTAAAAATTGTGGATTGTCATTAATTTGAAGTGCGTTCACCGTTACGCGTAAATCAGGTGCCTGCTGCATGCATAAAAGTAAACGCTTTACGCGGAAACATTGGGTATCAAATGATAATTAGCATAAACACTCGTCATAGGTTGATAATGTGTTACGTGACTGTCTTAAACACATTTAAATCTCAGTTTCTTAATGCCTGTGTGTAAACAACCTGTTTTCCACTTTACATCGTAGCTAATTGGCGTTGCACTAAGAACGTTCACTATTACTACGCATAACCATGGCATTTCTCAGTGCTGTACATACTAAAGGTATCATCTAAATTATTTTCCACGCATTTTGCTTGAAATATGTTTATCTGGCTAACGAAATGTGGTAAAGAATTACGTTTATATTTTCGTCAACCATCCTTTTAAGAATTCGTTTTGGAATCAATATTGTTAATGGTAATCTTAACTCAAAATCGATAGTAGACAATAATATATGTTACTGTTCTACTTGGAAAGTGAAGTATTAAATGTCTATGTCTACGTAAAATAGATATTAGCTCAGAACGTTTAAAAAACGTTACTATCATTATTTGTGCGGGAAAGCTCTACTATCATTATTTGTACACGTAAGCTTTACTATCATTATTTGTACGCACAAGCTTTATCAATTTTTCTACGCGTAAGCTTTACTATAATTGTTTTTATGATCACTCAGATTCACCTGATAATATTAATTATGTATGAAGTACAATGTGAGTAGAGGCTAATACGACCCAAAGCTGTACCCCTTCTTGAAATTCTCATGTCTACTCTTGAAGACCTACTTTAGCCAGAGAGGTCATTCTTGTAGAGCTATCGTCCGAGCAAACTTGACCATCTCTCTGTGTGACCTAACAGTAACACAATTATGAAGAATCAATAACAATAACAGGTAGTTCACTTCGCAGCATGAACCAGTATTTGCGTTTTAAATTTTAACACAATTACTAAACATACACCTTGTGCTAGGCTGGGTAAAGTAAAGAAACTCAAGGCCTAACATAACTGCGATAACCTGTTCGAAATTTATGTTGGAATGGTCTTATAACGAAAACAAGAGTATATACCCTAAGGAAAGTAAATAATACTACAGAGGTAATAAACAAACCCAATAAACGTGTGCTAAAGATTATCGTATCGTCTGATCAATTATCATTTTAAATTTACCAAAGTTGAATGGAATCTAGAATTACAGAAAATTCTCTAAACTTGGTGCTATCAATTTTTTTATATTTTAATCAACCGGTTCTAATAATAATCATTTGGTCGAACTGTTGTTTCTATTAATAACAAAAAGACACTTTTTTGTCGATGTTAAGAAAAATAAATGTTGTGTCCTTTTAAATGACTTTCTTTTTAATCGTTTTCTTTTGAGTTCCTTCATTGTTTGTATGTAACTCATAATCTATCTATTTGTCCATACAATTCTGTATTCTTTTTGTGTTGTTGGATGTTTCTCTATTTCATGACATGTATATCACAATTGTTCATATTAATTTATTTCTTGAAAGAAGAGTAACTTTACATTGGTAAACGGTAACCAAAATGTATTGTGCTCTATGCTATATGATTCCTATGCGATTTAGTGCGCTTTAAGAAATTATGAAGTAGGCCTATTTGAAGAAATAATTTTTAAACTAGGAAAGGAAATGTTTTCATAGCTCATAACATGATCCAGTTAGTTTTCTATTTCCATTTTCCCTTCACAGAAATGTTTATAAATTATCATTAGCTGAATGAATGATAAACCTCATTGCATCTTTGATTATTATTTCCTTAGGTAATGTAATTTCTTTAGTTTGTGAGGTAATGGAATTTGTATCGTTTTAAAACGAAATGCGATCGATTTTGGATTGTTAGTAACTATACACCAAGTGGGTAAGTATACTGACATTTCTGCCTTTATGGTGACGCATACGCATCTTACGTACTTTAAATTTCAAGTTAATTCATTATATTAAGCATAATATCGAAATGATAAATACATTTTGATGAGAATCGGAATGCTATGATACGTTGATGGACCATTACTAAATAGCCCTTACTATTTTGTTATCCCATTGTGTGCGTGTAAAATCCACAAAGACAGCAGAGTACAATTAAAACAACAAGATACAAAACAAAAACAGGTTTACGTGTTCAAATGAAAATCTATCATTATCTACAACATTAAATATAGACCACCTTAATTATACATCGTTTAACAACAGCTAGGCTATATATCGTTTTAGATAGATAATAGTAATACATTCATGGTATTACACAATACTGATTTTACGGCTTGTTAACAAACGTAATTTGTTGTGATACAGTTATTATCTTTATTTTTATATCAATATCTTTAATTTTTAAATTTTAATTATGATGTGAAACGCTTGATCAATTTAGAAAACTGCTATTATACGCAATTCATGGTTTTTTTTAAAAAATAAAAATAATATTTACTTACATGGTCCGTAAAGAAAAGTCGGCTAGTTATGTCCTCGTTGAATATAATTGTTTCAGTTTCAAGAAGAGGGTCTAATTCATAGCAGGATGAAGTACGCCCGCGGAGAACTTCCCATACAGTCCGATCGTTCTCTGTGCTAGTGAGCGTGGATGCGGAACCAGAGTAGAATTTATCGTATTAAATCAATTGATAAATGTCACGATATAGCGAAATGTTACTAATGCTTGTAAAGCAAAGCGCCGGGTCAGTACGAAATCAAATACTGACAAAAGCAGCATGAACTCAATTCAGTGACGACGACGATGATGAGCAAAAATTAAGTTACAACCACATAATGAAACGGCACAACTTAATGCTTACAATTAGATACAATAGCCACGGAAGTATAATAACCAATCATTTCGAAAGAGACACTATTCAATAAGTCTATCATGTATGAACTTTTACATTCAATATGGTGGAAGTTCGTCTGTAAATTACACATTATAATGATTACATTATGTAAATAAACACAAAGGTTATTTATATCCAGCGGAAAATATTACAAACTTCCGTCAAAGTTAATAGCATTCCAGGTCATAGACCTATGTTATCGGTCTACACACATTATAACATTGGGCCTATACATGGAAAGTCGTCTGGACCAATATTGAGACATGTGACCAAAAGAAGCACGGGATACAGCTCAAACGTAAATGAAAGTCGTCTGAACGGATATCAATCCGTGAAACCAGAAGCAATGCTGCTACAACAAATCAAAGTCGTCTGAACCGATGTCAAGTCGTGCAATAAAAAAAAAGCACGGGATACACTGCTACAACGAAAGTTGTCTGAACCAATATCAAGTCGTTCTATACACGGGATACACTGCTACAACGAAAGTTGTCTGAACCAATATCAAGTCGTTCTATACACGTGATACACTGCTACAACGAAAGTCGTCTGAACCAATATCAAGTCGTTCTATACACGGGATACACTGCTACAACGAAAGTTGTCTCAACCAATATTCAAGTCGTTATATACACTGGATACACTGCTACAACGAAAGTCGTCTGAACTGTTATCAAGTCGTGCTATACACGTGATGCGCTGCGACACGAAAGTTGTCTGAACGGATGTTTATCAAAATGAGCCTCAACCACTATGCGTCCCGTCAAAACTATGAATGCATTTGCACCTTGACATTGATATTTATACGATATCACGACTATAAATCATCCAGTAATGGAAAGCCTGTGATAGATGTCTATACCAAAAACATTCACAACATACAGATTGTGATGTTTATGTACGCGTAGTTTTCGATGGAATTTCAACCAAAACACGATGTGAACACATAAAATCAATCCCTATTGTAAATAAATATAAACAACAGCATTTCGCCGCATGTGTTAATAGACCTATCCGACATGCAGCAGCTAGTGTCATCAATGATTTGTATTTGTACACGTCATTCAGACGTTGTGTTTGGTCCAACTCTTAGCTAACTTCAAACAAACGTATCATGTGATCTAAACAAACATGTTCACTGGTTTAAAGTGTACTGAATATATACATTTATTGACCTTTAACCCTCTCGTTTTTTTTTGCTCCGCCTGTTTAAATAAATATCCATTTTTACGTATTTGTATTAGTTTGGCGTAGTAGCAAGGAAAGGGAGTCGTGCGTCCGAACCACCATTCAGAGTCCAGCCCCCACGACCTGATTACGGCAATAAAGCCAATTTCAAGACTTAGTTGGTACTGTCCTATATCGATTCGAATGGCACATGCTATCAGACCTTTGTGATAGCCACGCGAAAGAACATTTGGCCGCAACTTAAGTGTGTTCTTACATCAAATATTGATATTGAATGGTATACACTAATGTAAACCATTACAAAATGCTGAGAAATATGTTGATATAGTAGTCTGATAGGCCGGATACATTTCTACGTATAATACACGTCGTAGATGACGTAGTGTGGGAGTGAGATTATCATTGTTATCCTAATCATTGATTTAAACTATACTTTAAAACAAACTGATGGTGATTTAACGAAATCAGTGTGTTAGGCAAAATAACCCCAGACTTAAGCAAAATGTTTTACTAAGATGTAATCAGAATGTGTGGATCAGTGTTTGTGGATTTGTCTAGTATCACTATTGTTATTTCACATTAGTTTAGATGTTTAGACAGCAACCTACATGCTTGCAATCCAACTGTTGGGTTTTCAATTCAGATTAAAGGGAAGGTCCGGAGATTAAATAACAAATCTGGAGATTAAAGGGCAAGTCCGGAGAGTAAAGAACAAGTCTGGAGATTAAAGAACAAGTCCGGAGGTTAAAGAACAAGTCTGGAGATTAAAGGGCAAGTCCGGTGAGTAAAAGACAAGTCTGGAGATTAAAGGGTAAGTCCGGAGATTAAAGAACAAGTCTGAAGATTAAAGGGCAAGTCCAGAGAATAAAGGGCAAGTCCGGAGAGTAAAGGACAAGTCCGGAGATTAAAGGGCAAGTCCGGAGAGTAAAGGACAAGTCCGGAGAGTAAAGGACAAGTCCGGAGATTAAAGGGCAAGTCTGGAGATTAAAGGGCAAGTCCAGAGAGTAAAGGACAAGTCTGGAGATTAAAGGGCAAGTCCAGAGAGTAAAAGACAAGTCTGGAGATTTAAAAACGTCGTGAATTTATAGTAATGTAATAAAACAGAAGGAAGTCGCGTCTGCAGCACGCGTATCGTCGAAACGTTTTTCATACTTTTTTGTAATGTTTGTTTTTATGGTAATACAATGCAAAAAGATAAAATTAAACTTAATCGAATAGGAAATAGAGCAATTAGACTAGTAGGAGAGCACTTACCTGATGTTGAATCCTTGTATAAAGAAAATGTGTTAAAAAAAGTAAAAAGTATCATTGATGATGAAACACATCCTCTTCACAAACAATTTGCTCTCATGAATTCTGGCATAAGACTACGTGCACTTAATACCAAAACAAAACGGTTTAGGTGCTCGTTTGTACCTAATGCTATACACTTATATAACTCCAGAGTACAAAGGTAAAATGTAACCGATAATTTTTATCTAATTTTAACAATTTTTAGCCTCTTAACTTTTTGTGTGTGTTTTTGTAAATTGTATTTTATATTTTTGTATTTTGCCAGTTTTCAAATCACATTTCTGTTTTTTAAATGGACAATAAAGTATATATGACTATGACTATGACTATAAAGTGTTTAGTAAAAGGCGCGAAAATTATAGGAAAAAATGCGTGAAAACTAAATGCGCAAAAACTATAAATAGATTGTCTAGCGAGAAACTAATCTCGTATGTAATTATAAAACAAACTCTTCTGATTTTAGTGCGTGTTAAATCGGCGCTTATGAATGTCATTTGTCTATGATGTTTAATTAGAAAAATGACACAATCTTTAAACAGTAATTAAATTTATATGTCAATCTATAATTGAATATAAAGAATAGTAATTAAAAACAGAGAGAGGTTGTAGGTTCAAATCCAATATTGCGCTACATGACCAATACATTGTTACAGGATCCAATTTTGCAAGTTTATGGAGAAAGAGAAAACAACAATTTTAAGTATTAGATATTTGTAGCCACGAGGTACTGTATAGTATTATATTATGTTAATACAAATGTGTTTACTTTGCTACAGGAGAGAGAGAGGGACCTTTCGTAATATTAATCTAATTTGAAGGATTTATTTTAATCCAAAGCCAAGTACTCGAAATAGATTAAATCTTAAGATTAAATTTGCAGATATAGCGATAAGTATTGCAATCATAATCGTATTGGTTGAAATGTATTTGTATATGTAAAAAGTATTGAATCTTCATTCTCTCCATTCTATCGATTTATTCGTATATTCATTCATCAATCCACATTTCCTGTCTATTGATTGGTCGCGTGAAAGTTTATCTTTGTGCGCCTTTTCTTCACTATTGTAGTGGTGAAGAAGAAACAGCAAATTGCAAGGTAATTTGGCCAATCACAAGCTGCAGTTTAAATGATTTGATCTGATTGGTACAGCACATTTTATCAATAAGAAATGATTGCAAAATTGTATAATTCATAAGCTTAATACCTCAATAACTACGTTACGTAATATCACAGTTGTTTCAAGGCAATTTAACAACAGGATGCTGTTCTCCAGAGATCAAAGAATTTATCTGTGGCTGCGATATGATCAGTTCCACGCCCCTTAACAGACACCGCGCGCCGCGGAGAATATGTATAAAGTACAGTGCTGTTGGTATTTTTCGCAGTCAGTCATAAGATCAAAGGACTGTTACGAGTTCCATCTTAGCAAGGCAAGCTCAGTGTCCTGATGTTAGATTGCCTTGGTTCCTCAATGTACTTTTGTATCATGAATGTGACCATGAAATCTTAATAGTAGCATACGGTCTTCAAAAAGGTTTCTTGGTTTCATCCATACATTAACTTGATCTGCAAATAGTATTATGCTTGGCCACTTCGACGCGTCCTCTTTTTGATGAAAAGCCGCTTTATAGTAATTTGTCACTATTTATCATACATTTTAACTGTCGATGATGTGATTACTAGTCACTTATAATGTATAATGTTATTTTTGTGACATTATTCTCGGTTAATTATGGGAATTGGTCGTTTAAGACGACATAATAGTAAAACAAATTGTACTTATTTTTAAATATTATTATGGATGGTGTCCTTGGATAATGTTTTACAAATTGCATTTTCCATTCAAACTGTCCTTGTCATATAATGTTCAAACTATATTTTAGCGTAAAAAGAAAATTCACAAATAAGGCCTAGGTTGACATTGTCACTGATAAAACAGAACACAAAGTTAACACGCGCGTATAAAGTGGTTAGGTCGACGTGTTGTCAGTGACAGCACAACACAAGGTTTACGCGCGTGTATATAAGTGGATCATTGGTAACACTACAAAACAACACAATGTCAACGCGTATAAAAGGTGTTTAGTAACACCATTTGAATGGGAGACCGTATTACGTGAGGAATTATGATACGTATTTTTACCAATTATTTTTTACATTTGTAATTGGTAAAGTATTACATTAATTTAGTGTAAACGAGTACGATGTTGTTGTGTTGTGATTTATTGATTTATTTGTTGAATTAGTGTTACGATTTAATTAAAAGGGCTTTTTAAAACGAGTGACTGGTTACAGATATGTTTTTTTTTCGTTTTACAAAAAAAAATGTGTTTATAAAACTGTTAGCGACTGTACAGTATGTGTGTTATAGCTTTAAGAGACACTGCTCCGGGTTATAACATCCACAAGAAACACAAACATTAACTATTTTAAACCATCCTTCTTAGAATGAGAACGTGTTGCACCTGCGGCGAAGAAAGACGAACCACATTTCATGTTAGAAGTCCTTTTAGTTCCATAATACACTCATCATTTGACGGATGGAATCTTTCCCATTAACCGAAGATTACCATCACTCAATTATTAAATTAATTAATCGTGCCATGTACGCGCACTCTCATGGTTGCCAATCAACCATTCTGCATAATTCCAAACATCCAGTCTATTTTCGAGCGATTTGTCCTTCGACAGATATTCAAATAATGTTGAAACAATATTGTTCCTTGGAAATTCTAAGCATCTAAGTGTTATATCAACTTGCTAACGTAATTCCAATATGAACTGTCCTACTTTGTGTTTTAACACGCTAATGTTTTTTTTCTTCTGAGTATCAGTGTTTTAAGTTTGTTACCGTCGATTAGTAAGATAACGTCTTTATGTATGCTTAAATGTAAACTACAGTAATCATTTTGTTTGAGTTTCGTGATTCCACTTTTCGCCTTCAGTTTAATGCAATTGATGTGACGTTATATAGATTGAGTGCTATTGATACTGCAGAATGCTTATTCGCGCGGTAAAGCGTCTCGTTTTCATGGTTACGTTTACGCATTGAGAGGGCCCTTGACGTCATGTTTTATTTATAGCATACTGCACACATCCTTTTTTGAAATTCGTATAAGAATTAGACAAATATAATAATGCATTGTTGTCTTCTGTAACTTTATTCTCTTGTCGGGTAGCCTACCTCCTGCAGCTCTTAGTAGAGAATTCCTAAAAATCTTCTCTGTTAAACTATTCTGTTCAGAGTGGGCCCTAATAAAAAGCAAGATCATGTTCGAACAGTAATGTTTAATGCTCGACACAATCAGTTTTTAGTCGCTTGCAAACTCAAATTTTCGCACGCGACTGTAGCCTTCGCCTCGTCAGAATTAGTAGCCTACTAGATGTTTTTTTTTATCTGCGCGCCGCACACATTTCAATAGGGATAGGCCTACTACCTAAATAAAAATTACCAGTAAAAACCAATTTAAAACATTAGTGGGTTTTTAGCTTTTCAGTCGATCCACATCTATTTTCAGCTTGTTCAAATTATATAGGCCAATTTATGTACACGAGCGGTAACGGTAAACGATGTAAATTGGCCTTAATTTTATGTACATATTTTTATTTTTCCCGCCTTTTTACTACTTATACTTACTATTTTTCATACTTATGTACGTCGTGTGTTTTGAAAGACTAGAGAGGGCGCCAGGCAGTTAGAATTTGATAATGTTTTGGACGTGACGTGTGTTAGGTATTCTAGCCTAGTCTTACAATAATTACTGTTTTTTCTGCTGTATTAGTGTAAATATTGGTAAGATGAGTTCTTAAAACGTTACTTTTATACATAAATTGCTCACTAAAGCAATTTTCAAATAGTAATTTTTTAAACGGAAAATGTTAGGCTAGGACTATGCTGCGCAGCGATCGCCGAAAACCTTGCGTTGTTTCTCGGTCTGAGAATTGATCTTGGCCGCTGGATTGTTGCATCGTAGCCTACGACTGCTTTACTGTTGTACTGTATCGTAGTTTCAGTAGGCCTTTTTAAAAGTAATGATTATAAATATAAAGTTTTGAGAATCCTAGAATTAATAATATTTTTGTCATAGAATTCAATATATTGCACATGTATGTATGATAGTGATCATCAGATAGCTATATGACAGAAAAAGGCCTACTACTCTAGGCTAGTAGTAGTACTAATAATATAGACGGAAGCCATCTTGCAGAGATGATGATAAATAGTCGCGACCAGCCGAGCGTAAAAAACAAAAATAACATACCGTTTTCATGGGATTTCAGGACACCAGGTTAATTAAAAAATCGTTTATGTTTTAAAAAGATTAATAAATAATAACAACATTTTACAATACTTTTTTTCTCATACGATTTTTAAATTGACATGGTGTCCTGAAATCCCCTGAAATTGCTATGTTATTTTTGTTTTTTACGGTAGGCCGGTCACGACTCTTTGTCACCCACTCTGAACGATAAAAAAAAAAGTAGTGTACTACGGAAGGTATCCTTGTTGCGACAAATGAATAAAGGCCTGTACAGCCTACAGTAGCTAGGCTATATTTCAAGATGATTATTTTCGTACTTTAGTCGTTGTATTATTTAGGTCAAAGTTTACACCCTCAGTCTTATCAATAGCCAATCATTCTAATGTAAATGTTGTATTGATACCCGAGCAATGTTTGTACTTTGCTATCTTTTCAAAGCTTTTTATTTTAAGGCCATTAATTTCTGTGCTGTTTCTGCTCTTTAGTCTTGCTGAAATAAACTTATATCTATTAAGTTTGATTATACTGATTTTGTATTGTATTATATAGGCCTATCCAAGGATATGGTCATAATTTGTCCATGTTGGGTAATTTTTAAAACGTCAACAAAGTATCAAAATGGCCACGAAATGGCCCATTTAAATATAGATAAGTAGTCCAATAATGAGGCAAGCCATTATGGTTCAATATTTAGAACTTTAATTGTTCATATTTGTCATCTTTACTGTGCCATATAAACAAATATGTTACAGTAGGCCCAAAGGCAAGGATTTGAATTAATACAGTTAGTATCTTTTAATTCTTTTCATTAAGTAATACACTGACATATAATTTTAATGCCAAATAAAATGTTATAAACTTTAGAGGCTGCAAACTTATTGTTGCTGGTTGTTTATTTAACACAGACCATTCTAATGTTGATGGGAGTGCAGGTAAATAAAACAGCCATTTTGCTGCTGATAGCTGCAGTCCTAACACTTCTGTTTATCTACTACCCTTCCGTCTCATCCGACAAACAATCTGAGCTCAGCCGAGTGAATGCAGTGGAAAATTTCGCTAAAGAAGCTTTAGAGGATAAATTACGTGTGTTTGGAGGCGCAAATGAGGAAGGGAAACTTATGAATATGACGTGGGAAGATATAAAAGATAGTGCATTGCACAACACCAAGCTGACCTTAACCGAAGAGAAGTTTGAATTAAAGGGTTTCGGCCAGGTTTACCGTCGGGAGTGTGTAGACAGTGAACGGGAGTCATCGGGAACGATATTACTTCTACATGGAGCGAAGTTTAATTCTGAGACATGGAAAAACCTTGGTACTCTGCATGTAATGGCAAGCTATGGTTACAGGGTTGTGGCTATAGATCTACCAGGTAGTATAAACTGTTATATACACTAATTTATAAGCCATTTTATATGAAATCAGGGCCGTGGCCAGCATGAGGCAGACAAGGCGGCGCTCGCCTTGTCTTAAATTTTCAATTTTCACTACCCATCCCATTCCCCAGCACAGATCGTCATATTTTAAATAATTATATTTCAAGCATCTTTGCCTCGTCTGTTTTTAACCTCTCACTACGGCCTTGGAAATATGTTTTACTTTAATGAAAAATAAAATTAGTTATTTCATTTTCGGTGTAAAACTACAGGATTCCAAGTAAGGACTGTTCTGTAGTTTTGTAGTAGTATTTCATTGACCTATTTGTACTTCAAGTGATCGATTATGGCAAACTCGGTATTATTATTGTATTCATAACATTTTAGCAAGCAGCACAAAAGAAGATTGGTCTTCATTCAAACAATATTAATTTAATTTCTGGTAAAACATATTTCCGTAGGAGGAAGAGGGGAGACACCAGCTGGTAATGTACCTGACAAAGCTGATTTTTTAATAAATGTGATGTCAACTTTGAAGATTGAGAATCCAATATTAATAAGTCCGTCGATGAGCGGAGGATGGTCACTGCCTCTAATCATGAAACGCAGTGACTTGTTAAAGGGATATCTACCGGTCGCACCAGTCGACACAGATAAATATAAAGATGATGAATATAAAACTAATCAAGTAAGTACAGTAATACAGTAGAACAACCATTTCAGGGTCTTTCCCACTTGTTCCGGCGCCGGCAAATCGAACGTCAATGTTTCGTTTTTACGAAGCTCCATGCGAATATTCGAGTATGTGCGTAGCTGCGTGAAAACGAAACATGACGTTCAATTTGCCGTGCCGGTGTGAAAGACCCTTAAGAGGACACATTCGTGACCCCACAAGGTTTCTTCTTAATCGAGGTATCTCCTAAATAAGGGTTTGGCGTAGTGTTAAAATAATAATAATAATAACAGGATTTTTATAGCGTGCATACCACTCAAGAGCGCTCAAGGCGCATTAAAAAAAAAAATACAAAATTTAAACATGAAAGTGTCCTAAGAAGATGTTTTACTTGAGTGTGTTTATTTGTATTTATTTAGATCCAGGCTCTTGTAGTATATGGCGATAAAGATACAGCTCTAGGAAGTCACTCAGCATTGAAGCTCACACTACTACCAAACGGTCAAGTACATAAACTCAAAGATGCTAACCACGCAGCCTATCTTGACCAACCACTTGAGTTCCATCGTCTCCTTCATAATTTTGCTGATAAGTTATTTGGAAATTAATTTTGTTTTGTCTTATATTTTTCAACTCTAAATGTTTACTTCAAAATGCAAACAAAAATGCAATACAATTTCTAACTTATTGTCTGTAGTTTCAATTTACATTATACGATACAGATTCACAAAAATGCTGACAGTATTTTTGCACACTTTATTACTCATCTTCATCACATTCGGACAATATAAATTAGTTAATACTTTTATGTTTGATTAAAATCTTTTAAGTTACATAAATTTGAAACAAAAATCATGAATAGTGGAAACGTTTAATTTACGAGTACAGTTGAAAATGTATTAATTTAAAGAAGAGATGATCAATACTCGTCGGTTTTGGTGATAAGTAAGTTTAATTTATATTTTGTTAAAACGGCCGTAATTAAGGGTAAACTGAACAAAAAAATATTATAAGGAAATAAGTGAAGTACAGAGTTACTAATGATAAATCGGTATATGGTAAACTAAACTACAGTAGGCCGCCATTCTATAGAAGTGCATTAGTATTCCAGAACAATGTTGGAAAAATACTGCCCTGATTTCTTCGTTCGTTGTTCCATATTTTCTGTAACTTGCGTACGGCACTTGGCGCCTAGTTATTGCAAAAGGAATAGCTTATGCTAAGTCGCACTCATAGAATAGCGTGTTAGCAATTGTAGCATATTATGGATGGACATGGTTCCTAATCGAATATACTTTAAATTAATATAGCCTTTGTATATAATATTTCTAGTAATGGTTTTGAAGTTTAGTATTAGAAATACTGTATTACAATCTATTTAGCCTTGAACATGTAATTAGTACGTGCAACGGAACACTTTCTCCGTCTATAGACAGCATTTGTAGTTGTTTTACATGACTGCCATGTGTAGCATAAACCTCACTCCCAGAGCCGGCAGTTATACTGCGCTTACTATATAATTACTGCAGTAATTGTATGTAATAATTTCTATTTTTTTCTATAAATGTCAATATCTCCCATGTTGTATTATTATGTGAATTCTTGTCTCGTTTCATAAATCATTCACCTAAAATGTTACAGCAACAGCCCGAAACATGTTGTATGGTTGTCTTAAAGATGACAACGGGACATATGCATTTGTCGGATCTGTAACATTGAACATTACGTATTAAGGTGTGTTAAAAACGCAATATTCACTGTCTTTCGTTTAAACTTGACTAACGATAGACTGTCCAATATGTAAACGCATTTCACCATCGGTTACCACATCCGGTAATCCGCTAGATTCGCGAGTGATCGTTCCATAAACAGCGTCCGGATGGTGCCCAGGCCTACAAGCGTATACACTTCTTTCGGTCATGGCAATATCCGTTGCCACTTGACAGTACATTGGTGCGATAGCATCGTACGATGGGGGTGGAGTCGGAGGCCTAGTGGCTCTCCTCCAAGCAGCAATCATTGCGAACAGACTACTACTTGACCGCATGAGTGAAGAGGCCTGACTCTGCATTTGTGTACAATCGTTTCTGGTGTTCACTCGGTTTGTTGAATTATGTGGACAATGTTCTATAACAAAAAAAGAGTTACTAATTTTATAGACCATCATACGGTAGCACAAAGGGATGGGAATCACACTTACCACCGTCAAAAGCGGTGGTGCCAACAATGAATTGCCTAACAGTTCACCATCCTGGTGAATCCTATACTAACCTCTTGTACTCCTTGAGGCACGGGGGCTTCCTCTTTTAGCAATGCAGCAACAAAACATGATTACAAAAAGAATTCCAAATGCTGTCAACAGGATGATCCACAACTTACTGATGGCTGCAAAAAATGTTTTTATTTATTTAACAAGAATTGTGTATTCTTTTCATTTTTTCTATTTACACGACAGTGATTTAACCAATGACAAGCGACAGACCGAATAATCCATTACTTCTGATTGGTCAAATCACTTACGTTGCGCTTGCGTTATGTATCTAGTAGTACGAACCAAGCATAAAAGATCTCTAAAGGCCAATTTACACAGACGAGCGGTAACGGAAATAAAAAAAAAGAATCTATGTTATGTTATTGTTATGTTATTTACACAAAGGGTGGAGAGGACGGGTGATTTCCGTTCATGACAGATACAGATTCTATGTGGGACAAGCTACGCTGTAAATTGGCTTTAATAAGAAAGTAATAATTTTGAAAATTAAATTGGGTTTCCTATCTTATATTTTGGCACAGTTAAAGTAATTAGTCTATTTATTTTTACCAGCATCTTGTGTGTGTGTATTACCGCTACATGCTAGTGATATTTTGTTAGTGGCTTGTCTAAAATAAGTTAAAACTGGGTACTGTACTTCTGGGTGTTCCATGAACTTCAGGGTATGTCGGCCAGTATTCATCTGGTAATTCGGGTGGTGCTTCATAATCTACGTATGAATTGCCTTCAAATTCACAATTTGGTCCATAGAAGTTACCCTCACACATGCAGATGACCCCCATACTCAAGGAAACGTACACGTGACATCGATTCTTTCTTTCGCAAGGACAGGGATCAAGTGTTCCTGAAAATATATTATAAATATAGTTTTGTGATTTTTTTAGCTGCTGCTTTTTCGTATTTTTTCGACAGTTTTTCCTACTTTCGTATTTCATTGATTGATGCTTTTGTGAATAGATTGAGTTTTATTTGTTGGTGTTGGTTGATCGGTTGATTGCCTCAGGGTGGTCAAATCGAACATACGTGTTCAGGCTACCAATAGGCTAACTGTGTTTTTATGAAGTTAAATTCTCAACATTTATAGGTTGTCAAATTGTTTTGTTGTGTCATAGGTTTTGCTTGTGTTTCAATTGAGTATTTTATATATCCTTAATGTTCTTGTGTAATCGACAACTCACCTACTTCCTGTGTGTCGCACAGTTTGCCTGTGTACCCCATGTGACAGACGCACATGTAACTGCCTTCAGGGTCTGCTATCTTACAAACTCCCTGATTACAGTTCACCTCTCCACAAGCATCTTAAAAAAAGTTTGTATGCAGAATCATTTTAAGCCGAATGTTCTCTTACTGACGATAGGTTATCATCGGGTCAAATGCACTTAATATTTTTTTCGACACACAGTATACAGTACCAACTTTTTCATAGTCTCGCTATTCTGCAGAAAATGTTGTGCAAGTGCAAATAAACTGATTCTGGGATGTTATTCAATTCGTTGTTTGTCTGACGACACTAGATTGTACCTCTAGTAATTAACACATGAGTGTAAATATATTATTTGATTCATAATTTAAACTTACAGAAATGACACTGGCTACCGTAGAAATTGTTAAAACAATGACATTCGTTCGTCGATTGGTCGCAAACTCCACCATTACGACAATTTAAACAAGGCTCTAGAGGAAAAGTCGAAATAGTAATCTAATTAGTATTATTGACAGATACGTCATCGTTTTCTCTTTATGCCTATTGGTATAGTCTTGAAATAATTCATTTTGGATTCTAATAATAGAAGAGAATTTGTCTTTCCATAATCAATTGTGGCTTACCGTCACAGTATATTTCATCTGATCTATCTGGACAATGGTAGTAAGAATCACAAAGTAGCTTGTTTGGTATGCAGTGAAAGCTGTCTTGACAGGGATAGTAATCTAGCGGGCAAAAACCACCAACTGAAACACAAACATTACCTGTCATGTTTATTATTATCATAGTCATATAATCGTCCTCATCAACAGCATTGTCATCAATTGTGTCACTATCATCAACAGCATCATCATCATTATAACTTCAGTTATTATCGTCTCTATCAATAATCAATATTACTATCAGTTATCGATTATCATCAATCGTCATGCATCAATTATTGTATATCGCAATGTTCCAAACATAACAAACATAAACCTCCTCCCTTCTCCCACCTTCTCATCCCTGTCCTTTCTACACCCTCCCATTCATCCCTGCCCTTTCTTACCCTCCCATTCATCCTTGCCCTTTCATACCCTCCCATTCATCCTTGCCCTTTTATACCCTCGCACTCATCCTTGCCCTTTCCTACCCTCCCACTCATCCCAGCCATTTCCTCCACTTCCAATCATCCTTGCCCTTTCCTCCACTCCCACTCATCCCAGCCATTTCCTCCACTTCCAATCATCCTTGCCCTTTCCTCCACTCCCACTCATCCCAGCCATTTCCTCCACTTCCAATAATCCTTGCCCTTTCCTCCACTCCCACTCATCCCAGCCATTTCCTCCACTTCCAATCATCCTTGCCCTTTCCTACCCTCCCACTCATCCCAGCCATTTCCTCCACTTCCAATCATCCTTGCCCTTTCCTCCACTCCCACTCATCCCAGCCATTTCCTCCACTTCCAATCATCCTTGCCCTTTCCTACCCTCCCACTCATCCCAGCCATTTCCTCCACTCCCACTCATCCTTGCCCTTTCCTACCCTCCCACTCATCCCAGCCCTTTCCTCCACTCCCAATCATCCTACCTGATTTTGATAGAGTACAAAATGCATAGACAAACAACAAATCAACTGCTTGGTATAAGCTTAACTCTATCTTAATTTTCACTAATAAAGTAGTTTGCAGCGAGGTGTAGTCAAACGCATTGAGGTTTCCTTGGCGATGCGACGCTAAAGATGCACTCGCGGACCCGTCATACAAAATTATTTCCACTTTTATATCTGTAATTTAAAAAAAAGTTAAATTTCAGTGGCATATCCAAGGATCTAGGAGTTTCCTGGACAAAATGTCTCTTTATAATACTTTTTTTTTATCAGACGTTTAGGCTAAACTTTAATAATGGATTGAAAGTTACCGGTAGAATGTGGAATAATTCACCCCAATATTAACATTATAATTTTGTATGGTTTTTGTAAACGCATCACTAGTATTCAGGTATCAGTATCACCGTAAATGCCAGAATGATGCATTAACATCGTTCAATATTTTACAACAATTATCCTTGGTTTAAATAAACAGCCTAAAGCCCCTCAGCCACCTAATGACAGATATCTGAATCTTGTGAACTGCAACAAACTAGGCCTACTTATTGGAATTTGTCGACGACGATTTATTCGCCATCGAACACCATTAAAATTATAAGTACACACCTGAGATTGAAATATTCGTTGTTGCATTAAAATTGAAAAATACTAAATTAGAAGATTGAATGAGTAGCATGACGTCATAGACGCCCGGCCTGTTGAGTGACGTCGACGAGTGACCATCTCCATTTGACAGGATATACTCGGACATTACTAGAACAGACAATAACATTTTTGTTAACATTCTTGATATTTCTAAAAACTGATACTGATAGTGTGCTGATTTGATGGATACTTGACTTGAATGTTCTACCATGCTACAAACCTTTTGGCTTTTCCAGCCACGAACTATCTTTCGTAAACACATACGTAGCCTGGAACCCTGGTCGAGTTGTTGATGTTGTGTTAGCCCTTACAACATATCTGATTGTCAGCTTTTTTTCGGTTACACTAAGCGGCGGTGGACGGGATTTAGAGGCAGCACAGTATGTTTCAACAATTTCTTCATTAACAGATATCTGTAACGATAAAATCATGATTAATCTTTTGAGTTTTAGAGGTCACCCCTCCGCCGTACTCTTCAAAACAAAAGTTTTCGGGAGTTTAGGAGACGTAGTAGCCTCTAACATCGATCTCCAACGTTCTTCTGATTCCTATTTCTTGCCACTATTCATAGTAAAAATTATGTTTGTAAACGTTGACACAACCTGGGGATGGGGAGGGGGAGAGTTATAGAATCAAAGAATGAATGCCTATACTGCAGTAATTATCGACTTTACCTCTATATAGTCGCCATCGCCATGGAGGCAGTTTGTCATCAGTGATTCTTGCACGGATGATCCATATAAAAAGAAATCCGTGAATAGAATCCGAACTGAATGCTTTTTAGGATTAAAGATATATTCACACACATAGTTGCCAGGTGGTCTTGGCAACGGAAAGCTTGGTGATTTGATATGATGTGTGAACGCACTGGACTGCGTGCTAGGCCTTGCTGTAAATTGCTCACACTCTGTTTAAATAAAAGATACAGACAAATATATTAAAACTGTTTGATTTACGTTGTGATATATTTGGTTAACTTGACTATGTGAACCAGTTTGTATTTGGTTCTCTCTAGCTAACAAAACAGTAGGCCTATTAGGTCTACGCTGTTAAGACAAGTATAATACATTACACGTACTTAATAAAAAGTCACAATTTATCTAGGGTTGAATATCTGAAATGCTGTTTGTTTATTAGAATTTCGAAGTACTAATTGTTTTCAAATTACATTCGAAAATGTAAGTTGATACTTAAGTGTTTGTTCTTGCTGGTACCGTACTAATCTATAACATTAATGAATACCTCGCAGCATATAGCAAGATTTTCCTGCAGCCTTTCATAAGGTTTCTAGGGACAATAAAGTGTGTCAGAAAACATTCGGTAAGCTGTCACAATACAGCACGGCAATGAGCCCTCAGCAACACGCGCTTGTGGCAGACTACGTGATGTAATAAGTGCTGTCAGCCATATATGGTAATGCTGACCAATATTGTTACTAATGTGCAAGAGACTATCGGAACTCAACTGGCACTGATTGGATTTAAATTGATCAGTATGGTTGATGTGTTTCTGAAAGATTGTAAAGCATTTACACACCTCGAAGCTGATGTCGTTATATTGTTATTTGCAATAATATTTCTTGGTGATGACGTCATCACTGATAGAAACATACGAAAATTAATTTAATAGGAAGGAGGCTCGCTCCCACCCATCCACTGTGTCAAACAAAGCCATATACATGGCTGCAATCGCGTGCTCAAGTTAGTTTTACCGACCAACCGACCGACATAGTGAGCTGTAGTAAAAATACCGTGTAGTAGAAAACCTCGCTTGCAAACTAGCCAAATCCATAGTATATTTGTGTTGGTCATTTACGATGTTTACAGTGTGGCTCATGGTGTTTCCTTCTTCTCCTCTGTATCAAGGATCCCCAGCCGAAGTTTCGATCGTCTCACTAAAATTATATGATTAAAATGAATTTCTACGATTCACCTCTAGGTGACCCTGTTATTCCAAACAATACCTCACTAGCAAATCAATAGTAGGCTACTCAACAACTGACGCGACTTACTGTTGATTTAAAGTACATTAGTTCAGATATTAGTTCATTTTATTGGAATTGATACATTGTTATTTTAATAAAGTAATTTATAGAAATTTTGAAACCTTTAATTTAGAGTGTTTATGTATTATATGTATTTATATTTGTACGAAGGATTCACGTTAGTATTTTGTCAAATATTATTGATTACTGGTCCTATTATCACAAATATTTCTTTGCATACTTAAGGTCAATAAAATAACAATTCTTTACAACTAATTTTCTCGTATTACATATTTTAATTGCTTTCTTTCTCATGGTGATTCACATCGTGTCTGTCTATTGATATAAATCAATGTATTATTCTTATCGAAATAGTAAATACGCTACTTACTGATTGCTCTGCTGCCGATATTAAGTTGCGCTAGTCCCCAGCGAAATTTGCCGAGTGTGTTCTTAAACGCAGCGTGTCACAAGAACAGTTGTTATCAAAACAACAGATCCGTCACAGACTATTGATTCTTTTTCTAAATAGTTGTACTCTGGTTTTACGTCATGATTTGTACAAATTTAAATCAACAAAATCATATTAATTTACAATTGCTTTTTTGAGCTTATGCATTATAAATTAAAATAATATTGTTATAAATTATTATAGTTAATATTAATCAAGATAATACGAAATATGGTAAAGCAAAAGCATTATGGATGAAAGGTTAAGCCGTTTGGCTTGTGACCACAGAACACTCTTCGAACAGGGTAAGCAATTTTCTTATTGATATAAATATATATATAATATGCCTACATAATTATGTATGTTAACCTGTCATAAATATATTGTTTATTTTTGTTTTAATGCCTACCAAAGCCAAGTGATGCAGCAGCACATATATACAGAGCAGAGAATGACAAGAGTCCGACGATCACCGAGGTCATCTCATACTTTAGAAAAATGACCTACAACAATGTCATGTAACAGAAAAAACATCAACCTGAAACTTTAAAAAAGTAGGTGTATAAATTTATTTATTTCCCGGTATTTATGAAAGTGAATGTATGTATAAGAATATGAGAAGGTGAAACAAAAAGAGAGAGTAGGCCTTGAATTATTGTCAGTGCTCGGGGAGATGTTTATTGAACAGTGTTATAAAATGTGTAAAATATAAATCAAAATATATAAAAATGATACCCTAATGTCTTATTTAGAGAAAAAAAGTAGTGTTATTGTATTATGAATTACTTTAAAAATTGGAGATGAAATGGTACCAAGACAGAAGCTCAAAACGTCATAATTGATTTCACCTTTATTATTATAAAATAATCTCTTACCTTGTAATCAGACGAACATTTTCGACCAACTGTTCCCGCTGGTGTCAATTTTAATAATGAAAATCTTTCTCATCTCCTCTATCGATCTGAACAACTTCATCATCACATTAATAACGGTGGTCGAATCCTCGTGTAAACACCGTACTTACGCACAGTAACTCTCTCCATACAGTCTAAAATTGCTTTAAAAATGTTAGACTGTAGAGGGGGTGCTTTCTAAAATTGTAAAATACCCCCTCTATAGTATAAATATTCTTTAGGAAATCTTAAACTGTAGAGGGGGTATTTTCTAAAAAGTGAAAGTACCCCCTCTACAGTCTGGGATTTTTGTAAGAATTTTTCGCAAAATGTCCGGCATTACCATCCATAGATTGTCTGTTTTACGACATGTAAGTAACAAATTATGATACTTTATGCAATAAAAAGTAACTTAATATTTTAAACATTTAGTTAGAAAATATTAAAACATCTATTTCACTCATTTTCTACAAATCCAATGACTATAGTTGTCTAGGCCAGGCTCCCTTTATTTTAGTCCTGCAGCAGCAGGACCAGGCCGGCGACACCGGTGGCGGTCGCAGCCAGTGTTGATGGGTAAAGTTAAAAGGTACTTAGTGTGCATAGGCTAGCCAGTATTACTGTATAGATGCTGTGCTTAGACGTTTTTCATTACATGTAATGAATTTTTAAGATTAAAAAATGTAAAAGCAAAATACATACAAATGTCATTATTATTGATATATTTCTATTGATATCAACAGCTTCACAATATCAGACATGTCGGCAAGTCTAGCATACAGTGTACTGCCACCAGCTATCGACATTACTCAAATGGTGCGGGAGAGACTGACCTTGTGGTTATAGGGTCTGGACCTGGAGGCTATGTTGCCGCAATCAAGGCAGCCCAACTTGGATTAAAGGTATCGCATAAAACATCAATTTAACATTTTTATGGAATTTTCTGTTACCAATTTATTTATTTTATAAGACTGCATGCTTTAATTGTATTTGGTTTTTTTTTATAGACTGTTTGTATTGAAAAAAATGCAACACTTGGAGGGACGTGTTTAAATGTAGGATGTATTCCGTCTAAAGCTCTACTCAACAACTCGCATTATTTCCACATGGCTCAATCAGACTTTAAGAACCGTGGTATAGATGGTAAGTGTACAAATAATTAGCTAATATTCATAGTAAAATTTGCCAATGATTGAATATGGAATTATAATGAAAGGCCTTCCTTTTAAAATTTGATTAATTTTTTTTTCAGTTGGGGAAGTGTCGTTAAATTTACCAAACATGATGGCTCAAAAGGAGGGTGCTGTTAAAGCTCTCACATCTGGAATAGATTATCTCTTCAAACAAAATAAGGTAGAGAATTAATTCTGAAGGTCTACAAAAGAAATTTGACATATTTATTTATTTTCTATCGAAGTTTTTAATATTGAAGCAATAAATGTGTACATTTTTATATAAAAACATGTTTTTTATTGTCAGGTTACTAGAATAGATGGACACGGGAAAATAACAGGCCCAAATGAAGTCGCTGTTCTTCATCCGGATGGGAAAATCAAAGATGTTGTCAAAACAAAGAACATTTTATTAGCAACTGGGTCAGAGGTTACACCACTTCCAGGAATTGATGTAGGTGTATTAAATAATTGTTTATGCAAATATATTTGTGTCATTTAATTTAACCTTTCCACCACCTTTGCTGTGTCAATTTCCATAGGAAAAGTAAATGGTTTCCACTACCACCAAACAATACAGTGTGCTATGTTTAGGAAATTTCCTAAAATAATGTACAATTTTCAAGGGGTGGCAATTGTTGTATTTGATTGGTAATTTTCGTAGTCAATGTAAAGATTCCTTGAATACCTTTGTATTTGAATGGTAAATTGTAAATTGATTGTGCTCAACTGAAAATCATTCGAATAGAAATCATTAAACAACGCAAGCTTTTTCGGTGAGAACAATCTCAACACTCAAAATACAACAAATGTAGCATGAAATATTACTGAAAATGTTGGTGAAGATACTGTTAGCAGAGTTTATGGGTGCGACCGTGTCATGTTTTAAATGATGTTTTTATACTTTTCCAGGTTGATGAAGAGACTGTTGTATCATCAACAGGTGCCCTATCACTGAAAAAAGTTCCAAAAGAAATGGTACTTATAGGAGCAGGTGTAATAGGCTTGGAATTGGTAAGCTAGCAGTATTTTTATAAACGATAATAAATAAAGTTCATTTTTTTGTTCTCTCTTTTGTAAGATTCACCCACCTTTTATTTCATAATTTGGTTACATACTTATTTTGAATAAATAGATTTCTTTGTAATCAATCAGTTCTTGTATTTTTCACTCCTGAGGACGATCAAAGCATATTGATCAAAACGTTGAGAAACTAAACAGTTCTTTTCAGAACTAATATCGTGGTGTACCGCAAACTTTATATCAACAATCAGTTCTTGTTTCTCTTGTCTTGTTTTGGTTTTAATCACTGTGATGTTAAGTGTGTCTGAGATTCTCCCTCAAGTTGACAATGACAGCTGACAAGATTAGCAATAGTTATTTATTAATTTATCATGTTTTATCCATATTAGGGTTCAGTTTGGCAACGTTTAGGAGCTAATGTTGTAGCAGTGGAGTTTCTATCTCATGTAGGTGGCCTAGGAATTGATATGGAAATAGCGTAAGTAGTAATAATTTAGCTGTATTTAAAATTATTACAATTCAAATACAATTATCAGAGCAAGTGCGATCACTCAACTAAACACACTCCTAAACTGCCCTTAAGGAGTGTGGTTTACAACACGCTTAAATTTGGTAAACTTCTACACACCAAAATACAAACGGCACACCTGAATGTGTTGAGGAGTGTAATTTGTAGCACACCTATAATTTTCAAAAGAAAAGGCCTGAATTATCAGTTTTATTTGGTTTAAGTGAGTTTTGTATCATAAATATATTTTTGATTTTTCATTAGTAAAAACTTTCAACGAATTCTAAAGAAACAAGGAATGAAATTCAAAATGGACACCAAGGTAACGGGCGCGGAACGGACGGCAGACGGTATACAAGTCAATGTTGAATCGGTAAAATCAGGGAAAAGCGAACAACTAAACTGTGATACGTTATTAGTATGTGTAGGAAGACGGCCATTTACAGATAATCTTGGCTTAGAGGTAAGTGTGCCACATTTGTGTTATTATATTTGGGTTATTATGATTTATATGAGAGTCTTGACTAATATTTGATTTATTTACATTTACTGATTTTAATACCGGTATCGTTGTAAGGTTATAAACCTTTCTTTTCCTGTAGGATGTTGGAATATCTAAGGACAATAGAGGAAGGATACCAGTTAATAGCAGGTTTGCAACATCTGTTCCCAGGTGAGATAATGGTTTTATAATCTTGTCACAAACTCCCTTTACGTATGTTTCCGAGCGGTTGAAAATACTTTAGGAACTCCTATACACACAAAATCCACAAAGTTGTAAAATAACTCCAAAACAAAGCTTTAATTTCAATCAACTTTCAACAATCTAATAAGCACTTTAAACAATAGACTTGCCCCAAGTCTGTATTATCTTTTTTTTTTATTTATTTGTTTTTATTTCGACCGCGATTTTTGTCTGAAAATACAGACTTGTGAAACACGTATAGAAATCGATTTGCAGACCGCAAACATCCGATAAGAATGACGTAGGTTATCATACCGTATTTGGCTATATGGGGCGGGCGGTATCTAAATATGGATTTCGAATCAACCAATGATCATTTTGTTTCAAAATGAAAAAGATCGAGTAAGTGACGGTGCCGGACAGTGCTGAATGTACGATCGAGACTGTTGAAATATAAAATCGTAATGCCAAGTTGTTTTGTTTATTAATTGTTTAGTCCTTGGCCTAGGCCTCTTTTGTAGGTCCTACTCAACTCGCACATATGACCTGCCAAATAAAACGCCAATAAAGTAGGCCTAGGCCTACATACCACCGGCACACAACAGGGCTACACCACCACACAGAACAGGACAGGGTCTGGGTGGGAAATAAATCAAAATTATCTCCGCGTAATAAATGATCCATTCAATGTTTGATTTGCGGAGAAGCTAGCCTATCATATCAAGACAAGTTTTCATGTTCTTGGGAAAAATCCTATCAAATGTTTACCAGACTACTAGGCATATAAAATAATTTCTAGCCTTCAGAAACTTTCATAAATGTACCCAAGTACACATTGTCTAAACTTAACATAGCGCATGCGCATCATCTTAGTTGTTGAGTCTTGAAATTCTGAAATATGAATATTAAAACAGTGTACGAGTGAGTAGCCAATCGCATGCAGCTGAAACTAGTCAACCGGATAATCGTATGCACCAAGAATTCTTGGTGTCAAACCACGTGACTTGTGCGTGTTTCCCCAGACGGAGTATCCAAAATCAAGTAGTATACGTATGAAACGCCATATGTGCCAAAATATTTATCTTTTTACTAATATTAAGACAAAACTCCGTCTGGAACCCAGACTATTTAAACAACAGCTTCACAATAACTTTTACAATCAAATATCCAACCTCTATTATCCAACAACCAACAACAAAATAAATGCTTCAAACAAAAATCCTTCTCTCTTCTTACAATTGTCATTCTTCCCCTTATATACAATATGTTCATAACCTTCTAGATCATTCCTTATACTTCTTACTCTATTGGATTACAGTTTCTATTAATAGCATACTTCTGGAATGTTCCTGATTGTTCTTATAATAATTATACATGGTTTCTTAAATCTAAACATACTCTTATTCTAGAATATTCATGTAGAAACTGTTCTATGTTAATGAACATGTTAGGAATGGTAACTTATTACAAGTCTAAGCACTTTAAATATTCATGTTTAAAGATGTATTGTCCCCATGATACATTTTTTTTTGGTTTAATTTATTTACAGCATATTTGCCATTGGTGACTGCATTGATGGTCCAATGTTAGCTCACAAGGCCGAAGATGAAGGCATTATTTGTGTAGAAGGCATTGCTGGGGGCGCTGTTCATATCGACTACAACTGCGTACCTTCTGTTATTTACACGCACCCTGAAGTAGCATGGGTTGGTAAAAATGAGGAGCAATTGAAGGAAGAGGGTGTTAAATACAAAATTGGCAAGTTTCCATTCTCAGCTAATAGCAGGGCAAAGACAAATGGTATGTAATTGTACAGTAAAGTTGTACTAAGTAACTAAAGTTTACTAGTGTAGGTTTCCTGGTTACTATTAAACTAACCAAGTTAAGTTGTACTAAGTAACTAAAGTTTACTAGTGTGGGTTTCCTGGTTACTATTAAACTAACCAAGTAAAGTTGTACTAAGTAACTAAAGTTTACTAGTGTAGGTTTCCTGGTTACTATTAAACTAACCAAGTTAAGTTGTACTAAGTAACTAAAGTTTACTAGTGTAGGTTTCCTGGTTACTATTAAACTAACCAAGTCAGAGGTCCCAACTTCGGAAAGTCCATTCGCAGGAGATTTTGTCGTGAACCACATTCAATTCGTCGGGGCGTTGAAAGTCAACGCGCGGGGAATCGAAAATCAACAAGCGTCGTTTACGTCTCTTAATTAACTAAATATGTTACATATATAATAATAAATATACAATATTTACACATAAGTTGGCTTAATTTTTACATAGGTTTATCCATCAGTATTTTTACATTCTTATTTTTTTATGGACACATCCTCAGTACAAAGAATTAAAAAAATATATACTGTATTTTAACTAAAATTCAGTATATAAAATAATTTAATAACTTAATTACATAATGTACAATATTTACGCATGATAGTATTGTCCAATAGAATTTACTCATTTTTTTAAGACACAAGCCTAGGCTTAGCCTATGGCTTCTACTTCTAGGCCCTACTAGTACTAGTAGCTAGCTACCATTTTTAAACCCAAAAACAATCGAAATAACTATTTATTCCGTCTTATTCTACATTACGCGAGTTAACATATTATTTCAGATGAAAAACATTGAGTTTTATATTATTTTATCCATACGTAATTACACGTTAAAATGTACGCCGATTTCTTATCGCTGGGAAATTCCCCACCAGCGACATCGATCGATCGAAGAGTAGGCCTAGGCTAGAGAGGCCTAGCGTGCATGCCGGAACGGGTGGATTATTGCTATATAAATAACAAGTTTTAACAAAAGAGCTTACGACAATCTTTTCTTAGGTAAATTTTTATTAAACGTAGGCCTACTTGCTTGGCGAATCCATGCCTTTACATTTAACATGTTCGTATTATCGGATCGTACAGTAAAACCAAATAAAACACCGCCTCAACAACCTAGCTCGTGCGATGCGATCTGGGGTGGATTGCTATAAAACAGTCTTAACTGATGGTCTTAACTCCCCGATTAAAGCCGGCTTTATCTGATAGACGGTCTTATTAAAGCCACTCCTGATAGACCATTGCTATAAACCAGTCTTAGATAAGACCGCGTAAAGTAACAAATTGAGGGCGTACTTTGCGCGTAGAATACCAAATAAGGTAATGTTCGTCACGCTTGTTCAATTCACAATCATAACAGTACGTACATTTCTACGCAAGAAAATCTATTCTAGGGCTATATAAGAATAAAATCACCGTTATTATTTGATTTAACACTTAAAACTCGTTCTATTGGTTGTCTTTGACGATAAATAATACGTAAAAGCAATAAAAAGAGAGGTTTAAGACTGTTTTAAGACTCCTTCGAGTAGGCTTTAATTTTAGAGACCGTTTACAGGTTAGACCGCGGTATAGCAATGGTCTATAATATAAGACTACTTGCTACGTCACGAATTATAGCCGGCTAAGCGCTAAGACCGGTTATAGACCGCTTATAGCAATCCGCCCCTGTTGTTCTTTGCAGTGGATCAACATTGGTAGAGTCCATTAATTATGAGGGTGTTTAAAAATGTAATAACTATTAAAAACGTGTCTGAATCACTGTGTAATCAAAGCGTTTATTTAGTTAAAACTTGGATCCTCCCAAAATTGATAATCACGTATTCCGGTTACCACGTGATTAATTCACGGCTGGTTGCACGCTTCTTTTTTTTACATGTCGTCCCGCGTGTAGTACCGTGCATGTTTATATTTATCGCGGCGTTATATTATTGTTACGGTTTAACAAAGGCAATGCATACAAATAAAATACAATGATAGACCACGGAGACTGCATGAATAGACATTGTTTCAACATCCTGCCTCACTTTTGTCTGGTTATTGACTATTGTTGACCTGGGCTGAGCCTGGGTGTAACCGTAAATCAATTTGGTCAAAAATATGGGGGAAATTTGAAAATGCGGTAAAAAAATCAAAATGCGGTAGAAAACGTCGAGATAGCGGTAGCGCGGTAGATGGGTACTAAAAGCGGTAGACTACCGCGAGTAGCGGTAGACTTGGGACCCCTGCCAAGTTAAGTTGTACTAAGTAACTAAAGTTTACTAGTGTAGGTTTCCTGGTTACTATTAAACTAACCAAGTTAAGTTGTACTAAGTGACTAAAGTTTACTAGTGTGGGTTTCCTGGTTACTATTAAACTAACCAAGTTAAGTTGTACTAAGTAACTAAAGTTTACTAGTGTGGGTTTCCTGGTTACTATTAAACTAACAAAGTTAATAATAGAGTAAAGTTCCCTATACTAAATTGTAACAATTTTATTATATATAGCTGATACTGACGGACTAGTGAAGATAATCAGCGATGCTGAGACTGACCGTATCTTGGGGGCGCATATCATAGGGCCGGGAGCCGGGGAATTAATCAACGAAGCTGCGTTAGCAATGGAATATGGAGCGTCAAGTGAAGATGTTGCAAGAGTCTGCCACGCCCATCCTGTAAGTTTACTTTTTTTATTTGTTTTCACTTGCATATTCTGCACCTACTAAATAATGTTAATATGTATCATACATTGTGTATACAGTCAACTCTCCCAATACTGGACTCTCTGAAAACCATAAACTCTCAATATTAGATGATTCTTTAGTTTCAAAAGATCCCAAATCTCTTTTTACCATTTAAAACACTTTCCGAATACCAGACATACTTGGCCAGCCCAAAAGTGAAAATTGAAAGAGTTGACAGTTATTTGTTTATTAATAATCTTATTTTATATTTATATTCACCTGGCCTTATTTCAGTTTTGTTTTTACACCACCTTTCACACCGTATTATTAATACACTTCTACACAACTCTATCTGTTTTTTTATTCTTATACCATAAATCTTCTAATTTGTTTTTAGACATGTTCTGAGGCGTTCAGGGAGGCTAACTTAGCAGCGTATTGTGGTAAAGCCATCAATAATGTATAAATTATAGCATGTTGTTAGTTGGTAACTATAGTAACAAATTACAAGATTTAGATAACTGTATCAAATTATATTATCTTCACAAAACAAGTTTTATGTTCACCATTGTTGAATTGTATCTCTGCCACCCTTACACATATATATTTTATACAACTTGAATTTTATTTTAACTTCAATTAATAATTAATCACTTATTTATATCGATATTATTTGTATTCATAACATGATGCAACACCAATGATTAAGTAAGAATTAGTAAGAATGCCATAGTGTCAATCAAACCTTTAAGCGTGTCTACACACAGTAGGGTTCTTATTGAGCTTTGAGACGATGGTCAGTCTATGATCTGGATAAAGAACATGCTAGTCTGAAATGCACCTAAAAATCTACACCACTTTCTGTAGAAATTTCCCCTCCCCAGGTGTTTAATCATTGAATCTGCAGTGTCCTCTTTTTGATCAACAAGTCCGTGTCCCAGGTTTGGTTGCTTCATAGGGTTGTAATATGGTTATTAAAATTATGAAAAGTTTTGTACAATAAACACTGTTTTAACCCTTTTCAACTCTTTCACCAACAATAATAAATTATTATATGGTATGATTTATACCATATATGGAAAGATTTATACCATATAAGGTAAGATTTATACCATATAAGGTACGATTTATACCATATAAGGTACGATTTATACCATATAAGGTAAGATTTATACCATATAAGGTAAGATTTATACTATATAAGGTAAGATTTAAACCATATAAGGTACGATTTATACCATATAAGGTAAGATTTATACCATATAAGGTACGATTTATACCATATAAGGTAAGATTTATACCATATAAGGTACGATTTGTACCATATAAGGTAAGATTTGTACCATATAAGGTAAGATTTGTACCATATAAGGTAAGATTTGTACCATATAAGGTAAGATTTATACCATATAAGGTAAGATTTATACCATATTAGGTAAGATTTATACCATATAAGGTAAGATTTGTACCATATAAGGTAAGATTTATACCATATTACTAATATATAATGCTGTGTTAAGTTGTAGCAATGTTCTGCAGATGAAATAAATTATTAATTTCAAAGTCTAAATGTTGTTTTGTTCAAATTTATTGTTTTAGCTGTTTTCATTATTTTAAACTATCTAAATTTTATTCAGCATTGCAATTTCAAATGTTTTGGCATATTCATTTAAAACTGCATTTTTGTGGCATTGGAAAACCATTAAATGTCAGTGTTTTATAAACTACATTTACCTGTTATCCAAGGTACATTTTTAGCACCATAAATTAACAGTTACGAACTTGTGATCAACCTCACAATGCAGTAATCTTTTAAACGTAGGACACAAATAAACACAATTGAGATAGACACCCAGATTTGTACCATATAAGGTAAGATTTGTACCATATAAGGTGAGATTTATACCATATAAGGTACCCCACAATGCAGTAAACTTTTAAACGTAGGACACAAATAAACACAATTGAGATATAGTTATTTAAATTGTAAACCAATAAAATGGTGTTGTGTGCTACGATGCCAATTGGGCTCCTTGCCAGCAAACTGACATGAGTCTACCTGACAGCTTGACGGAACTGTCTTTACACGCAAGTGATTTTACTGCTTTACAATTTAATGAACTATGTCTCAATACTAATCAAAACCAGAGAAACATGTTTTCCCTATTAAACACAATTTTTAGATTTCTGAATATTTCTCAAGAGAAGCATTTTTTTTATAAATAAAAAAAAAACCACCAAAAATGTAATGGTTGATTAGCTATAACTTACCACAATTTGTCAATTAATATTATTCAATTATTTGTACAAAGTTGTAGGCCCTAACCAAACATTTATTCAATTGTTAGTTAATAATAATTATTGCTTGCATTAAACCTTAAAGCTACTACATATACAGTAGTATACTATTTTCATAATTTATTAACCATTTATCCATATACTACAATTTAGTATTTTCAATCAAACTGAATAATTAGGATATTTCTAATGTTTAACATACATTCTTAAACCTCTCTGGAAAACAAGGCATTTTGGGCCTGCCCAAAGGTTTACTATAAATATAATTTAACGAAAAATCAATGAACCTTGAATCGCCCAGCGATACAATGAAATGAAAATGTGATAAAAATATGAACCTTCTGCTTGTTATTCTGAGAGCTTGTGTGCTTGTTGAGGTTGATTGAACAGCATTTTTCACCTTAGATGAAGTATGCTGGATGATCATTGGAGTTCCAAATTGTCCGCAATTATTACAAAGATCCAATCACTACATTTCATCATAACTTATAATATTAGTTAATTTTTAGCCAAGGTAAAGGCCTCTCCGTATTTCTCTATGTTGTGCTGCGTTCATCCAGGATAGCAAATTGCTCTGGCGACTTTGTAATGCTACCATTTTGTGTCTTTTCTTGTCTCCATTCAGTGACATCTTTTGTCATGCTAACATTTTGTGTCGTTGCTTGTCTCCATTATGATTCAGTGACATCTTTTGTCATGCTACCATTTTGTGTCGTTGCTTGTCTCCATTCAGCGACATCTTTTGTCATGCTACCATTTTGTGTCGTTGCTTTTTTTTCAAAATATTAGTAACTATAACTACTTTAAAAATAAACAACTGAAAATTTTCTTTTGATACAATAATAATTTTTAATTTAGAAATTTAATAAAGAAATATTTATCGTAGAGTGGTAAGCCTGCATTAAACTATTTAGCTTTTACTACAGTATGAACAGATGTTCATAACATTTACAAGTTGATATTAAGCAATTGATTACCACTACTATGTAGAAATACATGGCATTTGTTTGGACTGCTACAAAACAAATTGTATTATGTTATAGCAGATATACAGTATAAGCTGATTACTCTGTATAAACTATAGTCCAAGAACAGGTTCACTTGTGATTGAACCTCCTGAGGCTTCCTTGAACCTCCCAAGTTGATTTACAAAGCTGCCTCTTGACTTTGAGATGGAAGTCTTTTCCAGTTGTCAGCGAACAAAATCAGATTTTACACGCTCATTAATTTTACAATTATGAGAACAGTAAAATGGTTCGGTAAGTAAGTAAATTGATATTTAATTATAATATATTAATAATAATTATAAAACATCATTGTCAATTTACGCATTACTTGGTTGTGGAATCTTTGTTTCAATAGGTAACGACAGCGGTTGCGGCACATCACCTAGTGACTTTTCACAAGAAACATCGCTTGAAACTGGCATAGAACATGGTTGGCGGACATCACTTTCAGAAGAACCAATTGTGCAAGATAAATGGGCCATTGATGCTGATTGCAAACTTTGCTGGTTATCAGATGTAGAGATTCCTGTAATATTGGCCGACTGCTCCGGAGCGGTATTCAACCTCTCTTTAGAAAGTGGTTGTTGAAGCTCAGAAGTGATGTCAGATTTCTCTGGTGCAGAATGAAACCTTTCATTTTCTTTCGGAACATTTTGTTCAGTTACTGCTGCTTTTTGATAAACTGACATCTCGCCATTCTTTAATTCCTGTGGCTGTTGAAAATTGTGACTCTGTGATGGTGGCACCATCATATGGTGTTGAAGGAACTGTGGGCCAGCAGGTGATTGCATACCAGGTGTAAGAGAAGGATCTGGAATGAAACTATCATCGGTATCTGTGTATTTAGGTACAAAAGGATTTATAGAGGGAATGGATCCTGGAGTTTTGAGATCATTCTGCTGTTGGTTCAAATCAGAAGATGTATCGGATTGTGATTGATGTTGAGGAATATACTGTACTCTAACATTTTGCATGTCATATGCATTCGGAAACTGCGGATGTCCAAAATTATCCATTCCTGACTGCAGCATTCCTGGAGAGCCGTACGCAGGATACGAGATTCTTTGCGGATATGCGAGAGAATAATTCTGATTGAAGCTGCTGCCAGTTGTCGGCATTGAGGAGTCATAGACGTGACTTGTTGGTACGGATGATGGTGTTTGGACAGAGGAACCAGGAGTTGCTTCTGTTGAATATCCACAAGAGTACAACCGTGATGATGAGAGGCTGTTGTCGCTTGATTGACAAGGTCCCTCTTTGTGCCATGAACTGATTTTCTCTGTGTTAACTCCATACCCAGAATTGGTAAGTGCTCCTGTATTACCGTTAGGCATCGCAATGTGAAGACCTTCTAGTTTGTGTTTTAACTTCTGTGTTTCGGACATGTTACCATTCATTTTTGTCTTCATCTCATCATCTGGATGTTCATATGTGTTGCTAGTGGCAATTTTCTTTTCGGTTCCAGCAGGTTTTATGGTAACACCACTATTCATTGGAGATTGCATCATAGGGTCACCAATTGACCCATAACCTCCTATGGTATAAGTAAAGACATAAAGACATTATACAATCTGATTTGGATGTTTTTACATTAATATACATAGCCTGGCTTTATGAGACTGAAATAATGTATATACCTTCTCTCATAGATTTCATAGCCATTCGACTTCTGCATTTGTTGTTCAAGATGTTAAGTTTTTCTACCACCTACAGTAAGTGAAAAAAAGAGAACGACGCTTTTATATTATAAAGCCAAATTGTTAACACTAGATCATGTTTCATATGCTGTAGTTTGTTGGCGCTTGTATAATATATGTGGACTAGTGGTAGCCCTGATTAAGGTAATATTAACTTTAATTTCTCAATTCTTACGCTTTCCATTTCTGGGCGGTTCCTAAATTTGTGTTCTGTACATTCAGACGAGATATCAAGGAGCTCGCCAGCCAGATCCCATGGCCAAGAAGGACACTTTTCATCTTTCAGCATGTCTGTCGTTACTTGTTGTTGATCGTTGCTCTCCTTTATATGTGCAACAAGTTCATTCTGTATACAAAATAGATTTCTAATTGAATTGTATTTTTAACTTTCAGCTACAGACAGGGGATTTCAAAGACTGTGGGATAAACAGATACAATAAGGTAAGAACAAAACCAGTTCATACAATTTAAAGAAATAAAGTCATACCAAATACTGGTGCTGTCGTGGTTCTCTTTTTTCATCAAATGCCCTCTGTCCTGTCAAAACTTCCATAAGAACCTATTAATTTAGAAAATATATTTAATTAATTTAAAAATTGGGGTAGTTGTGGTAACTACCACAACACATATTAGTATGTGCACATGTCTGTTACAGCCTATTGAGTTAGACTTTGCAGTGCCAAAATATAAGTAAACCTTACCACGCCAAAACTGTACACATCCACTTTAGTTGATAATTTAAAGTTGCGTCGATATTCTTCGGGTAGATACGGTAAAGTACCATGAGCTTCTGTGGTCTTCATTATCGTGTAAAGTTTACCACCGGTTGGACCGTGTCGAGCAAGACCGAAGTCGCCAATCTTTGGTATGAAGTCTTTACCAAGTAAAATATTTGCACTAATGAAGAAATGCAAAATTGTTTAAGTTTCTCATTCTAGTTGTCCCATGACCTAGAGGATGCTAGTGGCATAGCAGATGAGATACAGTAGTTGTACTCATCATGTATGATACACAGGCATAAGCCATATCTCCCAGTGGTGCCTATCTCCTCTCCGGGCTGGCGAGGTTTTTTATTTTCTGGATGGCCATCTTTGGTCTCCTGAACCGACGCCCTTTCAGTTTTTTTTATGTCTATGTTCATTTAACAAAGTTGATTTTTGTCATTCATTATAATATTTTTATGTCAAATACCTTTTGATGTCACCATGTATGAGTGGTTTATCAGGCTGTGCACGGTGGAGGAAGTTCAATCCTATAGCAGCACCAAGAACAATCATATGCCTTGTTGGCCAATCAAGGGGTCTGCGTCTGTCCTTTAAAGACAAATTTGTTTATATGTTGTTATTGAAGGAAGACTGGAACAAACATCACCGTCTTTAAGACGTTAAGATGACAGTTATGGATTATTCCAATATTATTAGATGACTTACTCGACATAAAAGGTTGTCCTCCAGGGACCCGTTTTCGCAGTACTCGTAGAGAAGACATGGTAATGGTCCATCGTAGGAGTAGCCAAGTAAAGTTACAATATTTTGGTGTCGGTATCTATGAGAGAAGGTGAGAAGCAGTATACAAAATAAATTTACATAATAGACAATTTTGACACACACATACATAGATATTTAAAAGGTTTATAGAAATAAATAAAAATTGGCTAGAAAGTTGATTACAAACAAAACAAATGTGATAAGCCAACCTGACCAGTGCTGGAATTTCTTTCATGTAATCTGAACATGCAAATTTCTCGGTATCATGTCCCATTTCAGATTTCTAAAAGCAAACAATTCAGAGAACAAAATGTATTCACGTTATTGAGTATTGACTTCAATTCTTCACATGGAAACATGAGATATTTATCATATCTATAATTTAATAATAATATTTACTTTATCAAAATGTAAGGAAAGAACAAAAGGTCTCGACGTACCTGCTTCAGCCGCTTAACAGCAAAAGACGAGAAATCAATTTTAGCAAAATACACCGTACCGAAAGCGCCCTCACCACGTTTATACTCATCACTGAAGTTATTAGTTGCGCTGACAATTTTTTCGTGTGGGTAACTATTTAGAAAGTTGAACGCACTCAATGCTGTAAAGAAATTTTTTGTGAAAGTCATTTGTATTTAAGATTATAATAACTTTACCATTACATATTTAAGTTTGTTATTTGCATATTTAATTTTGCTATTTGTATATTTAAGTTTGTTTTTTGCATATTTAAGTTTGTTTTTTGCATATTTAAGTTTGTTTTTTGCATATTTAAGTTTGTTCACGCATAATTTAAGTTTGTTCACGCATAATTTAAGTTTGTTCATGCATAATTTAAGTTTGTTCATGCATAATTTAAGTTTGTTCATGCATAATTTAAGTTTGTTTACATTGACTGCTTCAACTTACTCATTGTCTTCATTGTTGAAGACTTCGTGCTTTGATTGTCTGATGTTGTCATATGACGATAACGATGGTCTATATCCGGTGACATCAACTGTTTGTTGCAATGCGTGTCCATGTTCGGATTCAAAAAAGGGGCATCAGCCGGCTTCATGTAATACTGACCATTTGGAGCGGCACTCGCTCCAGTTTGCGCGTACTGACCATTCTGCCATATGTTCTCTACTGGTGCTCGGTCAATTGGTCTATGGGGGTTGGTGTAATAGTAATTTGGCTGTTCATGATGATACATTTTTTCGGAGCTCATATGATGGGGTAACGGAGGACCCGGAAGATGTGACGGGTGCATATCTGAAAGAATTCAAGTATAACATTTATTTTGGGTCCAATACTGATGTTGTTGAGTTTTGTATAATCAAACAACTGTATTGTTAGGCTGTGGTTATAAGTACACATAAAAAGGGCTTGAGAACACAACATTTACTGTAAATAACTGTACCTGGAAATTGTCTGTTTTGTCTTGGTGGTGGTGGTTGACCAGTTTCTGCTATTTTTCCACTACACATGTCTATTTTATAGTGCTCACTTTCATCAACTATAGTAAAAATAAAATATATGTAACCAGATTAAGGTGATTCAGATTTGGTATATGGATAGGCATAGGGAGGGTGATATTCCTGACTTAAGTCCAAACTTGTGATGATTGGGGCAAACTCAAAAGCATCTCAAAAGAGTGGCCAAGCGGTTAAGACAAAGAAACCTTAATATACGTAGCCATAACATCGGCAAGGGTTCGAGACTCACTTATTTCATGGTTCCAGTGGTAGTACATACACAACCACTTTCACTAACTGGGAGACCAGTATAAATGAATAATAAATAAAAAGGAAAAAAAAACACATTCGCAAAAACAATCAAAAGGGTGAATAAAATCAAACTTTATACCAAAATCTTTTATAATGTCCATTGCTCGTCCATTTTTCATGTTGTAAAGTGCATTGTAAAGTTCAAGAACACTGTGATTCATATAGTCCCACGTACGTAGCATCTTTCCAGTAGGACTTGCTCCTGGCCGGAACATCTCCAGTGCCAACATCTCAATTTCATCATTGTGAAAACCAAGATCAGCAGCTGTAAGAAAAATATTAAATGTAAATATAAATGCAGCCAGGCCGCCTCTAGCTAGATGGAAAGACCAAATCCCAAAGGATGGCAGATTATCTCCAGTGAGCGGACAAAGGGACAACCAGTTCCAATCCGACCTGCCCGGCCTCCAGCTAGATGGAAAGACCAAATCCCATAGGATTCAAGGTTGGACATCCGGCAAGCAGGAACTGTGCCATAGGAAGAACAGAATGGCAGATTATCTCCAGTGAGCGGCCAAGGGGACAACCAGTCCCAACCTGCCCGGCCTCCAGCTAGATGGGAAGACAAAATCCCAATTTAAGGATACAAGAAGCTTGGACATCCGGCAAGCAGAAGACTATGTCATGGGAAGAAGTGAATGACGGATAATCTCCAGTGAGCGGCCAAGTGGACAACCAGTCCCGAGAATTTAATGATGATGATGAATGTCCTCCATCAGCCTCCTTGTCCTTCTTTCCTTAAACTCACTTTTGTTTTGTTTCAATAAAAGTTAATTAACACTAAACATAAAAACAAAATCACATTGTAATCTATAAATAATAATAAATTATTATTAATGTAGGCCAATATTAATGTTATTCTTCGTATTAATCTTGACCGGATAGTAAATTGTGACGATTTTAGTATGGGGATTTCCCTTTCAAATGTAGATCAAAATTATTATGATTGACTCAACGGTACCATAATCGTGTTTTTAGAAACTGAAGAGATTAGCCTAAACCTTTTCAGAAGATCCTCAAACAAGTGCCTTGCTTACCAAGTCTTCTCCAATTCATTTCAGTCGACTCCGCCACATCCAGAAGCCTACATAACCTTTGAAATGCCGAGGCTGGGATGTCACGGACATATCGTATCTTCGCACGTTGTGCTGGAAAACAATGGATATTTCCTAATGCAGCCATGATTATGTGCCTTTAGTTTGATGTCGAACTACCTGAAAACCGACAGCGAAATCATAGATCATATAATATAATATGCATTACAACAACAAACAATCAATCTATCTCATCATCGCGATCGAAATGGCAAACGCAAACAAGGAAGTAACATCGGTTGTGACGTCATAGAAAAGAACAAGGGGATTTCCCTATTTTGTCCCTCTCTATGAACTGAGAAATAAAATACTGTACTTGATTGAATGTGTATCACAATTAAAAACGAATTATTTGATTATATTATAGTTGCGTTCTTTCCATTTCTATCGTTTTTTAATTGTCAAAATGTATGAAATAACACAATTAATGTATGATGATGTCATGATCAATAGATGTCACGACAAATCGTGAATTCTTTTAAAAACAAAAATAGAACAGTATTTATTATATGACGTATTTAATAAGTCATCAATGCGTAATTGTATGCGGATGTGGAGAAAAAGATAGCGAGTTGCAGGGGTGGCATAATGTTGGATTATTAATAGGCCCATGGAAGTCTAGCTTGTAAACGTTAAATGTGTCTCTTTTTTTAAAGACCCAAAACAATGAGTACAAAATTGATTTATAGCTTTAGGGATTTTGATATAAACAAGTATAGCCTAGTTTCCGTAGATTCAAGATTCAAGATTCAAGAAATTTTATTTGTCCATAAAAATGGAAATTCACTTTGCTTGGTAGATTAAAACAACAATATTGCAACAATTTAAAAACGTGCAGTATTATAACAGATTAAAAATACAAGATAAAAAGTTAAAAATACTGTTAAAAATGTAAAACTATTAAAAATTGCATTAACGTCTTACATTAGAATTAAAAATATGAATGCTATTTACAACGAAGGATTTTCTAGTTCTACAAAGATTTGCTCTTGGAGGTCGTAGCCTAATGCCTGATCTATTTAAGTTATAACAGTAATGTAACGGATGAGTGGGGTCTTTCATAATATTGTTTACTTTTTTTAGAATACTCTTTTCATAGATAAATGAACAAGGCGTAAGATCAGCTTTAATAATACGTTGTGCAATTTTACGTGGTCTCTCAATATTTTTCTTATCATTTTCAGTAAAGTTACCATAAAAACATCCAATGCTAAAAGATAAAATACTTTGAATAATACTTTGATAAAATAGAATTAAAATAGTGTTATCAACTCTAATTTGCTTGAGTTTTCTGAGAAAGTAGAGCCTTTGTAGTATCACATAAGTGATATAATTATAGTAGTATCAAATGATATTTCCTCCAACTCGGTAAATTGGATATGCATTTAATTATTATACTCAAATACCCCTCTCTATCCAATGGTTGAGTCAGGCACAGCAAAACGATGCAGATTTAGTTTTAAATTTTCTCGAAGAAAACGTAGGTTTTATTTGCGTATAATCCTAGAGCATGCATTCAATTATACATTTTAAATAGATAATGATATTTATTGCAATGTTATGATTCTAGTTTACGTTAAATGTGTAGTTTAGGTTTAATCACATACATTTATATAAGTAGGCCGACGGTCAACAGAACAGACGGAACCAGAGCCGTTGGAAGTGCAGTGGGTTGGTTGTATAGAGATTAAAGCTACCCGAACTCACGTCACGTGTCTGAGGCCTAGAATTTAGACGATTCCACTTACAAATAGGGGTGTAAATGTTAAATTTTCAAAAAAACTGAAAAAGAATGTCTCTATTGTTTTGTTTCAAGTGAATCGATTAAAAATGTCAGAAAAAATTAATTTGATACTTGATTGTGATGTTGGAGTTGACGATGCTCTGGCTGTCATGTTGGCCCTAGCAACGCCCAATAATATTAATTTAATGGCCATCACTTGCGTTGCCGGAAATGCTACTGTCGATAAAGTATGCATCAACACACTCAAAGTGCTTAAAGTTTGTGACAGACTTGATGTGAGTATAAATAGTACTTTTTTAAAAATAATTTTTTAAAAAATATGCTTTAATAATTACAGTACAATTTTATTATCATTATGGCCAGTTTGATTATGGGATCGGTGCATTATTTGTTTCAGGTTGCAGTGTATCGTGGAGCATGTTCTGGTATTATTGGTGGTACCTTCAGAGGTACACCATACCACGGTGTGGATGGCATGGGAGATGTACAAAATATTCCTCAACCTGACATCAAGTTGATAAAGGAAGAAGTGGCAGCCATTGCTCTAGTAAGAATGGTAAACGAGAGACCTGGAGAGATCAGCATAGCTGCTATTGGTCCGTTGACGAACATCGCAATCGCCATGAAGCTAGATCCACATTTCACAGAGAAAGTGAAGGAGATTGTAATAATGGGTGGAGAATTAGAAGGTAATTGTAATCGTTGTATCTACTACTGTTGCAGTACATCAGCGCATGGAAGAATTATTTAGTTCCTCCACGAGTTATCTGGAGATATTGGTGTTGTGCTCAGATATTGTATATTGAATTGTTTTAATGCGGCTTGAGCACTCTTCTTGAGTGATCTGTGCGCTATAGAATTCATATTATTATTATTATACACCCACCAATATTTTGAATATAATTTAATATAATATCTTTTTCAGGCAGAGCTGCAGCATTTCTGACATCTGAATTCAACTTCACCTCTGACCCAGAAGCTGTTCATGTTGTACTTAATGAGAGCAAATGCCCTATTGTAATTATACCGTATGAAATCTGTCAAAATAATGGCTTTGACTTTGTAAGTAGAGTAACCATTCTTGTAAAGCTTAATCTCTGTCTACACTATCAAACTAGTTAGACAAAAAACTGTGATGTGCTTAAATATGATAAAGATGTGCCCAAATATGGTAGTGATATTACATCATCATGTCCATATATGAGAATATTTCTGTCATATAAAGTTTGATAGTGTAGACAGAGCTTCACTCCACTCTTCGGTGGGTTCCAATTTGCTTAATGAATTTCTTTTTTTGCTTTTATTTTTCCTGGCTCTGTATTATGTGTTAGTTTCTTTTTCAATAAATGAAATAGTACATATGCCTACTTCATATTTTTCTCGAAAAATAATATTCCGTTTTTAATAATCCAGCTGCAAGAATTTCCAATTTTCTTTTTTTTCAGGATTACTATATAAGCACGATATCACAGAATAATAAAAAGGCAAATTTTATCAAGGCCATTACATCAAACAGTTTGAAACGGGAACAAAGTAGAGCACATATATATACACCGTGGGATTTTTACGCACTCGCTTATCTCGTAGATAGATCTGTCGTGACTAACATGGCAAATGTTCTTGTACAAGTAGAACTACATGGAAGTTTGACGCGAGGCAAAATGGTGCCAGACTGGAATCGTAAAGTACAGAAAGATCATAATACTAATATTATTATGGAACTAGATATTGATAAAATCAAAATATTGTTTTTAAAGATGTGTTCAAATGCTTGACACAAAGATGTGTTCAAGTACTTGTCACAAAGTTGTGTTCAAATACACAATTCGTGTTCAAATGCTTGACACAAAGTTGTGTTCAAATTTTTGACACAAAGTTGGGTTCAAATGCTTGACACAAAAATTTCAAATGTTTGACACAAAGTTGTGTTCAAATGCTTGACACAAAGATTTGTTCAAATGCCTGACACAAAGATTTGTTCAAATGCCTGACACAAAAATTTGTTCAAATGTCTGACACATAGATGTGTTCAAATGCTTGGCACAAAGATGTGTTCAAATGCCTGACACAAAGTTGTGTTCAAATGCTTAGATCATGAATAACACATGGTGTTCATACAGGCAAAGATAATAAGATATAATTTTGTTTTTCATTGTTTTGTGATTTACTTGTCACTTCATTTCACTCAATTTAGTAAAATAGGGCAGCAAATCTGTTGTTGTGACCATTCTTGTTAAAAATGCTGGTTGAATCAAATAATAATAAATACATTTTCAGTACTAATAACCATTTTCAAATGTCTAGACTGTTTGTGACTGCTAGTAAAACCAGAGTTGATAAACTAAACCAACCTGATTTAAGCATTGTTTATTAAACGCTTCCCCTCTTCCGCTCCTTTTTCCACTTTTTAATAAACAGTATAGTTTTTGAGATTGTAGATACCTAGGTTAGCCTGTCCTTCATTTTTATGTAATTTCCTATAATAAGAAAGCAACAGGATATTGTAATTACTTTGACCTTAGAAGCTAAAGGAAACTACATGATTTGGTTTATATACCTACTATTATTTAATAATAGCAGGTTCTTTGGGTTAAAAGAAGTAGGTAAGTTCACAATTGAAATTTCAGTATTTGTTCTTTTAAAATTCAAAAATCAATAAAAGTATAAAACTAAGCTTGTACATTTTATCTACTAGAACAATGGAAGGAAAACTTAAATTAATCATTGATTGTGACGTTGGAGTTGACGATGCCCTTGCCATAATGTTAGCCCTAGCAACGCCTCATGTCGAGTTACAAGCCGTCTCTTGTGTTGCAGGAAACGTAGATGTTAACAAAGTCTGCATAAATGCCCTGAAAGTGCTTGATGTTTGTAACCAGCTACAGGTAAGTTGGCTATGAATAAAAATACAGTAAATGGGACCTTGGTATAATGGGATGACCTGCTATCTATTAAAAATCCATGTTTGCTAGAATCTTGGTTTGAAAATAAATACAATAAATGAAAACAATTCCTATCTACCTGTATTTGTATCAAACTTAATTCAACCCAAATGTAGTCAATACACAAGTATGTCTATTGTGGTACTAGATACTGTAACCTGTTTTTTTCTCTCTGGCCATGGCCTTTTAAGGATTGCCATTTTTATTTTTATACAGTCATTTTATTGTAAACTTTATTATTTTCTTGTAAAATATTTCTTTTAAAAAATAAATGCATACATTGAATTAATGTTTTGCAAGGTTCCCGTATATAAAGGGTGTACAACTGGTCTTCTTGGTGAACGATTACGAGCCACCTTCTATCACGGCATTGATGGCCTAGGAGATGCCAAGAACATTGACCAACCTGACATCAATTTGATAAAGAAAGAAGTGGCAGCCATTGCTCTGGTGAGAATGGTAAACGAGAGACCTGGAGAGATCAGCATAGCTGCTATTGGTCCGTTGACGAACATCGCAATCGCTATGAAACTAGATCCACATTTCACAGAGAAAGTGAAGGAAATTGTAATAATGGGTGGAGAATTAGAAGGTAAAGAACTATTATCGTATAGATAATCTATTAATTGTTGCTACTGTAAGGTTGGGAAACTGGGTCCTTGATTTACAAAGAAAGTAAAATAGATTTTACTAATATATTTAGAAGGTCCATTCAATATATCTCTTAATTCCCAAATTTCTCAATTCATTTTCCAAAAATAACTCTTGCTAGAGAAATCTTTTCTATTACAAAAAAAGCCATTGCTTACTGTTATATGCCAGAATGGTGTCAGATCAACTTAGATGGTGTTTTGAAACAGAATTGCATTGTCATGAAATCAGTAATCGAGTGGCTGAGCGATTAAGACAGTGTGGAACTGGTGGTAGAACAAGGCTTCTCAGATATTAAAGGCTGTGTCTCATCTGACTCATGTGTGCACTTAAAATAACCCATTGATTGGTGTTCTGGTTAGGCTAACAACCCTACCAGTTGAATAACTTCTTATGGCGATCATAAGGGGGCCTTGTACCAATGGGAAGGAACAGACCTAACAGAGAAAGCAGTAATTCATTTAAAATGCTTAGATAGTATTCTAAATTTGTGTGTTCTTTACTTCTAGGTAGAGCATCAAATCTGACAACTGAATTTAATTTTACTTGTGACCCAGAAGCAGTGCATATTGTACTCGGTGAGAGCCAGTGTCCCGTTACTATTGTGCCATTTGAGGTTACCCGTCGTCATGCTTTCACAGATGTACGTTTAATGTTAATTAATTAATATGTAAAGTTTACTACTGTAGTTTATTTTTGTATTCATCAAACTTTTGTTTGCAAACTCCAATTTTGCCAATGTTTGGAGAAGTTTTGTGTTGCCTGTCTACTAATTAGGGCCTACTACTGGAGGAGTCCACAAACCTCAAGAACTTCGGCACAGCCTATACCAACTTCTAAAAACTAGTTTTTTGCAGTTTGTCAACTAGTCCACACTAGTAAATCTTTTAGTTTGCAAACTAAAGTTTGGTAGTGTAGACTAGGCTTTACTAACCTAGGAGTAATGTTTCAACCAAAATTTAAAAGATTCAAACTTTTATTTATCCTACAACAAGAGGAAATTACATTGCTTGTTGCACAAAATACAAATCTGATTAAATCATGTTGAATTGTCAAAAAAAAAGATAATACTTAATTTAGTTAACTTATTCCCTGGGGTAGGCAGGAGAAAAGATGTCGGTTTGTGTGAAGAACTAGTGCTCTCAACTGGATGCACCTCTATTCAATTCCATACTACTGTTTTAAATTACATTTTTACTACATTCAACCCTAATACTATTAGAATTTTGTTGATGGTTTTCTTCTCTTTCAGGAATTCCTTGAAGATTTGTTATCAAGAGAAACGAGAAAAGCAATGTTTGTGAAATCAATCACGGCTAACAGCATTGAGGTAGACAGACGCAAAAACCATCTGTACACACCATGTGACTTGTATGCTGTGGCTTATCTTGTTGACCAGTCATGCGTAACCAAAATGGAACGCGTGCATGTGCAGGTTGAACTGCACGGTAGTTTAACACGCGGCAAAATGATACCAGACTGGAATGGAAAAATATTAAAGAAACATGACATTAGTATTATAATGAGTATGGATATGGAAAAGCTTAGGAAATTATTCTCAGCAGTAATGTAACTTCAGCCTGAGAAAATATGAAATAAATATAGATTGGGGGACAAATCTTTTGAGGCTTAAAGTGCAATGTTTTGCTTTTTTTAATATAATTTTCAAGTTTTGTATTCAATATAACACAATGACACACTTTCATATGCTATTACATCCCGTAATATGTGGTTATGAAATTATTGATATGACCAGTGAGCAAGTTCAGCGAATTTCTTAATTAACAGAAAGTACATCTCAACCACTTACAGTACATGAGGGAAGTTTAATCTTTCCATTCTTTGTTTACATTTCAAGATGTATTTTGTAATCACTTTTATTACATTATATTATAATAAATGTAAAAAATAACTTTTGAAGGGGATAAAGTATGACTTCTTATTTACCTATTTTTGACCCATATTCCAGAGATATTAAAATCTGGGTCACCTGGACGAAGTATATGAATTTGAAACAGTATATTTATATGACTTCTATTAAAATTTATTCCAATGTGTAATTAGTAATGTTAAAGTCCCATCCCATAATTTTAAGGTAACTTATTTATGGTCCCTTGATGGAGTTGCATAACCATCATAATTGTTTAATGCTGAAATTTAACGAGAATTAATTAATGTAGTGAATTATTCTGTATTTTTTGTATCAATCCAAAAAGTTTTATTAAAATACATTGTAATTTAGATTTAATTATTCATTGCACTTTGTATTTGAAGGTCCCAAGGCTCTTGAAAATGTGTAATGAACGATCCAAGATATCATACACTCTGAAGGTAAGATAATATCTATCATGGTATCTTTATTTCGAACATATAAAAATACATTTGCAGCCAAAGGCTGAATTGCTGCATCTGCATCATATGAAAATGACATCAAACATTAAAATTTATGTATAAAAAGACCATCGAATTCTTTAAAATTGCAACATGTAAAATGTTATATAAAAAAAAACTGTACAAAATATCAGATCCAATAGCGGGCTTTTGAAAATGTAATGATTGTTTTAAGATATCACTAGTGCACTAATTGACATGTCATTTGGTGTGACGAGGGATGCCCTTTGGGTTAGAGAGACATGCCCTGTAGGTTGAAGAGACACCCCTATGGGTTGGAGAGAGGCGCTCTTTAGTTTAAAGTGATGCATCATTTGGTATGAATAGACACATCATTTGGTTTGACAAGGGACGCCCTTTGGCTTAGAGAGACATGCCCTGTAAATTGAAGAGACACCCTCAATGGGTTGGAGAGACGTGCTCTTTTAGTTTAAAGTGACACATCATTTGGTATGACTAGACATGTCATTTGGATTGATGAGAGACGTCCTTTGGGATTAGGAGAGACATGCCCTGTAGGTTGAAGAGACACCCCCTATGATTTAGAGAGACTCGCTCCTTAGTTTAAAGTGACGCATTATTTGGTTTGATTATAGACACATCATTTGGATTGATGAGAGACAGCCTTTGGTTTAGAGAGACATGCCCTGTAGGTTGAAGAGACACCCCCTATGGGTTGTTGTGATGTGCCATTTAGTTTAAGGTGACGCATCATTAGGTATGGGATTTTATGAAAAATGTTGCAGACCTAGTCTAAAACATCCTTTATCTAACCACAGAAAATCATAAACATAATATGACAGTTGGCATAATCATTTTGTATTGTATTGCTATGGAGGAAAATAAATGTCTTTTGAAATGAAACCGAGGATTTCTTTTTGTTATTTCCAGGTACAAGAACTCCGAGGAAATATTCAGGTTTTTTGTCCTCTGAGATTTGATCAACGAACTGAAAATTGTCATAAGTTTCCATCAGATCAAGATATTGTGTGCAATAACGCAGCTGGCAAGAAAATGAGCTTCCAAATTTGATAAAATATTTACTCCAGAGTCAAAACAAACTTATATAAATAACATTTTGAATTTCTCTCTATGTTTTACATACCGTTTTAACAAAGCTCCTAAGATTTGGCATTAGTTAGTTAATAGCAAGAAGTATTATATTGTTTGTTTGTAAACACTAGTACAGTTAGGTTTGTGGTACAATATGTGTTTTAGACAGTTTTAGCCACTCATAGCCAACTATATAAGTCAACCTAAAATATTCTTTCTTAGGTATTTTCGGAGGTTCTATCAATCATAACATCATAACAACATTTGCATCATGGCATACGGTCAAACCAAACAGGAGCTGGAAAAACATACACAATGATGGGAACACCAGAAGATCCTGGCGTGAATATCATATCCATCAGAGAGCTCTTGAAAATGTGTAATGAACGTTCCAAGATATCATACACTCTGAAGGTAAGATAATATCTATCATGGTATCTTTATTTCGAACATATAAAAATACATTTGCAGCCAAAGGCTGAATTGCTGCATCTGCATCATATGAAAATGACATCAAACATTAAAATTTGGGTTGGGTGAGTTGTGATGTGCCATTTAGTTTAAGGTGACGCATCATTAGGTATGGGATTTTATGAAAAATGTTGCAGACCTAGTCTAAAACATCCTTTATCTAACCACAGAAAATCATAAACATAATATGACAGTTGGCATAATCATTTTGTATTGTATTGCTATGGAGGAAAATAAATGTCTTTTGAAATGAAACCGAGGATTTCTTTTTGTTATTTCCAGGTACAAGAACTCCGAGGAAATATTCAGGTTTTTTGTCCTCTGAGATTTGATCAACGAACTGAAAATTGTCATAAGTTTCCATCAGATCAAGATATTGTGTGCAATAACGCAGCTGGCAAGAAAATGAGCTTCCAAATTTGATAAAATATTTACTCCAGAGTCAAAACAAACTTATATAAATAACATTTTGAATTTCTCTCTATGTTTTACATACCGTTTTAACAAAGCTCCTAAGATTTGGCATTAGTTAGTTAATAGCAAGAAGTATTATATTGTTTGTTTGTAAACACTAGTACAGTTAGGTTTGTGGTACAATATGTGTTTTAGACAGTTTTAGCCACTCATAGCCAACTATATAAGTCAACCTAAAATATTCTTTCTTAGGTATTTTCGGAGGTTCTATCAATCATAACATCATAACAACATTTGCATCATGGCATACGGTCAAACCAAACAGGAGCTGGAAAAACATACACAATGATGGGAACACCAGAAGATCCTGGCGTGAATATCATATCCATCAGAGAGCTCTTGAAAATGTGTAATGAACGTTCCAAGATATCATACACTCTGAAGGTAAGATAATATCTATCATGGTATCTTTATTTCGAACATATAAAAATACATTTGCAGCCAAAGGCTGAATTGCTGCATCTGCATCATATGAAAATGACATCAAACATTAAAATTTATGTATAAAAAGACCATCGAATTCTATAAAATTGCAACATAGAAAATCTTATATAAAAAAAAACTGTACAAAATATCAGATCCATTAGCGGGCTCTTGAAAATGTAATGATTGTTTTAAGATATCACTAGTGGTACAATTAGTATTTTGAACAATTGGACCAACACAACAATAATAATAAACTAGAAAGCCACGAGAGTGCATACCTCCGCCTACTGTAAAATTTATCTACATATTTAGTCTCCGGAAAAATTGTGTGTGTCTTAATGCTGTGTGTGATTTAGGATAATTTCACTACAAGCATGTGTATGCGAGTTTGGTGTAATGGTTATGTAACCAGCCTTTCAACTAACAATAGCTTCAGCTGACTAACAATAGAAAAAAACGTGAAGAACAAACAATTGAATTTGAAAAGAAATAGGTTTTTAAACTACTCGCATCAAAAAACGTGTACATTAAATCTAATTATGTTTTAAAATTACAAACCACAACTTATAATTCAAAAATGAAGTTTTTGAGAAAATACAATTTTAATTTACTTGTTACTTAAGACTGCTCACTGGTTTTTGAAATTCTCTCCTATCTTTTAACACTAGTAGGTCTGAAAATAATTCTAAAAAGTGGTCCAGAATTAGGACCGTGGTCCGGATTGCCTCCAAAATTTAATGGAGTGGTCCTTGACCACATATCTATCTGTATTTTCTATCTGATCTTGTAATTACTTTTTGAGTAATCCTGCTAACAAACACACGCGATCGATTACACCTCCTTAGCGGAGGTAAAAAAGGGGAAATTTACCTGTAATAAGTCTGCTTGTGGTTTTTTTAAAGCGTTGTCGACGATTGGTAAAACACAAGAAAATATTCTCAAAGACATAAAACGTATAGATGAAACTATCACACGAAATTCAAGTGATATTGCTGATCTCAAGGCTAAGGATTCAACTGATAAGATTGATGTGTTAACAGCAATAAATGAGAGATTTGAAGATGAAGCTGAGAAGGAAAGAAGAAGGTGTAACCTAATGTTATATAATATTGAGGAAAATACAAGTAGTGATCCCATGATCCGCAAACAACATGACTTATCTGTTATCCGTTCTTTTTGTAACGGTTCAGTTGATATCGACGCCGAAATGAAAGTTATCTATCGTGTTGGAAAAGCTGAGAAGGATATTAAGATGCCTTTGAAATTAGTTTTCAGAAAGGAGTCTATTAAACGTCAAGTTTTTTCTTTAGCAATTCAAAAGGGTTTTGCTGTTAGTAATGATAGAACCATGAAAGAAAGAGAAGCATTCACTAAGTTAAAAGGTGAATTAAAAACGCGATTAGATGCAGGTGAGAAAGACATAGTTATCCGAAGTGGGAAGATTGTGAAGCTTTTTCGTTCCCAATAAAGAAAATAAAAACAAAAAGTTCTCTAATTTAAAAGAAAGTACATTTTCCAATCAGAAATTTAACTTTTGGTACTCAAATTGTGATGGTTTTCTAAATAAGAAGTCAGAGTTACTTTCCCGTTTGGTTTCAGAAAAAGTTGATTTTATTGCATTGACAGAGATTTTACCAAAGCATTGTTTGTACCCGCCACTGATAAATGAATTTCGTGTCCAAGGTTACCACGCATTTTTTTCGAATGAGGATTTTACTTCTGGTCGTGGTGTTTTAATTTATGTCAGAAATGGAATTTCAGTTTCTCAAATTTTCTTTAAGAAGAATAAGTTTGTAGAGTCAGTTTGGGTTAGAGTAAAAGAAGTAAAAACGGATCTTTTATTAGGTTGTGTTTACCGTAGCCCGACTTGTAGTATGGATAATAATATCAAGCTGAACTCATTGTTCCGTGAAGTATATAAATCATCTTTTTCTGATTTAATCGTTGTCGGCGATTTTAACTATAAAAGTATTAAATGGGAATTAAATTGTGTGTCTTCGGAAGATGGAGATTCCAGCAGAAGCTTTTTTGACACCATCAACGATCTATTTTTAATTCAACACGTTATGGAACCTACTAGATACAGAGAAGGCGAAACACCCAATGTTTTGGATCTGGTTTTTACAGACAAAGAGAATACTATAAATGGCATTATGCAGTCTCCACCACTGGGTAAAAGCGACCATATGATGTTACAATTTTCATTGGATCTTGTAAGAGATGACAGAATTGAACCAAATATTCGAAGTTACAGGCATGGTAACTATGATTTGCTGCGCGAGAAAATTGGTTTGGTAGATTGGGATGTGGTTTTCAATGACAAATCAGGTATTCAATCGTGGGACGAATTCGAGCATATTCTTGCGAAGAATATTGATGAGTGTATCCCGATGAGGAAGGTTTGCCACGGAAGAAAACCTTTTTGGATGAACAAAAAAATTGAAAAGCAGATTGCCAAAAAGAATAAATGTTGGAAACAGTATTTAAAGGCCAAAAGAAAACAAAAAGTATGCGTGTCAGCAAAATGGTCGAAGTTTGTCCAAGTAAGAAATCAAACAGTAGATCTGATTCGATGTAGTAAATCTGACTTCGAAAATAAAATAGCAATTGAGATCAAATCTAATGAAAAGTCTTTTTGGAGGTATTTTAGTTCTCAGATCAATATAAAGTCTGGTATACCCAACTTAACTGATAGTAATGGAAGGCATGTGTCTGATGACAAGGATAAGGCTGAGTTGCTAAACACGTTTTTTAGTAGTGTATTTGTCGATGAAATTTTTTCGAATGTACCGGCTGTTGATGACATTTCAGAGGATTTTTTATCTCAAGTTGACTTTCCTTGTGACGAAATCTTAAATATTTTATCAACGTTGAATATTACTAAAACAGCTGGACCTGATGGTATTCACCCACGCATCTTAGTCGAACTAAAGGATATCATTTGCTACCCCCTCCATATTATTTTTACGAAATTGTTTCAAGAAGGAGCCGTCCCTAATAGTTGGAAACGGGCTACAGTGGTACCGATTTTTAAAAAAGGAGTGAAGTCTGACCCAAGCAACTATAGACCTGTGAGTTTAACTTCGGTAGTTGGTAAAATTATGGAGAGAATTATCAGGAAGGAATTATTGGACTTTCTTGAACATCACTCACTTATTTGTTATGAGCAATTTGGTTTCCGGCAAGGTCGTTCCTGTGCTTTACAATTACTTGATGTTCTTGAAAACTGGTTTTCGTATTTTGATAATCAGGATTGTTTTGATTGTATCTACCTTGACTACAAGAAGGCTTTCGATAGTGTGCCTCATCATAGACTCCTTCTGAAAATGAGTGCATTGGGTATTAGAGGTAAACTTCTAAACTGGTTTCAAGAATTTCTTAACGATAGACAACAATGGGTTAGTGTCAATGGATGTGTTTCAGATTGGGCTGATGTTCGTAGTGGTATCCCGCAAGGAAGCGTCGTTGGACCTGTTCTTTTCATTATGTTTATAAATGATTTACCTTCTGTTATTTCTTCCTCTGTATGCATGTTTGCAGATGATACTAAATTGTATAGAGTAGTTAACACTGTGAATGATGCTCAAGTTCTACAAGAAGATTTAGAGAAAGCATGTGACTGGTCTGACAAATGGCAATTACCTTTTAACGAGGGTAAGTGCAAAGTAATGCACTTTGGGAAGAAAAACAACAAACATCTGTATGCCATGCGTGGTTTCTTATTGAATGAAGTTGATCATGAAAAAGACCTCGGTGTTACTATTGACTCTAAACTTGTTTTTAATGTACATGTGGCAGATGTAGCAATTAGAGCAAATCGGAAGTTGGGCATGGTATATCGAGCTTTCAAGTTTTTAAATATGGATGGGTTTCTTCGTTTATATAAAGCTATTATTCGTCCGACCTTGGAATACTGCAACGTTGTTTTTAACTCGCTACGTTGTAAGGAGGAAGACCTATTGGAAAAAGTCCAAGAACGTGCCACCAAGCTTATTTTTTCCATTCGTCATTTACCTTATTCAGAAAGGCTGAAAATTCTCAACCTACCTACTCTCGCATACAGAAGGCAAAGAGCTCATTTGATACAGATTTTTAAAATTTTACATGGAGTGGATAGTATTTCTGCTGATTCTTTTTTTGAGCGTGATGAAGATGTTAGAACACGTGGTCATTCTTTTAAATTAAAATTTAAGTTCTCACGCACAAATTGGATGAGGGACTCATTTGGTCGAAAAGCTATTATATTATGGAATTCGTTATCGGAGGATGTAGTAGCTTCAAGATCAACCAATCAATTTAAGTCCGGTCTTGAACGGGCATGGTCCAACCACCCTCTTAAATTTGCGCCATATTCAAGAGTTGATGTAATTATCAAGAGGGGCTTATAAGCATAGCCTAGCCTCGACTCCGGACCCAGCATTGCTGAGCTCCGGAAACAAGTAAACAAGTAAGTAAACAAGAGCATTTGCTAACACTTTAAGTGTATATGACGGCAGAAAATAGTTTAAATCAGATCCATCTGAATGCTCTTGATAGTGTGTAATGAAAGATGTCATACACTCTAAAGGCGAGATAAGATTGGTAGTGACATAAAACAATTTAATTGGTTGTCTAAACATTGAAAAGATTAACTTAGTTGATAAAATACATTTAAATAATATAAACAAACTTCAAACTGGCAAGTAAATAAAACTATGTACATAATAATAGCTTCTCTGCTTAATATGTTAATAGTATTATATCATAGATATTTTTAAATTGAACTTCAAAAGCAATTAGTAAATGTTACTGTGTCATTATTTTACATGTTCTGTTCATTTATTTGTATTTATTTTTTTATCGGTAAATAAAAATGTGCTTTGATTGGGTCAATCATTCAACTCAAGTTCATGTGAATATCGGCATCTAGACGCCATATTTTTCAAACGTATTTGTAGACTGTTTACATGGCTTGTTAAAACATAATAGGAAAATCATTTGGACGATGATTTGTTCTTTGGGAGATGTCATGCCTAATTTATATTGAACTAAATGGTACACTCGCTTCGCTCGCGTAGCATCTAGATCGTGCCCACAGATTGTTCTTGAATACACAGTAATTTCAGTCTAAAAAAAAGGGCGATTTCAAATGTACGTACCGTAGGACTAGAATACATTGTTGTTAAAACAGAAGCGAATAAATAAACAATGATTTATGTACTCAACTGAAATTAGCACCCTGAATTACTTCCGAAAGAGGAACTTGTCACAAAATGAGTCCAAATTTGTTATTTGAACTCATTTAAACAAACCCAATTTGTGTTTTGTATGTAGTATTCGGGGTGAGGGATGGGGAAGAGGATGATGGGTAAAAATAGGAATAATTTTTGTCTAGTCAATTAAAATAGTGAATGTGACAAAACAATACAAGAACGTTTATATTTGTTGTATATTATGTGTTTATAATCTATTAGTAGGGCCTACCCACACTCTCAGTAATAAAGTTTATTTGTATGTGTTTATATATCTAAAAGTACCCACACTCACAGTAAGAAATTTGCGAATTAAATGGCGACCAAACGTGGTTAATACGTATTTACAGTATAACCCATAAACAAAGAAAACAATTCTAATATATTTTTTTTTTCAATAGGTTTCTATGGTTGAAGTTTACAACGAGCATATACAGGATTTACTGTCAGAGAACAGCAAAGGAATGCTAGACATCAGGATGCAGGGAAGAGGCTAACGATAAAAGGACTGAAAGAGTTTAAAGTGGGCAATGAAGGGAATATTACCAAGGTCATGGCAATAGGAGATAGGAATTGATCAGTGGCATCTACTAAAATAAATTCAACAAGGTAATACATATTCATAGTGTAAAACAATGTGTTTGCTTTCTATGATGGAGGTTCACATTTTTCCTATTTTTAGTCCAAATTTGAATCTCTTTTATACAACCATCTGAAAATGTTTATACAAAAATCAAACCAAAATTTATTCAGCTGGAACGACATATTGAAACTACTGTTCACATCTGTCGCTGGCTTTCAAAGTGCTTAATATATAGACGTATTTGACTGGTCACCTGCAAACACCTCGGAGTGATCTGCTCTCACTGTTCGCGTATAATGATATACCATATTTATATAGAGCCCTTACAAGCTTGTAGCCATGATTTTTACAGGGGGTTCTTTTTTCTATTTACAAATTATTAAAAGTTTGCTTATTATATAAAAATATTTAATTCAACTAGCAGGAAAAAACAAATAGGCATTCAACCACAACCTGGAATATCCAGAAACCCTTCCCATGATGTTTTTTTTTTTTTTTGTGCAGAAGTAAATAACTTTATTAAAACTGCCAAATGGCCTATTTAAAGTCTGACTTTATTAATGACCAGATCTTAAAAGAATTCTACAAAATATAATATCTTGGCTCTACTAAACTGATCAGTAATTGATAAGAGTTCAAAGTGGGCAATGAAGGGGATATTACCGGGGTCATGGCAATGGGAGATTATATAAAATTATTTTAATTCAACTAGCAGGACAAAACAAATAAGCATTTAACCACAATCTCTTAAAAATACAATTATTATAAAAATCATTAAAGATGTATTGTCCCTTGAAACACAAAAAATGAAGGTCAAAATATTTAAATTGGCCATATCAAAGTAGTATTAAAGTTATTCACTTAGTCGAAAATTCGAGCCAAAAACAAAAAGTTTATGTAATTAACAGGTAAATTAATTTGATTACATTTCGTCTGAAAAATCGTCGCGAGCTAAAGTAAACAGAGATTTCAAACCAGAAGTATGCATCATGCATGATGCTAATCGGGATTGTTTACAACTCGTCACTGTTGAGAATTTGTTTTCACACAGATCATAAGGAAGTTCTATGATTATGCATACAGAGTAGACAAACAAGCGCGTTGCATTACGAGATATGTTTTGAAAGTCAAAGTTATTTTTTTAACAAAAAAACGTCTGTATTTCAGTTAAATGATTTTTTTTTCGACAAATTTTTGGTGAAAGTTAATAACTATTATGATACTTCAAAATGACTCACTTTTTTTCCAAGGGACAATACATCTTTAAAATACTGTTTATATATTTAAAAAATACAACATTTAAAAGTACAAAATTAGATTATAATAAACACTTTATTTCATTCATTCATTTATTTAAAATTCATAAACAAAAAAAACTACCTTTACAATAAAATTTAATGACAAAAAACAAGAAGATCGATGTTTCAGAACCATCATGAAACCATTTTCAAGATCAAGTGATCAAATTATACAAAAACAACAAACACCAATGGGTGACAGGAAATACTAATTGATTGGTTAATTAACATCAAAGAAGGCCTACAATACTAAGAAATTAAGTACAAGATAAAAAATTAATTTTTTCATTGGCTATGGAATATCCAGAAACCCTTCCCATGATGTGTTTTTTTTTTTTTGTACAGAAGTAAATAACTTTATTAAAACTGCCAAATTGCCTATTAAAGTCTGACTTTATTAATGTTCATTTTTCATGTTTTTTTTTCTAAAACTGAACATGGTCCAATTTATAGGTAGTTACTGAAGTATTTATAGGTAGTTACTGAAGTAGTTAAAATATGACAAATGCAATACAATCAATAATTTGATATATTATGTCCTTACATCGCATTTGCATACATCATTTTTAATTTGTCCATATCCATTTTCATAACAATATTTATAGTATGGATCTTAGACACTTTGTTGTTCCAATCGGTCACCATTTTTCCTCGTGATAAGCTACCTTGCAGCTCAATCTGTACATGTACATGTTCCAACTTAGTCACACATGACTTATCAACAAGATAGGCTATTGCATATATGTCGTATGGCACATATGGGTCCTTTTCACCCCTCTCGCGTTGTAGACAATATTCAGTAATGGCTTTGACAAATTTTGCTTTTTTGTTATCTCGTGATACCAGATCTTTGAAGTAATTCTACAAAATAAATAATAGTAAAATCAATTGTTCAATAATCTTGGCTCTACTAAACTGATCAGTAATTTGATTTCTAATTGGACTTACAGAATTAGGGGTGTGTAGTTGTGTGTGTGTGTGTTATTGTTTAAAAGTGTACATAAACTGAAAATTCCCTCTTTTTAAAAGGACCAGCAAAATACTTGTACAGGTCACTCAACAATGGCTCTTTGTAACTGTGACAATGACAGTACAGTATAATAGGTAACTGTATATTGCTGTTTGCTCTACTAAGCAAACTCTACAGTACTTTAAAGATGTACAGTATTGTCCCCCAAAATTAGGTAAGTTATAAGTTGACAAAATAAATGCTTTATTTGACTTTGTTGCTTCAAATTACAGTTAAAGATGTATTGTCCCCTGAAAAATAATTTTTAAAATTTTTGTTGTTGAATATGTTATTTTAATGTCACATAATAGTTATCCACTTTGACCAAAAATTGGATCTCAAAACAATGTATTTACCTGAAAAACTGTAATTTAAAGCAAAAAGTGGTTAAATTGGCTGCCAGCCAATGGATTTTTGATTGAATTTAACCATTTATTATGTTATTTTATAAGTGAAAACATTATTTTTGGGGGTTTTTTTTCTACGGAAGTGATTAACTTTATTAAAACTACAAAATAACTTATTCAAAGTCTGATTTAATTAATCTTCATTTTCATGTTTTTGAGGGACAATACATCTTTAAGGTTTCAGGTAAATTTATCGATCCAATTTTTGGTCAAAGTAGATAACGATTATGTGACATTAAAATAGCATATTCAACAACATAAGCATATTTTTTCAGGGGACAATACATCTGTAAGGCAAACAATTTAACTTACAATTGGCAACCCATGTCGAGTACAGATTTCAAATGGCAGAATAATTACTGGGCATACGCTAGCATTAAATACCACGTGGGCTGCCTCTGGGTCACAGGTAAAATTGAATTCCGACGTGATATATGATAAGGCTTTCCCTTGAAAAGAAGAAAACCACAATTTTAATGTTACGTTATATAGTATACAAAATTACCCATTGTTAATCTTTATCTCGTCACGTCTCATTGCAGTTTGCATTGTAGTAATAACAATCATCAGATTATCTATAATATACCTTCCAATTCTCCACCCATTATTACAATCTCCTTTACTTTCTCTGTGAAATGTGGATCTAGTTTCATGGCGATTGCGATGTTTGTCAACGGACCAATAGCAGCTATGCTGATCTCTCCAGGTCTCTCGTTTACCATTCTCACTAGAGCAATGGCTGCCACTTCTTCCTTTATCAACTTGATGTCAGGTTGAGGTATTTCTTTTACATTTCCTAGGCCATCTTCACCATGATAATACCCTGCTCTTTCTTCGTGGCCAAGAATTGAAGTTGATGCTCCTTTGTATACTGGAATCTGAAATAGTTACTTACTTAATTAGGTAGAGTTACCGATGATTATTGTGTTCAAATAGTTATTTAAAAAAAGTAGTATTTTAGTAGTTTCCAATGTACGCCTAATGACAGATGTTTTTTTACAACAATGTTTATGAAACAAAAAATACATGGTGTAAAATAATAATAATTTATTTGGAAGATACACTTTTTTTTTGACAATTGTAAATTATGTACAAATATAAAAGTAACAAATAATACAATAGTATAACAATAGTTCAATCTTATGTGGTGGGAGAGTCATTTAGAAGGTTCATCCTGCACCCCAATAAAATATAACATAACACATACACATATAGTCTGCAATAGTTTACACTTCCAAAATTCAGCGTTGGTGCAAATATGTGATAGATCTGATTTTATTTTATTTATTTATTCGTATTGTATTTTACGTTTTACGAGAATAAATAAAGATTGATTTAATACAATATAAATGTTTGTAGCGTACTCACATCAAGTCTGTCACAAACTTTAAGAACCTTAAGTGTGTTGATGCATACTTTATCAATACCAACATTACCTGCAACGCAGGTGATAGCAAGTAACTCGATGTGGGGCGTTGCTAGGGCCAACATAATAGCCTGAGCATCATCAACTCCAACATCACAATCAATTATCAAGTTCACTTGATCCACCATTATTAGTTTTAAATTATTCCTGTAACGTAAAGATGAAAAATAATAAGTAAATTGAGGTGCCATCAAATAAGATGCCTCTCCAATATTTGTTATTTTATACCATGTATCCTATAAAACTCAATCTGCATTACTTGCCTGTCTGTAATAATGTTTTCCGATCCCAGTTTTTTTTAGTATTGGCAGTATGTCTTCTTCTTCTTCCAATTTAGTGCAAACTTCAGACTTGAAGACTATAGCACTTTGGTGGGATGTGATGCGAGTGAGTTAGTTTTCGTATAGAACCCCCTTAAATGATTTAAAAGTTGGTGCCTTTACAGTTGATTCTGCTAGGATGTTCCAATCTCTTGACGTTCTGGGAAAGAAGGACATTCGATGATAGTCCCGACTTGAGCGTGGAATGTGTTTTGTTTAAAAGCCTACAAACATATAAAGGTTTATAAATTCAACCTTGCAGTAAGTACTGCTATACAATTGTAAATGAAAGTGCTATTCAAATACGGAACACTTGATTAGATTTGTTCTTTCCTGTTAAAAATTGAATGCACTGCATGGGTAACTTCTGATTGGCTTGACCGGTCCCTTAGATTTTTTAAACATTTAACCTGTCAAAATTGGAGGTATCCCGACAGCAGTGTCACTGTAACACAAATCTGCTTCATTGGGACTGCTATACAATTTATAGTAGTACAGTTTCTAGGTGGCCTTGTACCTTGTAATTTATCTAAGGGGGTGATGATGATTCCCTACAAAACTACGTTGATATATTTAAACAAATTAAATAATATCCTTTCTGCCAAATGGTAAATTTAGTCGGAAATAAATCTTCTACTTAAGTGGAGTACTATTCACCATACACTAATTTTTGTGCTTTTAAAAACAAATTAAAAACATATACAATATTTTAGCTTTTTTGGAACAAATTGCATAATAATTGTATTTTAAAAAGTCATTTTTTTTTGGGAAAATTCCTGTACTTCTATATGGTAATTTTAATGGTTATTTTATTTTTAAGGCTGTTTATCGTCAGTCATCAGCATTGACTAAAGATTGTCTCAAGTTGAGGTCGTCGATGGGTACCGTCAAACCAAATTTTGAGCAAAAAGATGAGCAGAGCTGTACGCTTCTACCCTACAATGTTTGTGGTATAGTGACAGCGATTGGTGGAAGATAAATGAGCGGAGCTGTACATGTCTAGTCTGTGATTCATTTATTGGAAAGCGAGTGGTAGATAAAAGACAGATGAGCGGAGCTGTACGCATCTAGCCTACAATGTTTGTGGTACAGTGACAGCAATTGGTGGAAGATAAATGAGCAGAGCTGTACACGTCTAATCTGTGATTCATTTGTTGGAAAGTCAGATCAAGCCTACACTTTTTTTGTGGTGCAGTGAAAGCGTCTAGTCTGTGATTCATTTATTGTAAAGGGAGTGGTAGATCAAGACAGATGAGCGGAGCTGTACGCATCTAGCCTACAATGTTTGTGGTACAGTGACAGCGAGTGGTAGATCAAGACAGATGAGCGGAGCTGTACGCATCTAGCCTACAATGTTTGTGGTACAGTGACAGCGAGTGGTAGATCAAGACAGATGAGCGGAGCTGTACGCATCTAGCCTACAATGTTTGTGGTACAGTGACAGCGAGTGGTAGATCAAGACAGATGAGCGGAGCTGTACGCATCTAGCCTACAATGTTTGTGGTACAGTGACAGCGAGTGGTAGATCAAGACAGATGAGCGGAGCTGTACGCATCTAGCCTACAATGTTTGTGGTACAGTGACAGCGAGTGGTAGATCAAGACAGATGAGCGGAGCTGTACGCATCTAGCCTACAATGTTTGTGGTACAGTGACAGCGAGTGGTAGATCAAGACAGATGAGCGGAGCTGTACGCATCTAGCCTACAATGTTTGTGGTACAGTGACAGCGAGTGGTAGATCAAGACAGATGAGCGGAGCTGTACGCATCTAGCCTACAATGTTTGTGGTACAGTGACAGCGAGTGGTAGATCAAGACAGATGAGCGGAGCTGTACGCATCTAGCCTACAATGTTTGTGGTACAGTGACAGCGAGTGGTAGATCAAGACAGATGAGCGGAGCTGTACGCATCTAGCCTACAATGTTTGTGGTACAGTGACAGCGAGTGGTAGATCAAGACAGATGAGCGGAGCTGTACGCATCTAGCCTACAATGTTTGTGGTACAGTGACAGCGAGTGGTAGATCAAGACAGATGAGCGGAGCTGTACGCATCTAGCCTACAATGTTTGTGGTACAGTGACAGCGAGTGGTAGATCAAGACAGATGAGCGGAGCTGTACGCATCTTGCTTACAATGTTTGTGGTACAGTGACAGCGAGTGGTAGATCAAGACAGATGAGCGGAGCTGTACGCATCTAGCCTACAATGTTTGTGGTACAGTGACAGCGAGTGGTAGATCAAGACAGATGAGCGGAGCTGTACGCATCTAGCCTACAATGTTTGTGGTACAGTGACAGCGAGTGGTAGATCAAAACAGATGAGCGGAGCTGTACGCATCTAGCCTACAATGTTTGTGGTACAGTGACAGCGAGTGGTAGATCAAGACAGATGAGCGGAGCTGTACGCATCTAGCCTACAATGTTTGTGGTACAGTGACAGCGAGTGGTAGATCAAGACAGATGAGCGGAGCTGTACGCATCTAGCCTACAATGTTTGTGGTACAGTGACAGCGAGTGGTAGATCAAGACAGATGAGCGGAGCTGTACGCATCTAGCCTACAATGTTTGTGGTACAGTGACAGCGAGTGGTAGATCAAGACAGATGAGCGGAGCTGTACGCATCTAGCCTACAATGTTTGTGGTACAGTGACAGCGAGTGGTAGATCAAGACAGATGAGCGGAGCTGTACGCATCTAGCCTACAATGTTTGTGGTACAGTGACAGCGAGTGGTAGATCAAGACAGATGAGCGGAGCTGTACGCATCTAGCCTACAATGTTTGTGGTACAGTGACAGCGAGTGGTAGATCAAGACAGATGAGCGGAGCTGTACGCATCTAGCCTACAATGTTTGTGGTACAGTGACAGCGAGTGGTAGATCAAGACAGATGAGCGGAGCTGTACGCATCTAGCCTACAATGTTTGTGGTACAGTGACAGCGAGTGGTAGATCAAGGCAGATGAGCGGAGCTGTACGCATCTAGCCTACAATGTTTGTGGTACAGTGACAGCGAGTGGTAGATCAAGGCAGATGAGCGGAGCTGTACGCATCTAGCCTACAATGTTTGTGGTACAGTGACAGCGAGTGGTAGATCAAGACAGATGAGCGGAGCTGTACGCATCTAGCCTACAATGTTTGTGGTACAGTGACAGCGAGTGGTAGATCAAGACAGATGAGCGGAGCTGTACGCATCTAGCCTACAATGTTTGTGGTACAGTGACAGCGAGTGGTAGATCAAGACAGATGAGCGGAGCTGTACGCATCTAGCCTACAATGTTTGTGGTACAGTGACAGCGAGTGGTAGATCAAGACAGATGAGCGGAGCTGTACGCATCTAGCCTACAATGTTTGTGATACAGTGACAGCGAGTGGTAGATCAAGACAGATGAGCGGAGCTGTACGCATCTAGCCTACAATGTTTGTGGTACAGTGACAGCGAGTGGTAGATCAAGACAGATGAGCGGAGCTGTACGCATCTAGCCTACAATGTTTGTGGTACAGTGACAGCGAGTGGTAGATCAAGACAGATGAGCGGAGCTGTACGCATCTAGCCTACAATGTTTGTGGTACAGTGACAGCGAGTGGTAGATCAAGACAGATGAGCGGAGCTGTACGCATCTAGCCTACAATGTTTGTGGTACAGTGACAGCGAGTGGTAGATCAAGACAGATGAGCGGAGCTGTACGCATCTAGCCTACAATGTTTGTGGTACAGTGACAGCGAGTGGTAGATCAAGACAGATGAGCGGAGCTGTACGCATCTAGCCTACAATGTTTGTGGTACAGTGACAGCGAGTGGTAGAACAAGACAGATGAGCGGAGCTGTACGCATCTAGCCTACAATGTTTGTGGTACAGTGACAGCGAGTGGTAGATCAAGACAGATGAGCGGAGCTGTACGCATCTAGCCTACAATGTTTGTGGTACAGTGACAGCGAGTGGTAGATCAAGACAGATGAGCGGAGCTGTACGCATCTAGCCTACAATGTTTGTGGTACAGTGACAGCGAGTGGTAGATCAAGACAGATGAGCGGAGCTGTATGCCTCTAGTTATTGCCTGTTTATTAATAATTTTGTCATGTTGTAAATGTTGTATACTTGAAGTATTTATGAGTTGTTACTCGTAGTAGATACTAAATGAATAAATACTTGGACAATCTTAATTATTCATTGGTTCATTCGTTCATTTATTTCCAACCCAAGAAAAAGAATAACTAAAGGTTAGCTCAAAGGTTAAAGTTCAGAGGTCAAATGACAGGTTGTTACCTTTTAACTTTGACCTCTGAACTTTAACCTTTGACATTTAGTATTTCACAAATACTGAAACATTTTCATTACATTATATTAAAAATATATAGAGTTTCATGACAATTCTACACGACTCTATAGCTCACTATGTCGGTCGGTTGGTCGGTAAACACTAACTTGAGCAAACGACTGTTATTTATGGCCCTTTAGTATTTTGAGTTGCTCTACCAAGTTGGACTTGTTTAGCATTTGATCCAAACTGGAGTGTACTAATTGACTCGCTCTGGTTCTTCTCATCTGGACTCACGTTAACAAACAAACATGCCTACAAAGAAATTTAGTATACAAATAAAAAACAAAATTGATCACATTATAGTATATTAACTCTGAAAAAAGACGAGGATATGCTTGATATGCAAACATCCTAACCATTGGACCACTTGGGCTTTCATGGTATGTTTCAAATCCGATTGCACCCTTGGCACTACAGTAGTATCAAGAGGAAACTTTATAATATAAGTTGTAATGTTCAAACAAGTTGACATGAAAGAATCTTTTTAATATTAAAAAAATGTTTATCCTTTGATTGGCGAAGTACGTTTTTCTTTTAAATATTGTAACCCTCTAATACACAACAAGACGTAACGTCCGATAGAGGACGGCAGATAAAGAGATTAAGAAAGATCATAAAATGGAGCACATGTTGTCATAAATGTTCAGTGAGAATAAAGTCATCCAAAACCACTATATTTGATTTGTTTATATTCATTGTCGGAATCCGGAACATAACATATAGTAATCAACGATATATTATGTTATAATATCACCACACACATGTACAAGCATTACAGTCATGTTTGGTTGGGAATTAAAAGTTGTAATTTAAATTTAAAGCAACATAATATAAGTCCTATTGAAACTTTTTAATCATTTCAGGATATGCAAATCCAAATGCTCTGGATCAAAGAACTGAAACCTACACTTAATAAACAAAGCGATTCAGTCAAAGTTAAATTGTTTATTAATTAAGAAGGAGGAGCTTAATAACTTAAGTTCTTAGAATTGTAGGCCTTCTTTGTTGTTAATTAACCAATTAATTAGTATTTCCTGTCACCCTTTGGTGTTTGTTATTTTTGTATAATTCAATCACTTGATCTTGAAAATGGTTCCATGATGGTTCCGAAACGTCGATCTTTTTTGTCATTAAATTTTATTGTAAAGTTATATAGTAAGCGTCTATTAATTTGTAGTTTAAATTTACCTTAGAATCTCCGCCCAGTGATGGTTGAAGTAGATGTGTTAATTTTGAATTTCTGTAAGGTATATGTAAAGCACCTGATTTTAAACCTGAGAAAACCTGCAACAAAATTAATAATTACAATAGCATTAAAAGTATACTAATAACATTTATATCAATTGGTCAGATGTTTTTTAAGTAAACCTACTTACGACCTTTAAGGCTTTCATAGTTTATTAATTATATGAAAAGTTTAGTGTACTGTACCTGTCCCAGTGACGTAAGTGATTTATTAATAGCTGCAGCCTCAACTAATCTTTGTCCAGTTGCTTCTGTTTTACTTATCCTCTCTGATCCAGCCAAGTCAACCAAAGTCAAAGATCCAAAGCTGGTCGCTTTAGAGATCTTGTTTACACCCTCCGCAGTCAACATCAGCAGCAAGTGTGAACGAGAACTAAGGTTAACAAATAATAATAGTTTTTCATGATAATAAAAGCAGACAGTATCCAAAGGTATATTTGATAATCAGCAGATCTAGCTCCTCAAAATCCTTGCTGTTTATATTTATATGCAGGTAGTGGGAGCAGATCACTGTGAGGTGTTTGCATGTGACCAGTCAAATACGTCTATATATTAAGCACTTTGAAAGCCAGCGATAGATGTGAACATTAGTTAAAATATGTTGTTCCAGCTGAATAAATTTGTCAACTTTGGTTTGGTTTTTGTAAAAATATTTTCAGATACAATAGTAGTAAAAAAATAGATTTTAGATTCCATCATTGAAAGCAAACACATTGTTTTACAATATGAATGTGTATTACCTTGTTGAATTCATTTTAGTAGATGCCACTGATCGATTCCTATCTCCTATTGCCATGACCTCAGTAATATCCCCTTCATTGCCCACTTTGAACTCTTTGAGTCCTTTCATTGTTAGCCTCTTCCCCTGCATCCTGATGTCTAGCGCTTCTTTGCTGTTCTCTGACAGTAAATCCTGTACATGCTCATTGTAAACTTCAACCATAGAAACCTATTGAAAAGAAGTGTGTTTTATATTTATTAGAATTGTTTTCTTTGTGTATGTTTTGGTATAAACAAGGCAATTTAACAACAGGACGCTGAGCTCGGTCAGATTAAAGGTTCTCTAGTTTCCAAATTATCAGTCTTCCTCCATTAAGTGCTCGACTGATTTTTGATTGGCTTTCTCAAATATTTAGTTGGTACCAAAATAGCACCATCCATAATCCATACACTTATTGATAGCCTTGCATCAAAATGAAGCTAAACATAATTTCACTCCACAGGGAAAAAAAAGAGTTAAAATAACTGTTAAAACTGAAATATTATGTCTACAATTGATCAATTTAATTACAAAAATTAGATGCCTATTTAAAAACTTTAAACTAAAAGTACCAAAAAACAATTAAATATCAATAAAAACGAATCAACATATGGTGTACATAGCCTAGAACTTGATGGCTTTGTTTGTTACGATAGTTGAGCTCAGCGTCCTGTTAGATTGCCTTGGTATAAATATGTTTTTTCTTTTATATCATATCATTTTTATTTTTTTGACAAAAACCTTTTTATGGTATATAAAAAGTACAAAACAATAACACACAGCAAAAAAAGTTTGTATAAACAATAAAAAAATAATAAAACAAGTAAAATAATGAGGCAGCAACATTTACTAAATATTTTTAAAGTTCAATTAAAAAATATCTGTGATATTAGTATAAATAGTTAACATATTAAGCAGAAGTTATTAAGTCTACATTATTTACATAGTTTTATTTACTTGCCAGTTTTAAGTTTTGTTTATATATTGAACAATGAGGAAAATATATTTGTTGTATTTTAGCTTATTAACTGGTATGGTCTCATGCTTTTGTGTCAGCCTTTGGCTGCAAATGTATTTTTATATGTTCGAAATAATGATACCATGATAGATATTATCTTACCTTCAGAGTGTATGATATCTTGGAACGTTCATTACACATTTTCAAGAGCTCTCTGATGGATCTGATATTCACGCCAGGATCTTCTGGTGTTCCCATCATTGTGTATGTTTTTCCTGCTCCTGTTTGACCATATGCCATGATGCAAATGTTATAGCCATCTACACACGATGTTATGATTGGTAGAACCTCCGAAAATACCTAAGAAAGAATATTTTTGGTTGAATTATATAGTTGGCTATAATGGCTAAAACTATCTTCGAAACACCAAGGCATTCCCAATTATCTATCTAAAAACTAGATTTACTCCGTCACTATGACGAATTATAGGTTATATGCATTGATGTAAAAATAAATAAAAATAATTGATTGATAAAGATATTTTGATTTTGTCACAATTTTTATTTATAATATATGAAAGATAGGATCTTGGTAGCGAAAATACAATAACTGGAATCACTGCACATCAAGCAACTGGACTAGATCAACCCGATCAAAGATCCCTCCGCATATATGTCATAAACCACCCTTGTTACATAATAGTAAAGACATAAGTTTCTCTAGATTTAATTATAAATCAGGTGTATAATTTATACACTAAGAAATAAAATTGAACAAACATTACAGATATTAAAAAGAAAATAAAGTCTTATTTTTCCTAGGTGAGACATGATATTCGTACTTTGAATGCTATAGACGCAATCACAGACCACCGAACCATGTACACAACTTAACAATATTTATCCACATTGTATGACCTACTTGTAGTGAATATTTATCTTAGTTGGTTCCGAGCTTTCTCAGGCGTATATCCACTCGACGTACACTGCTGTCACTGAATGATAACTCATACAAAAAGTATATTTAACTCAACTAGAACTTTTATTCCTTGTAATTCGATTAATACATCTTTCTACCACTACCAGTCAAGCCTTAATATTCTTTATCATCTTTCCGTTTATCTACTCTGATCTTATTCTCTCTTCTTCTTAATATCTATTACATTCCACTTTTATACTGGACATGCAAATTTTAGGCTTCAGAGGAGGATAACATTTTCTCTCCAAAATTTATACGATTTTGATTGGCTAATAAAATAAGGCGGACCTGGTCTAAAGCATCCTTCTCTAAACACAGAGAATCACAACATCAATAATATGACATTCCCCTTTTTGGGAAAAAGATTGTGTCAATTTAACATTTAAAACCATTTTACTTTAAACTATCTACTAATAACACCTCTATAATATTATTTATGCACGGCTTAATCCATCTGCATTTCCATTTAATGATCCTTTCTTGTAAATAACTTTAAATTTATATCCTTGTAAAAACAGAGCCCATCTCATAAGTCTAACATTGGCACCCTTCATTGAGTCCGTCCATCTCAATGCCTGATGGTCAGTATGAACTTGAAATTCACAACCATACAGATAATACTTAAGTTTATTGATAGCCCAAACAATAGAGAGGCACTCTTTTTCTGGCACAGAATATCTCTGCTCATGTACAGATAACTTTCTACTTAAGTACACAATGGGATAATCATTACCCTCACCATCTATTTGGCTCAGCACTGCACCTATGCCATAATTTGAGGCATCGGTTTGCAATATAAACATCTTATCAAAATTTGGGGCTTTTAATACATTATCATCAGTAAGTCGTTTCTTTAAAGTTACAAAGGCATTTTCACATTGTTCATTCCACTTAACGGTATTACTTTTACTCTTTAAAGTTAAATCAATCAATGGCTTAGCAATATCGGCATAGTTCTGTACAAATTTTCTGTAATAGCCAGTTAATCCGAGAAATGATCGGACTTGTTTCTTAGACAAAGGTCTGGGGAACTTTTCCACAGCCTCAACCTTATCAATCATGGGTCTAATTTCTCCATTACCAATCTTATGCCCCAGAAATTCTACCTGTGCATAGGCAATTTTACATTTCAAAGGCTTTGCTGTCAATCCAGCACTACTTAATCTTTCTAATACATTATTCAAATGAAAAATATGATCTTTCCAAGTTTGACTATAAATACATATGTCATCTATATATGCCTTAGCATATCCCTCAGTACCTTGTAATACCTTATCCATTAATCTTTGGAAAGTACTAGAGCTATTTTGCATACCAAATGGAAGTACATTGTAACAATACTGTCCAAATTGTGTAATAAATGCTGATTTGTCTTTGGTCTTAGGATCCAGAGGCACCTGGTAAAATCCTTTAGTTAGATCTAACGTAGTTATGTATATTGCGGATGATACCTCATCCAACATTTCGTCTATGCGAGGCATAACATAAGGGTCAAATTGTGTAGTCTTATTTAGTGATCTAAAATCTGTCACCATTCTAATTTGATTCTGGCCTTTCTTCAGGGCAATAATAGGTGCAGCATAGGCACTAACTGTAGGTTCTATTATACCCATAGCCAACATACTATCTAATTCTTCTTTCAATTTACCCTTTAATGCTTGGGGCGTTCTATATGCCCTATGCCTTATAGGCATTTCACCATTAGTCTTAATTTCATGTGTCACTAAGTGAGTTCTACCTGGTACATCCGAGAATACATTCTGTTGGTACTTTAACAATTCTGTTAATTGTTTAGTTTGTGTATCATTTAAATTACTACTAACATTTACATCTCTCCATGTTTGTGATTGATGATAAGACAATCCTATGTCTATTTCATGACTATCTAACTCATTTTCATGGACTGTTTCATTTAAGTCTACTTCTTCTATCGACTGGACATTTGTTACTACATAATAACCATCTTTACTTATTTCTACTTTATCATACCATCTCTTTAACATATTAACATGTAGAATTTGTTTTTCTTTTCTTCTACCTCCTATGTATATTTCATAATTTACATCATTGACCTTTTTTGTAACAGTGAAGGGGCCTTGCCATTTACTGTCTAACTTACTATTTCCTACTGGAAGGAATATCAACACTTTGTCCCCTTCTACAAATTCTCTATCAATAGCATTCTTGTTATAATTGTGGGACATAATTTCTTGTTGTTCAAGTTTGTTTACATTAGCATCTTTCATTAATTCCTCCATTTTTTCTCTTATGTCTAACATGTATTTGATAACATCAGTAGATGTTTCTTCATCTTCTACCCAATTACTTTTGAGTAAACTCAAGGGTCCCCTCACCTCTCTACCATAAAGCAATTTAAAAGGTGAATGGCCCGTCGCTTTACTAGGAACTTCTCTGTATGCAAACAGAAAGGGGGGTATGTAGTTATCCCAATTTTTTCTTTGCTTAACTGTAAGTGTCCTTATCATATTTTTCAATGTACCGTGAAATCTTTCAACAAGCCCATTGCTTTGGGGGTGGTACACTGTAGTCTTTAATTGATTAATCCCCAACATACTACACATAGATTGCATAATTGAAGACATGAAATTAGTTCCTTGATCATGTACAATCTCTTCGGGTAATCCTACTCTAGTAAAGACTTCTATTAGAGCCCTGGCTACTGTTTCAGCTCTAACATTGGGTAACGGGATAGCATCCGGATATCTCGTAGCATAGTCAATTATAGTAAGCATATATTTGTTATTACGGCTTGTTCTAGATAAGGGTCCAACAATGTCTATCGCTATACGTTTAAATGGTGTACTTATAATCGGTAATGGTATCAAAGTATGTTTCCTTTTACTTTTACCATTATCTACCTTTTGGCATTCCTTACAGACTTTACAATAGACTACCACATCTTTAAATATACCTGGCCAATAGAATTGGTTCAGGACCCTACTTTTAGTTTTCTCAACACCCATGTGACCTGCAAATGGCACATTATGACCTAAGTGTAATACACCCTGTCTACACTGAGTGGGTAATACAATCTGTTCCACTTGGTTATTCTTATCTTTAATACTACTCCAATTTCTCATCAATATACCTTGTCTCATAAAGAAACATACCCTATGCTGACCTATTTCTTCTATAGGGACTACCCTGTCAAACACTCCTTTGAGTGAGTCATCATTAGTTTGCAATTTGATCAGTTCTTGTTTAGTTAGGTTCAGCTTGTGCTGTTGTTCATAAGTTTTACGTTTGACTGTTTTATCTTTAGCTTTATCCTCATTTTCGTCAAACAAATTATTCATTTCTGTTCCATTCATATCATCTAAACACTTAGTTTTATTTACTTTGTTGTCATTTACTACTGTTTTCAACAATTGTACATTAGTTTCTTTAGGCGGCTCTTCTATCGGCTTAAAGTTACTATCTTTCCCTAACAATATCATTTCGTCTTGTATTCTAACATCATTTTCTATTCTGGCTTGCTCCCTAGTTAGGACGAACATTTCTTTAGCCATAGTTTCCCCACAATTCTGGTCCAAATCATGACCCAATAACATGTCCCTCTGTAATCCTTCGATTACGGCTACAATCACTTTTCCTGTCACTATCTTACTTTCTATAGCTACCTCAGCTAAGGGGACGGTAATATCGCCTCCTATACCTCTTAACGTAACCCATTTTCCTGGCAAGTAACATTTGTTAGGCACTAGACTTTCCTTAACAGCTGACTGGGTACATCCCGAGTCTCTAAGCATAGTTATATCCTGTCCTTCTAATTTTCCTGGTATTATACACTTCTCCATTTTATTTTCTACACTATCCATAACTACTTGGGGTCTATCTGATTTTAGTCCTTCACATCTTAAGCCATCTTTCACATTCGGGCCCTTCTTAGTGTCACTAGTCTTTCCTTTTGCTACCATCTTAGGACAATCCCCTATTTTATGTCCCTTCTCCTTACAATTAAAGCATAGGCCATTAATCCATTCATTTGAAGGTTCTCTCTGTTGGAAATTTCTACCATAGTTATGGAATTTGCCTCCCCTTCCGCGATACCTATTGTATCCTTGCTGCCTAGCTCCAGGGTTATTCTGAGTCGTACCATTCTTAGGTTTACTATTTTCTTGGCCCTTATAATACGTAGGCTTATTTTCAGAATTTACGGCATTCCAATAGCCACGGCCACCTCTATTAGCTATATAATCATCGGCTATCATAGCCATATCATAGCTCTTATTTACTTGTTTATCTCTAAGATAAAGCCTCAGATCTTCAGGCATTTTATTAAGTGCCTGTTCCATTATAATCATTTCAATAATGCCTGCAGCATCATCTTCTTTTACATTAGCACATTTCATCCAACATTTTAAATAATGGGAGAGCTCATTCAGCCATTCCCTGATGGACATATCTTTAACTCTGTTTGAATTTCTAAATTTAAATCTGTAGGTCTCTGCGGACACATCATACTTTTCTAAGATTGCCTTCTTTAAGGTATCATAATCTACACATTCTTTTACGGTTAAGGATGCATATGCTGTCCTAGCTTTACCAGACAGTTCAGGTGCTAACCTAGCGGACCACGTATTCTTATCCCAACCTGTGGCTTCTGCCAAGTGTTCAAATGTTCTAAAATATATATCAATATCATCTGATTCCTTCAAAGTAGGAACCTTTACCTTCATTTCATCTACTATATTCCTAGCATTACTGTAGCTAGACCTATTTTCTAATTCCATCATTTTCACTCTTTCTTGTGATTCAATTTTTCTTTGCTCTATATCCATTTTCTTTTGCTCTATATCTGCTTCTAATCTTAATTGGTCTTGTTGGTATTGTAATTCTAACTTTTTGTTTTCGGCCTCGGCCTCGAACTTCATTCGAAAATATTCGAGCATCATATCTTTAGGCATACCGCCGGGTATTTCGGGCAAATCAATATCCCTAGCCATGTTATCATATATTTCATTGACTTGGTCAACCTCTTCTTGGTCAACCATATCTTCCCTAGTATCTTTGTCTGACATAGTCTTATCTATATTTTTACCCGATCTTAAAGTTGTCATGCTAATAACAATTTTACTAATGAAATATGTAAACTTATGTATACAAAATATGTTATAAAAGTATTTGTATTACCTTGATTCCATTCAGATATGTAAAAATATGAAATCCACATAAATTTTTAAATGCAATACAATATAAGACATTAATTTACTTCAAAGTCACAAACAACGTTCCAAGTTCGCTCCGTACAAAAATTTACTTTCGAAATAAAAATTAGTTTACAAAGTCAGCTTTGCAAATCTTCTCAAAATTTACTGGGCTTCCTTCTGTTACTTCAGTCTTCTTCTTTCAGACCTCGGTGAATATATACAGTATCTCCGATGAATATCCAGCAGTCTTGAGCTCAACAGTACTTCTTCTTGATCTTCGTTGTAATATCCAAACAACGCACGGTATAAAAACTGTCAGGAATCCAGATCTTCGTAACCATTTAACTTTTTGGTTACTGATTTAACAGGCCAGTAGAGTAGGCACTGTCACTTCTTCTTTTTCTTCTTCTTCTTGATACTTAAATCATGTAAACAAAAATTTTCACCGCTGCCACCATGTAGTGAATATTTATCTTAGTTGGTTCCGAGCTTTCTCAGGCGTATATCCACTCGACGTACACTGCTGTCACTGAATGATAACTCATACAAAAAGTATATTTAACTCAACTAGAACTTTTATTCCTTGTAATTCGATTAATACATCTTTCTACCACTACCAGTCAAGCCTTAATATTCTTTATCATCTTTCCGTTTATCTACTCTGATCTTATTCTCTCTTCTTCTTAATATCTATTACATTCCACTTTTATACTGGACATGCAAATTTTAGGCTTCAGAGGAGGATAACATTTTCTCTCCAAAATTTATACGATTTTGATTGGCTAATAATATAAGGCGGACCTGGTCTAAAGCATCCTTCTCTAAACACAGAGAATCACAACATCAATAATATGACACTACTATACAACCCCCTGGAGAGGTGCGTCATGGGTGCATCATTTAGAAATAATTACTGACGCAGGTGTTCGTCAAAAAACTAGATGGTATGGATGGATGTTCATCACTTTACCACCCACCATATCATAAACAACATCATGGTCATAATGCGTCAAAACGGTCACCTAGGTAAGTCACATTTTTTACGCACAGGTGCGTCATGGTATTCATAGGGTATGACGAACATGGGACAAATGATACACCTCTTCCGGGGCTTGTATAGTGGGTCATACAATTGACAAGTGCGCAATTTTAAGTTAAAAAGTGAATAAAGTATAATGAAATTGCTAAAGAAAGGTTGTAAAACAGAAATCGTGCAGAAAGAATGTGCATTAACGTTTAACCTGTAGTGTGCACGCAAAAATATGCGCACTCATGGCAATTTTTTTAACGTTTAAAATTGCCTGAAACATACTCTAATTTCATCAAAAATAAATTTTGAAAATTTTAAGCACGTGTATGCATGCGCTATGTACGTAATTGATTTAGGTAGTGTTAGTATAAGAGGACCTACCTCTGCGTAGTGTGACATATGTGGGACAAGATAAAAGAGAGAAATTGAATACAAGATTTAAAACAAATTTTATCCACTTTCTTACCTCAGTTTGTTTCGACTCTGGAGTAAATATTTTATCAAATTTGAAGCTCATTTTCTTGCCAGCTGCGTTATTGCACACAATATCTTGATCCGATGGAAACTTATGACAATTTTCAGTTCGTTGATCAAATCGCACGCGACAAAAAACCCGAATATTCCCTCGGAGTTCTTGTACCTGGAAATAACAAAAAGAATTTCAATGTTAAGCCAAAACAATTTAAAAATGATTATGCCAACTTTATATTTATCATCTGCGCATGTCCATGGAAGCATGAAACCGTGTGTGGTGTTAAGTAGATGTTCTTCTTACAATTCAGTTAGATTTGATATATGAAGCACAATAATGGATAAAGGCAAGAATACTAGTTTAACCAGGCGGCAGAAATACGATCTTCTTAAGGGAACAACCAAGCATGATTCACTGCCGATAGGCATAGTCGTAGAGGATACACGTGATACAATCTCGGAAAAAAGTTTATGATTTGGAAAACAGATAAAGAATAAATAATGGGTCATACAAGGTGTTCCTGATGCAGGGGAAGTAAATAAAGTAAATAAGTTATTTAAATTTTGAAGATGTAATCATAGATCGTGCTCATAGGACTGAGAGAAACAAATAACATTCAAAAACTATATGTAACACAACTCATTTAAAAAGTTAATAAATTTTCAAACAGTTTAAAAAAAAGTTCTCAATAGTGGTAGCTCTTTAGTTGTCTTCTATGAGTCTTAACGGTTTGGTATTATGACACGACCTGCACGTGTTTGTAATTGGTTATCATTATTAGTCACTTCAGCTGATGGGGTTAGACTTGGGTTTTTGTGAATGTCGTTTCTTTTATTGTTTTCTCCTTCATCAGTAATCAGTGCTTCAGTGGCTGGGATCTCACGAATGTGTTGTCAATTTTTTCGAAGGCGAGTTCCACTTTCGTCCTCAAGTAAATATGATCTGGGTTCTTCGGCTTTATCACATACTGTTGCTGGATTCCATTTTCCTGTGTTTGCATTTCCTACTCTTACAGGTTGTTCCACATACAAAGGTGGAAACTCATTGTTAAGTGCACGTTTGTCAAAATACAATTTCTGTGTCTCTTGTCGCTTCTTTAGTTGTTCGTAGATATCATCTTGTTCTGTGTTTTCAGGTTTGTTTGGATAGTTTTGGATTTCTTAATTTGCTCGTCCTAGATGTGCTGTGTGTAGTTGCTTTAATAGTATCTCTCTTTGCATGTGTGCTTGGATGATGATTCTTTGGCCCTTTAATATGAGACCATTTTCAATTGACAGCTGATCACGGTAACTCTAATAGGAATGAAGGTCTGTTGGCACTTGTGACATGCCTTCTGGCCAACCAGTCAGAATGATTTCTTTGAGAGCTTTTAACACTGTGTCACATGAAGTATAATCGATGAGCTGTTGTAGTTTGTCTGACGAACAATATCCACTTGCATGTCTACCTTTAAGCTTGATTTTTTGGGCTTGGTAGTCTGGATAGGCCATCCGCTAACTGGTTGTCGGTTCCAGGAATGTGGACAACCTTGCAGTTGTAGCTGTTAAGCGATATCCTCTGTAGTCTAGGTGGTGTTGATGTTATTGGCTTGTCCATAATCATAACAAGAGGACAATGATCGGTGATCACAGTGAGAGAGCGGCCAAATAGATATGTGTGGAAACGTTTGGTTCCAAAAACAATTGCGAGGAGTTCCTTTTCAATGCATGCATATTGCTGCTCTGTTGGAGTTAAGCTTTTGCTTGCAATCTGTTTAAGTTTATTTTTTACGTTTGGTTGTACTAACGCTGCACCGACACAACGTAGACTGGCATCACAATGTAGCTCTACTGGTTTTCTGGGATCATAGTACTGTAAAAGTGAGCTTTCTGATATTTCTTGTTTCAATGCTTTGTTATTTTGTGGTTCCCATAAAAAATGTGCATCTTTGGATAAAAGATCTCTGAGTACGTAAGTAAGTCTCTGATGAACTTAGACAGATATGTGATGAAACCGAGAAATTGTTGCAATTCTACCCTTGATGTTGGTTCTGGCATAGGCTGTAAATCTTGTATTTTTGCAGGATCAGGTTTCATGCCTTTGTTAATGTACACGTTTCCAAAAAATTAAATTTTGTTACATTTGATTTTGCACTTTGATGAGTTGAGCACCATGCCCTTTTGTTTTTGGTCATGTTCTTGATCATTGTCCGTAAATGATTATGTCGTCTGCAATACCACATGCCACAGTTCATTTCTCAAGGATGCGATCCATCTCTAACTGGAAAATAACCTGACTAACCGAAGAGGGAGGCGTTTAAAGCAATAGCATCCATATGGTGTAATTGCACTGACCAATAGCCAGATTTTGCATCAAGTTTGGAAAACCAATTTGCTTTGGCAAGCTTATGGTTGATCATGTTGACCGTAGGATTCCTATGGTATGGGCGAAATAGCGCTTTGTTTAGAGGTTTGGGAACTAGACATATTCTCAAACTTCCATCTTGTTTGGTGACATATGTGAGTGAACGGACCCATGTCATGAAAACATGAATACCTGGTCTGTTCTCAAGTTGGACTTCAAGAGTTGCATGTGTCTCAGTGCGTTTCATGCTTTGTGAATTACACCGAATGAAAATCTATCATATATTTCATATTCATCATGCTCATCCTGTGTTTCTATGGTGTCGATGTTTTGCCTTTCATGTTGCATTCTGTTTAGTGCCGGTTTTTCTGCGTTGCTGGTTTCTGGGTTGCTGATTTCTGCATTGCTAGTTTCTGGGTTGCTGGCTTCTGGGTTTCTGGGTTTCTGGTTTCTGGGTTGCTGGTTTCTGGGTTTCTGGGTTTCTGGTTTCTGCGTTGCTGGTTTCTGGGTTGCTGGTATGGCCTTGATTTGTTATCAGTGTTTGTAAATTTGGTGGTAATACAGTATTTGGCCCAGTGGCCTATTTTGTTACATGCTCCACAAGCGTCTTTTTGTGCTGAACAATTTTGTCTTCCATACTGATGATCTCTGCCACAATTTTTACACATAAGTTTCTCCATGGTGGCTCTGGGTTTTGGTCTTGAATATATATAATATTAACTGAGGTCTGTCTGCCCTATTTCTTATTTCTTGTGTTCTGGCAATATTCAGTGCTTGATCGAGAGTCACAGCTCAGAAGTTTTTTCTGCACCTCAGTGCTGCTGGTGCCTGTTATTAATTGTTCTAGAATCCGTTCATCAAATTCGGAATTTACTATAGGTCTAGCAGAAACTTGGCCGTCTGCTATCTGGTTGTTTGGCCTATCCATCCTGAAGCTGCATTTTGGTGCTTGTAGGCGTAGCCTTGTTGTGAAATTCTCCACAGATTCATTACACTCTTGTTTTAATCTACCTAATTCATAACGAGATAAAGATTTTGTTTTAATCAACTCGCCCTGATATTAAACGGTACTCATGGCGTCAACCAACACCTTTAAACCAAGCTAAATCAGATTCCTTTCTAATTTAATCAAAAGTGATAGTTCCATGAGTGGTAAAGGTTTCTGTAGAAAAATGTATTTATAAAAAAAATTCGACTCTGAAAACATTTGAAAACAAATGGGAAAATTTATATGGTTTATTTGCTTGACTGGATACTACAATATGAAAAGTAAACACCAACATGCTTTCCGTTCGAGGCTCCTGCTTGACACAAGTTTTTCCGAGATGTACACGATGCTTTTGATGATAGTGACCTAGTATACATTATCTATCTTGACTGTAAAAAAGCATTTGATAATGTACCGCATGAACGTCTCAAAGCTAAACTTCAAGCAAATTGGATCAATGGAAGAATCCTAAACTGGATATCTAACTTTTTTAGCTCAGCAATGTGTAACAATGTTCTCTCTCATTCAAGCAAAAAGTAACTAGTGGTATAATTCAAGATTCATCCTTTTCCTCATATTTGTATGATTAAGCGTACTTTCTCATACATGCACCAAGATATGTTTCTTCCTCTTTATAAGACCCTTGTTAGACCGATCATGGAATTTTCAGTACAGGCTTGGTCTCCCAACTTAAAGAAAGACATCATCAAACTTGAAAAAGTGCAAAATAGAGCCACCAAGTTAGTACCAGAATTGCAAGAACTATCTGCTGACGGAAGGCTTCATAGATTAGGACTCCCTACCATGCAACAGAGAAGAGAACGTGGTGAAATGATTGAAACTTTTAAAATAGTAAATGGATTTCATGACCTGGACGCTACAACCTTCTTTTCCATCTGTCACAAACCAGGAGGCCACTCCCAAACACTATCAAAATCCAGGCTCATGATTTGTATGATTTGTTGGTTGTTTATTTATTTTGTTGAGGACTATTTTTGTTTGTTTTGTTACCACAGCTGGTGGCCTTGTGTTTTTGGAAATGAAATAAAAATTAAAAGAAAATGTTATCTTTTGTTTTGTTATTCATCTTCGATGGTCTTTTTAAAGTCATTGTGCAAAACTCACCTGATTGTAGAGAAGTTTTCTTTGAATACATTCCTTCTTGTAGAGTATCTTAAGGTCCTCCAGATCCTGATTAGTGGTGGTTCCAATACTACTCATCTGCAACAGGGCATCACAAGCTTGTTTTAATAAACCACTCAAATCTAATGGCAAAAAAAGAATTAAAATCGTTTTCAGAATCTAATCTAAAACTCCTATTGAGAAAGACATGTGATACTACTAACACCAAGAGCATGTTTTTTAACCCAAAGTGCGTCTCTTGTCAATCCAAATGACATGTCTAGTCAAACCAAATGATGTGTTACTTTAAACTAAAGGGCACATCTCTCCAACCCAAAGGGCACATCTCTCTAAACCCGAATGAAGTGTCTCGTCAAACCTGAATGGAGTGTTTCGTCAAACAGAATGGCGTGTCTAGTCAAACCAAATGGCATGTCTTATTAAACCAAATGGAATGTCTCGTCAAACTGTTTACAACTGTTTTACTGTACTGTTTATTTTTCAGCTTAAGTATTCGTATGATTTACCAGCAAAAGATGATTTGATGTCATTTTTCAGACTACGTTGAGCTTTGTCCAATGCTTTAGTCTGCTTTTCAATTTTCTTTAGCTTAGCTTCATCAATAACTGGTCCAGTTGCTACTGGGTCTTTCTAAAATAGAAAGCAATAGAGTTTAGTAACTCCTACCTACTACTCAAACCAATACCATGATTTTGATTAAAAGAACACATTATGTTTATGCAGTCAAAAAATTATCTTATTCTGTGCCTCTTTGAATCAGAACATGGCTAGTTTAAGGTAACACTACATTGATGTAAAAACATGGCTAGTTTAAGGTAACACTACATTGATGTAAAAACATGGCTAGTTTAAGGTAACACTACATTGATGTAAAAACATGACTAGTTTAAGGTAACACTACATTGATGTAAAAACATGGCTAGTTTAAGGTAACACTACATTGATGTAAAAACATGGCTAGTTTAAGGTAACACTACATTGATGTAAAAACATGGATAGTTTAAGGTAACACTACATTGATGTAAAAACATGGATAGTTTAAGGTAACACTACATTGATGTAAAAACATGGCTAGTTTAAGGTAACACTACATTGATGTAAAAACATGGCTAGTTTAAGGTAACACTACATTGATGTAAAAACATGGCTAGTTTAAGGTAACACTACATTGATGTAAAAACATGGCTAGTTTAAGGTAACACTACATTGATGTAAAAACATGGCTAGTTTAAGGTAACACTACATTGATGTAAAAACATGGCTAGTTTAAGGTAACACTACATTGATGTAAAAACATGGCTAGTTTAAGGTAACACTACATTGATGTAAAAACATGGCTAGTTTAAGGTAACACTACATTGATGTAAAAACATGGCTAGTTTAAGGTAACACTACATTGATGTAAAAACATGGCTAGTTTAAGGTAACACTACATTGATGTAAAAACATGGCTAGTTTAAGGTAACACTACATTGATGTAAAAACATGGCTAGTTTAAGGTAACACTACATTGATGTAAAAACATGGCTAGTTTAAGGTAACACTACATTGATGTAAAAACATGGCTAGTTTAAGGTAACACTACATTGATGTAAAAACATGGATAGTTTAAGGTAACACTACATTGATGTAAAAAAATGGCTAGTTTAAGGTAACACTACATTGATGCATAGAAAAAATAATATCTCTATGATTGATGTAAAAATAAATACAATATGAACCTATTGCGATTATTTTTTTTTATCTTCAAACGGTTAAAAATGTGAAACATAAAGTTGATTCTAACAATTTAAGCGGCCCACTATAAATACCAGAATGTATCACGCATGGATTGATATTTTCATAGTGTGATGTGATGCAACCACTTTGATTGATCGTGAAAGGGTAAACACAAATGCATATTCGAAGAAAGCTACTTGCATTATTTAAACAAGCAATACTTTAATTGGACTTGTCCATCATGCGAAGCGATAAACTTAGCTAGCTCGTCACCTGTCACAGGCATTTTAAATCACACTATAGTTCATTACTTGAAAATTCTGATAGTGAAAGCTCAATAGATTTCAACTAAAAAATATCTTCAAGTCCCCAAATTAAAACTAATACTAGACGTAAGACGTTTGTACCTAAATTCTAATATACAGCTCAGTCACTGACATGCAACAAGGTGGTGTTGGAATACTTATGTCAAGTGTTTGCAAAGCGTGACATCTATTTCAAACAGGATCAACACCATGGAAGTATAAAGCTACATTCCATAGTAATCCGAAGCTTACTATAACATCTGTTTATGCTCCCACGGAGTGTGCTACACTTGCTGATAACAGCCTAGAGGACCATATCAAACAGGTCAAAACACACAACTTCCATCTGGTTGTGGGAGACTTCAATGTTATGAGTTGGAATTGACAGCCATCTTACACACTCAGAATTTATTGACCGCCACTGTTTCTATGATACAAGTAACAGCAACGAAGAGAAACTGGTGAGCTTATGTGAAGAACACAAACTTCGACCAGCACAGATGAAGTTTACACAGCATAGAAGCCATTAGTGGACATGGATGCATCCAGCAGGATTGACACATCAGCTGGATCACATTCTAATAAATAGTGGTCAAACTCTTTAAGAAACTGCAGGGCTTACAACACAGTTTAATTAGACTCCGACCATCAAATCATCAGCATTTTGCTAGTGTGCAGCCTTAGAACCACCAAAGGAAAACCTCTAAAAAGGCCAAAGTTTGACTGTATAAAACTACAAACCAATGATACATCTACACCAATAACCAAGAGCTATCAACCATTCAAACAGACTGTTGCCGAGGTGGCTGAGAATGTGAAGGGCAAGCGCAAACTCTGTGGCATGCTGAGTTGGGTGTCTGACAAGATGAAGCTAAAAGAATACACCTAGTCTCCAAATCAAAGCAGTCAAGAGAACGGTGGCAGACACTCAATTCCAAATTGAATATCATCAGAATCCGAGATCATGTGGATCCCATCTTGAGGAGTAATCAGGCTGGATTTCGCCCCGGAAGAAGTTGTTCTCAGTAGATATATATCATCAGAAGGGTAATGGGGGGTTTTCAAGACTACCACCTCCCTCTTACAGTCACCTTCAATGTTCAATTTGGTGAACAGTGTGGAAGAATCAAATGGATTACAGGATGATCTGAATAAATTATTTGAATGGTCTGAGAAATGGCAACTTCCTTTCAACTTAATGAAATGTAAAATTATGCATTTTGGAAGCAGGAATAGGAAAGTTATCTATCATATGGGTACTGATCAAAGAAGAATTCCAATTCAATCAGTGGAATCAATAACAGATTTGAGAATCATACTTGATAATAAATTGTCCTTTGGATTACATGTTGCACAGAAGGCTTCTATGGCAAACAGAAAATTAGGAATGATAAAACGAACGTTTCATTATCTGGATAACTATTCTTTCATGCAGCTGTATAAAACCATAATCAGGCCGTCAATCGAGTATTGCAGTCCTGTTTGGCAACATATATATCACAAAGAGTCAGACAAGCTTGAAAAAGTGCAACAGAGAGCAACCCGTTTGGTGCCAGGCATTAGAAGAGATACTTATCAGGATAGATTGAAACAACTACAACTACCTACTCTTTATTTCAGAAGGCTGAGATCTGCTCTAATCCAGGTTTTTTTAAATTTGTAGTCATATTGATAATATAGATGCTAGAAATCTGTTCACTTTTGTAGGAGAGTCCAGAACTAGAGGCCATAAATGTAAAATGAATAAAGACATATCTCATCTACGAATTAGACAAAAGTTCTTTACTCAAAACATATGCAATGTCTGGAACAAATTACCGTCAACCGTCATAGAATCTGACTCAATCAACCAGTTCAAGTCAAGGCTGGAAAAACATTTGTCTACTTCTTTCTGCAAGTTTGCCCCCTATAGTAGACAAGATAATATATAGAAACACGTCGAGGGACACACAAGCTTCGGCTTTATAAGTCTCAACATCAAGTAAATCAAGTAAAGTAAAACCTTTATAGACTTCAAGAAGGCTTTTGATTCCATCAACAGAAAGGTTAAGTTTGCTGTGCTGCGGCATTATGGTGGTCAATACCATAAGCATACTGTATAACAACTCTAAAAGTGCAGTAATGGTCAATGGGAAAATATCAGATCCATCCCAAGTCTCAACTGGAGTTCTTCAGGGTGACGTTTTGGCTCCATTCCTATTCATCATTTTCTGCTGACGAAGTGACACACCCTCGCCAATCCCCAGCCAAAGTGTTGAATGACTTGGATTACTTGAATCTACTATTCCCCGTGCTCCGGCTCAGCTGACCAACAGCAGCATAAGTCCTTGGTCTCATAATCAGCGTAGCCAAGACAGAGTACATGACTTTTAATTGTCATCCTCACACAACACTCAAGGTGACTGACTTCAAGTACCTTGGCTCCAAGATGGCATCTGCTGCAAGCGACCTCAAAAGACGCAGAGCATTAGCATGGAGTGCTTTCTGGAATACTACCTGTGTGACTATCTTCCTCTATGGTTGTGAATCCGGGGTGTCGTCTCAAGACATGGAAAGCAAAATCAACTCATTTGCTACATCTTGCTACAGGATTATGTGTAGCATTAAACGAAGAGACCGTGTCTCGAACACCATTGTATAATCCATGACTAACTCTGAGCCCCTTATCAATTGTGTAAGGAACCGCCAGCTGAGATTCCTTGGGCACATTCTCCATCAGCCAGAGGAAGAGCCTGAAAGAACATACGCTCTCTATATACCAACTAATGGCAAAAAGATGCCTGAACGTCCTCGAACATCTTATTCAACCTATGTTCAACGTGTTCTAGGGTACGATGAAGGCATGATACAAGCTGAACAAATAGCCCCACTTGCCCAAGATCGAAGTGCTTGTAAAGTCTTGTAATCGCCTGCTGCCCAGCATGAAGGATAGATAGAAACTCCAGATGTGTAAAAGACAACTAGAATCATTTAAGGAAGGCCTTACTAAATTAATTGAAAAACTTGTACCTAAAAAAATAATTAGGCGACATCAAAGACCACGATGGTTGTCTACAGAACTACTTAGGGATTGTAGAAAGAGAGAAAGCTTACCTCACCTTCTGGCTGGTATAAGTTTACCACCTTAAAAAGTCTGTGTAAAAGGAAGTCTGTAGATCGAAACGCGAGGGGAAATGTTCGGATACAGCCAATTATAGACCAGTCTCATTAACATCAGTCTGTTGTAAATTATTAGAACACATCATAGACAGCAGCTTATGCAACACCTTGAAAAACATCAGATCCTCAATAAAAATAAGCATGCTTTTCACAAAGGCCTGTCATGACCAAAGATTTTATAGCCAAAGGCTAGATCGTCAACTCTAATGTAGATGCATTGTTGCAGACAATTGGTCACCTACTTTTTAAATAGACAAACAATTCGGTCCCATACACCTTTGACGGGCCTACCAATGTAATGCACAACTCTATTTCATCCACAATTTGGAACCCCGTTTGCGAGGTGGGTTTGTGAAAATGATTGGGTTTGTCCACATGATTCTATTGCATTAAGACATCCGCTCCGTTTCGACCTGCTCTTTTGCCGACATTCAAGTTCTTAAAAGGTATTTGGTAGCATACATGGTTTTGAAAGTTTTAACGGGTTACATTTATACCAGAACAACAACAGTGTTTTCTTACAAACCAGATAATACCGTAATCACTGTATTTTAGAATACATTTTTCTTGAATTTACTTGCCAAAAAATTTTGAAGTTAATAACTGATCCGTTTATGTCTTTATAGACACAGTAAACATTGGGTTCTATGTTACGGACAAATGCAATTTGTGTGCACATATACTGTAGTGCATTGCGTAGCGGGCTAACACAATGTCACAACACATTTCACAAGCAAATATTTTTCTAAAAGGCCCTTGTTTTTAGTCTAGGAGATCGATCTTGTCTGTGAGTGACAAACATATTCAGCCTACGACAGACTATTGTTTATTAAGGCTATCCTAACCAACTCATGGTGCCGTGGTTATCAGAACGTCTATGAGTAAATGCCATGCGCCAGTGAGGCAAAAGGCACACCACAAAAGACGACCTGACACGTAGGACTCAAGTAGAATAAGATCTTTATTCGTCAAAACCAAATATCATAACAATATAACAACCAGTGGCCATAGTGTGAGTGTCAACCCAGCTAGAGGGCGCTAGACTGGCAATGGTTTTAACTTATAACTGAATGTATGTGGCAACTGCCGTGTGTGGCCGTACTGTGCCAGATAAATATTTATAACAAATAACAAATTTTGTTTGTTGTTGTATGGGGTTATGGACAGAGATGAGATTACATCATCTCTATTCTCATACTTACTATTTTAGTCTTCATTCGAGTAATAGGTCTGGCAGTTTGAGGGCGCTCTTGCTGTAAAGATGTGATCTTTAAGTTAGTTGTTTTAACCTCAACCTCTAAACTGGTAACTTGTTCTTCCAAAGAATTAACCTGTACAAAAATATTACAATTTCTTAAGTATCGTAATAAAAATAGATTTTATAATATTTTGAAATTAAACGATGTGGATTAGGTGACAGGAAGGGAACAAACCATATCCACTGAAAGTACAATAGACTCTTCCAATACCGGACACTCTGAAAACTAGAAACTTTCCCAAAACCAGGTTGCAAAATAATCATTAATATTAAAAACACATTCCGAATGCAAGACAGAAAACCTGACATGTTGGGTAGGCCAGCCCATGGATTAATGAATACACGGATATGCATCAGTTTGAGATCAAAGCTTCCGTGTCTCTTGCCGACAGAGCGGTCATGTGCGTAATCTATTGTTTACTGCACATGTGCAACAACCTTTAACCTTGCTGGCTATGCTAATCAACAATTTGTGCCTGTGACATGGATGACATAACCATTAGCCAATCATGCACTACAATATAAATATAATCAAATCGATAATTAAGAAGATTCATGAAAAAAGCCATATATTTTTCATTTTACATTTCGTAGTCAGATTGTGATGAAATTAAAACTAATTGTTCACCAATATCTTGTCAATTAATCCTCGACGCATACACGTCAATAGAACAATCAGACTGCGCATATGATTTACGTTTTGTTGTCCAAAAATATAACATTTAATTGGCCGCGGTTAGAGACATGGAGTTCAAAGAGCAGGTTTCTTTGTTTGGCAGCAGTAATTTAGTATAGACCAGCACTTTGGAAAATCGGTTGTCACCATCGGTACGTATCCACCTATTTATATATCTATATCTATGGGTTGACTGTATACATTTCAACGCTGTTTATTCATACCTGAGCTGTCAATGTGTCATTGTCAGTCACTATCTCACGATGTCTCCTCTTTGTGGCTTCATGTTCTCTAGACTAAAACAAAAACAACATTTACATTAACAACTTTAATATTGTCAAATGATCCAGGAACATTAAAATCACTAATACAGAGGTATTAACCATTTTGAAATCAACACTGTTACTTCCAGGAACTGTTCAGGTGGTGTTGTTGTTTTGTGCAGATGAGGAGAATTCACGGCAAGGAAATTAACGTGTCCGAGTGATCAGTGACGTGTATATTATTAAGAGTTAATACGATGTTTTACAATATAATACGAGTGTGAAGATGTTTACCGTAGTTTGAATTTACATCGGATGTTAAGGATTTCGTAGATTTAAAGGAAATTACTGGATGGGAAGTTTGTTATTTCGTTTAACCATTATTCAATTGTTATAAACAGGTCGGGATCTTTGGAGTGTCTACTGTGATAAAAATCGCCAAAGAGAATAGGCCTACTCTGACTGATGTTATTTTGGAATTGAGTCGAATTTTAGTTCAAAGACAAGTGATTGCTACTGTTGGATACTTATTAAACTGTTACATAGTTTTATACGTAGTTTTATTCATTTTATTTAGACTTTAATACATTCTGTCGGGGATATACAAAATCAATAACCCCACTCCCCACATGACGACATTTACACCTAATCTAAAAAGGCAACTATTATCAGTACAGTCCTCCTTCGAATCAATATGCATTCTATTGGATGCGCAACGCCACCACAACGCATACTAATTCTCACCTCCGAAAGACTCGTATAATCTTTGTAATATTGAGTAATATGAATGAAATATAAGACACGATTCGATGATGGTTACTACTTCTTTTGCTTTATTACTAACAACTAACTATGGTGTGCCAAACGCGACACAACTAACTATGGTGTGCCAAACACGACACTACATCCCTCCATCTTTTACATAAAAACTAAGCAATAAACTTGAAACAATTTGGTTGTCAAGCATTGACAATCTGCGGTGTTATAGAAATGTTATTATGAGTTCAGGTTATCAAGTTTTGTAATTATCAGTGCTGATCATTATTAAAACTATCAGAGTTACGATTAACTTATGGAACATAGTCTTTGAGATAAACTGATGGCTGTCGAACTCTTTGAGGATTGCGCCTTGCATTATTTGTTGTTATGGGATGTTTTCCGGGAGAATCGTCATCTGTGAGGTAGTCGTCTTCGCTGTCTGTATTTGTGTTTGCAACGCGATTGTTAAGAAGTTTAAAGAATGACGAGTTTCGAGTGATACCGTGCTGTCCTCGCATTGCGGTAATCATTGTTCCGTTTGTTTTAGTTACCCTGTATGGTTTAGTTTTATATGGTGTTTTTGTTGATGTTATTATGCCGCTTTCTTTTACAAGGACCATGTCGCCAACTTCAATTTGTTTCTTTCGAGGTTTCTTTCGTCTCTCTGCGTAGTCCTTCATTTTTTATTTTTGTGCGTTATCTTTGTCCCTGACTGCATCTTGATTGATACTTGATTGTTTGATTATTTCTGGGAGTCTTACTTTGAAGGTATGTCTAAAAATCAAAGATGCTGGAGGTTTGCCTGTGGTATTGTGTGGGGTGGCTCTGTAATTTCTGAGGTATTGGTTGAGTGATTGTTTATAGTTAACACCTTCGGCCACTGCGGTTTTGTAGACCTTTTTCAAATTACGCATTACTCTTTCCACCTCTCCGTTTGCTTGCGGCCATAGTGGAGTTATTTTGCGGTGATGAGTGCCAAGGTACTTTGTGAATTGAGAAAACTCATGACTGTTGAATGGTGGTCCATTGTCGGTGCGAATTATACTGGGTATTCCAAAATTAGCAAATACTGTGTCTATCTTGGGAATAACTGTCTTCGCTGATGTTGATTTAACAACTTCCACTGTGATGAATCTGCTATAGTCATCGAGAATCACTAGAAGATGCTCGCCAGTAGGGAGGTCTTTAAAGTCAATACTAATTTCCTCCCATGGTCCGTTAGGAAGTTTCGACATCTGAAGCGGTTCATTGTGGTTCTTTTCAGTCACCGTCGCTTGACATGGTATGCAGTGTTTTACTTTTGATTCGACCATGCGGTCTATTCCGGGAAACCATATTTTTTCTCGGAGGAGTTGCTTTGTCTTTACTATGCCCTGATGTCCTTCGTGGGCGATGTCTATTTAACTGTGTTTCTAAGTGCCTTGGGTATGACTATGCGGTGATCGCGTAGGAGTATGTTGTTTTTTTGGTCGAATGTTAGCTGATTGCGAACTTTGTGCATGCACTGGAGATCGGAATGGAGGTCATCTTGAACTTGTAGAGCCTCGTGCCATTTGTTGTGACTGATGGCCTTAATGCATGTTTGTATGAGACCATCGTTTGCCGTTTCACGTCGAACTTGTTCCAGAGTAAGTTATTTAGGGATTGCGTTGTTTGTTACAAGATTGACGTGTTCTTCTGCTATGATGTCCAGTTTTGTCTTGTCGCTCATTCATTGTAAGGCTGTGTCTTGACATATAGTCAGCTGGATTTGTATTGCCTGGTTGGTACTTCAGGGTGTAGTCGTAGGCTTGGATTTTTAATATCCATCTTACGATACGTGGTGGTGGTTTCGATGCGGGATTATTGAATAGCGTAAGAAGCGGTTTGTGATCTGTCACTACATCGAACTCGCAGCCACATAAGTACAAGTGAAAGTGTTGGATTCCCCATATGACTCCTAGTGCTTCACGCTCTATTTGAGAGTACCTAGTTTCGACACTTGTAAGCGCGCGACTCGCGTATGCTAGCGGTTGACCGTTTTGGCTCAGTATGGCCCCGAGTCCACTTGGACTCGCGTCGGTTATGATCGTTGATTTCTTTTCTGGATCAAAGTAGGCCATGACGTGCGAGCTGGTTAGCGTTTTCTTTAGTTTGTCGAATGCCTGCTGTTCTTCTTCACCCCAGAACCATGGTGTGTTTTTGTGAGTGAGTTTTCTGAGCGGTGTTGTTATGGTAGCATAGTTTGGAATGAATCTAGCAACGTATTGTGTCACGCCTAGGAGCGATCGCGTTTGTTCTTTAGAAGTCGGTGCTGCAGCCTTTTGGAGTGAGACAATCTTTTTAGGATCTGGTGATACTCCGGTATCGCTAAATACTGTATGTGTCCGTAGAATTCAACGCTGCGTTTGAAGAATTCGCACTTAGCTTTATTTAAGGCAAGGTTTTTATCTCTCAGTCTTTCCATACAGGCTTTGAGATTGCTTGCATGTTCGGCTTCAGTGTTACCAAACACTAGTATGTCATCACTTATATTTATGACTCCTTTTAGTCCACCTAGTGCAGACTGAATGACGTTTTGAAATTTTTCTGCTGCTGAACAAACTCCAAAGCTTAGTCGTTTATACCTGAAAAGGCCAACGTGTGTTGAGAAGACAGTAATGTATCGCGACTTTGGGGCTAGCATTATCTGATGATAGCCTGCGTTCATATCGATCTTTGAAAACATCACGGCTCCATTTAGTTTTCCGATTATGTCGTCGATTGTCGGTGTCACGTGTCTCTCTCTGCTTATTATAGCTTTGTTCGCGGCCCTCATATCAACGCAAATGCGAATTTCGTTAGGTTTCTTAGGCTTTGCTACAACAGTTATTGGTGAAATCCATGTAGTAGGTTCGTTGTCAACTGGTTCAATGATATCTAACTCCTGTAATCGTTTCAGTTCGCTTTCAACCTTCTTCCTTAAATGAAACGGTATCCTGCGATGCGATTGAGCCACAGGTTGTATTTCAGTATTTATGTGTAGATTGCACATAGTGTCGTTAAGCTTATCCAATACCAGTAAACCTGTCTTTGTATGTCTCGGTTATTGTGCTTTTGTTTAATACCGTTGCATCTGCGTGTTCATTCAGGTTATACGTTACTTGAATTAGGTCGAGTGCTTTCGCTGTGTTAAAACTGAGTAGCGTTTCGACTCCTTTTTCGGCTACGCTGAATGATGCTGATATTGTGTTCGTTTTATAGGTTATGTTTGCCGTGAAAGTTCCAGCTAGGCACAGTGCTTGTCGGCTTCCATAACCGAACACCTTTGGTAGCTTTTCGGTATATAGCTGTGGTTTGTGTTGCAGGCGTTTGTATGTCGACATACTCATTATATTAATAGTTGCACCGGTATCGATAATTGCGTTGACAGTACTACCTTGAATGTTCCAGATTAACTTTGGGTTGTTTTTCAGACTCGGTACCTGTAATATGGAATGAGTATTCATCTTCGCTTGTTGTGCTATCATTGTCATCGTTAGACATGGTGTCAATAGCATGTGCGTTGTGTTTTTGTCTACATTGTTTAGCATGATGATTCATTTTACCACAATTGTTGCATTTTTTGCCGTATGCTGGACACGTATTTTTGCTTTTGTGAGGGTACTCACCTCCGCAGTTATGCAGATTGTTGAACTTGTGCGTGATTTTCTTGGATTGCTTTCCTGTGGTGTGTTTTGGTATTTCTGTTTACCTTTTTTGTGTGAACGCACTGTTCTCGCGTGTTGAGTTGCTTCGGAAACATCACTCGCTTTGCTTTGTTTCATTTGGAGTGGAGCTGTGGCTTGGTGGTTATGATGCTTGGCTACCAATCTAAGGGTCCTGGGTTCAAGTCCTGTCATATGTCAGGGTTTTTTTCTCATGACAATTTACAACTCCACTCCCAAAGACTTAATAATAAGTCTTTGTCTATGTAGAGCATCTTGTGTATATGTTTGTCTTATATGTTCTAGTGCAGTATATGGAGAGCCATCTCGATAGTGCTTTGCACTCATGGCAATCCTCAGGGTGCTGCACCGCTGTGTTGTCATGTATGTTTGCCTGAAAATTAAATAAAATAAAATAAAAAAAATTTGTTCCATCTGTTTGGATGCTGCCGTTTCTGCTCGTATTTTGGATATTGCTGTGTCTAATGTTAGATTTTCTGTACGCAGTAGGCGTTGTTTAAGGCTTGGCTTATTGATTCCTATTACGATCCTATCAAGAATGAGGCTATCTTTCAAGGTACCAAACTCGCATGTCTCTGCTAGGCTTTTCAGCGAGGTAACAAAGGAATCAAATTTCTCACCTTCTTTTTGAATCCTGCAGTTAAAAATATATCGTTCATACGTGATATTGCGCTTCCCATCACAGAATTTCTTGAACTGTGCTAAGACTGGGCCGATCTTTGTTGTGTCCGTTTCGGCGTCCCACGTAAACGTGTTGTATGTTTCCAGGGCACGCTGTCCGATTACCGACAGGAGTGTGGCGACTCGTGTTGCCTCGGGCTTCGCGTTGACGCCTGTCGCTGTTTCGAAATTATCAAATCTTTGCGCAAATCGACGCCAGCTTTCAGCCATGTTGCCTGAATCCATATCTAGAGGCATTGGTGCGGGTATCGTGAACGTCGCCATCGTCGTCGCCAATGTAATATTGAGTAATATGAATGAAATATAAGACACGATTCGATGATGGTTACTACTTCTTTTGCTTTATTACTAACAACTAACTATGGTGTGCCAAACGCGACACAACTAACTATGGTGTGCCAAACACGACACTACAATCTTGATTATACTTCAGGTATAGTATACTAATCATCAATTTTTGTCCATATTTTCTTTGATCTTCAAACAGGTATTTTTACTTTCAAACAGCAGACATGTAATTCAAACCTCAGCAGATTTAACAGTTTTTTACACGGTAACACAGACTTGATTTAAACTCCTAAAGCCTGAATAACTAGGACGCAACGTAAGAACGTATGCGAAACATAAGCAAATCAATGACAATTGATACCTTACGATTGGTCAAATAATTGCATCACATTTACATAGTATGACCACACCACCTCTAACTGCAGCAATACCAAGATGTAAAATGTTAACAATAGATTAATTTCAACATACCAACTCTGCAAGCTTTGTCTGCAGGATATATATCTTATTATCTTTCTCTTTCATCAGTTTACTATTGACACCTGCAAGTCTGTCAGATGATTCCATTACTTCCGTGTCGCCAATCGTATAAAATGTAGCCACAGTGTCATCAACATCATAGTTACTCTGACGTAAAGCAGCAATTATATCATACTTATCCTGCCAAGTTGGCACTGACTCCTACATATAAACAAAGAACCACTGATAAAATGTTTCTACAATTCTGTCTTATTGTGATGACACCATCATTTTAAAACATTTTGCATCAAAGCACTCAGAATCTTTAGCCAGGCTTTTAGATACAATACCATAACTCTTCTTACCTTTATCTGTAACAGAAGAGGTTTGATAAAATCTGTATGCTGTTCCCATGATACAGGCATCTTAATCCATGCCCCAGTCGCATCATCAAAGTAGCAATGAATGTTGCGCCTCTCCTACAGTTACAACAAAAAAGATCAAAAGAGATCAGCAATAGTTTACAATCTGTTGTGGACTGCATTGAGATTTCTGCGTCTCATTGGCACGTTAGTAAACAGACCGTATAAAATAAGCCTGATTAAGACAAGGTCCCAAATCGCTGGTTGATTAATTGTTGCTGATTTACTACTTTTAAAAGGTCATGCCAAAGAATATAATTTAAATGCCACATCATATTTTTATTGTTTAAACTATTAAACTAACCCCTCCCTCCAATTTTACATAGGCAACTAGTAGGAAAAGTATGATTAAACATCTAAACTAGGCCACTGCTAACGATGCACCTCCAAGGCTACAGTCTGTATGTTTAAACAAAAATATGAATGGGAACCTCAAATATGTAAGTTAAGACACGTCCCCTTGTTGGGTGTTGCATGGTACCAGCTCTATCATCCACACCGGATTCAACAGTTCTAGATGAAACCTCAATATCACTCAATGGTTGGTTATGTGAAGAAAAAGGTTTGGATTGTTGAGCAAGTGGGTCAGCAGCCAGACTGCTATCTTTGATTGGTTGTCCATCTCGTTCAAAGTGACCCTGAGAATACCAGAAGTTTGGAATTGGCTGCCATTCCTATAACACAATTTAAAACATTTAAAGTTCAAAACTTTGAAATTTATTTAATATCTGAGCTTCTGGTAAATTTAAGATTTAAAATACAATTCACCGCTTTTTTACTTTTTCAGGAAAGTGTTCCCTTAACAGGGGTGTTCCCTGGATAGTAGTGTCCAAATGGAGGTGTACTGTATGTTCCCGCTACATACTGTACTATAAAAATAAAAATTACCCTTTAATTTAATTAACCACATGCTTTTCTGCCGGAATAGTCTTATTTTATCAAATAGGTCAATATTTGTATACATGTTATGATTGTTGGAAAGAGTATTTGAGATAGCAAATTATTGGTTAATCTTTGACCTCACAGTATAAACAAATCAATAACCTGAGTGTCAAACGAGTCCATGTAGAACCGATAACCACCTTGGTTGATGCAAGTGTAAGTTCTACCATTTTGGTGATAAAATGTCTCAAATGAAATGACATCATCATCCTGAAATAAAAACAATGAAATTAATTAAAATCAACAATATAATAAATTGTTTACACCTATTTATAGCTGCAATCAAAGATAAGTTTGTATCTATTCTATAAAGTTCTGTCCTGTTTTTTATCCTTCATTACTGTTTAATACTGTATTACAGACAGTAGAAAACCCTTTTTGGTAAACCGTTAGGGGACACTTGGAACATACGAGAACAGTTTATGTTTTAATGGCCAACCCTATTCTAATTCAGAAGACACCACATTAAGTGGAAATAGCCTCCCTGGAAATTGTTGGATCAGTCTTCTACTGTGCTAATTAACATTTGGTATAATAATAATGATTTCTTGTATATGTACAAACCTCCATGTTCTGGATTTCCTTGGCAAGACTGTTATTTGTTCTATAAACTGTTTTATTTACAAATTGGGGCCGAAAAGCATTCACAACTCTGTGTTGCTGTTGAGTAGATTTACCAGCTCGTTGCCATGGGTTATCATAACTGTGTTGTAATGTCTGGAGACCACTGTAAAAATTATCATCAACTGCATCATTTATTGGTGGACCACTAGACTGACGGTCACTAAATTCTGGAAGTGTTGCTCCTTGGTACTGAGTCATCTGTGAGTTTTCATTATTAGATTTCTGACCACTTTGATCCTCAGCTTCAAGAGCTAGACTTCCACAAGCTTTTGACAAACTTTCCAGCTGGTGAGTTTTTTTTACATGATCACCTGATCTCTTAAGCATTGATAACTGTTCAGGGTCATTTTCTTTTGGTCCATTTTGCTTGGATCTAAAAACAACAGATTGTCCAATGCTTGTAGTACTTTGTCGGTCTTCAACATTTGAAATTTGTATTTCTTGAAATTGTTGGTGCCTACAAGGTTTGGAATGTTGTCGCCTTGTTGGTTCGGGTTGCATTACATCAATTACATTTGATTTTCTTGAAGAACCAGTTCCCATTTAATCTGGATCTAGGTAAAGTCTAGGTTACAGGTATAAATAATATGTGATCATTCTTCAATTGTTCACTAGCATAAGTAAAATATCTAAAAAATAAAAACAATAATTATTAACAACTAGAATTTGTTACTTAGACGATTTATAGGCCTAGGCAATCTTTGTGATAAAAGATAATTTTACCAGTATTGAATTTTTAAAAATCCATGCAAATGCAACATGCACAATCATACGTTAAAATCAATCCATACGACTAATGTGCAATTTGTAAATATAATTTAATAGAAAAGTGGCCCAGCTGGGTATAGATGCTAGTTAATTCGCCACATCGCCTTATACAAAGTTGCTAAATACAAAGTCAACCCATCACAATGTGGCCCCATCGCAAAGTACTTGTAGGCATAAAAGGGGAAGCCTGGCATGTATTTTCAGGTGGCACTATACCTTTGGCTGTAATTACAGTACTTCACGTTCGCACTAATAACACGTTAGCTCACCAGAGGAGGAATCTCTCATAATTACTCCGCAGTCTACTAAGGAGATAGCTCATCATAGTAAGGGAAAGTCACTCCAGTTTACGATGATATTGGTCATGTTTAATTTTGGTCGCTATGATAAAGTGCAGATATTAGGATCTACATTATTTTACGGGTATTATTTGGATATTATTTATTTGGTCGATGAAAATTATTCAATAAATGTTTATATATAATTTAACAGAGGCTACGTCTGTGTCTTTTATTTTATATGCCACAAACTATGTAGAATAATTGATTAATAACCATTCATTACTATAACTATTACAATGAACGTTTGGTTAAATAAGCAAGCCCAGATAAAGCAATCCCGGCACAGACATCAATCTTTATACTCATCGTCTAATTATAATAATAGACATAATTTGTAAATTGAAAAATTTATATTGTCAACATAATTTGTAATTTTTGCTGTATGAGCGTACGTTGATACTACAGTACATGTACATGTCGGTAAACTTCTAAATATAGTTCCGGTTAAATTGCCGATTCTTAATACTTTTGCCTGGAAAGTAACTACGCATTTTGGTCCCTGGATGTAACATGATACAGCCGAGATATGAACATGTAAACCGCCATCTGCTGGGCCGAATGTTGAACTTATTCGTACAAAAGGACACCACCAGACAAGTGCGTACAGTACTTTTGTTTAGATCGCTGGCAGTAATGCATGCAGTAAAGTGTATATAGCCCTCCGACGTACATCTCAGTCATTCAAAATGGAACCAACGAAGTACGAATGATTTTAATCAGTTGTGTGTGATTTAAACACAACAGCGAATATTACTGTAAACTTCCCCACGATCACAACAGTGCACGTGTTATGGTGCCAGGATGTAACAAGTTCAGTTTATTTTGTATATAGGCCAGTGGTCTTAAAACATAAACATTTCTTAGTGTGCCAAATAAAATTTTTTTTTGACAAATCGTATTTGGTTTTCTAGACTGAAATAATGAAACATAGTAGTATATACTTGAAATTAATGGACAGTTCAAAATAAGATGAAAGACGTCCTCTATTTCTCTTTAATTAGTTTACAAGGGGCACGTTCATCCAGGGATGCAGGATTTTGTGAAGGGGGAGCCCAACGCAACTGTAGATAGTCGGCACTAACTCAGCCTCACCGTAGATGGTGGGAAATGGCACCATAAACACACACGTAATTAAAGGATTTTGTTGCCGATGATATCATTCACTCAGTATTTTGTTGTTATTGCGTTGCATTCAAGTTCAATGCGAACGTACGAAATATTAACATATATGATGATGATACACTATACTTCATAGCCACACATACTGTAGGTAACCACGGCGTTCCATGTTTGACATACACTTTATGCTTGCTGAGTGCCAGCGATCTAAATAATAGGTAGGCATATGCATTTGTCTGGCGGTGTCCTTTGTACGAATCGTTCGTGCCCCAGCTCGCTGGATGAGTACAATACATGGCGTGACGTAGTTCAAGTCGGACTTGCGCGAAGAAAATAATGTAATTTGTATACGGTTGTAAATAAACATGATTTTCATTATTATATAACATATACTATTAGTTGTATATTTAATTAAGCTAATATAAAAATAGATATTTAATTCTTCAATATCTGGCCAATATAACAACTCAATGACTGTTACATTTTTTATAAACCTCGTTTAAATACCATTTATTCGGCGATTTAGCCTGCCCCTCAAGGATTAAAAAAATTGATCAAAATTTGTCTCAATCTAGCTAGTCGAGGTTGGCCTGATTTAGTCGCCGATTTAGTTGAAGTTCGGTTTATGAATTTTAAAATGACGTAATTTTTAAAGTTTTAGCTCGAACTACGACTAAAGTCTGGTTTAAGAATACGGGCGTTATGGTAATACTAGGCCTCTAGCTTAAACTAGAATAGTAGGTAGCCTAATATAGCCTACCTAGGGGTGCCAGGCCTACCTTCATTATTAATTACTACATACAGGTAGAGGTAGCCTATAGACAGGGCCCAGCAGCAGAGCAGAGAATGAAAAAGATCTAGGCTATAGAGAGTCCTTAATAGCTTAGGCTACTTATACTGTACTTGAGTTGTTGGTTATCAATGCTACTATTGTTGGGTAAGAGAGGTGTCATCTCTAGGCTAACCTTTTGTTCCACATACAGTGTGAACATGTCAGCTTGGGTACTGCATGGTGTAGGTATGACAACAGGACTCAGTCATCAGCCAATAAGCTCTGTAGCTAGCAGGATTGGATCCGTTCAAGCGCGAAGTGTAGGAAGTCACAACAAAGTGAATAATTACTTTTTACCCATGCTTTTGTTCGGTGTCTAATTGTCATAGAATGACGTTCTGACATCTGATTGGTCAGTTATAAGCTGTTCCAAGTTAGCCTCGGACTGAAATATTGCCACTGTTTAGTGAATGAAAAAGTCAAATAAATCTCAGTTTTTAGCTCATAATATCATAATAATTTTTTTCTTTGATAATTTGAATAAACACGCACCCCGCGTTTATTGTTTATGAGGGTTTTCAAGAAAGGTGGGGGGGGGGGGGGTGGGTGGTTTCATTAATTCGAGTGTGGCATAATTATCGTGAAGTGATAAAATACATTAAAAAAAAGTTATGGATCTTCTCAATGAATTCTACTACAAATAGAAATGTCTTGTTATTAAATATTGTGTATGTGTATGCATGTGGCAGGGCCTGATTTTTGTTTTACAACCTTTCTTTAATAATATCATCATATTTGATTCACATCAACTCGAAATTGCGTTATACGAGCATGTCAAAAGTGACATGCACATGTAAGTTAAAAAAATGGTGAAAATATACTCAATTTAAAAATTAATATAGAACCCTTATTTTGCATTTCATTTGTATTCAAGTGTATGTACCATTATGTATGATTTATTATAAAATTGAGAGAAATTAATCTGTTCAAACGAATTACTAATTTGTTAGAACGGATTATGTTCAAAAACATATACTTAAAATGGCATTAATGGGCTTTCGTAAAATCTAGATAAAAAGTAACGTATATCTTTATTATTATGTAACAAATGTGGTTTATTATAATGCAGATGGATCTTTTGGGCCTGTTTCTGCAGCAACTGCTCAAAATACGGTATAAAAATACGGTGTTTATGTTTATATCATTAGATATTAGGCTGGACTCTTAACTATACTGAAGACGAAAACAAACGTGACTGACTCTTCGAGTTCCAGACGATACCTGTTTATTTGTAACTCTTGCGCATGCGTACAATTAACTCACGTATTTATCCTCGTCGCCAATATAAATGTTCGCTTCGCCATTTTATTTTCTATCCTTATACTCTCTAACATAGAGAGCGCTTTATTAATCCGTATATTACAGTTACTATTGAAGGGGGGTTACTATTTGGGTGTGTGTTACTATTACAAGATTTTTGGTACTTACCATTATTATGTGATGTGAGCTTATTTGGAAGATGTACATTCTGGTGTGAACCATGATGATATCCCCATAACATGAGTGTTACCAGGTGGGCTTACTCCATACAAGTATTTGGAAATCTAAAAAACAATATTTCACATTCATATAAATACTTTAATGTAAACTTGAAAGGAAAACTTGTTAAGCAGAAAGGTGTTCTTTCACAAGTACAATGCAATTGATCAGCTTGTAATATTAAAAGGGCTCAATAGCCATTTATCTTAAATTAAAATACATTTATTATATCTTTATTATTCGTGTCAATAAACTATAAATAGAAACAATACTTAACATGTGACATGGCCTATCGTGTGCGGCACTTCAATAAACATCCGTTTGAAAATTTGCATGAAGCTTAAAAAGCAAGCCCGATTGGCTCTCGCACAAATTTAACTAGATTCAATGCATTGTTGGATATTTTATATCTACCCTGCATATACAGCTCTTTTATTTATAACGGTTTAGTGATCCGTACATCTTTACAGACAGTAAACGTTGGGTTCCGAGTTTCTGGCAAACGTAATTGTGTGTATATACTGTAGTGCAAGCAAATATTTTTCTACAAGGCCCTTGTTTTTAGTCCACGAGTGACAAACGTATTCAGTCTACGACAGGCTATTGTTTATTAAGGCTATCCTAATCTGGTCACTTATCGCTATGGCCTAGTTTTGAGTTCAGTGCTTTGAAGCTATAATATGCTTGCACGACTAAATTAATACTTGGTTAAAGAATCTTTAGCCACGCTTTTAGATAACCTTCTTACCTTTATCTGTAACAGAAAAGGTTTAATGTTCCCATGATACAGACATCTTAATCCATGCCCCAGTCGCATTATCAAAGTAGCAATGAATGTTGTGCCTCCTAAAGTTACAACAAAAAAGATCAAAAGAGATCAGCAATAGTTTACAATCTGTTGTGGACTGCATTGAGATTTCTGCGTCTCATTGGCACGTTAGTAAACAGACCGTATAAAATAAGCCTGATTGAGACAAGGTCTCAAATTGCCGGTGGATTAATTGTTGCTGATTTACTACTTTTAAAAGGTCATGCCATTAAGACAAGATCCATCAATCAATCAATCCATCTCGTTCAAAGTGTCCCTAAGAATACCAGAAGTGTGGAATTGCAATTTAAAACTTTTAAAGGTTAGTGATCACAATAACACTTTTCAATGCCCACAATTAATTGAAATTAAAATTCACCACATTTTTACTTTCTCAGGAAAGTGTTTCCTTAAACAAGGGTGTTTTCTGGATAGGAGTGTTCCAATGGATGTTTTCTGTATGTTCCAGCCTGTACTCCAAAAAAAAAAAAATTGCTAAATAATAGTCTTATTTTATCAAATATTTGTTTACATGTTATGTCAAATTATATGGTTATAGCTGCTACTGCAGAAATTGGAAGGTTTTCTCTTTCCGTCACATGTTTAAGTAATGTTTTTCGTTATTGGTTACGCTCAATTAAAATAGATCATAATCGTTAAGAAGAGCTGAACAAAATTAATTATGTTGGTTATATTATATTAAAGCCCCATTCCCTACGTTTTTTAGATATAATTTAAGATCACAAACTATATTTAATGTAAAAATAATACTATATGGTCCTATTGCGATAACTTTTTTCGTCTTTAAACGGTTAAAAATGTGAAAAATAAATCGATTCTAATAATTATAGCGGCCCGCTATAAATCCCAAAATGCATTGCGCGCGGATTGATATTTTTGTTTTTCACCTGTAATTCGTCCACTTTTCGATCGATCGTGAAACCAAAACAAATGGAAGACTCCTAACTAAATACCGGGTTTTCCCCAATTTGTATCACGGAGTCTGGCAAAAATAGAAAGACAATTAATGCAGCAACTATGCAACGTCAGGCTAGGTATATAGCTAGCATACGATGTTCGTACGTTATCGATGTTTACCAGCTAGGCCTACAAAACTAAGCCTAGCTAGGCTAGGCCTAAGACCGTCCACGAGAAGTCAATCGCCGCGAGCTACTTAGGTAGTGCATTGTTTCTCACTTTTTATCATAATTTACCATAAAACGTACATTTAAGACAAGGAATGTTTTTAAAGTGATATATATATTATTTTCCAAAAAACGTCCAAAATTGCAGGGAAGGGGTCTTTAAGCAAATTTTCTGTTCAATTGGGTTTGGTTTTCACAGGTCCATGATTCTGCTTCTTTTATTTCCGAGCTATTCCTTCATTATTAAATTGGGTACAGGTTGTTTTTTATTTACATGTTCCAAATATATCCGCCAGATATGCAAAATCCACCAAGAATTAGGAATCTTGTGGCTGCAGCTGCTATTCCAGTTGTCATCAGTGATGATGCACCAGAGGTGCCTGCTGCACTCCACCAGAGGTCCCTGTGGGAGAGGTTAAGCACCAGTTCTATAAGAACATCACCAGCACCACCTCCACGACCAGTACCCACAAATCACCAAATCCAGTGTTTTATCCACTTGTCGATTATCCGGATTTCGTTCATTGTTTGTCCACACAAACTTCCTAGAAGAAGGGCCACTAGATAGAAACAATCTAATAAGAAGGGTGAACCTGAGGCTGCTAATCAGACTATCGTCGATGAACGACCGGTAGGATGCAACTAGCATCGAGACTGCAGCAAGAAATGTATGAGATCTGGTGCAGCCAACCTCTGCAGGTGCAGTTGAAAATGTAAACAAAACTGCTTACAAATAGAAGTCAAAATTTACAAATACAGATAAGGAGTCGAAAGAAAGAATAACCATTTGCCAGAAAATGTTATTTTAAGCAAAAATTGTGCAAAGCTTGATCATTTCCAACGAGAAGGCATTATTGAGCCTATACAGTTTTCAGACTGGGCTGCACCAATAGTTCCGGTACTTAAGGCGGATAAAACTACAGTTAGGATCTGTGGTCAGTATACAAAGCCCATGAACGTGAAGCAGATGCAAGAGTACCAAGACCATGAAGGTGTCGTCGATTTCATCCTTTTGGCCGAAATCCAAGAGTTGTTCACCGCGATCCCTATCTCCACCACCACCACCACAATTGCACTAAGTTTGATTAAATACATTAATTTACATTTAATTATTCATTGCACTTTGGTGTGGGACCTTCAAATACAAACAGGAAATGGCTGCCCAGGAGGCTCCGGTTGCTTCAGCAAGAAAACCAATATATATTATAAAGGTTTTTATTTATAAAGGTTTTATTTGTTTGGATATTTTTATTTATTATTTTGTTTCTATGGCTCCAGAAGGAAGCAACTGTCATCAGCCACGGAGTAAGCCCATAGACTTTGTTTATGCAGAGCATCTTGTGTATATGTTTGTCTTATATGTTCTAGTATCGATAGTGCTTGCACTCATGGCAATCCTCAGGGTGCTGCACCGCTGTATTGTTGTGCCTGAAAATTGAATAAAATAAAAAAAATAAAAAATAAAGACTTGAAGCAGATGCAAATGCTACACCAAGAGTACCAAGACCATGAAGGTGTCGTCGATTTCATCCTTTTGGCCAAAATCCAAATATTGTTTACCGCTCCACGACCAGCAACTGCCCCACGGTTACCACCAGGCACCACCACATTTACCTCAAATCCGTCCACTTTTTTATTTGTTGCCTGTACCCGAACCTATTTTTTATCCTCTCATTGATTATCCTGATTATGTTCATCGTTTGCATGTTCTATATGGAATGAATTGGTACTTCCTAGAAGGATGGCACAGGCGTTTAGGGCCACTCGATAGAAATAATCTACCTGCGGCTGCTAATCCGGCTATCGACTGGTAGGATGAAGATGGTTCAAATCATTGATTACGCACAATCTAGCCAAGCATCATCTAGAATCCAATGTTGGGCACTGAAATTAGGTACATACAATTAACATTGCCAGGAAAACCAGAATCAATTCCACAACTTGCCAAACTATACTATTGATGGAGTCAATGAATCAATCTCCAGTTCCACAGCAGGTTGGACGGTTAAAGATCCAATCTCGAGTTTTTACTACATTGAAATACTAATCCAAAAATCAAGATGGATGTATTTTGTGAGGAAATAGAATTGCCAGGTAGAAAACAGTTACTACAATTAGCACTACATGAAGATCATACTGGAATTGTCAGGATGAAAAGTTTTGCTCGGGATTCGTTATGGTGGACAAAGACATCGAGGATAAATCAAAACACTGCAATACATGCCAATCTAATCAAACGTTACCACCAAAAGAACGCATGTAATTGGGAAAAATGTTTTTACCACGCATAGTCAAAATGGCTTGAGGTAATTCTGGAAAATAAGACATTCTCTAACAGCCCCATATCACCAATCCTATTGACGGGAGGTGAAGGGCGCCCCCTGTGGATTTGAGATGTTTTGTGCGGATGAGAAGAACGCACGAGAGAGGAGAGAGGAGAGATGAACACGACGAATAGAGTTAAATGGACATTTCCGAGTAATGATGTTTATATTACTTGTTAGTTAATAATTTGATGTTTAAGAGGTATAATATGACGTTGGAAATAGAATTCGAGTGTGAAGATGTTTACTGTAGTTTGAACTTACATGGATTGTAAAGGATTTCATAGATTTAGAGTAGATTACTATACGAAAAGTTTGTCACTATGACGTCACTATACAGTTGTAAAAAGCACCCAAAACGTTCGCAGGCTACGACGTGAGCATCGAACCGTTTATGTACCACCACAAGAGGGCGTTGTTCATCGATACAGTGCGATGACGTCACACCATGACTGGTAGCGGTAGATGGTACTGAAATTAGTTTTATCGATCATATTATTGTACCATACGATGACGTCATCACCAACACAAATGGCGCTGTTACAAATAATGTGGTTGGTAGCGGTAGTTGGTAATTTTAATCAATTAAGACATGACCATATGAATCACTCATGCGGAACAGAAGCTGAACCTTAAATTGTTCAAAGAACACGGCATAACGCAATACCGTAAACAAACATTTGAAGAACTAACATATAGAATGACTGAATTAAGTGAATACGATACAGACATAACAGATGTAAGTATAACTAATTATTTATTGTGTTTCTTCTTATATTAGAATTATGGCTAACCTGTTACCCGGCATTGGTCAACAAGTTCGTGCGGCTAGATGGGCCTTGTCATTGATAGCATGTACCGTAGAAGGGTGGGATAGATTAAGGCTACACGGAAATAGCATTCAAACAGCCTATAGAGCTGAAAATGGGGATCCGCAGGCTAGAAGAATCGTATGCCACCTAGGCTTCGTAGAAGGCCCAGACTACCCAGAATACATTCCGGAATTTGAACACATACACGGGTACATAGAGGAATTTAGGCGTATGACCCCAGACGGCCCTTATATACCCACATGGAATCGACGTAACAGAACACGTAACAACGTAAGAAACATCACAGCTCACATGGGGTTTGATGCGGAAGATTGCACTGTGCCTTACCTGGAACCAGTGCGTGATTTAGCCGCCTACATAATCTACATGAACAAAAATGCCAGAAACACTGCCAGACCAATACAAAACCCACCACAAGGGGGAAACCCGTTCCCTCCTGGTGCAAGAATTCCTTCTACTTCAATACCAGGTGCAGCATTAGACGCACCTGACCAAGCAAATGTTGAAGAAACTCACACTTAATTCTAATTTGTTTCCTGTACCCGAACCTGTTTTTTATCCTCTCGTTGATTATCCTGATTATGTTCATCGTTTGCATGTTCCATATGGATTTAATTGGTACTTCCTAGAAGGCACAGGCTTTAGGGCCACTCGATAAAGATAAATCTGCCAGTAAGGGAAGAGGTTTATGAAAGGTATGGCGAACTTGTGGCTACTAATCCGGCTGTCATTAATCGACCGATTGGATGGCGGTGGGGTAACGAACTGGTTCAAATCATTGATTACGCACCGGTAGTCATTAGTGATGATGATGAACCGGTGCAGATCATTGATGAAGAACCAGTTGATGATGATTAACCGGTAGTCAATATGGAGGATGAACCGGTTCTAATCACAGATGATGATGATGAGGAGCCAGTCGTCATCAATGATGCCTGCCGCATCGGATGTGCCAGTCCACAGTCTCCGGCCATGGTGGCACCCCCGGCACTGGCAGCCACAGTTTACCAAAATAAATCCGGGAGAAAATGGGGTAACCTGGTTCAAATCATTGATTACGCACCGGTATTATGTGATTTAGCTTGATGGCATGATCTGCTATAGCTGATTTGCTCAGTTCATTTTTTGATTCACTATGTGATTGACGAGTCAAATATTGCGTAATTTATACCGCCACCTATCGACAAAATCGAATATCACGTGACGTTTATTAGACTGATTTCTTCCATGAAGGCAATTGAATCCAGACTTGGTATTAATGTAGTTGTTCTTGACCTCGACACGGAACAACTAAATATGGTAAAGTAAAATACGAGACCACGATTAATAAGGCCATGTACATTTGAGTTAGTGTTATTCATTATTACGTTTTTCCTATCTGACTACATAAGTAAACCGCAAAGACTCATGCGAAGCCCGTAACATGGTGGCAGCGGTGTTTTTAACTGTGCTGTGGTGGACCACATTTCTTTTAATGGATTGTTCCAAGTTAAAGCGTTTGAAAGTTATGCTAAAAGGGAAGAGTGGGAGTAATCCACTTGGGTTTGACGCATCTCCCAATGCATTGAAGGTAAGGCTCGCAACACTATGGATGCATATGCAATGAAAGCATACGAAGATTGGGCATAATGTTGACTGTTGGGCGAGATATTTTGGCATTGCATCTGATTAATGCGGCAAGTATTTCGCAATTAATTATACAGGTTTTAGAGAACATACTCAATGACATGCGCCAGCATACCTAATTATTGGCAACGCCATAAGCTAAATAATAAGCAAGTAGGCACAAAAAGTAATTAAGACCGCAGCCCTACAAGAGCAAACCACCAAGATTTGACAGACCGACTTACAACAGGCCAAGGTTTAACTCGCCTAATTATGCACCGAATCACAATGCATTTAACAGGCTGCCTATTAAAGCACATTCACAAAATCAGCCTCCTTTCAGACTAAACTTTAACGCTAGCAACCAGCAAGATCTGAATTCATTAAATAGGCCATTTATTCCTCAACAAGCTCCCCGATTTGGCAACACACAAGGTCGGCAAAATCAAAATCAAAGAAAAAAAAAAATCGCACGATTCCTTAAAGTGCATCGCTGCAAGAAGGCCTTGGTAGTGCTGGTCTATTGGGCAATGATCTAGAAAATAAATGGGACAAACCAAAAGACATACTAGTAGTTACTAGAGCACTAACTTTGTGTATTGCCCGAAATACAAGTGCAGGATTGTATTAGACAATATCTCAAACAAAATCAAATAGTTGTACCACAGGAGTACAGAGAACACATAATAAATATAGCGCATGATAAAACTGGACACAGGATAGGATCAGCCAACATTTTTATTGGCCTGGAATATACCATCAAGTTAGATATCCTATTTAAAAGAATTATTATAGCAGGTCCATTTTCTGTTATAGAGGAATGGGAATAGATATTTGAGTAAAAGTTTAAAAAAATGTCCACAAGAAGGTTGCAAAGGCTTCGCCTGTCTCTTATAAATCAGCTATAAAATCAGTTACAGTATAAAAAAATTAACTTAAAAAAATGTCCACAAGAAGGTTGCTGGAATCGTGATAATGATCCGTCTTGTAGTTTTGACGTACGGCTTAAAATTAGATAATAAAAAGCCGCCGCTGCACGCAAAATTGCACCATTATTGCTTAACAAATCAAACACTAGAAACACTAATTATGAAGTAAATTAGTATTATATTTAGACATTATAAGAAGTCCAAATACTCATAGGCCTACAATTATTTTATTCCACCTATAATTTAAAACATTTATAATTTATTTATACATTTATTCACTTTACATGTGCACTGTCGAACCATACGCGCTCCTTAGTCACTTTCATTTTACAATCTGCAAGAAGTGGTTATGGTATTTTGGATTCATTTATATTTTGCTTGCGACGCACTGACTATTTCTGCGTTGTTGGGACTGTATTTTTTATAATTCATATACATTTGAAGTAGAGTACGTTTTTCTATGGTTCTTAGCACGAAACTCATTCAAAACGAGGTATTCTTTCCTGACATAGCGGGTAGCACCATTTACTGTGTAATGCAACTTCTATGAAGAGCAGAATTAATAAATAGCATAAATAAACAAATAGAATAATGAGAGGGTTAGTTGTTTCAATCTCTATTTTGATTGGTCTTCAATCATACATGATATGCATAATGTTGCAGGTGATGTTACGCTTCATTGATTTCCATGTCTATAAAACCACGTCGAATTAGCCCGCGCACCTCTTTCCTTATAAATCAGCTATAGGCTAAAATCATCATATAAAATTAAGTTAAACAATGTCCACAAGAAGGTTGCGAAGGCTTCGCCTGTGAGTAGCACCTTAGTTAGTAGGCTTTTCAGCTGTTTTAGTAACATGTAATTGTGTAGGCCTTTAATAACATGAGTAAATTTAATTCAGTAAGACTTCTTCTGGCCTTAGCTAGTTAGTAGGCTGTGACGGCGTGACGTGAGGCTCTTTTTTACTTAAGCTCTGGCGATACTCACATGGGACTATGATCAGGTCATGGAGGTATACCTCCATGGTCAGGTCGACCAATATCTACGGAACGGCAAAACCGCAATATGCGGTTACCGGCACAGTAATATGTAGGCTCATAATTAGTTATCCGCTTAGTAGCGGATAACTCCTTGTAATTGTCCTGTTGCTTTTTTTTTTTTTTTTGGTTATCCGCAACTTTTGAAGTTGAGGATAACCCTTTTTTTTCATCTTCTTTATTAGTTATCCGCATTCAGCGGATAACTCCTTGTAATCGTCCTGTTACTTTTTTTTTTTTTTTGTTATCCGCACTTGGCGGATAACCCCTTGTTATTGTCAGGATCATACATGATATGCATAATGTTGCAGGTGATGTTACGCTTCATTGATTTCCATGTCTATAAAACCACGTCGAATTAGCCCGCGCACCTCTTTCCTTATAAATCATACTACATCAGTATATATCAGTTATAGGCTAAAAAAAAAAAATGTCCACAAGAAGGTTGCGAAGGCTTCGCCTGTGAGTAGCACCTTAGTTAGTAGGCTTTTCAGCTGTTTTAGTAACATGTAATTGTGTAGGCCTTTAATAACATGAGTAAATTTAATTCAGTAAGACTTCTTCTGGCCTTAGCTAGTTAGTAGGCTGTGACGGCGTGACGTGAGGCTCTTTTTTACTTAAGCTCTGGCGATACTCACATGGGACTATGATCAGGTCGACCAATATCTATGGAACGGCAAAACCGCAATATGCGGTTACCGGCACAGTAATATGTAGGCTCATAATTAGTTATCCGCTTAGTAGCGGATAACTCCTTGTGATTGTAGTGGATCAATATTTTTTTTTTTTTTTTCTGTATTATTCTTATTTCTTTCCCATTTTTTTGTGACTCGCATTTCTCTAAAATGTGTAAACATAACATTTCATAACTTTGACAACATGTGGGCATTTACGTGAAGTTGTGCACCTCCTTTTTTGAATGACGTCAGAGTTGCGCAACGTGACTTACGCACGATTTTATGATTTTTAATGATTGATCATAGCTTAAAAACCAAGCGTAATTTTTTTTTTACCCTTTATGAAAATTTAAGTCATATCAAGAATGGCGTGTTTTACAAGAAGTTACGTGCGTACGCGCATTTAAAATTTTAAAATGCGCAAAATTAATTTCTAATCAACTTTTTACGCCATTCATGACATTTTGCACCATTCATGACATTTTGCGCATGTCAAAATTTCCCGCGTGCGCGAACAATTTTACGCGTGCGGCGCGCACGCAGCATAAAATCTTGTTTTTTTCTATTAAATTGTGATTTTCCAGCCTTTCCTAGTCATTTTTAAAAAGATTGACATCATTTCAAATTAAAATGACGTCATACGTACACGTTGTTTTAGACCACTTGCGTGCGTTTTTATTGCAAAAGTTACAAAATATTGTCAAAATTATGCCTGTTTTGAAACTATTATAGCTCCTCAGGATCAACCGTAACCCCCGATTTTTTTAACTTAATATGTAAGCAGATATGTTGTAGATATGAATTCATGCAGAATTTTTTCCTCACGGATGTTGTGACGTCATCGTATGGCCACACGAATGTAAAAAATAGGATTTTTTTCTCTTTCGTTATTGCTCATCACATTCAATGGAGCCCATCACGCTTATCCGTTTTCCATTTTCACCCCGATTTTGATATTGTCTAGGTCAATCAACTATCTTTCGCACGAGTTAAAAATATTTTAATTTTTATGATGTCATCATGCCTAAAAATTAAAATTACGTGTGGCATTAATTCCATCTTTACAGTAAATTTTAATCTGTTATAGCTCGTAAGAATAAAATGTGATATTTTGCTTGCGACGCACTGACTATTTCTGCGTTGTTGGGACTGTATTTTTTATAATTCATATACATTTGAAGTAGAGTACGTTTTTCGATGGTTCTTAGCACGAAACTCATTCAAAACGAGGTATTCCTTCCTGACATAGCGGGTAGCACCATTTACTGTGTAATGCAACTTCTATGAAGAGCAGAATTAATAAATAGCATAAATAAACAAATAGAATAATGAGGGTTGTTTCAATCTCTATTTTGATTGGTCTTCAATCATACATGATATGCATAATGTTGCAGGTGATGTTACGCTTCATTGATTTCCATGTCTATAAAACCACGTCGAATTAGCCCGCGCACCTCTTTCCTTATAAATCATCGGTATAGGCTAAACAAATTAACAAGTTAAAGTTGAAAAAATGTCCACAAGAAGGTTGCGAAGGCTTCGCCTGTGAGTAGCACCTTAGTTAGTAGGCTTTTCAGCTGTTTTAGTAACATGTAATTGTGTAGGCCTTTAATAACATGAGTAAATTTAATTCAGTAAGTAGTAAGTAGGCTGTGACGGCGTGACGTGAGGCTCAAGCTTTTTGACTTAAGCTCTGGCGATACTCACATGGGAGTATGGTCAGGTCGACCAATATCTATGGAACGGCAAAACCGCAATATGCGGTTACCAGCACAGTAATATGTAGGCTCATAATTATAATTTTCAATTTGACACACACACACATAATGAATCAATATTACACAAAAATTATATAGTCCGAGTTAAATGAAACTTCAAAATAAAGTTACATATCCTATAATAGATTGTCTACAAATACTAATAAATACTCATACGATATTTTGACAATCTTGATATGTTCTTTATACACTAACGATAGGTACTTCGATCAATCAATGAACAGTTTGTATATTGATTGGTGTTTCATGAGTAGTTTTCCAGGCACATCAGAAAATAAAAATTTTCAAAGGGCAGTTTATCCTACCCTTACCTTCTCTCTTTTAGGTAAAGAGACAGGCGGTGTGTACGCTTTTTAGTGCTCTTTTCAGAGTATTTTTATTTAATATTCTTACTACTAAATCCTTCTTTTTCAATTTTTATTTTGTATTTTTGCTAATCGTTGTGAGTATTGTAGCCCACTTTATTCCTTTTTATTGGCTGCATCTTGATCTAACGTTTTTGAGTTTTTATTCTTTGTTTATATACTTCCCTTAATAGTGTGAACTGACGATGATGATACACAAGCTGTTTTTCAAATAAGGTAAGGTTTTTTGTGGATTGTCAATTATTAAGCAGGCTCCTCTAGAAAGTGTTAAAAAACCGGCAAGTCCAAGTTGTAAGCTTAGCTTTTAGTCTTTTTCATTGTTTACGGTTTAATACAGCAGGGTCTCTATAATCTTGGTTTATTTTTATACTTACATGAATTTTTGTAGTATTTTATTTTCATTTATGAGTTTCTTTTAGTTTATACATTTAATTGTTGTTTATTTTCAAGCTATTCATTGTTTTTTTTTTCATTATAGGGAGTGGTCTATACTTTAAATATTTTACCTATAACCGCAGTGGCTGGAACATTTTTACCATTACTAATTGCTTAATGTTTAGTACTGCTGTTTTGAGAGTTTTATAAAAGAATTTTCTTTTTGTTTCTTTATTATTTTCTTTTTAGTTTATAGTTAAAAAAATTCACTGGGTCAGATATTTTCTTTGCATGTAACATTATTTATTATTATTATTGGGACCAAGTATTCTGCATAAAGAGAGGATTTTAACCTTCTATAAAAGCATTTTCAGTGCTTTGCTTTTTTAAAGCTACTTTTGCCACTAGAAAATGGATTTCAACATTTATTAGAGGATCTTAAGTCCTCTGCATTTACTTTTTGCTATTTTACTTATCTTATCTTAGATTAAAATTGATTCTTTTTGATTGGAAGTCAAATGTTCATTAAACTAAAGTGTTCTTTATTTTATTTCAGTATTTGTTTAGAGCTAAATGATTAGTGGTCACTTAATTTCTTTCGTACTAATAAAACTCTTTTTTTCATAGATAGAAACTGACCTGACTTGCGTCGGTCTGAACTCAGTCGCGTAGGTCGAACAGACCTACTTTTAGAGGTTTTTGCACCCCCTAAGGCACTCCGGTACAACATCGAGGTCGCAAACTCTCTTTTCAATAAGAACTCTCAAAGAGAATAATGCTGCAGCCGTTTAACTTTTGTCTTTTTTCTAGGGGCGTACCCTTTGTTTGCCGAATTCCTTTCTCTTATTTGTTTTTTTTTAATTTTCAGTGTTGAATAAAACTATTAAAAACAATTTTTTTCTTGTTAGAAATATTTTATTTTCATTCAGTTGTTTATTTTTGTTAGAATAGTTTAATTTATTTTATTCTTTTAAATATTTAATTTTAACATTATTTTATAGTTAAAAACTATTATTCTGCTTTATTCTTCATTAATTAGGTGATCTAATACTTTAACTTAGTCCTAAAAAGCTTTTCAGCGCGATCACTCATCCGTGACGTCATTTATACGCCATTTTGTGAAATCGCATTATCAATCATATCTCTATAATTCATTATCACATATTAATGAAATTCCCTACACGTAAACTTCAGGTCAAGGGTAAAAATATCAGTAAATAAAAACGCACGCGTACATAGGTTCATGTGCGTAAAATCGCGCGTTAAAAGTTTAAAATGTGAAAAATTAATTTCTAATCAATTTTCTACGCATTTCATGTCATTTTAAGCATGTCAAAAATTCCCACGCGCGCGCACATTTTTTCGCGCGCGGCACGCATGTAGCGTTAAAAACATATTTTTTTCACTTGATTTATGTTTTTTCAGCCCTTTTCTCGTAATTTTACCAACAATTTCGACTTTAAATCACGTCATGCGAGCACGTCGAATTTGAGAATTTGCGCGTGTTTTTGATGAAAAAGTTAAAAAATTTGTCAAAATTATGCCTTTTTTTAAACAGTCATATTTTCTAAACTAAACGGTGAAAGTTATTTTTATTACATATTCTGGAAGATGATGAGTTGTAGATATCGGATTATGCATCAATATGGCTAACCGGACATTGTGACGTCATTGTATGGCCACTCGAATATAAAATATTGGATTTTTGTTTCTTTCGTCATAGCTTATCGCATTTAATAGAGCGCATATCCACTTATGCGTTTTTCATTTTGCACCTGATTTTGATATTGTCTAGGTCAATCAATTATCTTTCGAATGATTTAACATTTTAAATTTTTTTATGACGTCATCATGTTCAAAAGGGTGAATTCCTTGGGTCATTTATTTTCATCATACAGTAAATTTCAATATGTTATAGCTCCTCAGAATAAGAAGAGATAATCATGATTAAAACGTTTTCTGGAAGCTGTTGAATTGTAGATACGAATTCATGTAAAAATGTTGCGCTTCGGATGTTGTGACGTCATATGGCCAGTTGAATTATAAAAGTCGTATTTTCATATTTTGCGTCATAGTTCATGACATTTAAAAGAGCGCGCATCCATATTATGCGTATCCCAATTTCTTCAACACATTAATAAGTTGTTGCTCAAATAATTTCCTTCCAAAATTGCTATCTACGTATTTCATTTTGATGACATCATTTTAAAATTTGGAATAAAGGAGGGTCCCGTTATTTTCACCTATTCTGCACTGTATTTAGTATGTATGCTACACTGTATATAGATATACAGTATATACTGTACATATTGTATATGACATATAATAGGCACAATTCAGCATTATAAGCGTATAATAGGATGGCATACATCAACATTTTCCGATCGTATGTTAACGTACGTGCATGTTTTAAAAAAAATTAAAGTGACGAATTAAATTCTAGTTATTGTTTATATTTTTGCTTTAATACTTTCCTATTGATGGCTGCTTCTAGGCCTACTATTTTTTTTAAATTTTTTTTTTCTTTGATTTTAGCTATATTTTAGGCTTTTTCCTTTAACTAAAAAGTTTATCGCTATCGTTATTGATAACAATTTTTTTATTAACAAATAAAAACGTGAGCTAATACTCATTTAACAGAAAACCAGCTATAACCAAGCTCGTTTCATGTCTAATGAAACCTCTTTATTTACTTTTGCAACAGTAATATAATACAATCATTTTATTGGTGTATCATTAGATCTCTTGGTTTCGGGTTTTGAAAAGTTTTTCTTTCTTGTTGTTGAACCATAATACGGTAGGAGTTTTAAAGCCCCATTCCCTACGTTTTTTAGATCTAATTTAAGATCACAAACTATATTTAATGTAAAAATAATACTATATGGTCCTATTGCGATAACTTTTTTCGTCTTTAAACGGTTAAAAATGTGAAAAATAAATCGATTTTAATAATTATAGCGGCCCGCTATAAATCCCAAAATGCATTGCGCGCGGATTGATATTTTTGTTTTTCACCTGTAATTCGCCCACTTTTCGATCGATCGTGAAGCAAAAACAAATGGAAGACTCCTAACTTTTCAGCGAAAATACCGGGTGTTCCCCAATTTGTATCAACGGAGTCTGGCAAAAATAGAAAGACAATTAATGCAGCAACTATACAACGTCAGGCTAGGTATATAGCTAGCGTACGATGTTCGTACGTTACCGATGTTTACCAGCTAGGCCTACAAAACTAAGCCTAGCTAGGCTAGGCCTGAGACCGTCCACGAGAGTTCGATCGCCGCGAGCTACTTAGGTAGTGCATTGTTTCTCACTTTTTATCATAATTTACCATAAAACGTACATTTAAGACAAGGAATGACATGGTTTAATGTTTTTAAAGTGATATATATGTATTATTTTCCAAAAAACGTCCAAAATTGCAGGGAAGGGGTCTTTAATTTCTCTTTTTAATTTTTTTTTTCATTTTTTCAATTTTTCCTTGAAGTACTTTCTTTATTCCATTGAAATTTCTAATAATTATGCTTTCTTTATTTAATTTTTTGTTTTATAAAAAAATGTTTATTTTGGTTTTTTTTATTGGATTATTATTTTATTAAAAAAAAAGGAATTTAACCTTTATTATTAGATTTACAATCTATACTTAGTCTTTTTGTTAATTAAAAATAAATTGTAAAGGTATAAGAATTATTCCAGATATTCAAAACATATTTAAAATGCTTTTTATTTTGTTTTTTTATAGTTACGTAATTTTACAATAAATAGTGATTTTTGTGGAAATTTAATCATTCTTATTTTAAAACTTATTAATCTTCTTGTTTTTATTTTCCAGAGGGACAACATATCTTTAAAATAGTTTGCTTTTCATGGTTTTATTAATTTATTCTTTTTTCTTTTAGCTACTTTTATTGTTTATTATTAATACATTTTTTTTTTTTTTTTTTTTTTTTTAAACAAAAGAAAATAAAAAACTAAAATTAATATCCTTGGACAAAATAAAAGAAACTGAAAGTAAATGTCAAATGCACAAATAAAACTAAATTTCTTAAAATGAAAATGTAAGTGAACATAAGAAAAAAACTAAAAGCAGTCATAATAAAATCATCTTCTTCATTTCATCTTCTGCATTTCATCAGCCAGGAGTATACAGCCTCAGTTGCAAAAACTTCACCATCGGAGATGTCGCTATATGATTTCATCCTTTTGGTCGAAATCCACCCAGAATAAATAACAGACCAGCAAAAAAAGGGATCAAATAAATAAATACAATAAAAAAGGACCAGCAAGAGAAAAGGAATAAATAAATAAATACAATACAAAAAGGACCAGCAAAAAAAAAAGGAATAAATAAATAAATACAATACAAAAAGGACCAGCAAAAAAATGAACAAATAAATAAATACAATAAAAAAAAAGGACCAGCAAAAAAAAAGGAATAAATAAATAAATACAATACAAAAAGGACCAGCAAAAAAAATGAACAAATAAATAAATACAATACAAAAGTACCAGCAAAAAAAATGAAGGAGCAAATAAATAAATACAATACAAAAAGGACCAGCAAAAAAATGAACAAATAAATAAATACAATAAAAAAAAGGACCAGCAAAAAAAATGAACAAATAAATAAATACAATACAAAAGTACCAGCAAAAAAAACAAAGGAGCAAATAAATAAATAAACAAAAAAAGATCACCACCAAATTATACAAAAAAGGAACAAAAAAATCCGTCACTAAATCATAAACATAAGAAGGAACATTAAAATAAACAACAAAAAAAAGGAAAAAAAAAAGTATAAAGAAAAAAAAACCCATATGGAAATAAAAGGTACTTAGACGTTTAGAGCCACTAGATATTTAAAAATCCAAAAAGGGATGATGATACAAAAGGTAAGTGAAACGTGAATAGAGGGAATTATTTATGAACAGAAGTCACTACTTGAAACCATGCCTTCTCAATGCTTTATAGAAAAGCTAATCATTTCTGCCATATTTTGTCAAAATGCAAGTTGGATTGTTGTTTACTTTAGCAGAAGATTTTTACATGGTTTGTATATGAACTACTGCATACAAAAACATAGCAGTGGGATTGGGTATTTACAATTTGTAAATTCATGGTGATGTTATCTTGGTTCATAAATTCCCTCTATTCTTTACAAAACTAGATCAGCTGTGCAAATCACTTGTACAGATCAGCTATACAATAGCTGTACAAATTGGTTGTACAAATTGGCTGTACAGATTGGCTGTACAAATTACTGTACGTTTCTGCACAATGGGAGATGAAGTTGGCCTGCAACCGATAAAAGCAACAATAAATAAAAGAAGCAAAAAAAAAATAAAAAAAATAAAAGAGATGCACAAAGAAAAAAAGAGATTCACAAAGAAAATATAGGGATATCACTATCCATCAAAATGAAAATGGTCATGTTGACCACAAGACAACAAGGGAGTTTAGACTATAAGGAAAAGGACCACATACTAGTTAGGCCACAGAGGAAAGGGACCACAGAAGAAATGGACCATAGACTAGTTCAGCCACAGAGGAAATGGACCACAGACTAGTTAGACCAGAGATGAATTTTATATCAGATGGTAACCAGTAACTCTGTTTCAACCAGCATTAATGCATTGGTCAAAAAACAAGGAGAGTGGAAAGGTGCGTTCAAGGTAGCTTTAACTACCACATGAAAGATGTACAATCCAGAAAAAAACATGGGGAAAGTCTACATTTAATAATTTAAATTTTATTTTAATTAAAGGTTATCATGCATTTAGTCACAATTCTAGAAAATTAAATAAACAATCATTCATATAAATATTGTTATACTTTGATTTTTCAATGTTGTTGAACCATACTGATGCGACCACCTGCCAGGTGGTTTTGTTTCTCTACACCTGTAAATTTGTCAATGGACGCAGAAATGTTTTTAACATAGTACTAATCAAGGTACATAACCAAATGAGGATGTTATTTTCATTGTAAGGGAAGTGGTCTTTTTAAAGCAACTATCGAGGATAAAAAAAAACATGAGTGGCAATTTTGGTAATCTATTTATATTGAAATGGATTGAACTTTGTTTTATAAATTAATGTGACCATTTTCCATTTAATATTTCAATAAAGTGATTATTGAAATATTAAACCCTACCATTCATCATACCTTATAGATCAATGTCTTTGTCTAGGCAGATTCAAGGTTTTGAATAATTATAATGTAAATGAGGTTACAGATTAAATTTAGCAATTGAAGGCCCTGTCACTATTTTGTTATAAAGATCATTTGAGAATTGTACGAGAAGCTTTAACATTTAACCATCTGTTTGCTCATGTGCACCATCCTTTTAACACTGACAAAAGTTCTTCATAAATTCATATCCAAAAGACAGAAGACGGTCATTCCATAGTATATTACTGGTACCTTGCAGTTGATCTACATAGCTTCCTGAATGAAAAATAAACTGGCCAACAAAGGTTTCAATCAATACCAAATGCTTTAGTTTGTTTTCCTTAGAATGACCCATCAAAAGTCTGAGCTGCTTAAATTTGACATAATCAGTATTACTGGTCCCTTTCAGTTGATCTTCACAGCTTTTTGAATGAAAAATAAACTGGCCAACAAAGGTTTCTGTCAATACCAAATGCTTAATAGTTCTCTTTTCCAAAGGATGTCCCAACAACCTGAGCTGCTTAAATTTCACATAATCTAGACTACTTGTACTTTGTTGATTTGCACAGCTTTTTGAATAGAACGTCCCATCAACTGGTGCACATACTGATATTTTGCATGGTTGATTTGGTTTTTTTTAATCATAAAAATCACATTACAGTACACGTGTTACTATTTTTAACACATTAGACCAGTGTATTTAAATTTCAGTTTTTTAAGCTAAAATAGTTAGGTAGCGTATCTTCTCATCAATGTTACTCATTGCAAATCTGCGAAAAAACACAAGCGAATTGGAGTACATACAGCATCTTCTTATACATTTGAATGTACTTTAATTGTTCTTTCATATTCAACAATTTTGCTTAAAAAGTAACAGGATCTATGCACAATTAACAGATTGAGTAAAAGTTTCTCTTCTCTTTTGTACAAATTTCAAAAGATATACCGTACATTGGAAATTAGCAGATAATAATTAAAAATTTTGAAAAGACAGGGCGAGATAATAATGATATTAACTATTACCCTCTCATATCTGCTAATTTTATAACAAGTATTAACGTAATTTTGATCTCCCCGTTTACTACATGTTTTCTTTCAAACATTCGTGAGTGCTGTTTGATAATTATACATGGACGGTTAAATACCAGGGCAATTACACGTCATGTGCATTAACAACTCAGAAGTGAAAGGGTATGGTGCCAGTAGACAACTGGATTTTTTTTGTCATATTAATGTACATATTCTATAAAACAAAGTTTAAAACCTTAGTGAAAATTACATTTACCGAGTAGGCCTTGTGATTGTGAATGCTTGCATACGAAGGAGGAGACCCTAATGTACCATATTAAATGAAATGAGAGACACCTTTTGAAATGACTAAAAAAAAATTGGAGTTGTCAGATAGCATTTATCAAATGAATCACTTGAAAAAGGAGGTTGCTTGCAGGTAAACAGTACTACGGATATTTGTTTTGTCAAACAACATTGAAATAATCAAAGTTATAATAAATATATAGTAAATAATCACTTATTTATATTCTCTTAGAAAGTTTTTAAGGTTATTGGTCTTTCTATCGTAAATTGTATGGGGTCGGTTCAACAGATTATTTCCGGGATAGTACATTAGATGTACAATAAGAAGAATGGCATTTGCTGGACACGTCTTCTGAATAAAGAAGAAATTATTTCAGATGTTCTGCTGTGGCAGCCAAAACATGGGCTTGCAAAACAAGGAAGGCCAGCACTCACAGACATTGATATACTAGAGATAGATACTGGTATGCAGAGAGAGAAACTGGCTGATAGGAAATTATGAAGGAATCTAGTCATAAAGTTAGGGTATGTTCTGGACTGGTAAGTAAGTACATTAGATGTTACCAAATTACCTTAACTCAGGAAAACCTCAATAGTTTTGTTTTTGTAAGAATGGACACATTGTTTTACATGAATTTATTTAGAATTGACAGTTAATAAAAAGTAAATCAAACTGACAATGAAACAAGGATGGTTTATATCGTATGATATTACAAATGGAGGCTGGGGTTAATTTATTTTTTCTCTGGTCTAAGGTCAAAACAGCAGAGAATTACAAAGAAAAAGATCATTACACATCAAGAAAGGACATGTTGTAATGTACTGTAAAGATATAAATCTTTGAATAAACAGAACACTAACAGTAGGCCTATATGCAGCAGAACTTTTAAGGCAAGTCATCTTAGAGTCCATCACCAACAAGGAACATAGGGCATCATCCTCGAAATGAGGGATAGCCAAGAAGAGGGAGGAGAAGGAGTACTCTATATGATTATAATATAGATATCATATACATCCAGCTATAAAGTCACCATTTGAGGAAAGATAGTGAAGTTCATAGCAGTACTAAGCAATTTCCTGCTCATTGCTATGTTTGCAACACATGTGGCCATTATGCTAATGAACTGAGACAAGCAGTATAAACAATAAAAGATTACCATCTGATAACACTACGTTTCTGATCTAACTGTTGGAATAACTGTAGGATAGCGGAAATAGCTTTTCAATCAAATTGTATAAATGTTTTACTGTATTTTTACAGACAATATTTTTTTAAACCACATTCAATCTATTGTTGTTCAACTGTGGTACTGTAGCAAAAAAGAGCCACAATAGGGTGGTAAAATGTCACAAATGTGGCAGTTAATGTGTCGAATTTCACATAGAATATTAGTCAACATATTGGACATACAAATTGATATTTCAAGTGTATTATTTAGTTTTTAACATGTGTAATAATGTGTGTAAACTTGTTATAGTATTTAAGAGAATTAGAATTAAATTTAAATTATATTAAAAATATATTAAAACTATGTGATGGAATTTGTCATCTTTGATTTCTGTGATTTTCCCTGCAACACTAAAGTGGGAAGGTGGTAGAGGGCCACATCAAGAATTAGATACATAAAGCAACACTTTCGACATTAAAAACAGTATCATTTTATTTTTCTTTTGTTCGAAGAAATTTAGTTTTATTTATGCATTCAACATTTACATTTCTTCTATTTTGGCCAGTGAATTGAAGAACGAAAGAAAGTTTCAAGACCTACAATAATTTAGAAAACGAAGGTCTCAATGGTAATTGTTTCTTTTATGGACCTTTTTTAATAGTGTAGTGGGTTCATTTATTTGAGGGAGGCATTTATTTAAAGTGGGACATTTATTCAAATATATTTCACACAAATTGTAATTTAATATTTTTCTAGCAATGCTTTGCATCATTTTGTATGTTAAAATAATTATTATGTTTCTTTTTTCAAATCATTCCAGTTTTGTGATTGGTTTTTAACATTAACATTTTCCTTCTTTATAAATTTTAATAGGAGAATTATAGTTTGTGTATTATACATTTCTGAGAACAAAAAATGTAAATTTTCAAAACCAATTTCTCACACAAGTTAACTAACTTGTGTGAAAGGCTAAGCAACAATCAACAAGGCCATATAGATGGCTGCAGTCGCGTGCTCATTAGTGTTTACCGACCGACCGACCAACCTACCAACTGACCGAAATTACTGAACATGTTTAAAAATGTTGAAATGTTTAAAAACATTTATATTTTTTTAATTTACACGTGCGTAGCCTGTCACTTTTGACGTGCCCGTATAAACATAACCACATCGATTCCTGGCCATAAGGAATATATTGTGAAAAATTGACTTAGCTAGATTAAACTGATATCAAGATAAGGTCAGAAAGCGATAAAACGCATAGAGATACCGGACCGACAGACAGACCGACAGACCGACCGACCGACATAGTGAACTATAGAGTTGCGTCCACGCGACTAATAAGCGTGTGAAAATGAAACATCGAAATTCAGTTTGATTTGCCTGAGCCTACGATCCCTGGACTGCTCCAACAGAGCAGTAAATCTTCAACAAATAAAATATTCTCTCCATCCAAGGAAATGGAACTTTTCTTTACAGGTACCTTCAAGCATATATTATGCCTAGAAAATAAATTGTTTACCCTACAGACTTCTATGGTTTGAGGTTTTTTAAGTGCAAACTTTGTTAGAATGTCTCTGCCATTGGGTCACAGAATAAATGAGCCTTTTGAACAGCATATTGTTCTGGAATCCGGATTAAATCTGGATTAAACAAGATAAAGGTGAGTCAGTGTCCGCGCATTCATTACTAGGTACAAACTTTAACTCTAACTATATGGAACTAACAGATGGAACGGCTGCAAAAATTGCACTGAAAAAGGGTGAAAGAACCATCATTTTATATGATACTATTAAAGTAAAACATGTTCAAGCTGTTTTGAAAACGTACCCTATTGCTCATCATATTTTAAGGATAATTTTTTCACTACAAGCAGCAACCAAGGTTCCAAAGTGTCCATAAATGGAACGGGAGTATACCGACTAGAACATCTGGTGGGTATTCAAAATTAAAGAAGATTCAGAGGTAATAATTTATGTAAGGCCAGATATGTTGCAAGGGCCTAGGATAGAGCAAGGACGAAGGCATCGACTATATGCAACTTTTATTTTCATGCCCCAAAGATACTAACAAGATATATTGCACAGGCAGAGGGTTTTGAGATCCCAGAAATGGGAATAAATTAGTGTACCGGTTAAATAAATCCATATGTGGCCTCAAACACTCCAGGAGAACAAAATGCACTGTAAAACACCAAATGGTTTTAACCAATCAAGAAAAATATAGTTAAAATATGAGTAGAAGACACAGCCAGTAGTGACACAACCTTGATAAATATGTTTAAGGGTCATTCTTTAGTAAGTGTCTAATTTCAGGTTTATAAAAAATTGATTTTTAAAACTTATTTTTTTTATTTTAAAGTTTATTCGGATAAATGAACATATATTACACTACATGGCAAGCTTATGTTTAGTATATATTTCATCTGTATTTTAAAAAAACATGGTTCAAGTATGCAGTCTAATCTGTTACTTAGGGAATAAACAAGACTGGAAAAGAAAAACAAAATTGTGTTGGTGAGGAAAAAAACTGTATACAGTAGTATCGAAGAATTGATAATAGAAATAATTTAATTCCATATTCCATCGGACAAACGGATGCACCGCCGATTTTACTACCAGAAATAAAAAATAAAGCAAAAGAAAAACACAAAGTAGAGGACTTTCTTTTTGCGGAGAAAGGAAATATAGAATGCAAAGCGGGACGTATTGCTGAAAATAAGAACGATAGCTTAATAACTTGTGTACAAGCTAAAGACAAGAAAGGGGCTTGGATCTGCCCAGTGTGTCAACGGATCCCTAGCATTCTTTCAACATAGAAATAATTTAATAATTCCAAACCTGTTATCTTTTCCATATTTATATAATAGTATGATGCTATATGTCCCAAATCATTTACTATTTCAAAAACCAATGGTCCTGTTTTTGCTGTCAGAAATATACCATATGCAGGAATCGAAAGAGAAACTGAAGTTTTTAAGACAATCTCAAACAAATGGAATTAAGGCAGAATTCAAGATGGACTTGTTCTCAAAACAAGTTAACAATAACCAGAAATAAGGAATGATAGTTGATACTTTCAACTTCAGACAAATGAGCCTTTGAACAGCACATTGTGCTGGATTAAACAAGATTCAGGTGTGTTCACCTTCGTTCAATAAAAAAAGGAAAAGAAAAAAAAAGAAATACCTCTACTCATTACAGTTTGTTTGACCCTTTTTGTTTTCATCATGTGTTCTGTTTGTGTGGGTATGTCTTGTTTGACTTTTTGGAATTTATCAGCATTTTTTTATAGACACTTTTAAATGTTTTAATCTCATAATTTATTTGTAAATTGAAACAAATGTTTCTTATTGTTATTCTGATTTTGAAAGAAATAAATTTTTGCTTGAATTGAATTGAATTCTTTTATAAAAGTTATAAAATTTTACACTGGATACTATGGAACGCCTCCTCCAATGGCATGATGTTTGGTGTGTACTGCATGATGATTAGTGTGTACTGCATGATGATTAGTGTGTACTGCATGACGATTGGTGTGTACTGCATGACGATTGGTGTGTACTGCATGACCATTGGTGTGTACTGCATGACCATTGGTGTGTACTGCATGACCATTGGTGTGTACTGCATGACCATTGGTGTGTACTGCATGACCATTGGTGTGTACTGCATGACCATTGCCGGGTGTGTACTGCATGACCATTGGTGTGTACTGCATGATAAATGTGAACTGAAGGCAGAGGAGGTGTTCCATACGATACCACTACTGCAAATGTCATTTGAGATAATACAGGCACAAACAAAGGAAATGTCAAATGCCCAGGAAGAGTCAGTAGATGCCGTAGGCCTATATAGATTTCAAGGAAGTAAAGGTAAACAAACACGTACAATTGCACAACAAATGTAGCTTATGTGGCAGAAAGAACCATCAAAGAGAACAGTGTTGGCTTAAAAGAGAAAACGTGCAACAACTGGGGTAAAGTGGGACAAGGTGTATGTGGTAATAAATATGGACTTTGAACTGGAGATCAGCTGTGACACCGATCCCAAACAATGTAAATGTGATGTTCTGTTAGAACCTACCAGTAAACAATGTTTTATAGTTTCAAGAGGGGAAAGTAAACCTAAATGCTTGCCTTAGTTGTATGTTATCTACATTAATAATAACAACAACCCAGGTTTGTATGAAATTAGCCAAAAAAATTGATAAAAAATAATAAAATTATGCTAGGTGGCAGCACAAAATTATGCCAGATTATGCCAGGCACAGACAAAATAGTACAAAAACAATGTGTCTGAGGGTATTCAGGTTTTCGACTAGGTAAATTATGCTAGATTGAGTACAAATTATGCTAGTTTTTTAGAAAATATGCTAGATATGCTAAATCGTGGTATCTATGCTGTCGAATTGGGTTTTCAAATTATGCTAGATTTTCAAAAATTATGCCTAGCATAAATGCTAGATGCCAGATGGGGCAAAATTATGCTAGATTTGGCCACTATGCCACAGGTGGACCAAGAACTAATCCAGTTGCTAAGCCTCGAAGAGACAATTTTTTCCACATTTAGTTTATTTTGGTCCTAAAAGAGGAATAGTAACGGGTATTTAATGGCTCTGCTTCTTTCACTTCATGAAATATTTTAAAATCTTGAAACGGAAATTGATAAACTATATCAAAAACAAAACCGAATTGCTGTAGTGTTACGATGATGTTCAAATTCGATCAAAAGTATGCCGAACAAGGTGAAAAAAAACACTAACATTTTTCTTAGGGCTAGAAAAGCGTAAGACATACAGTAAAATCAATCATAGCCTTATTGATAAACAAGGAAACAAAATTATACTGTTGTAGATAGGATAATTGAAGAACAAGTATTTCATTATAAGGATCTTTATAAATGTGTTTGAAATGAGAATTTTAACAATGATTATGATAAAGTTATTGAAAACTTAGTATTCCCATGCTACATCGCACACGCCAATATTGATTATAAAGCTTTTATTTGTTTGCATATTTTAGTGTTTATTATTCTGTTTCTATTTTTTTTAGGCTTCAGGAAGAAGCTGAGCATTTCATCAGCCAAGGAGTGTAGGCCCCTGAAATGGACAAGTTTTTATATAAGATTTATGTTACTAAAATATTGCTCGTTTAATGATGAATCTTCAATTCCAGAGTAAGAATTAAAAATAGGATTTAGCATGGGGTATCACTAAAGATGGTGAAATTTCCCTTTTATTTATTCATGATACTGTAAGATTTTTAGTCGGTCGGTCTGTCTGTCGGTCCGGTATCACTATGCATTGTAGCACGCGACTTAATGGCTGTTGGCCTTGTTACTATAAAGAAACATGTATAAATGCCACAATGTGTATCAAAATTGCTGATTAGTCTACTAGGCCTCTTTAAGATTAATTATTATAATGCAACAAAATAATCAAATATTTCATTCTTGTACAATACAAGGTTTAAAAGTAAACATACTGTATATATGCAGAGACAAATAATGGCACAATTGGTGCTCATATGGATAGATGAAGCATTTAGTTTGAAAGCAGAAGAAGTCTATCTGTATATATATTTATGAAAGCCTAGACTACGACAATTAAAAGCGGCAATTCTTTGTAAAACTAAAAGTCCTTTATTGTAAATAGCATTCATGTATAATTTAAATGTTCGACGATAACTCTATACTGTAATAATTTTTTATAATTTTAAAAGTATTTTAACATTAGCCTATTAACCGTATTTTATCATTGGCCTATTAACTGAATTTTATCATTGGCCTATTAACTGTATTTTGTCATTGGCCTATTAACTGTATTTTATCATTGGCCTATTAACTGTATTTTATCATTGGCCTATTAACTGTATTTTATCATTGGCCTATTAACTGTATTTTATCATTGGCCTATTAACTGTATTTTATCATTGGCCTATTAACTGTATTTTATCATTGGCCTATTAACTGTATTTTATCATTGGCCTATTAACTGTATTTTATCATTGGCATCTCCAACGTTGATGGACGCTCATGAAGCCTTAAATGTGATACAATGGGTCGCATGGGTACAGTATCCACGATATAAATTATTTTTATTATTCGTACATTGACTGTACATATAACATACAGTATGTTAATGATAAACTCATTTATGCAATGCAGGTTCCGAAGATCTATTCCATTTCCTTTTTTTACATTTCTGGTGATCATAGCATTTGTGTAATTTTATGTAATTTTCTTTACAGTTTTATTGTCATAATTATGCAAATCAAAAGGAATTTCCATTTAAGTGGACTAATAAAATGTCTTGAATATGTAAAAATACCTTCTTAAAATATTTGGGATGGGGGCGGGGATGGGGGAAGAACATTACCTTGTGAATACATGCTGTATATACTTTATATGTTTAAATTTACTGTTATATTTAGTTTATTCATGGTTTTATGACATAAAATTTGTATTATTGAGAGACAATATCGTAATAAGACAATTAATCAATATGTAGGCTAGGCCTAAGTGATAATTTTCATTGCTTTACAACAGCTGGGTCAGGCTTGAATTATTCTTTTGCATTGTAGCATAGGAATGTAGTATAACAATGTCGTAATACACATTTTGTGATATCAGCCTTGTGACTTAATTTATAAATGAGTTGAAATTCACAACTGTAGAGGGCTGTGTTTTTGGTGTTGGATCTTGTGATTGGAAGAATAATATTTATAATGGCATATTCTGTAGAAAAAGCTATTTCCATTCATCCACAATGTCTAGGCATATGCCTCCATTTTGTATATAGGCCTATACAAGGAAGCCTAGAAAAGCATGCAAAAAAATGCATGCACAAGAAAAGGAAAAGAAATTAGAGAGGAGAGTGTGCATCTCAAAAAAATAAATACAAAATAAATAAACAAAATTAAACAAAATTTACCATGTTGCTTCATATCGAACTGGTGGCCGACTCCTTCTCCCGGATCTAGTTCTGTAAACCGTGGCTGCCAGAGCCGGGGGTGTCACCACAGCCGGAGGCACAACCGTGGCCAGAGGTACCATCACTGCCGGAGGCCCCACCACAACGGGTGCGGCAGGGACCTCTGGAGGAGCGGGTACTTCTGGTTGGGCTGGCACATCCAGTGCGGCAGACACCTCATCCTCATCATCACTGATGACGACCGGACAGTCATCTGTGATTAGAACCGGTTCATCCTCCATAATGACTACCGGTTCATCATCATCACTAATAAGAACTGGTTCTTCATCAATGATTCGCACCGGTTCATCATCATCATCACTAATGACTACCGGTGCGTAATCAACGATTTGAACCAGTTCATTATTCCATCTCCAACCGACCGGTCGATCATCAATGAAGACAGCCGGATTATCATCCACAGGTTCACCATACATTTCATAAATTTCTTCCCTTCTTGGTAAATTATCTCTATCCAGTGGACCTAAACGCCTGTGCCATCCTTCTAGGAAGTACCAATTAAATCCATATGGAACACACCTACGATCAACATAATCAGGATAATCAACTAAAGGATAAAAAACAGGTTCAGGCACAGGAAATAAAAATACAGGTGGACGGATTCGGGGTAAATTTGGTGATGCTGGTGGTGATCGTGGGGGAGATGCTGGTGGTGGTGGAGATGCTGGTGGTGGTGGAGATGCTGGTGGTGGTGGAGATGCTGGTGGAGAGGGAGATGCTGGTGGAGAGGGAGATGCTGGTGGTGGTGCTGGTCGGGGTGGTTGTGCTGGGGAGTGGTGGACAACTCTTGGATTTCGGCCAAAAGGATGAAATCTACGACACCTTCTTGATCTTGAACGTGGTTCAGAATTTGCTCCAGAGGCCTTCACTCCTTGGCTGATGAAATTCTCAGCTTCTTCCTGAAGCCTAAAAAAAACAGAAACAGAATAATAAATACAAATATGCAAACAAATATAATATACATATTATAATCAATATTGATCTATTATATGAAATTGGTTAATCAAAAATTGTCGTCTATTATGCTTTATCTAATGATAATAGAATAAAGTGCCAGTGGATACAGACTTCACCTTTAGTTCAGAGGGCACAAGATTATTTTATTTTATTTTGTTCAAAAGGCCTACCTTATTATTTTATTTGGTATAAAAAAATAATTTACACTAGGTATATATTATATATAAATCGGGCATAGAGAAACACTACAAGTGACCCGGACCATGTATGTATGTATTTGCTAGTTTTATGGAGTAATCATTGATGTACTGTACAAATGAACAAGTTTTTATATAAGATTTATGTTACTAAAATATTGCTCGTTTAATGATGAATCTTCAATTCCAGAGTAAGAATTAAAAATAGCATTTAGCATGGGGTATCACTAAAGATGGTGAAATTTCCCTTTTATTTATTCATGATACTGTAAGAGATTTTTACTATAAAAAAACATGTATAAATGCCACAATGTGTATCAAAATTGCTGATTAGTCTAGGCCTCTTTAAGCTAAAGCAAACCGATGAATTCGTCAACAATTTTGTCATGCAAATAAAAGAGAAATCTGCGTTGTGTAAATTCAATGACGTAGAATCAGAAGGATGGTTGATCGAAGCGCTAATAGTAGGTGTCGCATCTAACATAATACAGTGAGAATTGTTAGGAAAAGATTAAAAATTAAAACTCATTGAAGAAATTGATATGGCTAAGTGACACAAAGCTACTGTGCACCACATGGATCATTTTAGAAAACTTAATAATGGACATTTAACACCATCATGTGTGAATGCAAAGAACATTGTCCGGCTGCAAAATCCAAATGTAGGAAATGTTGTAAAATTAGTCATTGGATATCAAAGTGTCATTCATCGAACAACCAAGGGACGACAAACAAAAAACATTTTAGACAACATGGTCGGTGGAACATATAGAATGTGTGAAGAGTTTGAAAACTTGGACTTGGACTGGTGAAATTGAAATTATTATTATGTACACTCCTCCTGTATAAGAAATGACAAAACTAAAGCAGAAAGTATAATTAATATTAAGTTACAAAATAGAAGGGGTAAGCTATGTACATTAAGAGGAAAGTTAGATTCAGGTGCTGAAGTAAATGTTAGGATTTTTAGGGAAATGTTTCCAGATATGTACGGGTTACCATTGCAAAATTGCAAGTTCCTTAAGATATACAAAGCTAAGAGCATATAATAACACCACTATCCCAAGCTATGGGTATGTTGAAATTGAATGTGAATATAATGGGAAGTGGGCTATCGCAGAGGCAGAATACGCCCTGTTTGGACTACCTATCAAGTTATGCTTAAATACAATAAATACCATCGAAGGTTGGCACAGAGAATTGCCTGGTACTAGAGAGGCATTATTGGCCAAGTACCCAAAGCAGTTAAAGGTATAGGTAGATTTTCAGGTGAATTTCATATAACCTTGAAGGAAAATGCACAACTAGGTGTACAACCCCAGAAAGTATCCTATCAATATTAAAGATGATATAGAAGAGTTGGATAGAATGGAGAAAATTGGTGTAATTTCTAAGGTCACTGAATCTACTGATTGCTTTAAGCAGAAAGAGTAATGTTAAACTGCGTATATGTCTAGATTCATCTAAATTAAATAAGGTTCCAAAACACACTGAGGTTGCAGCGACTAAAATTACATTATTATGCAGCCATAAGATTATAAAGTTACGTATACAAAATGATGTTTGAACTCGATACCGAGTCCCGCAATCGATATAGATAGATAGAAAGACCAGGAGTGGGCGAACAGATCACTTAACTGAATCAGAAAAGTAGGTGATGATTGTGTTCACATTTTAATATGTTATTTGAAATAAATAGGAATATGAACAGATTCTTCTGAATCTTATATTAATGTTCTATTGTGAACATAATATATATTATGGCAGCACTTGCCAGTTCTTATACTATGATGTTATCCAAATTCCTTCACTTGCACTGATGAAGGCTAGTGTTGCCCGAAAGCTCTGCTAACTTTTCTGGTTGTTTTACTTTATTGTTTTGATTTAGCTTTTTTTTCGTATCTCCATTGAGTTCTAGCCACTAATATGTAACTTTATTTTGAAGTTTCATTTAACTCTGACTATATCATTTTTGTGTAAAATTTAAAAATAAAAACTAATATTGATTCATTGTGTGTGTGTGTGTCAAATTGAAAATTATAACTAGACATGAAACTAGTCACTTTGACGAGTTAGTTATCCGCTCGACAAACGTCATGTGCACGTCATACGTTGGAATGTTGCACACATAAAAAGATTATGGCATTATGACCTGAACTGAAGAATATGATATGTTGTTAGTGCTAAATTCTGTCTATTTTGTGTCATAGTCATATAAAGTTTACAGTACACAGTATAATCTGTATACATATTACATACAGTGTAGAATAGGCCAAATTACGGGAAGTGCCATTTATTCCAATTTTTAACATGGTGACGGTATCAAAATGAAACACGAAGATGGCAATTTGGAAAGAAATTATCTCAGCAAAAACATATTAACGTGTAGAAGAAATTTGAACACGTGAAATATGGATGTGCGCTATTTGAAATGTGATGAACTAAAATGCAAAATATGAAAATACGACTTTTTTTATTCAACTGGCCATATGATAATGTCACAACCTCTGATTGGCAAAATGTTAAATGAATTTGTATCTATAATCCAATAGCTTCCAGAAAATGTTTTAATCATGATTATCACTTTTTATTCTGACGAGCTATAACAGATCGAAATTTACTGTAAAGCTGAAAATAAGTGACCAACATTATTAACACTTTTAGACATGATGACGTCATAAAAATTAAAATATTTTTAACTCATGCGAAAGATAGTTGATTAACGTCGACAATATTAAAATCATGCGGGGAAATGGAATACGTATAAGCGAGATGCGCTCTGTTGAATGTGATGAGCAATAACGAAAGAGACAAAAATTCTATATTTTACATTCGTCTGGCCATACGATGACGTCACAATGTCCGGTTAGCCATATTGATTTATGATCCGATATCTACAACTCATCACCTTCCAGAATATGTAATTTTAAAAAAGTTCACCTCGTGGTTTAGAATCTATGACTGTTTAAAAAAAGGCATAATTTTGACAAATTTTTGAACTTTTTCATCAAAAACGCACATAAAGTATCCAATTCAACGTGCCCGTATGACGTAATTGTAAGTTGAAATTGTTTTAAAATTGGTAAAATTACTATAAAAGGCTGGAAAAACATATAAAAAAAAATACTTTTAGCGCTACGTGTGCACCACGCGCATAAAATTGTTCGCGCGCTCAAAATGTCATGATCAGCGTAGAAAGTTGATTAAAAATTAATTTTGAATTTTAAATGCGCGTGCGCGCGTAACTTTGTGTAAAACACGCAATTTTTTTTCCACAGAAAGTTAGCGCATGATATAAATTAAACTTTTGCTAAGTTTCAATTTAAATTGTTATATGGTTTTAAATCTATGTTAAATACGCGAAATTCATAAAATCGCGCGTAAGTCACGTTGCGCAACTCTGACGTCATTCAAAAATAGGAGGTGCACAACTTCACGTAAATGTCCATATGCAGACAAAGTTATGAAATGTTATGTTTACAAGTTTTTGAGATACGCGAGACACAAAAATGAGGGAGAAAGAAAGAAGAAGAAAAAAAAGTAACAGGACGATTACAAGGAGTTATCCGCTGAATGCGGATAACTAATAAAGAAGATGAAAAAAAAAAAGATATTTACAATAACAAGGGTTATCCTCAACTTCAAAAGTTGCGGATAACCCAAAAAAAAAAAAAGCAACAGGACAATTACAAGGAGTTATCCGCTACTAAGCGGATAACTAATTATGAGCCTACATATTACTGTGCCGGTAACCGCATATTGCGGTTTTGCCGTTCCATGGATATTGGTCGACCTGACTATGGAGGTATACCTCCATGACCTGATCATAGTACCATGTGAGTATCGCCAGAGCTTAAGTAAAAAAGAGCCTCACGTCACGCCGTCACAGCCTACTAACTAGCTAAGGCCAGAAGAAGTCTTACTGAATTAAATTTACTCATGTTATTAAAGGCCTACACAATTACATGTTACTAAAACAGCTGAAAAGCCTACTAACTAAGGTGCTACTCACAGGCGAAGCCTTCGCAACCTTCTTGTGGACATTGTTTTTTTTTTAGCCTATAACTGATAGTATGATTTATAAGGAAAGAGGTGCGCGGGCTAATTCGACGTGGTTTTATAGACATGGAAATCAATGAAGCGTAACATCACCTGCAACATTATGCATATCATGTATGATTGAAGACCAATCAAAATAGAGATTGAAACAACTAACCCTCTCATTATTCTATTTGTTTATTTATGCTATTTATTAATTCTGCTCTTCATAGAAGTTGCATTACACAGTAAATGGTGCTACCCGCTATGTCAGGAAAGAATAGGCCTACCTCGTTTTGAATGAGTTTCGTGCTAAGAACCATCGAAAAACGTACTCTACTTCAAATGTATATGAATTATAAAAAATACAGTCCCAACAACGCAGCAATAGTCAGTGCGTTGCAAGCAAATTATAAATGAATCCAAAATACCATAACCACTTCTTGCAGATTGTAAAATGAAAGTGACTAAGGAGCGCGTATGGTTCGACAGTGCACATGTAAAGTGAACAAATGTATAAATAAATAATAAATGTTTTAAATTATAGGTGGAATAAAATAATTGTAGGCCTATGAGTATTTGGACTTCTTATAATGTCTAAATATAATACTAATTTACTTCATAATTATAGTGTTTCGAGTGTTTGATTTGTTAAGCAATAATGGTGCAATTTTGCGTGCAGCGGCGGCTTTTTATTATCTTAACTAATTTTAAGCCGTACGTCAAAACTACAAGACGGATCATTATCACGATTCCAGATTCCGGTGGTGGGGTGGGGGGGGGGGGGGGAGCATTTCTCGTATAAAATGGAATTATACAAATATGCACACAAAAGAAACCTATTATATGAAAAATATATCGGTATATATTTAATTTTTTTTAAATGATTTAAAAGGTCATGGTCACAATCCAAAAAAACAAATTACTAATTACTCATTGTCTAAACAGGTAAGTTTCCATCAGAAAATGTGTTGAACTTAGGTTCATAGTGCAACAAAATAAAAATATAAAGTATTATTACGAATAAAAAAAATAGATAAAATATTTTTTTAAAAATAATAATGATGATGGAAAAAAAGATCCCTAGCTGGATTTGAACGAGGGATATCAACTGTGAAAGGCTGGATACATAACCATTACACCAAACTCTCACTCACAACGCCGTAGTGAAATTAGCCTAATCACTCAAAGCCTCAAGACACAAAAATAAAAAATACATATATTTTTGGGGAAATTTTTAAATACCGGAATGTCATAGTAGGCAGATTATGTACTCTTCTAGTTCATTATTTATTTAATCCTTCTTAATATTTACATAACAAATTAAAAATTAATTTGGGAGACCAGTGTCAACTATTATTATTAATATTTAAAAACTGATTTTCGCTTATTTAATTGAATTGATATCTAAAATGGGGAGGGTCCCACTTTGTTTGCTTAAATCAATTTTATTTGTTGATATAAAGTTTGCGGTACACCACGTATATTAGTTTTGAAAAGAACTGATGAGTTTCTCGACGTTTTGATCAATATGCTTCAATTGTCCTCAGGAGTTTTTATTATTATTTGTCATTATCATTTTGAAATGTGATATGTACAAAGAAATTGTCATTGTCAACATAAGTGAACTAAATCACTGCAGTAGCTGAGCCAAACCGAGCTGACAACAAAACATGACCGGGGAATAATGTGAAGCGCTTAGAAGCATTGTGTAATGAGCGTTGTGTTGAACTATGTCTATATACACTATCAAAAACATGATGATGTTATATCACTACCATATTTAGGCTAAGCATATCACTACCATATTTGGCCACATCACACCTTTTTGTCAAACTAGTATAGACAGCAGAGCTTAAGGATGATTATTATTATCCTTCAACCTTTAGAATGAGTCAATCGAGACTCCTGTTTTTGGAGTTGTTTCAGATTTAATTATGTGTTTTAACTAATTTAAATGGACAGTGTGCCACGCGTGGACAGTGTGCCTATGATTTTGTATGCGCAATTTGAACGATTTGTGCAATTTGAAAAGAAAGGATCGGAACTTGCATAGCAAAACTTACTTAAAACAAAAGCCTAAAAATGATTATTTTCATCATTAAAATCAAATTCATTATTAAGCTAAATATCCGCTTGAACTGAACTGAACTTTATTGTATCTCTTTGATATCAGAGGCACAGTCTCAATGAGATGTGCAACAAGTATACAGTACCTTTTAAAAAAAAAGACAGAAAAACAAATTACAAAATATTTACAGAGTATGCTTTGTCATGACAAACCACTGAAAAAGTTGAGATCTTCAAATATTAACTTGTATATTAAAAAAAACAAAAAAACAATTATTAAAATAAGCTGAGAAAGATTAAAAACTAAGAACTTATGTACACAATTAAGTTTGAGAAGGAATTATATTAAAGATATCATTTCGTGTGTTGCATGTTTTTCGAAAATATTACTTGCTAATTCATATTTATCATGGGTTAATTGAATTGGTGTAACTTTTAATTCATTGTGGATTTCAAGATCATCAAGGAATAAGTGGTATTTAATATCTAGAAGTAGTAAACAATTCCCAATTTGAAGTGACAGATAACACAGCACAATAATTCCCTTCTGATTTATCTGTCACGGATTGTTTAAACAAACTAAAATGATGCAACATTAATTTATTTAGGTTAAATGCCTAATTTAAAATTAGTCATTAGACACGGGTACAAAAACGTTCTACTTTTAATATAGACAGTTATTGTTTATCCCCAAATTCAAAGAAATTAATCCGCATAAAAATAGAACGATGCTGATGTCATGGCATTCAAAGAATCATAGCCCATTTTCCTTTTACTACTTTTATTGATATCCCCTGCATTGTAATGAATTTATGAATATTTTCCATAAAAACAATAGTGACTGTGAATTCAATAGGAAAATTACAAAACATCAGGATTTTCAAACGTGTGTGTAAGCCTATTTGCGGGGTACGTAAGCCTCCAGAAACCACATTTTCACGTAATAACCTTTATGTTTTGTCTGGTCTTTTATGCGACAGCAGAATTTGAATGAAATTACAAGAAGAAGAGTGACAGAAAGACAGAAAAGAACAAAGCAGCAACGGATTGATTTGCGACGACAAGATGTCTTCAGGACATGGGTATAATCCAACGCCTAAAATATCCTTTGAAATTAAATCTTTGATTTCAACCCCAACATGCCTTTAGTTTGATTGGTAGATGTGAATGACATGAACCTTATATAAAATGATCCAACGTTACACCATGCTCATAGGATCCGCCATCAACAACTAGTTAGCAGTACGTCAAAATGAAGTTGTTTGTGATTGTCGCAATATGTATGGTGTTTTGCAGACCTAACCTGGCCTGCATTCCCCAACCGCCAACGACACCGCCACTACCACCACCGACTAGTTGTCAAGATGCTGGTGCTGCAGTTGCTTCAATACCTGGTATGGCACCATTGTACGGAGACCAAGCGAATGGTGGCAATGAGTACATTCTTGTTCTTTCAGTAAGTTTATATTGTCTTGATATTTTCACGATTCTGGGTGTGGGTCATATTATATTATCCTAAAACTGATCTTTTTCACAGGACCTATTTTTTTCTTTAACGCTGGTATGTAGGACCTACTGTAACATACTACACGGTTGTAATGTTATACATGGCACTATTGGGTTTAATTAGTCAGTTCATGTTATTTGGGAGAGTGCATCCTATCAATTTCTTGTCGATTGTCCCTGGTAGCCAGGATAAGTACTAAGTTGATAATGTCAGTAAGAGTCTAATTTGTGTGTGTATTAGAATGATGCTAGCTGTCAAGAAATGATGTTTAAAAATCATAGAAATAATCATGCAATTAATAACTTAATACTGATTGTAAAATTGTATATTTATAACTGCAAAGTTAACGAATAAAAACCTCACATAAATCACTTCAAATCTGTAGGCCTATATGAGAGGTATAAAGAAATTGAAAAGTACATTGTTTTTAAAAATAGTGACCTTATTTCGCATCATTCTTTTTGTTTGTTTAAATGAAATCTATTTTGATATTTATGTATAAAAATAGCCATATTATGTTTTGTAACTTAAAAAGGTTACTTTATTATTATTTTGTATTACTTTGTAATGTAGGCCTATACTGTTTTATGAAATATAGAAAATAAAATAATAATAATAAAAAATATGAAAAAATCAATTTCCTGTCGATTGTCCCTGGTAGCTAGGATAAGTAGGTTGAATATGTCAGTAAGAGTCTAATTTGTGTGTGTATTAGAATGATGCTAGCTGTCAAGAAATGATGCAGGAAATCAAAGGTATGGCGTCATCCAGCAGACGAATCACGACAATGAAGGCTATGGAGTCCAGAAGTGGTGTCAATGCAATTGTAGCTGACCTTGACAGAGAACAATTAAACGAAGTAAGAATCAACATCTTTCTACAGATTGACTTCTTAGAATTCAAAGAAGAATGAAGAAAGACCAATAACATAAGCAACCGTAGAATATTATAGGCCTAAAGTAGAAACAAATAATTAACTTTTTTGAATATTTGATCAATAACATTAAGCCTATAGATAGGGACAAATGTGTAATATAAACCGCGAGCTGGTCCACAATGATATGGGGAGATTACAGACCGACTTCCACTTAGTCTGTTGAGATATGTAATTACATAAATAATGATTATTAAGCCTAGTAGGCTGTTATAATCTGAACAACAATCACGATGCGACAGCGTCTTTATATTATTTTCAATGTTTTTAAAACAGGTTCGTAAGATGGAAGGGGTGAAGTACGTAGAGAAAAATGGAATTGCAACTCTTTCAGCTTTTACAGACGTATGGGGATTGGATCGTATAGACCAGAGAAACACAGTTCTCGACAACATGTATTCTCCAAGCGGTAGGCCTAGTATTATTTATCAATTATCAAATTCATAGTATAATTATTAATTATGCATACCAGTGCGCTTAATCCACATAAAAAAACTCGGATGGCGGTGACAACAGGAGAATGCTTAGTTCCCACTATAGACGAATAACAATTACGTAAGTGCTACGCAAGTGATTTAAACAATCACAAACAATAGATTATTCGAACTGTCGCTTGTCATTGGTCAATTCGCTTACGTTGGATCTGTAGTGGGAACTAATGTTAAACCTTTCATCTTATTTCTTAAAGGTAATGGAAGCGGGTCTAACGTATACGTCATTGACACTGGAGTGAATGTGGGCATTGGGTTGTTTGAAGGCAGAGCAACACAGGTGTATGATCCATTTAATGACGGCACTGTAAGTATTTCATAGTTCTAGAAAAAGACAATCGAAATTGGTTTGTACAAAACAACAAATGAATGCGCGCGGTACAGTGCTCTTAAGGAAGTGTTATTATTAATATTTTGTTTGTTATAGTACGATTGTAACGGACATGGTACACATGTTGCCGGAACAGTCGGGGCACGGACGTATGGTGTTGCCACGGGTGTCCAAATACGTAGTGTTCGTGTATTTGGCTGTAGCGATCAGGCTCCTATTGCTGACATAATCGCTGGTTTGTATTTTTTTTTAAACGTTGCGTCCATGTTGTCATTGTGTTGCGTTTGCATTCAATTTGGAACCAAGCTTTAGTAATAAGGCATTAAACAAACGCTAGGGCTGAAAATCATAGGGTAGCAAATTATTTTCATTCTTCCCTAATGCATTAATTTCTAAACACTTTTTCCAGGAATTAATTATATAATCGACAATGGGGATAATTCGAGTGTAGTTTCAATGTCCCTTGGCGCACCAGCATCGTTCGCCCTCGATGATGCCGTAAAAACAATGGCAAACATGGGCTACATCGTAGTTGTTGCAGCAGGCAATGCAGATATAGACGCATGTGGAACGTCACCCGCGAGACTAAAAGAGGTAAGTTTATAATTTTTTTTACAGATCTTTCAATTAGACAATGATCACCATCGATTGATACACCATTGTAGCACTCATTTTACCGAAACATTGGTTTGCATACTACAACGTCATATTAATGTTTTCCTATTCTGTATCAGGTTATTACTGTCGGGGCAACAGACAGAACTGATGCGCGGTCATCATTTTCTAACCATGGTTCTGGCGTCGAAATCTTTGCACCTGGAAGAAATATTCCTTCTATTCATCACATTACAGGCGGAGAGCGAATCTTAAGCGGCACATCAATGGCAACACCTCATGTCTCAGGTGAGAAACATTTTAAAAAGTGAAATTAAGTCATTTTTTAGCAACAATTTTAAAGCTTTTTCACAACGTAAAAATAACGTCACAATGTGTGCTATCGTTTATTAGGTGTAGCAGCTATTTTTCTTGCTCAAGGAACTAATACTGCCGATGTACGCCAACAGATATTTGACACTTCCACTGAAAATGCTGTTTCCGACGAAAAAGGTTCTCACAATCGCCTGGTGTTTATAGGCCTAGATTAACCTTTCATGCAGCTTTTTAACAAACCAAGGAACCTTTATCAGCACCTCAACAAAGTCACGAATATGATGAACGGTGGAATGCCCGAGAGTTTTTTTTTTACTGTCGAATTGACATAAGTACAATACCCAGAATACACTTTAATTAAGCTATAATTCATTACCGATTAGACATTAGTTATCACAAAGTTGATAAAGAAATAATAAATCTGAAAATGGATAGAACGCATGTCTCTGTGTATTTCTTTAAAATCAATGCTCAGTAATAATAATACAACTATTGTTTAAAGATGTCCTTTGGTAAAATAGTTATAAAATGACATCACAGAATTGAAAATTCTCATTTAAGACAAACATACAAATGAAAGACGGAAGTACTTAGCAAAGAATATAAAAGACAAAAGGCACTCAACAAAACATGACGGGATATATAAATACATCAAACATCGGGCATCATATCTACATTTACTTTGTGGCTCAATAAAAGTTACAGTATCTTATCTCGTGTGGTGAAACTAATTCGCTATAATAAAATACCATAAAACTCACTGAAGCTACACCGGATACAAACACTTAGATAATATTTAAATATCATATCAAAATTGGTAACACACTTATTATTTTGTGATTGGTCCACAAATATTGGCAACACACTTATTATTTTATGACTGGTCCACCGAAGAACACGAAGCCCAAAGCACCTATATAAATAATCCACACAACACCAATACAAGACAAGTTGCACGTCCAACAAGTTAAAAATATGAAGTTCTTGTGTATAGCAATTTATATGTTGTTGCAGTTAAGCAGCAGGCCCTGCCAGGCTTGCAGTCGTAACGACCCCGAACCAACACAACCGCCACAAGGTTGTCCAGGAGTTACAGTTGCTTCAACAACTCAGGGAATGGCAAATTTATACGGAGACAATCTGGAAGGTGTCCATGATTATCTAGTTGTACTTTCAGTATGTTCACTTACTTATTCAATTAAGTCTGCAGTCAGAAGTAGACCTAGTGTATATCAGTATTACTGAGGTTTTTAAAGGTAGGGCCTTTCTTTTGTTTGTCACACTCAACTCATTCAAACGTGTCTATTTGCTTTTTTTTAAAAAACAAAATCGCTTAGGATGATACTGATTGTAAAGAAATTATGCAGAAAATAAAAGCAACGAAGTCATCAAGGAAGATCTTTTCGATGAAGGCAATTGAATCAAGAATTGGTGTCAATGTAGTTGTTCTTGACCTCGACAAGGAACAACTAAATATGGTAAGGAAATACGAGACCGCGATTAACAAGGCCATATACGTGGCTGCAGTCGTGCTCAAGTTAGTGTTTACCGACCGAACCGACCGACCGACATAATACGAAAATTGTACTTGTAGGCTTACTTTCTATTGGTGCGATCAATGCCATACAAATTTCAGAAAGTGTTACATTGTACAGTAACCCACAAGGGGAAATTCCCTCACAAGTTCAACAGAAAGGATTTATTAATTAATTTATTTATTTTAAACAATCAGGTAAAAGAAAAGCCTGTTAATACGACGATTTATCATAGTATTGTAAACAGTATGACGTGTAATAGTTGACTATGCACTATGCCTAACCTAAGGTTAGGCAAAGTGAGTGGCCGAGCGGTTAAGACAGTGGAACCGTAATTAAGTAGCCATAACATCGGCAAGGATTCGAGGCTCACTCGCTCCATGGTTCTGGTGGTAGAACAAGTCTTCTCGGATAAGGACTATAAACCGTAGGTCCAGTGTACACATAGCTCATGCGCACTTTAAAGAACCTAGTACATCTTTCGAAACGAGTAGGGGTTACCCCGGTGTACTAGTACACACAATCACAGCCACTGTCACACACAGCCACTGTGCAAATTGGGACTGGACCGTTTTAGAGGTGTTTACCACCTGTTGGTCCAGATCCTTCACGAACTGAGTTAGTGAGAAGTCGAATAAAAAAAAATAAATAAATAAATAAGGTTAATATTTACGCTTTATTCAAACATAACATGTACATGATCCGGTAGGTTAACATAGTCCATGTATAACACTCTATCTAATATAAATGATGCCAATGTTATCATGACATTACGAAGTATGAAATAATAAGCCTACTTGTCTATTTGAAGGTTCGTGCATTGAAAGGAGTGAAGTACGTTGAAAAAAATGAAGTAGTTACTATTTCATCCTATACTAACGTGTGGGGCTTGGATCGTATAGACCAGAGGAACAAAACTCTTGATAAGCAGTATTCTCCAAGTGGTATGGTGTTTCAGTTTATTCATTAATGAATAAGTTATTTTTTTAATATATTTGTATTTATATTAGGCCTATGGGAAACCTTCCCACACAATTTAACATTTTATTTACTTTATATTTTGTTATGTGTTTTTCGGTAATTTTTGTTTTCCCCCTAAAATTAAATAAATCAAAATTTAAAAGTTGGATTCTGCTTATTATACAATAATACAGTTGGCTGAAGATAATTTTACAACTTTACACTGTTTCTCTGTGGAGGTAGCGGGAGTGGATCTATTGCTTACGTTATTGATTCTGGGGTGGCCATAACCAATACATTGTTTGGTGGTAGAGCAACCAGTGTGTACGATCCGTTCCACGACGGTGTGGCAAGTATATTTATTAATATTAAATTAACAAAATACTAACCTAGAAATTACGATAGTTATAAATAATGATATGTGACTATTTTATAACATATACGTTTTGTTATAGTACGATTGTGTCGGACATGGTACACATGTTGCCGGAACACTCGGAGCACGAAAGTATGGTGTTGCCACGAGTGTAAACATACGTAGCGTTCGCGTATTTGGCTGTGACGACAACGCTCCTTTTTCAGACATAATTGCGGGTTTGTAGCCTTAATTAATAATCAAATTTTCCGTTTTCCACCCCGATTCAAATAAAATACCTGGTAAAAAGTATGCTGATTTTGTTTTTTTTTTATTTCAGGAGTTAATTATGTAATCGAAAACGGTGTAAGAGGCAGTGTAGTGTCAATGTCACTCGGTGGACCAGCCTCACGTTCCCTCGATGATGTTGTATCCAGAATGGTAGCCCGGGGCTTCATCGTAGTCGCTGCCGCGGGGAATGAAGGAGTAGATGCATGTGGAACGTCACCGGCAAGACTAAAAGAGGTAAGTCTAAAGGTTGCAACAATATGAGTATTATCGACCACGACAATGCGAAATTCGAACTTTGACTCGAAGTGCTTACTAGTTGACATGACGTTGAAAAGTGCAACGAATCTCAGAGATGTTGCTATTGCTGTCAGATTACGCATCTTTTTTTCTAGGTCATTACTGTAGGAGCGACAAATAAATTGGATGCTCGGGCATGGTTTTCTAATTATGGCATTGGAGTTGATGTTTTTGCTCCAGGTGAAGATATTCCATCTATTGTCGACAGATCAAGTGATGTATATGAGTTAAGTGGCACGTCAATGGCAACTCCTCATGTCTCGGGTAAGCTCACATCATCCCAAAGTAGAGATTGGGAGTCCCTGACATACCGTACTGTATATATTAAATCTCGCTTAATGAACACATACCGTTATGTTAACCATTACATGTCCAGTAAACACAGTTTTCAAATTTTGAATTTAAATTTAGGCACGCTGTCTACAAAGTTACACAGTTACGTTTTAAATCCAGGGAAGAGTAAAATTACTTCCTTGACAAATCTATCCTCAAAAACCCGATAAACGTTTTCAGGGCAAATTATAACCGATGAATAAATATTTACAGTTATCTGTCATAAACGCGTACTTGTTTCGTTTTTAGGCGTGGCTGCTATTCTTCTTGCCCAAGGAATACCAGCAAACAAGATACGCCAAGAAATATTCGACCTCTCTACTAAAGACGCTGTATCAGACGAAAACGATTCTTACAACCGTTTGTTGTTTATAGGAAAATAGCAAATATATCATCATGTTAAATTCTCTGTTGTATACATGACATACATCATAAACTAGATAAGGCGTATGCCTACCACTAATCTGATAAGAACCACCATGTTATAATTTTACAATAAACCGAATTATTTGTCAATAAAATCCTCATAATTTGAGATTATTAAATATTATTCTTTTCGTTTATTTTAAAGCATTCACATCATTATTATTAATCAATGTAACAATCTACCAGAATTTATTATATTTAAAAGATATTTACAAACTATATTTTAAAAATTTTTTACATTTTCAATACTCAAAAATAAATAGCTAAATATATAAGAGATATGATACCCCAGTTGTATAGCAACGACTTACGAGTTCTAATGAACATTTAAAAAACGTAATAGGGCCTAAGTGACCTTTTTCTAGTGTTTAGTATAATTCCTGGATTTTATATCACAGGTAACTATCGATACATATACAACACTTAACGTTTCATCATAAACCTTATACAACAATAAACAATTGTCCTTGATACAGACTTCATGGGTTGGGGGTTTGGCTGTGTACTAGAATCGGGTGCAATATGTTCATGAGTTGCATCGGTAGGCCTATGTTATTAATTTCATCAATAATTACTTTTATCTACAACAATGCTATTCTATATTAGAAAGACTTTATATCCTTATAGACTTGACAAAAGACTAATGGTTTACTGCCAGAAAGCAAAATCTCCAACATCTGAACTATGTAAAATTGCAGGCATAGATGGCCACTATGAAAATAAATGACGGTAATGGCGTTCCATAGCTACACAATCGCTCATTCAATTAACTATTTATACATGTTTGTTTGTTTTGTATTAATTCAATACAGTATCTATGCTTATATTGTAAAGTTTATTTGTTATTTATTTATGAATTGGAATGATAATTTCGTGGTTAGGTTCCTGTTTTGAATATTAATAGTGTTTACTGACTAGACATCTTTCCTATTCTAACACACAGTTTCCTTGCATCTAACGCCGACATACCAAGTTCCTTTAACATTTGTTCATCCAGTGCCAGTAACAGAGGCCCGTCGATGTTCTCAAGTCTGAAACTAGTTGCGTGTTTTTCTAACTTGATTTCTTTTAAGAATTTTTCCACTCCTGCTACTGTGTAAGTCTGTAGTTGATCCGCACACACCTTCATGCCTGGAGTCATACCAGCGGCAGGACTGTTGTAAATATTCTGTGGCATCCCTGAAGGTGGTACTGGCAGAGGTCGATCTTCCGATATCGTATCGTAAATGTCTTCGTCTTTGTTCAGTAATGAGTCGATTTCTTGTTGAAGTGAATAAATATGGTGAACATGTTCCTCATTTTTACTTTTTGCTTCCTGCAATAAAGTGTTTTAGTTAATATTGAATGAAAGGTATTTTGAAGATTTATATCATTGTTATCTCGAAAAGAGGCCTATTTCGTCCTAGAAAAAAACTTCTTTTTACGGTATGAATTTTACTTACACGCAATTCTTTCTTTAAACCTGTTTCTTGTTTTCGAAAAGCTTCAATCATCTAAAAGAGAAAGCATAGAAAGTTTGCATTATTTTATGATGCTAAATTTTACGCGTTTAAAGGAAGATCGATCATTGGAAATATTGCTTTTGCATATTTGAAAATAAAAAATAAAAGTTTAGACCTACTTGTAACTGCGAATCAAGCGTACGTTTTAGCTCTTGCATCTTTTTCGTCTGACTATTTGTAATGTCATCAATTTCCTCGTAACACCTAGAAAACACAACTGTATTCATTAAATGATTGAACCAGTGAGGAAAAACTGTTGATTGCTTATTGACAAAGTGACGTATGCATGCGATATGGAAATTTTTCGAACCACTACCCCGCTCTTATACCATCCGGAACACGAGCGGTATATCATGTCAGCGACAATAAACAAACTCGCGTATTCTGACAGCAACTCTAAAAATCTACTGCGAAAGCTATCACGAATACACAAACTTGTAATATTAGGGAGCTTTAGATGTGTCGCGACGACCGACGAGCAAATCTAGGCCAATCGATGTGCCGTCGGTCGTCGCCTGGACCTATAAACCATCAAACATGTGTCGCGGTGAGAAGCGAGGATACACGTCCAACTATTCCCGCATGCACAATGAACTAACATGACGTAGTCAAAGGCTTCATAATATATAGAAATACTAAATATTAACTACTTACTCTAAATCATCTTCATCATCAGAAGGCGCGGTAAGTTTACTTTTATTAGTGTCTATTGGTTGTTCATAATCTAGTTCAACCGATTGTTGTGGTGGGGGCGATGTCGGCGATTTTGCTGTCTTCAGCATCTTCGGTGATTGTGGAAGTTTGATCCCCATCATTTTACTTTTAATAATTGAAGTATAACCCTTCTTGGGTGCTGAAGAGAACGACGGTTTATTTTCAAGTTTTGGTGGTGTCGTCACTTTTTGGTTTGGTTTAGGGGGTCGTGCAGGAGGCATAATAGGTACATCTAGACGCTTTGGTACTTCTGGTGTAGATGTTTTGACAGTTTCGTAAAGATTTTTCCACATGTCAACTTCATTTTTTAAGTCTACAATTTGCCTTTTTATGTCCATTTCGTTCACTTTAGCCGCCTCTTGTACACACTCCTTCCCTATGAATAAAATTGAAAAATATTAAATTACAGTTACCATCTATCGAAGTGTAACAACTGAAATACGCATTACGTGATCAACAATTACGTATAATACAGTTAATTGTCCCTTAATGCAGTTGACTGTAAATGCAGTTAACTGAAAGATAAATGTGAGAGGCAAACTTCTCATAAACAGAAGTGAGCAAACACAAGATTGGCTAAAGTTGTATGCCTCATAATGCTATTTGTAATATTTTAGTTAGACAAAACTCAACTTAAAACTCAAATCATTTTCTTGCAAATTAAGATTGGCATATATAATATTCTAACCTTCGAAAGAGCTCAGCCAGGGCTGTAGTATTTCTTGGGCTGGTTGTGGAAACTGTCGAAATTGAGGTTGTAACGTAGATCGGCCGATTATATCTATGTGCCAAGTCGGATTGACGAGAGCGTACATAGGTGGTAGTGACTTCGCAACATGTCGAAAATTTCCTGTTGCTAACGTCATTTTAATTGGAATCTTCGAAGGGATTCCGAACACTTCTGGTTTTCCAGGTATTGTCATGATCACGTGGTACTCCTTTTCGACACCCAGAAGTTTAATGATCTTCTCTGCTTTAATGTTTGGTCGGGTTGGATCGCTGCTTGGTATTCGAACTCTCTGAAAACACAAACAATGTTAATGCAATATTTGGGGTTGATAGAATAGGTGAAAATGACAGGACGTTCTGCGGAAAAGATATAAAATATGTAGGTCTACTCACCTGAGGGAAGTCATTTTGAATTATTTCCGTCATCGGGTGCAAATTTGCACTTAACTTTGTTGTGAAGTGCGCTGTCGTCATGCCTTGGTGTAAGTTTAAATTATAGCCTTGTTGATTTTTTCCATAGACACACTGCAAACAAACAATAATAGAAATTTCACTGACGAATCAATTATTCGGCAATCAATGGAGACTACATCTCTGGAGCTGAAGAACATGGAACATCTGCCAAATAAGTTCACTGACATCATAGAATATATTTTTCTTTTTGTTTCTCAAGGAAATCTTGGTTTCTATATCCCACTTGACCAGAATATTGAGGGGATGACAATGAGTAATTTGTAACCATTATCGAATTATTTACATCTCATCTTAACTATAATATAAACTATAATATAAACCGGAATACAAATGTGTATAATCAACGCTCAACAAGACTCTGCAAGCCTAGCTCCCTTCCTGAATAAGGGGTATCACCGGAATAGCAGCGTCTCATAGGAAGGGTATACTGCAATATCGTCTTTTATCTTACCATTCGTCCTCTGTGACGTTTTTCCTCTGGTGCGACGTCAACTCGATACAGCTCTAGTAAATCTTCATCGTCCACGCATTCTGTAGGATCAGCTGAGTAATAGTTTTCAATAACACGCACCATCGGCGGTAAAATGTTGGCCTTCAAAAGCGCTTCAACTCCTATGTAAAGGCGATCATCAACTCTTTCATCTATGAAGAAAACAAAGACAAATTTAACGCCGATATTTCTACAAAGCATGACAGTGTTGTTTCTTTAATATCTATGAACTAGAGACCCAATAAAAAATATGCCTATTTAAATTATTGTAGTAATTGCAAGGAAGGAAGGAAGTAATAATTATTAGTCCACGAAGGAAGATAATATATTTAAGTAGGCCTATATGGAATCTATAAATTGCTTCACTTAATAAAAATTCTAGATTTTCAATGAGCACTTAGTAGGCCTACTCAGTTTTCTTAAACGACTTCACTTTAATTCCTGGTGTATCCTAAAAGCCAATTTTTACGGGTACATCTTATAGATGTTATTACGGCAATTCGACCTAAAAGAATACTTATATATCATTTAATGTTTTCATCATTGGAATCTTGCTCAATAAGTATTCACATTTAAATTAAATATTTGCTTGACGTTTGAAACCTGTTGATCGATAACATGAACTTTGTATGCCTACAGAACAACGACGTGAAAAGTGTGTGTTGTGTTGGTACTAAAGTTTTGTTGTTTTTGGCAGAAGCAACCGTTTTAGGAAATTTAGCATTCATAACATGAATTGATCCATCACGCTTTTTGTGTTCTTCTTTTATTTCATATCCAGGTAAATTCAATACCCCTTTACGTACAAATTCAATGGGACACTGTTTTATTGTCACGGTTGAACTATTTGTAAAAATATTACACCATAGCAAAATATACGGTGATGCCACAAACATGATCGGGAACCCGGATATACTCTAAAATTTTAATATTTAAGAACAACATCGGATCCATCTTTAACGTTTAATTTGAAATTTAGGCGGATGTAAAAACCAATTGAGCTGACGTGGAATCACGTACTTCCACTTTCATGAAAAATATTAATGGGCCCGGTTAACATATGTCAACAATGGCGGCAAAGGTGTGTGTAACTAACGTAAAATTGGCTCTCTTAAACATTACGATCCTCCATTCAAAATGTTGAGACATATTCACACACCAAAGAAACATTAGTATTACTACTTATACATTAAGTAACAACTACAGTACTACATCTTATCACAGTTCATGTTGTCATCCATAAAATAATAGCTAATACACCCCTAATACACGATTAAATACTAAACAAAAAATAGTTTCAATGCAAGACATATACTGTAATTTCAGGCAATTACGTAATGTGATCACAGCATATTGAAAAATAACGTTTGCCAATAATAAAGCCTAATACTGGTTCAATCAACCAAGAACCAAAAATAAAATTTGTAGCTAAAGTAGTAAATGTTTATTTAATAATTCCAGTACACACGTCCTGCAATAATGTTCACCCCTACTAAATCTACCACACCCTACTAAATCTACCACATCCCTACTAAATATACCACACCCGTTATTTCATATATGCCTACAACACATATACTAAATATATATACAACATACCTATTGTCAACCGTTCGTAAACTTGTTCGGATTGTATTGGTAGATATAAATCCCGTCCATCTTTGTCCACTGCGTGAACCACTTCTCTTTCTACTATCATATGGAGCATTAAAATCTGACCAGCTTTAAAACCAACTACGTTACCATCGACTTCGAATTCCTCGGTAACCTGTACAAGTTGTGGAAGCAGTTTGCTACAGACAATCTCCTCCAAATTCGTAGGATTTTGAGCGATCTCATCTTCATCGAATTTCAATTTTACAGGCCTTGCTTTTTCAAACTTTGAGAATAACGATGGGTCCGGGGGATCGCCTTTTTTGGCGGGTTTTGCAACCCTGTCGACTCTCGGTGGCATACGAGGCATGTCTTCTATAGGGTATGATCTGTGCATGATTTGTTCCCAGTACAACACTCTACTTGAACTTCAGACTAAAAAAATAATCACAAGAACTTCCTTGTCTACTATTACATTTTATGTGCGCGTCAAGGTCCGTTGGTTAACACCAGTAGCATGTTCATTGTATTTATAAAGTGCACTTGAAGTAGTAAAAACCCAAGTTTCGTTTTGTAAATGACGTAAACAATTAGATACGAGGAACGAGTATCGACATTTCAAATTGTAATTGTATCATCTATCCGAAATGTATTATTTTTAACAAACATACACATAGAAACATAGACAAACCGTTTGTCTGTGGTTTTGATCAGCAAATCAGATCCTTCGAATTGGAAATTACGTCACTCGGGTTATCTGTCGTATCGATCGCGCCATGTCGTAATAACCTTAAATATCAGAACATTAAGTGGGTGGATATTTTGAAAATATTGGAATGGGAGTCAGTGGCGCAACGCCACTGGCTTAGGAACCCAAGCGGCCCTCCAACGCTGGAGGCCTTGAATGTTTTGAGCTTTTTTTCCGACATATTTTTTCCTCTGGACGCTGCTCAGGGGCTCTCATAAGATACGGTGCCCCTGGAGTTACCCAATGAGCGCTCATAGCCGTTAGTCTACTGATGGGAAAGAGAATATGTGGATGCCGTGTGTAACATGTGGTCAGTTACACCAGCGATATGCCATTTGTACGGGCGGCCGGTTTGAATGTTCATTCATCTCCCATCATCATAAATCCTTGTCATTAATGCAATATACTAATATATTCATGTATTAAAAAGTTTAATAGGCAACAACTTCCAGTAAGTATATATTATATAATATATATTTATTTATTACTACCGTCTTACTTTAAAAGTGATAAATAATTAATATATAGTTTGTCATTGTTTCAGAACTATGTTCTAAATGAATGGAGATAAAATTAAACCAAACCTGCTCAAGTTCAAATGATATGTTAATAACCAATCCATAGTAAGGAGTGAGATTCTCACAGATTTGTTTTATTATTAAAACATTACAAAAACACTAATTTTTTGGGGAAAACATCATTTTAATGATTGTATTTTCAATGTTTTTATTTCAGTGTATCAAAAAAAGTAGACAGAATCATCAATCCACAGCAGAAAAAAATTGTTATCTCCAGAGAAAATTCTGTTGCATACAGTTCAATTTAAAAAAATCAACAGTATAGAGGGCAGTGTTAAAATAATGTACTTATGGAATAGAGTATCCTTAATAAACACTGCATCTCTGTACATCATGGATTCAACATTTTTCAAACCAAATTCTAAAAGCTAAATATAATCATGCTAAAAATATCTGAAAACTATTTGCTGTTATATTGTTTTTTTAATTAAAACCTAAACATAGCGGTGAGAAGATGAAGAGAGATGTGAAAACAGTAAGTGTGGTAGTATACACTGAATGACACAAAGTATAGGAACAAACAATTGCACATTATAAAGTATGTTTTCCACAGATGCTTATGCATGGCGTCAGCAAACTTTCCTCTTTACGACACTCTACACGACTATTTTTATTTTATTTATTTAGGCAAATTGCCAAGGATAACCATAAGAGAATTCATTCACTATCCTTCTTAAAGGTGGCAATCCGTTCACGAGACAAACATATACACACGATGCTCTACATTAACAAAGTCTTATTACAAGTCTTTGGGAGTGGAGTTGTAAATTGTCATTAGAAAAAAATCCTGACATATGACAGGACTTGAACCCAGGACCCTTGGATTGGCAGCCAAGCATCGTATCCACCAGGCCACAACTCCACTCCGCCACTATGCAACTTTTGAGTCATTCTGCACATGCAGTCGAGTCGAGTGTCGCTAATAAAATCAAAATAGACTACATTCAGCTACATTTGTTTTCGTAACAACATACCTATCTCGGTGCACTGATATGACATGCATAGGCTCAAGGAAAAGTGGAAAACATACGTTACTGTTACTTTAATAAATCGCGACTCGTTTGTCACGTTGTTTACTTCGAACCTTTGTCCGTGCTTTGAAAGCAGCTGCATTATATTTCGTCTGAAAGTACAAAATGTTTCAACTTTATTTTCGCAGCTCTAAATTTTTGCAATTTGAAAAACATAGATATTAGATAATATTAAAAAATTATGAAAAATACAATGAAAAGATGTAACGTTTTGTTATTAAGTGAAGTTGTGGTTGAGTTAATGAAAAATTATTTATGAAAAAAGTGCATTGAGTTGAGAATAGAAACTCTAAAAAAATAAAATTCTACATACCCTTTCAAATTTGCTGCCTCTATTTGAATGAGCCACCAGGACAACTGGGGCACCAAGATCAAATATTTCACGTAGTAACTCGTTCTCTCGTAGGTGTGTGTTGATACCGGAAGATAATGCCTCACGAAAAACTCCATACTGACGTCTCCGCGACCAGCTGTCAATTTCGATGAATTCTGTGCCAAACTTTATCTGTTCAAAAGGTGCTTCATATTCCTGGATAAATAAAACATTTGAAAAAAATGTTAGAAAAACTTTTTCGACGGTAACAATTTTATGTATTTATTTTTTGTCATAATCATATCCATCTCATCTTAAAGTATGTATATGTATTAATTAACACATAGAAAAATAGTGGCCAAAATAGTTATTTCTAGTCAACTAGTCATAGCTGTTCAAAGTATGATTATCACGAACAACAACAAAGGGAATAACTTTAAGAAACATCCAATCTTTTGGAGTACTGGAGAGTGACATAGATAGTGATTGCACTGTTAATCTTTAGGGCACTCCATCCACACATGTTTGTATAATGTACGTGTACTCGCGGAAATTGTATAAAATAATATTATTACCTCTATTGTTCTGATGATATCTCTAAAACTGGATCTCTGTGTTCTTCTGTCTTTCTTTGCTCTGTATTTGTTGCTATCGGTGGCTAGTTCTTTTAACATACCTAAAAGGTCTTCTAAATTCTCACCAACAAATTCCTGAAAAAAAAATATAAAATTGGTACAGTTGCTATTTTTACTATAATATCATGTATCTGTCGATATTTGGCGTATCAGTACTAATTTATCTTCATTCAATTCCATCCATTTGAGTACACTGTGTGGCGTCAGCAGGATCTATTGAAATAAATCATCATTTACACCAGACTTAATTTTAATTTCAAAACCGGAAATGTAAGAGTTTAGAATAGGGGGTAAAGAGGAAGAAAGAAATGAACTGGGAAATTACCTCATCATTTTCTCGTTGTAGTTCGTAAAATAGAGCGATAGCTTCACCAGCTACTATTCTTAAATTTACATCTTCAATTTGCAGTAACTCAGGAAGTCTATCAAAATGTCTGAAAAACAAATTTAATCATAACCATTATCTAGAAAGTAGAAAACTAGTAATAATGAACTAATGCTCTAGGCCCAAAAATACTCTAGAGCTAAAATAACCTAAACATATACTCTATAAAGCTTTCCGAGAATTCTTGTGTTTTGAAAAATATTTGTGGAATGAACTTTAAAACGCATTCTGAAACTATTTATGAGTGACCATAAGAATTTAATAATGAAACTCACGTGTATGTGATGCGTTCTATGTAAATTTGAGGTGCAATGGTTAATAGCAATGTCCATGCAGACAATGCAGCACAATGTAATGAATGGATACCAGGACTATGCAACGGAACCGAACCATCACCCTTGAGGAAGGAAGCGCTGAACACCTGTGTCAGATTATCCATGATCTCAATAACAACCTACAATGTAGAAAACAAATAGTGAATGGTTTTCAGATTAGACATACAGATGTTGGAAACTTATTTTTTAAAGCGGCACAGTATTACACCGGTGTTGAAAGAGCTTCACTGGCTGCCAGTGTGTAAGAGAATAACGTTTAAAATCTCGCTGATCACTTACAAAGCGTTACATGGGCTTGCCCCTGATTATATTCGCGAGCTCATTTCTGAATACATCCCGTCACGCTCTTTAAGGTCTGGTGATCAATTTCTTCTAACATTACCAAAATCATCCACTGCTTATGGTAGAAGGTCTTTTGCAGCAATAGCACCTTCATTATGGAACAAACTTCCACTCTTTGTGAGACTTGCTCCTTCAGTCAGTATTTTGAAATCACGACTGAAAGCCCATCTGTTCTCATCCGGTATTAATTAAATTATTCATTCATTCATTTATTCCTTCCCCGAAACCTTGACTCAGAAATACCGTGATGGTGTCCGGCGGGGGATAGTTTTACCTTAGTTAAGCTTTGTTACATTTTTTTTTTCACATTATTGATTGTCTCCATCCCCGAAACCTCGACTAAGAAATACCGGAATGGTGTCCGGCGGGGGATAGTTTATTACCATTAGTTAAGGTCCTATGTAAAGCACCTAGAGGGGTCAGTGATCCATTGGCGCTATATAAATATAAATTATTATTATTATTATTTTTTAAATCAAAGATCAAGAATGAATAGTTGGATTACCTGCATATCACCAGCAGCTATAAACGCACATAGTCCCAGAGTGGTGGCACACTACAAGAACAAAATTGGGAAAATTATGCCAAATTTACTAATCAAAACTAAAGTAGAACACTTCTTATGGGACTATTCAGGGGACATCCATGGCAACTTTCATTACCGAAAAAAATATTTTCTTTATAAATTAAAAATGGTAACGCCAAAAGGGTGCGAGTTCAATTGGGTAAACATTCACAAGACAGACTTGTTGAACAGAAAAGTAAGTGTGCATCAGTACTAATTTATCTTCATTCAATTCCATCCATTTGAGTACACTGTGTGGCGTCAGCAGGATCTATTGAAATAAATCATCATTTACACAAACAATTTCATATTGCAAACATTTTTTAATCGCAAAATAAATATTAATTGAAAACTTACAGCAGCACGCGCCTTTGGTGAAGCATTGTTATCGGCAAGAGTGGTTTGCAACAGCGTCCTCAACTTGTTAAACAGTTCTTCGCATTCAAGACCACCGCCAAGACTCAGGAAAACAAGGCCTGCAACATTTGCTGCAAGTGCCTGTTCATCACCTTTACCTTTAAAATAAGAAAAACAAATTTGAATACAGTAGTACTATGCTTTGTATATGAGCATGACAATTTAGATATACAGTAGAACTAGTATGAAAACAACTTTTATTTTTGGCTTGCAAGATGGTCTTGTGGTGTAAACTACACCTTTCAGGAAAACCAGGCTTGCAACCTGCAACTGCCTGTTCATCACCTTTACCTTTAAATAGTAAAAGAAAATTTAAATACAGTAGTACTATGCTTTGAATGTGACAATTTAGATATATGACTATGAAAACAATTTTTATTATTAGATTGCAAGATGGTCTTTTGGTGTAAAATACAGCTTTTCTTGTTTTTTTATTGAGGTATTGTCAAAAATTAAAGCAAACTAGTATTGCTTATTTGTCTGGATTAGGTCCGAAGGAAACACTACAGGCAATTTGTTTGGGTCATATCCTGTATAACAACAATAGTAAGTTATGAAAATACTATTGTCTATCAATTCTGTACACAATAGTAGACTTAGGTATAAAATCCTCAACCAACCTCCCACTACTTGTTTTCATGCCCCTAGTTGACATTACACTTCTAGATTGATACACGCTGAGATTGCTACACATTGAGATTGTTATGTGTTTAAATTTAAAAGAATCCATGTTGCAATGTGTCTATGTTGCTACGCTCCTAGGTTGCTACACTTTACAATCATCACTCCTCTACATTTCTAGGTTGCTATGCTTTTAGATTGCTACACTTTTTAAGTTGCTACATTTCTAGGTTGCCACACTTCTGGATCGCTTCACTTTTAGATTGCTACGCTTCTAGATTGCTATGCTTTTAAACTACGCTTTTAAGTTGCTACGCTTCTAGATTGCTACACTTGCGGATTGCTTTACTTCCAGATTGCTACAATTTTAAGTTGCTAAACTTATAGATTGCTACATTTTAAAGTTGATACACTCTTAGTTTGCTACGCTTTTAAGTTACTACGCTTCTAGATTGCTACGCTTATAAATTTCTACATTTGTAGATTGCTATACTTTTAGATTGCTACACCTTTAAGTTGCTACATTTTTAGGTTGCAACATTGCTCTGCTTCTAGATTACTACACTTTCATATTGCTACGCTTCTAGGTTGCTACATTTTAAATTGCTACGCTTCTAGATTGCTACACTTTTATAGTCTTGGTTGCTACGCTACGATTGTATTGGTCTAATAGTAATTATACAGGGATGCCTTATAATAGATGCCAACAATTTAAGCTTACCTTTTTTAATGCACCTCTCTGCGCAATCCAAGATGGTAACCTTCCTGCCGTCTACAAAGTCTTGCAGGTACTTCTTGCAAAGAGCAGCCTGAACAGCAGCTAAACACTTCTGCCTTCCTTGTGCACTGAATATCACAAATAATGTAAATAATTATAAATCCTATAATGTTTGCATGTATGATATTACATCAGTGTGTACAAATAGCCCAATGGTATAAGGTTTTTTGAAGAGTAAACTTCAAACAAGATCTGTACTATTTTTAGACTAATAATGCTTCTTGTTAGTACCTCTTTTGTGTAGTACCATCAATAGCGTCTTTCAACTTGTCTTCAAAATCTTCATTGGCAATCGATTCATCAATGCCGTCGTTAGCAGCAAGGAGGGCACCGTCATCAACGATGCTTCCTGGATCCGATATATGACTACTTGTGACACTCCCTGAGTCATTGTCTGCCTCTTCTTCATTCATCTCATTCGCTCCACGACTTGCTCCTACAAAATAAAAACATAGCCATCGTAACATGCATAAATAACATGATATTTTTATCGAATGGTGCATGTTATATAAAGAAATGCTTGTTTTTTTTTGCCTCAACATTAGATCAAATAAATATTGATTGTGGTTCAATCTTTTTAAAAACAATATTAAAGGTGTATCAGTACTAGATTATCTTCATTCAATTCCATCCTTTTGAGTACACTGTGTGGCGTCAGCAGGATCTATTGAAAAAAATCATCATTTACACCATACTATTATATTCATAATCATTTCATTTCTTTATTCGACAACAAGCGGTCCAGGGGTTGCGACAGCAACAGAGCGCCATAACACATTTGTGTCCGCAACCCCTGTAACATACAACTTAATACAAGTTAAAAATGAATATAAAATATACAGAATATATAAAAAATTTAATTAATTTGTATTACTGTGTTACACAATTTAAAATACACCTATACAATTAAAATAAATTTAGCGTTTATCAAGCAGATATTTAACAGCAGTATTGAATTGAATTTTTACATTTCAGTACAGTAGCAGCATTCAACTTGACGCAATAGCATGCAAGTATGTGAGTCGCATTATGTTGCTAATGTAAAGTCTAAGAACCCGAGTTAGTGTTACTGTACAGCAATTTATATAGGAATGTGTAGATGAACTTTATTTAACCTACACAAATATGGCTATCTATCCTATCTATCAATCTATCTATCTCTGAAACATAATTATGTTTACATTGTCTATAAAGTTAATAGTTAACTATTTATATGATAAAAAATATACATGTGCATTTAATGGGGCCCCATATAATGTGCTTCAAATTGATAATGAAAACTGGGAGAATTGATAATCTTCAATTGGATGAAAAAGAAAACAAGTTTTTTAGTGAATTGAAATGTAGTATATTAATAAAATAATTTTATGAATATGAATAAAAAATGATTGAATTCATTAATACTTTGCAGAACTATGTAATTTGTTACAGTTTTTAATATGGTATACCATCCAAAATATTGAGCAATCAATAAAGCTAACAGATTACAGACATATTTCTCAACCATATGGAATTGTTGACTGTACATCACAAGTAATGGCCTTATGCATCTCAATCATTGGAAATAGTATTAAACAAATTAACGTTGATACTGTTTACTTAGGTGAAATTTAGTTTCCATTATATAATTATTACGCCATATGTTCACAATATGAATGTGTCCGTAATTGGTTTGTTTAAACTATTTATAATTGCACCTCTATTATACAAAAATTCACATCAAATAATAATAATACTAAGTATTAGTTCAGGCTAGTGAGTATTTGCTTCCATGTCTTGTCTTAAAAATTTGACTTAAATGTGTTGACTGACTAGGACAGGGCATTCCAATTCATTCATTCAATTCACATTTATTTACTCATCGTTTATAAATATAATTTTATAATATAAATGATGGCAAGGACCCTGCATAGAGAAGTTTACAATTCTATTTTCGCAGGACCCTTTTAAATAAAAAACATAAAACAATAAACACAACATAATAAATATAAAATAAAAAAACATTATAAAAATTTATCATTGAGAAATTTCTCTATGAATATAAAATAATTTAAAAAGATGTGTTCATTTTTAAAACCATTATACCAGTCTAGTAGGCCTACTACTTTAGGCAAAAAGTCTAGGACTAACTTACTTTACTATGGAGTATGGCCTACGCCATCCCGCCTGCCTGCATACCTTTAGGCACTGCTCGCGCCTGGTCTACTACTAGTACTAGCCTGCCCTGGCTAGGCCTAGCCTAGCCCGATCATTTAAAAATCATATTAATATTATTCTAAATAAAAATATTAAACGTAAACTCGTCTAGCCTAGGCTCTAGTGTATGTAGGGCATAACTGTTAGCAACTATAATCTTGTTATCGATTAATTCATTAAACAAAAAACACAACACATTAAATAAACATATGGTACTGTAAAGTGAAATGGAATTCATTTTATACAACGTGCTCGCCCGCCAAAATCCTCTCATCCCCGCGACATTGAATCATCGTCATGCCTTTTTTGGAAGGTCATGGATGGTGCTAACTTACCTTTCTTTTTATTCCTCTTGTTTCGCGGCATTTTTCTTTCTCCTTCTCAGTAGAATAAATTAAATAATCTATTATCAAGACGTTGGTATACTTTCCAGACTACGAATAAATTTACCCCAAAAATATTTACGTAAAATAAGCGGTCGTATAGATCTGTAAACTCGTTCAGTCATTTTCCCATGAATTGACTTACCCTGATAACAGAATGAAGACTAATAACCTTTGACCTCTTTACACAATAATACTAACACGTAATGCATTGTGGGTACGTTAGAACGGAGTTTATGGTGGGATAAACTAAGGAATGACGTCACATTTCTTCCTCCACATGGCGTTACATATTGTGACGCAATCTTATACTTTAGGAAGTTACGTAATATATTGGCGGGAAAGAAGACAAACACCTACTGCAAATTATGGCATTGAGAGTTTGGAACTGGACCACAAAGAAAAGTTATAAAACCCTTTTTTCTTGTGAAGAATTGACAATTCTATGCAAAATAATAAATTGTGTGTATATCAACTGGAATTTATCACATCTTTGGGCCTAATGATAGTGAAATCTGCAAAATAGGCCTAACCTACTATACCCTGTGTTTTAGAAAGACGTCACAACTTCAACCTCCTCTCGGTAAATTCAATAACTATGACGTCACTACACGCATTTAATCGATGGGACATATGGGGACATTGAAAAAAAAAAAAACAAAGAAACTTTTGTAGAAAGTGATAAGTAATTTATTTCCAAGAACGAATTGGAAAGAATACAAGTACACAATGAAACAAAAATGTGATGATAACTGCTTTTCAATAAGAAATAAAAAAACAACACAATTTGAGTTTAAATAAAAAGAAAGCAAAACTAAAAACATTCAAATGGACAAATTTGATCACTAAAACTCTTTGTACCTTATTTAGATAATTATAAGGTTCTTTCACACACACTGTTATAAACCAAAATGTAAGATGGCCTTAGTGTGAACAGGACTTAAGCATTCACCTCTTCCATGTCAACAAGCACAAACATGTTCACAATACATATGTTAATAAAATAGGTTTCGGCAGTTGATTAACTTATGCAAAATACAAATTCATTACCCAATGATTATCTTCCTGTATTTAAAAAAATTTAAACTAAGGAAAGACAAAATATTTTTTTTTAAATAGTAAATAAATGTATTGAAAGTTTGTTTTTGTTGTGATAAATGAAGTTAATTGAACTATAAATACATATGAACCGATGCCAAACTACTGACTTGAAAGAATTCATTTTATTTAAAACCACTTTGCATCAAATGAAAATTTAATTTCTTGGCTGACATTCTTAAATTAAACTTTGTTTCATAAATTATTTTATCTTACTTTTCAAATTGTTAAAATTAAAAGATTTTGAATCTCATGTTGGTCTTACTGTTTAAATCTTCTTTTCCACTACAGAAATATTAATATTTTGGCCAAAAGCACCTTAACAATAAAGAATACTATTACATACAATATGTACAACAAAACATATACACTGTACAAATTTAAAGCCTCATACGCCGGGCGCCAATTGTTTCTATATCGTGCTAACTCCATAATAAGGAATAAATGAAAAACGGTCAGTAAGAAATTCAAAATGTTCAGTAATGCTTGACCCTTGACCCTGCAATAAAAGACTTTACTTGTAATCGACCGTGACAACTTCAGGAAGTCAACATTTACAATTATGCATTCATTTTTAACTTTAACATAATTTCAGGAGTCTATTATTGTGACACTTGACTAGAGATGAATTACAATCCCTCGTTTCTGTATACTGGGTCTATAACTGAGAATTTGAACAAGTAAAGTTTACGAAACATATTTGGTCACACTTTTCTTTTTTTTTTTCAATGAAAAATTACCCGTAAGAAATGAAACTAAGAAAATTAATACAATTTATAGAAACTGAGTTGTTCTAAATGATTGTCTTTAGAATCACCATTCATGATATTAATAATGATGAATACATGTTTACTTATTAATATTCATAATCACATTAGCATAAACATGAATAACAGTTACAGTTTGATTGGTTATAAAACACCACAAGCTCATGAATTATTCATGTTAAAATTAGCATTGCAACACATCACTGTAACAGATCATAAGAAATATGTTAATAACATGATTATGAAATATTCATAATAGTTCATTGAATATTCATGATTAACTATGAATATTAATTACTAGCATAATCAGATCATGTGACCAACATGCACAGGCAGACACCTTGGCTAATGTGTGCAGTGTGTCCAAATACACATACAGTTCAAATGCATGGACTTGCAGACAACACTGCCAAAAAACATTGCCCTTCTGATCACATGGCTCAAATACTTTGACCTTTAGACCACATAGCTGTCCAGTTTGGTGTTGCCTTTTGTGACAGTCTCAAGGCATTTTGTTAGACACATGTCTACAAGAAATTCTTCAATTACATTTTTGTCAATGACAAATGCATTGTCTAGATGTTGTTCAGTTTTGTAGATGTGTCTCGGGATACGACAACACAACAAGTGCGCATAATTTCTTCAAACAATACTTTGCATTGTCATGTCTGTTGTGTTTCCATTCTCCATTGAATTGATTGCACTTCTTAGTTGTAGTAACCATTGTTTTTTATCGTGTTCATCGTTTGCTTGCAGCGAACAAGATTGTCCTCCTCCGTTACCATTCAAGGTGTGTACACGTAATGTATGTTTATCTGTTAAAGAAAACAAATTTAAATAATTTACTGAAATAAATTCAAATTTAGTCGTTTTAAATTGTTTAATAAGAAAAATAAAATCAAATGTCAACATTCTGTCAAAACCTGACATGCCAGTATTTAGTGTTTGTCGCCCTCTAATTACAAAAAATGTACATTACTGCACTGCCTATTACTGCTTGCATAAAGTTAGCAACACAACGAGACTTAGTTTTTGTATTAAGATACTTTAATTTGCATATTTTGTTTCATGCCACGAAAGCATCATATGTTTGTAAATACAATGCAAATTAGCTTACATGTTTGATTATTAGTAAACGCTCCTCGGAATGACCCACTTGACTTGACAGTTCCATCTGACAGATCCTCTACGTCAAGTTGATCAACTGGAATTGGTTGACGATGTACTTGATAGACTTTGTTACCATTACGCGTCACCATCCGCGTCATCACTAAGATTTCTTCAAACAGGAATACATGCAATTTCTGAAATTTAATTTGAATAAATTAAAGTTGGTTGGTGCAGCTGGTAGAGTGCCGATCTCTTTGCCATAAGGCTGGAAGGTCGAATCTTGGTTTATGTCATTGGGCATGACACATTATGTGCATGTGGTTTAAACACTAACCAGTGTACTAATGTACAATACAGACTAATAAATAAATTAATTTAATAATTTATAATATGACTGCGTGATAGGCGATGACCTAAATAAGGCAAGGCATTAACTGACTTTGTCTGAATCACAGCATTACTTGTATGTATCACCAATTGGGAGAATTTAAATACACAAACAATTTTTTTCTGAAGACATAGAACTAAGATAGAAATGAACTTACCATTCCCTTGTTATTCTTTAGTAGACCACCACAGAGAAGTACTTTTTGTTCATTTATTAATGGATGTCTTTGTTTGTCTTCTAAGTATTCGAATGAATTTATGTAATGAAGACACTTTGTTTCACCAGTCCTCCTGTCAACAACTTTTATCATATTTTCTGCAACTTTTATCTAAAAATAAAAACAATTATATTTATTACAAATTGTTTGTTTTTTTATGTCAGAAAATATCTAAAATTATTTTACCAACGTACAGGAAAAAATAAATCAATTCGATTAATCTTATTATTTGTTTATTACAATAAAAACAAAACCACAATTAGTTAATTGTGGGCGTTTAATAGCCACTGTTATTCAAACTAACAAACAAATAAACACACATATTTTCCTGTTGACATATTCCATTAAAAATATTAATCTAATATTTTACAAAATTCTCAGAATGAAGGACACAAAATAACCCAACAGATAAAATCGTACAAAGAAGGGACGAGACATTTAATAGTGCGATTATTAGTCTGGTTATCAACTGACGGTTTCCTGTTGAGACAGTTGGGTTTATTTATTATTGGCTGGGTTTTCACAATTTATTGACCTCTGACTGATAGACAGATGATGTTAGTATCTTTTATTTAGCAATCAATTAAACTCAATTAGTTAATTACATATCAAGGATTGGCAATTTATCTCAAATTTACCATTATATTAATCTATCATCCATCTACAATATAATAAAGATTTTTTTTATATATATTGTATTCGTAAGAGAGGTCTACTTCAAATATTCAAACGGTTTCCCTCGAAAATACTAATTTTATCACCAAATAGAATAAAAAATATTCTAAACAATGTAAAAACAAAGGGTAAAAAGATAGTACATAGATAGACCAGACTAAATATACTAATTAAAATGACACCATAATTAGATTTGATGACCTTAAAGTTTTTAATAGAACATGTGTTTAAGGAGTAGTATCACCTCCATGGTAGTATTCATTTATAAGATCTCACTTATTTCAAGACAATACTGAAGTTATGTGGCCTTGAATGGAGACTTATGGGTGTGCTGCTTACATGATGTTACTTAAAATACAGGTATGTTAATGAAAATGTATATCTTTGGATGGTTACTGGTAATAGTGTGGTTAATGGACAGCTGATAAAGACAGCAAGGTTGTCTGGTGGGCTGCTGCATTCAGGCCTATTAAATGTATTGCTATAGGAAGTCATTTGATGTAGATAACCATAACATATAAACATGATTTAATGAAGCAGAATTCTTATCAGATGTCAGGGATCCATCAATTTCATCATGTGATACACTTAATATGAAGTACGGAATTCTTTTTTGGGAATCTTTTGTCTCCATTATCAATTTTTAACAAATAAATGAATTAAAATGTTAGGTAGATGGTTGAAACTTAATAAATGTTATAAATATACTTACTGCTTCAACTAACGACTGTCTATCTTCATGGTCTCCAGGCGTCAGCATCAAGATGTTTTTTAACAGAAGAGGGTATTTTACAAGCCGACTCCTCGGAACGTCTAGGAAGTTCCACAGATCAAGTTTACGACTAAAAGGCGATTCTCGACATCTTTGCAGAAAATCGTTGACTTGTTTTGTTTGCTTTTTCTCGTCTAGAAGCGTCTTGGCTGCAAGTTGGTTGGAACAATACGTAATGTATGTATCTAAAACAGTAGGCAGCTATTGAAGAAAATAAAAAATAATAGTTAAAATATTATATAACAGGAATATTGTATTCTTCTTACTTCTGGTGCGCATAAAAACAAAAGGTATGTTGTATCATTCCAATGTGCTTATACCAGACATTAAGGTCAGAGGTTAAGTATAATAAAATATAAATAAACCAAGGAGTACTTCCTTTTACCACACTATGGGGTAAGTTGTTTATCCAATGTAGTGACGTAAATTCAATGTTTACCACATAACTGGTCCTTTTTTTTTTTAATTTAAAGCAAACTTTTTGATTAAAAAATATTTAAATTATTTTAAAAAAACAGAATTCATTTCATCGCATTTCCATATGACCAGGGATGACACTTATAATTTTTTATTTATGCAAATTTTTAATGATTAAATTGAAAGACTATACATACCCATTCCAAGAAAATCTTCCCTATAACATCTGTAGTCCCGTCTTGATTTCTCTGTAGTCTTAATTTGTCAATTAATTCTGAAAAACATACATATATGTGCATATTGAGATAATGTCATTATTTTCAACATTCGTCACAACAGGATCAATGCCCGTAAAGGCAAAACGGGTGGCTGAGGTGTGGCGTATCCCAATTTCCCATCGATAATTAAATTGTTTTGAACATGTAAGTAAAGAGAAAATTAGTTTTACCCTAAGGAGTGCATAGCAGGCAAAATTAGGGTTAAATCGTGCAAAGTTACACCCATTTCAATAACATGTATGCCATGTCAGCCTGATTAACTATAACAAAGCATAAAAGAGAAAATTAGTTTCACCCCCAAGGAGCGGGAAATTGAGGGCTAAGTCATGTAAAATACACTCTTTGCAAATAACACGTGTGAGTAGGCATGTCTTTGCTTAATCAAGCTTTAAAATTATGCACAGTTTATGACTGAGCTCATGCATAATTCATATAAAGTATGAATAATTCATTAATTCTAATTCATTGGAATAAAATTTAATAGTGGTTTGATATCTTAGACTCATGTTTCGCAGTTCTTGATTGAAACTCAACACAGACCCTAGGAGGTCGGCAAAGACCCTAGGAGGTCGACTCCTTGTAAAACCAGTCAACTATCGAAAAACAATTAAAAGTTGCTACAACATAGTTGTAATCTGTTCTGTTTTGTTCAATATAAATATTTTTTCTCAAATTTAAATCATAGGACTTTTCAGCGACTGCAACCGATGTTTGTACTTTTTTGCAGCGTTAACAAAATTATAGTTGTTTTGTTAAAAAGCAGCGAGTTCTATCACAAGTAAAAATATTTTGCTGATTTTTTTTTTGTTTCTATAAACTTTCCTTCCAGACAAAACTTAATTAACTTTGAATTGTAATAAATAAGTTATCTGGAGGAAGCAATAGTAGAGACTTAATTAATTTAATTAAGTCAACGAGTTAGTTTCACTTTTGGCCGCACATGCTAAGTTTACCTAATACACCATTCCTGCAACGATATCGTATTTTGTCATCTCTGAGACCAAATTTGTTTTAAAAGGATTTAACAATTTTATAAACAATTTGAATTTTCTGTTTTATAGTAATTACAGTATTATCAAAGATTGGTTGATTTCAATCTATTACATTTTTTTTGCTTTAAAATCCTGTTATTAAAACAGCTAAAATGAAACTTCAGAATAAAGAAATTGTTTCAATTTTAAGAATATTAAAGCAATTAGTATGACTTAGATGGCATCTTGATAGATTACTTTAGTCACAAGTGTGAATCAACTTATCAATGTTGTAATTCCTTCAAAACATCTTTCTTTAACAGCAGACAGTTAAACAAGAAAACAGAACGCGATTAAATTTATGGCATTTTGCCAGTATGTATTTACGCTTTTTTCAGTTTCTTATTCAAAATTCTACGATAACAATTCATGCAGAATGTCACTTACCTTCATGCAATGGGGTCAATGTTTCTAACGTGCCGAATATCGTGTTAAGTTCTTGTTCATTTAACATCTGTAATGATCGCATTGAATCGCGATAAGTTTTCATGATTAGTTTTAAATCATCTGTCATGTCCTGTTCTCCTTGTAATAGTTCAAATATTGCCTATTAGCAAAAAAAATAATCAATGTTTATTTAAGAAAATTAATGCCGTCTTACAAAGAATCTATCGTTTAACCGTTTACAAGAAACGCATTTCAATATTACCAAGAAAGACTTATTATCTGTAATAGAGAAGAATTGTATAAACAAAACAGTACATAAAACCCGGAGTACGTCAGAGTTGCAGGCATCAGTAGTTGCCTTTATCTGCACAACAATGATATTATAACTATTGTATTATTCAATTCAAATTTCTGGAAATGCCAGCATGGACAAACACATAAGCCAAACACTCTGGTCTGGATACCAGATGATAAAAGGTTGTGTGCGGCCAGCAGTTGGTGGAGACAAATTGGTGTAGAAAAATTAAAATTGGGTGTCGACAAATTAACTATGACCCAGGCAAGTTTGAGAAGGTCATTGGCCAGTTATAACAGCTGATATTGTTTACTGTTAGGTCATTTTTAGTAATTTAATTTAAATTTTAGGCCAATATTGGCAATTAAATCTCAAAATCAGGTAATTTATAGTTGTTTAACCTACAACTAGATCATGGCTTTAACATTTAACTTAATTGGTCTTCCTGTGTATTAACATTAACAATATTATGTAATGAATGTATTTGGTTGGCACACAATCCTTGAGCAGTATTTTCTTTTGCACAAGGGTAACACTAGGTAGTCCAGTACTAGGTCTAGATTGTCTCGCCTAAGCACCTGTTAGCAAGTCACACACCCAGACTACTACAGACACCAGTAGCCATATTAATGAGACTAGCCTTAGTAAATTAATTAATAAGGTTAAATGTTATAATTTCTATCAAATTGTATATATATTCACAGGCTATGGAAGTCTTCATTTATAACATTACTTGGTTGACTTATCTACGTACAATCTTAACCTTTGTGTTTAGCCATAGAGATATTATAATATCTTTATGGTTTTAGCACACTCTATAAATTCACCAACTACATATTCATTCAATCTTTTACTTTGGAATCTGTGGTCCATAGAAAGTAAAATTACATTTAAACTAATTAAAAATAAACAAGGCTGTACTAATTACTACTATATACAGCTTCTTTTTTTATGAACATTTTTATATTAATTACTTGCACTGGTGAAGGGCTAGTGTTGCCTGAAAGCTCTGCTAACTTTTCTGGCCGTTTTTATTTAGCTTGCGCTTTTTTTTTTGTATCTCCATTGAGATCCAGCCACTTATTTTTTCAGTAATTTGGATTTATATTAATTAAAACAAAACCAATTTCAACAAAAATGTATTATTGCAACCACTCACCTCTTGTCGTTTGATTTGTCTCTTTGTCATTACTTCATTAATATTTCCTTGTACTGTCTCCGACCATAATCTGCTATCCCTCCTTTTTGTAGGTGTTGCCTGCGGCTTGCTGTATGGTTTTATTGTCACACTTGGTGATGGTGTGGTGTTTCGGAAACTCATCGACCTCTGTAGAAGCAATTTAGAAATTTGAAGCACATGAAAATTCTCTCGTAATTCCACAATGGCAGGCTTTTTCACTTTACTATTATTGTTAGAAATGTTACTCGTATTGGCCATATTTTCTGAGCTGGCAGACTCGTAATAATCTCTGCAGGGCATGACTTTTGTTCGTACACATAGAGCTAACCAGCTTAGCTCCTGCCTAGCAGACTGCTTATTTGTCAATGATTACATTGGTTCATTGTTCACTGGTTAAGTGATGCAATTCAACTACAGCCGACCAATCAGAGACAGTCAGTAGGAAATATGACCTTTTCATAGAAGGACAAAGCTAATTCAGGTTTTAATAGTATTATAGTACACTGCATGAGTAGAATACTTTATTATACTACAGCCCACCACCTATAGAAATGCAACAAAATATTTCTGTTCATATTTTTTTTCTCCCATGGGAAATATGTAAACAACGTCAGAAAGCAATTTAGGCGTAGTCACTAAATTTGTTTGTCCATAAACTTTTTGATTACTGATCATCAAATTTGTTTTCTATCTCAGCAACTAATATTTAATAATCAATTTATTATTTTTATTATGTTTTTCAAATCTACAGTAAATAATAATATACCAGAATTTTATATACTGTACCAACAATAACATTCTTGCAAGTTTGAAATTTCTTTGATAAAAAAAGTTATACAATTTACAAATGTAAATGTTTTCAATAAAAATGTTTTAATCTGAGATGAATAATAAAAATGTGTACATATGTATAACATCAAATATATATATATCAAATTTAATGTTACTGTATATGTATTAATTCCAAGATAATAAAATCAGTAATTAAATTTAACCAATCAAATTTCATTTTTATCATGTTGGTTAAATGACAATAAATACTAATGTATCATACATAAATAATTGATTTTAAAGTGATAAAGCTTTGATCCTAAAATCGGCAATATGAAGACATATAACACAGCTTGAAATTACCCATCTAATAGCCATCTTGCTATGATACCTGATAAAAATAACTATCAGGTCAAGATCAGTATTCATATCTAGTCTATACAACTAAGAACTTTGTTCCAATACTAAGAAATTGGCAGGTATAGCAATCTATTAGAGGAACAACACTGTCTTAATAGGAAGATGCTGCTGGGAAGAAACACACAACATAATGGTTGTAGGTCATCATGGCTATTTAAAATTAAAAATGATTAAAAGTATAAATAATGAGTCTATATTATATAAATATCTCCTTAAACATGCAAAAATAAATCATGTTGCTATTTAAAATTATTAAAGTATAAATAATAATGAAACTATATTATAATATTAAGATGAAAATCTTGTGATTATTTAAATTTGTTATTGTCTTCTTGAACTTTTGGAAACATTAACAAAAGTTTAGGTAAACATTTTAGTCTTAAAAATATGTATTTTCTTACTCTATCTTTGCTATTTATACACTTTCGACACTATACAGTAGTAGGTTTAAAAAAAAAATAATCATGGTGTTCAATGGTAAATGAATTTGGGACCCTTCGGACCTCAAGAAAAGTCTGGCTTTGGAGAGTTTCCGGTTTTCAGAGAGTTCAGTATAAGTTGACTAGTTGTTTTGTCATAGTCTTAAGTTGCTTAATATACATATTTTTGTATTAAATATTATTTTCTTTCTTATATTACTCTACTCAATCTTCATTATTTCCTTTACATGCTGAATCAATTTAAGTATCATCATATAATCTAAATGAACTTTCATTTCAGCGAATATTAACTATAATGTAGGATGCTGATAGGTTGTACTGTAGATACGCACGTTGGTGTGAGGTTTCTCAGCCAATAACACGATCAGCACTTGGGATTAGCAGGCTGCCTAACTAACGCAAACAACACATTGCAATTTAAAGAAAGGTTTCAGAATTTTGAAAAGTGTTAACTTGCCTACCTTATTATACACCATCAATTATATCATCAAGCTACGATCAAGAGATATGGAATGACTTTCCTAACAATATGAAAACTATCAAACAATGGAATAAATTTTTCTTTGCAATGATATAAAGAGACAATGATTCATGCACATGGCCAATCAGACAACAATTTTACACATGGATGGAAATTTAAAATAAAATATTCTCATGTATATTTAACTTGTGGAGTGATGAGACTTAAATAAGTAATCTTTACATTCTTAGATGCCTTTTAAGATTACTTTTATTAAGTACTCTTTTGACACATCTTGATGCTTCACAACCACAGAGCAATGGCTTACAATTGTTTAGACAGAGTTCAATAGTAGGTAGGAGGTACGTAAAGGAAAGCAGCCAAAATATAGTGCATACTATTGCACACCGTGTGACTCACAATCGTTCAATCAAATGACAGAAATTTTAGAGGTTTTATATAATTTCATCTATTTGTTTGTATGAAACAGATCTAATATTGTTAAATTATGCTTTAGTTGGAAAGGCAAACATGTTTTTTTGTAAACCAACTTCATATTCTTTTTAAAATGTTTGATCTACCTCTTTCAATGATGAATTTACTTGTGTTTTCAACCTTCTTTATACCATTTCTGTGACTTTTTTAGAATTATTCAAAAGCCTTCCACAAATAAAATTTAATATGCAGCAACCTTCCTCAGTAGCATATTTAATTAACATTGAAAATTTCAATATTGTTTAATATCTTAAATCTTCTGTCATGGTATAAGAATAGATGAGTTTGGATCTGTCAAGACAAATTTAAACTTAATCATTTTCATTCATTCAGTCAAGTTAAATAAGGCAGCCTTGCTGTTGTCGGTACACCAGTGAGATCAACTCAGCTTTATAGTTTTCCAATTTTTTTAGATGTTGGTAAGCTTCTGTAAATTTATTATCGATAAGGGAATTGAGGAAGAAATTTTATAGTTACACATTTCAATTGGTTCACTTACGAGCAATGAAGTGTACTCAAATTAACTATCGTACGATTGTAAAATAATAAGATGTTTTCTTAATATAATTATAACGATAATCAGTGGCGTCATTTAAAGGATTAAAGTTGTCATTTTAGGAAAACGGAAATACTATAACAATTTTGAAAATTATTTTTTAAATTGTTTTGTTTGACGTATACATATTGACAATATATTGATTTAAATATCAATGGAAAAGACACAAACATTCTAGGTAATTTGAATATATTTTTCAGCCTGCATAATTAGAATATATTTGCTATGAATAGACATACTATGTATAAATATAGATGTTAAAACTATATATAGAATATTGTGGTAGCTGGGATACCTAATACTAAATACACTGAAGTGAAAGTTCTTGACTATGACATGTATAGGTCTGTGACCTTATAGCGTGACAGGAGGTTGTTTTGGGTTTGAAATGAGATGCAACAACATAACAAAGACGGTTCTCTATCACGTTCTATTTGCACAAACTCTGAATTCTAATTTTTAAAGAAAAGACCTTAAAATATACTGGATTACCATCAGAATTATGTGTTTTATCTCATGAATAGCATTAATTGCTAGGATGACAATTAAAAAATGTTTTCTAAACTCTTGTCTGGGAGCTAATGAGACATTTGTAGTGGTAATTTATACTAAAGCCAGGCCTAGGACATGAACTTAGGATTTAATAATTGATAAAACAAACATGATTATAGTTCCACTACAGGTAGAACCCTATTATTTGGCTATAGGAAAAAAAAGTGCTCGGCATTACGCAGCAAAAATGTCATCAGTCGAAACAAACGCCGAGAAACTCATTAACTTCTATCTTCCTGTTCGGTTTGTCCCATTGAAGTAGGACCCACTGAATATTTTAATAGCATAGGATGTGTTAACGCCGTTTACAGGTTGCGTGTATGCGGTCAACACTCAATGTCCTTGGAACAAATTTGCCCTCCCCAACGTCGTTCACAGTCAAATATTTCAATGTACTCATATGAACAGCAAGTTCAACACTTGTCTAAAACACATGGATCCAATTATTATCAAAGGAACTGCTTTCCTTAGAATTGTTTGGCTTACTTAACTTATCCTAAGGTTTGTCCTGTTGTGGTATAAAACAACAACGTTTACATCATCAATTACCTTAAAATTAATTTCTATAATTTTGTTTTGATATTTCCATATAATGATGATGTGTTGGAAATGAACACAGCATTTTTCAACAAGTCCTACACATTTATTTTTGGAATTATTAGAAAGCCAAAAAGGTACAAAATAAAGATTTCAACAAAACCTCATGAAATTAAGTACAGTACATTGAAAAACAAAAAATAAATTATGGTTTTGGCAAGAGTAACTACTGTTTGAGAATAGGAAATAGAACTAAAAACAAAAATAATTAACACTCCTGTTATTACTGTATGCATTATAAATTATTATTATATAAAGTAGGCCTAATTCTAAATTAATTTATAAACTTGTAAAACCATGGACATAATAAATAATATGTTGGTATTATATATACAGGTATTACCATCGTCAAAATTGGTTCAAGACAATTAACAATCGAAGTCAACTGGAGAGCAACAAACTGTGGAAAACTTATATTAAAATAAACAAAACACAAAGGATTATAAATTGCTTACTACCAACAATGCTAATATTTATAAATTGCCAAATGAAGAAGAAAAAGAATAAAGAAAGCAGAATTGAAACTATGGGTGACTCATCTAGTCATACAGTATAGAAAACACCTGTACAGATTTTATATTACAGAGAACAATTCTTAGTCAATTGCACCCTACTTGTTTCAGAACGCACGCTGTTATCGCTTGTTGACATAATGACCGAACTGAATAAGAAGTTGACAGATTAAAGGAGCTATTGCTTGGAATTGCATAAAGTAAAAAAGGCAGTGAAATGAAGTGTGATATCAATGCTACTGAAATAAACGGAACGAAACAAAGAGGTGACCGAGAACGGAAGGGTCAAGACGAGGTGCGTGTATAGATGAACAGGTCAAGATATGACATCAGGATGGTTGTAGTAGAATCTAGCACTCTTGACCATGTACTATTTGGTATTGAACAGCTTCCAATGTTTCTTTATGAATGTAATATTTTTATTTTGGTATTAAGTGGTCCACACGCCTTGGCTAACAATATAGGGCAAGGTAATTCTTAAATGACCCAAAGTTAAAATAAAAATAATATGTGATCCATGTGAACATATCTTAAAATATTAATCATTAGTAACTAAAACCCAAAAAGCAGTTATCCTTAATAGTTCTGAATGAAATATAAAAAATTCATCTGCTATCAACACAAGAATTGAAATACTAAATACCTCGCATTAAATTTAAAAGTTGAACTTATATAACATTAGATTTTAAGCTTAAGATTTCTTTATTTAAAATTTATAATGTTTATTTGATAAAGAAAAATTACTTTTGGAAAGTCAATCGGTTAATAGTCTTCTACAATGATTTTGATTTTTTTTAAACTGATGAAACTGTTCGGTTGGTTTCATGTCAAGTTGCCTTAAGCTACAAATGACAAATACACAGCTTGACAGCAAATGAAGTACTGTACTTGATAAATAAGCATACTATTCATTTTTTGTAAGTAAAGATCATTTATTTCTCCATGTAAAGATGAAACAAGTCATGTTTGCTGTATCATATTATGAAAGGATTTTTCAGTTTTGCAGCAGTTTTGCTACGCCATTCCTGTCTTCCTATGTTTTAAAGATTGGATCTACTTTATTGAATGGAGTCACACCTTCTAATTTTCCGGCACACCTACAGTACCAGTTCAAGACCATCCCCAACCTTTCCCCACCTCACCCCCTCCCCCCCCCCCCACTCAACCACGGATTGAGTCACTCACCTTATCAATATCATGTCTCCCACCCCGACTGAGCATTAGAAATTAGCCAAAAGAATGATTAAATCTTACCTGTAGCGCATGGCCAACTTTCTTCACAGAAGATACTGGGGATAAGAGGCTAACTAGTGATGTTCCTTTCACTAATGACCGCGCACGTCGAGTACCAGATTCCTGTAAAGTATAAATAAATTACTTATTAAAATACCTGCATTAAGCATTATTATAAACATTAAGATCATAAATATATCATATATCATTATTAAATACATAATAAAGCTATGCCTTCATTTAAAATACTGTCAATAAATCATGTTTCTCAGAACTAACATAATTTAAATATTCCCAACAGCATGTGAAACTGAAAGAATCAACCTGGACAGATGAAACAAATATGAAAGATCAAATTGGCTAATTATACAATGTTGGTGTGTGTGTGTGTGTCTGTTGATCTATATGTGTTTGTGTATTTATATGTTTACATTTATTTATATAAGTATATAATCTTCTTACATGGCTTCCCAACATACAAGTTTCAATTGGATTTTTTTTTTTTCCAATTGATCGATACTTTCTTGGGTTTTTTTGCCTCTTTCATTTTGTATATATAACTGAATCATCTTTTTATACATTATGATTTACTGTATTATATCTCTAAAAAAAAAAATATTTTTTTATAAAATATCAGAAATTATAATGTTTTTTACTCAAATATGAATGAAAGAAATAAATGTTTATTTGAATTGAATTGAATTACAAATTCCTAAGCATCACCCTTTAGGTGGTGATCATAAATACATTTACGTCCTTACAACAAGGATACAATATCTGATGGTATGAATACAAATATTTCTTAGTACTTTATGAGGATAAAAGATTAGAAAGGCATTCACAGTGAGGAGTTTTCAAATTTAAACTTTAAATATTGAACTTTTATTCTTCGACAATATACTTTATTTATGATTGATTTATATGATTTTACAAAGTTAATTCTATAAAGAAATTCTAAGTTGTTAAAACCAATTTCAGGTAAATGGCTTGAGACCATATTCCTAATAAGTTCATTAAATATTCTATATAACCAAAAAATAGGATAAATTTATTTGACACAGTAGCAAACATGTTTTTGTATTGTGTAATAATTTGCAGTTTCTACAGGGTATTTCCCCAATATAATAATCTCAAAATTCCACGAATAGTCCCACTATATATCTATAGTAGCTGTAGCTTTGAGGAACTGGACCAGGTAATAATCTAGTAACTGGAATTTGAAGAATGTGTTGGCAAGGACCAATTTTATAATTATGTATAAATAACCACAATTTACATGGGCATAAATAAACAAAAAATATTCTGTTTACCCCATAGCATACCATACATTTAAAACGCGGTTTTAAGGCCTACTTTTAAGATTCAGATATCAGGATCTTTCATAACATTTAAGTGTAAACGAGACAATAAGTGCTTTGTTCTCGCTAACGTCATTTGATCTTTTGTGATGTCATTAGAAGTTTTTTATTTAAATAATTCAAGATATATATACAAGATTGGATAATGGTTTGTAGGCACTTACGAACCTGTTAACAAAAAACCCACTCAATCCAAACAAATATCATTATGAACAAAGTTACATTTCCCACACCACCTAAAATTTAAAAAATCTTTAGACAATTCTTTTTAAACCACACGAATTGTTTTGACCAAACTGTATACTGGAGCTAGAAATTGCTAAGAGATTATTGTACAGAACCCTGTATATAAATGCCTAGATAGTAAACTACTGTAGAAAGTTCATTCATGTCCAGTGACTGAGAGTATATAGCACCAGTTTTACTGGTTGGATAAGTTCCGAATGTAAGGCTTACTTTGTATTCAGTCTATGATCAACAACCTAACTTTCTTTGTGTCTTGGTGGGTTAATGAAAAATTACATAATAATAACAGTTATTATTCTTCTTTGAAAGTAAACATTTCGTCAGTTAGTATGTCAATTTGAGGTCACACGGAACAGCGAGGTACTTCAATGACAGCTTAATAATCCAAACTTCCTGTACGCATTATGAATTAAGTTCTCAGAAAACTTTCCACAATGCACGACATCAGAACCTCTAATTGTTTTGTGGTGTCTGCCGTACCTGGGTCTCTGACCTCTAATTAACGTTTAACTTCGAAAAAGTGTTTAAATGTAAACTAATGTAGTTTTATCTAACTTTTATTGCCAAAATTAAGATTACAAAGCAAACATTAGCAATAGGACATTAGATAGAGAACATAGATTGTCCTAAAGCCATTACAAATACAAACATTAGGTTGAAGATGCCGACAGGTTGTCGGCGCAACGTCATTAAAAGTGTTTTAAAGTATGTTATTTTGGTAATAAACTAAAAGACAAAATTCAATACCTGATAGATGGGATGACCCCATTTACAAAGAAATCTAGAAACTTGCGATACCACATCTTAATTTTCTTTTCAAACCAAGTCAAAGTTTAAAAAAAATCATAAACTGGTGGTGTGGACACACTCTTAATTTTTATGTTGATACTTCTACTACTGTTTTGTGTGTTCGTCATTTAGTTTATTGGTTTTTATTTATGATGTCCCGAATTTATCCTTGCTTCACTGCGTAAGCAGGCGTTATATCATGGACACTTTCACACAGATCAGGCTTACGACTGTGACGGTAATATTACCGCAATTTTACTAGGTCCAGAGGCGATCTAACGGAAGCCGACATTAAGGGGTTTTTACCCTTTCACACATAAGCCGGCGTTCGCGAATTACCACAATATTACAGTCTTTCAGCTCTGTGTGAAAGGGGCTCTTGAGACAAATTAAAAAATAACAAAAGCACAAACAATAAAAGAAATGCAAAGAATAATTCTACAAAATATAAAAAATTTACACACATTTCTCAAACAAACCACCAATGGTACTCATAAAATAATAAGTGTTTATTAATATTAAGGTGTCGGACATCTACATACTGTATTTTTATTAATGTAATATGTCATACTGTAGTCAAATCAACAATGTTAAAATACACAAACATGTCAAAACAAACTACCTACCTGTACATGTCATGTAAAATTCATTTTTATTGCAGTAAATACAGAATTCTTAGTTAGTAAATTTTGAAGGTTTGAAAATGCCAAAACAAGGTGGTCTTCTTATGTAATTGAAAAGTGAAAATTATATAAAAATGAAATTAGCACTGATTAATAAAACTGAAGTTCTTCCTATCTGTCGGTTTATAATGAATTGGATTTTAAAAGGTCAATGAAAACAACATTTTATCTTGACATTCTAAATGACATAATACAACATATAAAATACTATCTGTATAATGCATTGCAATTAATCATCATGACACTAAATGAAATGTCATACCTTGTTCATTCAATATGATACAACAAACATCTTTTATGGGTTATTTTTCACCTAACAAATGTTATAAATGTCACAGGTTACTTGTGTCAGCCAAACCATATTCTTATTTTATATATTTTGTAAATAAAATTGAGAATTCTTGAAAATGGTTTCATGATGGTTCCGAAACTTCGATCTTTTTGTCATTAAATTTAATTTTAAAGTTATATAGTAAACAACTCTTAGCAAGAAAAATTTGTTTTTATTATAATGTTTATTAATACATACTTTTCAACATCACATAAAATAATTTATCCATTTTATGATAGGTTAGACTAATTACCAATACAGTACAATGCTTGGAATGTAGTATCCTTTTTGTTATCAAAAGTAAATTCCTAAGTATGGAATTTTAAAACACCAAACTTGGAAGGTCATTTAATATAAATATTAGAAGTTAAATTCCAAGGGCAGATGATATTGCAGGCTGCTTACAAAGCTATTGTACTTTGTGATTTACCTGACAGGATTAGTACAGTAATGTACACTGTCAATCATAACCCTTGGTGGTATTGGAGATGGAATGAGAGGGGGGTTATTTTGAGAGGGCATTGAGCCTTTTGAATGAAACTACACAAAATGATATGGGTAGGGAACATGATATGAATCCAAGGTCAGGAATCAGTTAATGAGAAAGGTATTCAAATGTAGGCTTTGAACTTGATAATGTTGAAGATGGTTGTCTTGATAACCTTGGATGTGCATACCTGACTGGAGGGCAATGCCTCCCAAAGTGTGCGACAAATTTTACACATCAGATAGTGCTTCAAGGGTGTCTCCATTAATGGCCAGCGTGACATATATCTTAAATTAATAGGTTTGCTTTAGCATGCTTTAGCATATTGACACCAATACCAATTAGTTCTTTATATAATGATCAATTGATTATACAGACTACAGGAATTTTAATGAGTTTTAGAATGGAATACTATTCTTGATAAACTCAGTCAATCTCTTCCAAGAACCGATAATACAGCAAGCATGTAAAACATACTTAAGCAAAACGTGACGAGATGTCCTGTACGTGCGATATGCATTAACATTTTTTACGCTTTCATATTGACCTTGAACATTGCGCATGTCGAACCCAATGATAGTGCATCAGTTAGGATCAAAGTTTGTATAAATGTTTTTCAAGTTAAGTTAACTTAACTATAGTGTAAATATATTTGCTTTATGAATCATTGTTCAGTAAACAATTTGATTTTTATTGTGTGTATAGTAGCATAGTGTCTCCTGGTAATAAACAAAATTTGTCAATGAATAAGGTGTATAATTAGCTCTAAACTTATTACTTCATTTTGGCGCCACAAAATCAACAGACATTTAGAAAAAAAGCCTTGGCCTCCAGGTGTGATGGACTCTTTTGTTTTCCTTTTGCAACAAAAAACTCACCTAGTCCCACAACAAAGGTTTTACCTCGGCCAGCAGAATAAGTTACGTTGATAGCAGGTTTTTAATGTAATAATTATGGGCTCTATTTAGCCTGCAGATTAAAAATTAGGAAGTTCTTAATCAGGCTGAAAAAGACCAACAAAGTGATTGTTAGCAATGTATACAACCAAAGTGTTGATTTGTTATTGAGTTGTGGAGGTTAACGCCACAAGGAATGACTCTGTTTCTTTGTTAAAACGTAGTAAAAGTAATTATTTTTGACTTTTATACAACTTCTTTGAAGTTAAATGAATTGGAAAACGAATAAATAAATGATTATTTTAAAGCAAAACTATTACTCCTTTTGATGTGACTCACTATAGGTGTTTACCATTATTGACTACAAAGGCTCTGTGACTTTCATAGAAGAAATTACTTTTCTCAATGTTTCAAATAAAAAAAGGTTTTAGAATATAATTCATTCAGAAATGGAAACAAATGGTATTTTAATGCTAGTGATAAAAAGATACAGTATTTTCCACAAAAAAAGAAACAAGTTAAATCCTTTACCTATCCACCAAGTTCATTAGAAATGCCAATGATCTTTAGTAAAAAGAAATTTGTGGAAGCCAGTGAAAAGAAATTTTTTGTTCAAGCAAGCACAAACATTTGTCAAAATACAAAGTGCTAAGTTAAAACGAAAATGATTGCTAAACAATACAAATATAGTACCAGCAAAATTATTGATGCATGGAAAACAATATTTCAAAGGAAAGGTTTAATAATCATAGGGATATTCAGAACAGAATCTTGTTATCCACTTAATGTCAATGATCTTGAATGAAAAGAAATTCATGGAAGCAAGCAAGTATAAAACACCGCATTTGACACAATACAAACACGTTTAATATTTTAAGTGACAACTTAATACGAAAATTATGAGCTTCCATTTAAAAGGATGACAATATTATTACAGGTGGTGGAAAAACAATTATTGATGCATAAAAAATCATTTATATGAGAATTGATTGTTATAATAATAAAAGTGGTTTATTGATGATAGCGGAACAGTCTGATGTAAAGATATAGAGTTCTATTTTCTGGCTTTATTTCTAAAAAACAACACAGTTCTTGGAAAGAAATAATGTAATTTGAAGATGAGTTACTAAATAACCTCAAACAAAATATAATAATACAAAGAAGAGTGTATTCCATGAAAGCTGTTTCTAAAAGAAATAGCAACTGGAGTAACAACCTGAATGGTGCACTTTAATTAGACCGAGATCTGGATAAGAATATAGGATATACAGGTACTAGCGTGAACATGCCAGGTCTAAAGCCTTCTCACTGGCCCCGTTTCTGCTGCCAAAAATATACCGTATATATACGGTATATTTTATATACGGTATATTTTTTGGCAGCAGAAATGGGTCTCATAAAAAATATACTGTATATATTTGCGGTATATATACTGCATAAATATCCCCATCGTTTGTGGATATTATACGGTATATTCCAAAATATACCGTATATTTCGTTCCCCGTTTCTGCTGCACTCAAAATATACCGTAAATGTGACCCGACTCATGACACGAGGTCAAAAACTAACAGAGCGCGACGCGTTTGTTTTGGTTTTTCTGCTGCATTGAAAGTTGAAACACACGTGTAAAAGCAAGCAACAGATCAAAATGTCACTGTGGACCGAACAAATCACTATTTTTGCAATTCAATTGTGGGGGAAGCTAAGGTTGGGGGGAGACTGCATGGCAACAGAAGAGATACCGAGATTTTAATTACAATAAATCGAATGTTCTTACACGACAACAACGTGATGTAAAATCATGGTAAAATACTGTATGGAAATGGAAATTAAAACGGCAATATAGGATAATATAGCATAATATAAACTCAATTTGAATAACAGAGTTTATTTATAGTGACATTTCTAGATTGTGCTTGTATGTGCGGTGTAAATTCGTTGCCACTTCTGCTCATTAGATTTAAAATAGAAAGCAATGCTACGACGTTTTGAGAAACCATCATTGTTTTGATTTTGTCATGTAACCTCACTACACGAGACTCTAGGTCAATCCATACTTCCGTCTCACGAAATGCATTTTGGGTAATGAAAGCCAACTTTTTTACAACCCACCCACGAAGTATGTGCAGCGGAAACGGTGCACGAATTTCATATACGGTATATATACGGTATATTTATACGGTATATTTATACGGTATATTTTGGGTTGGCAGCAGAAACGGGCCCACTGTTGGACTAACAGTTAATCCAAGGTTTGCATTTGGATCAGACATTGCACATGTGCATGATAAAGGTATTGGTACACTATTTAAAAAGAGTATGGGATTGTCTCTTGGTGTGCTGATCATGGCCCTGTACTTGGCTCTCTGGGAGAACTGTCTTGTACTGAAGACCAGTATCAAAAAGCAATACATTTTTAAAAGTTAACTAAGAATATTCTGAAGAATCTCTTCCTGACATTTTTTTCCATGAATTCCACACCTGTATTATTCTTTCCATCTTATAAAAGGGCTAAAACTTTCCCATCGAATTGTAGAGATTTGCTATAATTGCCCCAGGTGAACCAACATGATATGGACGATGTATAAACTTAGTGCACCGGGCAAGATGGCCGTGCCCTACGGCAAATGTAAATTATACTAAGCATGAGACTTTGGTTCTACACCGACTTAGCTTTCACAGACTCTTTGCCACCAACATGGTGGTGGGCATGTGTGTGAACATTACAATCTAGTCAGGCATAAAAGTTAGTTTGTGTACTCTGGACCAACAATAAAACAAAGATGGAGATGTCAATGATGACCTCTATTTCAATAATTGACCCATTAAATTATTCTCCTTGATTCTCAAAATCAGTTTATAACAAGTAAAAACTTTTTGCCGCTAATATTTTTCAAAAATTTGAAGACTAAAAAGAATGTACGTTGGCATTTCATTTGAGGGAATACCTAAAACAGGACACTCAAAATAGAAAGTGAAATATAGTCTTCAGCTGGATTTCCATGTACGTAAGAAAGCGTTAAGAACCTGATAACATCTACGATTGACTAGCGAAGAAGCACATGACTACACCGGGTGACAAGCCAACGTCACTGAACACATCTTGTGTTCGTCTGATTAGCATAAAGCGTGGCGAAAGAAGCAAAATCCTGCGATATAAGACTTAGTATCACCAAGTTTGGATGTTCAATTGCTAATTGAATTTGTTATAGTTATGAAATTGTGCAATCTGCTGAGTTTCAAGAATTATTAATAAATTATTAACTTATGTTATATAATTTACTGTCATTAGCTTTTTCCATAGAATAGAATACTCTACCTTTGTTGCCTACTTGACCTGTATTTTCTTTTGTTCCCTTTTTTCTTTTTCTATCCTTTCTTCTATCTAGTTTTGCCCTACTTTGACGTAATTTTACTCTCTACAACAATTATAAAAAATAATAATTCTAGGACAGAACTAAAACTAACAAGCTTCAATATTTATCAACTTCATGTACAGTATTGCTATATAAATTTATTACCACTAATAAGTAATAAATACAAAAACATTTTTAAAGACAATTTTCATCTTTTTTAAACAATATTTAAAATCCATCAATTTAAACAGAAAAACCAGTGTCTGGTATTTTTCACTAGGCTTTTTTCATACCTTTTGTGCATGTAATATTTCCAGTGTATAAGACCCATAAGCATTAGACAAGCGTGCAGCAAAATCTTGTAGCATGGCAAAAGGGTTACTAAACGACACCTTCTTAAGACATACTCCATCTTCTTCAAGAATTACATCCGTGCTCAGTGACATCGCGAACATATTATTATTGTTCTCTTCCACCATTTTGTATTCCATATCTATACAACACTATCATCAAAATGAACAAGGCTGCATTTCAAACCATTTTACTTGTGGTTAATTAGGCCCTACAGGTGCAATTCTACACCCTACAGTATTGTCATTAAAAAAACAAGAGAACAAGGTCATAGACCTTGGTAAGCCACAAAATAGTTGCAACCAATCACAAGTCTACATAGTTTGGAATATACCATTGATAACATGGGGAATAAACTTAACTTTCCAGCATTAAAAGAATACAAATTTCGACATTAAAATATGTAAATTTCACTTTTTGGATTATAAATTCAAGTGTCAGGTGAATCGTTACCAACAGTACATCAACTAGGAATTGAATATATTTATCGCTGTAAATATCAACAAAAAAAACTAAGTAATTTTTATTTTCGTTGAATGATTGTTTGGGCAGATATTGCTTACTAATTTAAAAAAAAATTTTTTTTTTACCATATTTATTGAGGGTGATCCATCCAGCAATTGCTGATCATTAGGGACCCTCAGAGGTTCACAAGACAAACATATACACAAGATGCTGTACATAAACAAAGTCTTATTACAAGTCTTTGGGAGTGGAGTTGTAATTTTGTCCTGACATGGACGGGACTTGAACCCAGGACCCTTGGAGTGGTAGCCAAGCATCATAACCACCAAGCCACAACTCCACTCTATTCATTTCATTTCTCTTTATCTTGGGATTCATATCCATAGATAAAAAACAGTTCATAACAAAAATCTTTAAAACTAATCCAATAGGTGATAACAAACAAACTGTATACAGTACCGCATGCCTGCTGTAGTGTAGGCCTATGTATAGTATTTTTTATATAAGTTTAATAAATTTCAAAGCTCTCTCCATTTATACAGAAGCTTCAATTCACAAGAAAATTGTTGTTTACAGAATGCAACAATCAAACAAAATACTTAAAACATAACAAACACGACAACAGTCTAAAATATACACAATGTATACATGTGTGGGCATACTGTACAGCATTAAACTAGCTTATAAGAGTTTAATCAATAAGACGACATAAACAGAGTTGTAATTACGCATCATTTGTTTCTAATAAAGTCTGTAACATATAAAATGTCAAAGGACAATTGTTTAATATTAGAGTTCCATTAAATCTTGTAATTTTCAAGGAATCATAAATATCCAATTACTGTACATCACCACTTTTTCATAAACCACATCTATATTTTGCTGCTATATTTAGTAACTAAATTATTGAAAAATTACTAATGGATCTTAAAAAGACTTTGAAATTAAGTTATTTACTCCAAAGAAATCATTTTTTTCTTTTTTAACTGAATGTTTTGATCCAAATAATTGTAAATATTACTTTAAAATAGCAAAATAAAAATCTGCAAATAGTATAAAATCCACCTCCTCCTATCATGATTAAAGGTTTAATTGAAATTTGTAGTCCTTTTTTTTTTATTTCATCCCCACTCAACAGTCAGAAATAAACAATAAAATAATACAGTATGATTATGATAATTGATATACCATATAATATGTAAAAAAAATAAAATTTGACAATACAAAATAGTCTGTCATCCTACAGTAAATATTCAAGATATTTAACAACGAAACAAAGACAAAGAATTACAAAACAAATATCAATAGAAGTACCATTCAATCAGTGTAATCTTTGAATGAAAGTATGTTTAAAACTTTGTAACAAACACTTTTTAATAGGACAGGAAATATGTAATTAACAAATTAAAGGATTTTAGTAAAGTTTTGTCATTTTCACCAGAATTGGATCATGGGGGATATTTTAAGTATCTAAAAATTAAGCAAAAGGTTTTAAAAATTGAAATATATGCAATTAACAAACTAAAAGATTTTAGTAAAGTTTAAAGTCATGTTTACCAGAAATGGATTATGAGGAATAAATTTAATCTAAAAATTAATGAAAAAAAAGTTTCAAAAAAAATACAGTATCTGCTATTTCCAGACACTGAATGAAATGAATACAAACTTTGGTTCTACAAAACTCTAGATTTTCTTACCACACAGTTTATTTGATGTAGAAATTAACATGACAAGTGTGCCCCACCCTAACCTACAAAATTACTCTAATTCGATAAGAATCACAGAATGTCAGTGCTCTTGTAAATAGTTTAACTAGTGGGTTAAATCTAATTAGACGTCTGGTGGATGGAAATGTGTAGCACAGATGCACAAAGACATCTAATGAGATAATTAATGTAAATTTACAAAAGGTAATTACATACAATAACTAACTGGCAACTCCCATTGCATCAGCAAAAAAAACATGATATCAATTTATTGTCTGTAAAAGCATTCCTTGATAATAATAGGGAGGCCTTTGATTTGCAACGACCGACGACTTTTAGGAACATGTTGTGGGCAATATTTCTCAGTATATTCTTACGACCTCACGACACATCAAAGTGTACAATAGGTCCCAAATCACAAACCTCCCACTATTACTACTAAATATAACATTTCTCCATTCATAACTTATTAAAACAATAATCATATTGCAAAAATGTATAAATAGATTTTTAATTTACATACGTGGCATATATCCTTGTTTGGCCGACTGGATATGTTATATAACTCAACCTCTTTCCTCCCTTCAACATAATCTCCCTCTTCAACCTCTTATCCCTCCTCTATGCACAGACCCCAGCAGGTGGATATGTGACTTTGAATACATAAGGGAATAGCATTATTAAGTTTCTGCAAAAACTGTATACAGATAACCTGTAGACACTATTGCATACAACACATGTTAAAACTGTATGGCATACTAATTAAATTATAGCTGTAGAAATCTCACATTTAAACACTTTACAAGCCGATATTATACAATACTAAAGTTTAAAATCCATTAAAATCATGGTACAGTATTAATAATAATAAATTCTAGTATGACGTTGAAAATATTTTGCAGAGCACTTTTGTGCGTTATCAAGATGGTTTAGTGTGGGTGGAATTGAATAAGAAGCAAAGCGAAAAGAAGATATACTGGGTAACCCTCCATAGTGACAAAATGTATCCCCTTTGACATTACAAAGACATCTTCCCAATAGCGTTTCCATTTTTGTAAAGATCATAATCACAAAAATAGCCATGGCAAGGTAGTAGTAGAAATAAATGAGCTAGGATGACATTCAGTACTTGCAAGATAATGTGTGGGTGTACTCATTTCTTTCACATTTGATTTACCTTGCATCTATAAATAAATGTTGTTTTGAACACTATCTCTTCCTGTATAAGACTATAAGGGTGGGTGAATCTTTCAAGCATGCTGATGACATTTTATGTTTTTGTAAAAATGTCTTTTTAAAAAATGTTTTAATATGAAAAAACTTTGTCTTGATGCACAAAAGGTGCTTGTTGTACAGCGGTAACAAAGTTTTCATTTCATCTGGTCTATGTTTCAAGCTTCCCCAGATAAGGCCCAGCCACAATGGCTTCCCCTCCCAAATTTCAAAAGATAGGACATCAGCCTAAGTTCAACACTGGATCTGCCAGTTTAGTAGGTACTCTAGTTTTTAGGATACACCTATACAGTAGAAGTATTCCTAAATTACACTTGTGGCCCATCCTACTAGTTGGCACACATCTTTACCTTTATTCCAAAACCACAAAAACAAAAAAGAAAGAAAAAGAAATCTTCCAAATTTTTAAACCAGTACAGTTAGTTTAAAAATGTCCGTTATTTAAATAAAGTTTGACCTGAACCTGACTCCAAATATAAGCAACTTCATCTTCATGTCGCAAACATAACCCATTATCTTATTAACACTTTGTACCTGGTGAAAGCTAATCAAGTTTCCTGTATTATACCATCAGAGCAACCAGACACGTCCTACAATAATTAAACACTATTCACTTATTAGAGGACAACAACATTTTTCAGACATTAAACGGCCCTGCCCATTTTTAATTAATTTAGTTTGATAGATCTGCTATCAAATTTGGTATACGGTAATAATAACCAACGATTTCGAAGAGAATAATGTAATTCTTGTAAAATTAATTTTATAATTTGAAGCTTTTATAATAGTTGTCGGTATATGTACTTTAGAAACATTATTTTTAAATGAATAGATATTAGGAAATAGATTTAACCATAAACATCACAATCAACACACTGTTTGAGTCTAGACACTCACTCCATGTAATTTAACAGAGTACAGGAAAGGTTTACTTATTGTAAAATTCAAATACAGTTCTGTTTACTTTAAATCTATTCTCACTAGTTTTTTAGGAATGTCTTTTTAGGACAGTCTAGACCAGGAAAAAGACAGGGTAACCCTTGCTTGCCAGATATGTCTAGCATCAGGAAGACACAGGAAGTGCATGGTATTTTATACACTGTCTAGACGACACTTGCTGAAAACTAATGGTACCCATAGTAAACTATGGAATATAATTATTTATAATGTAGTATATTTAATAACTTCAAAACACTTATTAATTAATGGGAATTCAATGTGATTGGAATTTAATGATGTTAAATCAAATCTACGGAAATAAATAATAATGTTGAATTGAATTAAAAATCACCAAGTCATTTAGTTTCAAGCATTAGTCGATCAGTAGAGAACTAAGTAATTTTAATTAGAAAAAAACATTGTCCCAAAAGTGGTTTTCCAAGAGGATTATTTTTACTCTAAGAAGAGGAGATCATTTGATTCTGTGTGGTGATACAAAATCAACAGGTGAATGAAAGGGAAAACATGTGACTTAAAACAAACATCATATATCCTGTTTTTACAAGTTATCTTGCGTCTAAGCATCAATATGATTAGGAAGAAGAGGCAAGAGGTCTGTTTGCTGGGGATGGGTGTGACAAGGAAGGAAACAAAAGTCAGCCGGTACACACGTGCCCTCTTGAAATTACCCCTAAGGATTTATTTCTAATTCAACAAATTATCTATCATTCCATCCTTTTAACAAACAGATTTGTTAGCCATTAAAAAAATCTACTACACAATTGGTGGTGATGTTCGTTGGATTTAACGTAAAGCAGAAAGGGAAGTAGAGTTCTTAAATTTATCAGCGACTTTATCGTGTAGCAGTAACAGAAATCAAATTGTCACTGTTCGTGATATGAATTGACAGAAAACTTTCAACAGCTGTGGTAATTTGAATGCTATGGGGTTATTACTCCTATACTCTGCAACACACGGGAAAGAAGTAGGGGTCTGACTTCACATCAAAGGGGTTATTGCTCTCTGACAGGGGGAATCAGGGGTCTAAATTCACACCAATGGGGTCAATGCTTTTAAGTTATAAGACACATAGTTCAAATTCTCATCATGGTGATGTTCTAATAAGAAGAAGTGAAATCAATCCTTATCTCTTCTAAAGTTGGCATGAACAAAATGACAAATGTTAATAAAGTGGACTTATTCCATAACCTGGAGACAGGTGTGCAACCATCTTTAACATTGATATAAGGATGGGTTATCTACCCTATACTGTGTTACAGATGATGGTATAGACCGATGGACAATAGATGAGCTGGAGAGGTGTGCGGTAACCTAAATTTCTTATACGACATCAAAACATTATTTCAAGGTCTTTCAACTAAATTTTCAAAACTCACCCTAAACTTGTCAATACTCACCCAAAACTTTTCGAAACTCACTCTAAATTTCAGAATTTACCTAAAAATTTGGGAACTCAACCTAAACTTTACAAAACTCACTCTAAACTTGTTGGAAATCACCTTAAACTTTTCGGAATTCACCCTAAACTTTTCAAGACTCACCCTAAACTTTTTGGAACTCAACCTTAACTTTTCGGAACTTTCAATCCTTAAAGAGATTTAAAATTCCTAATCCAACATGGAATTGATCCAATTAGTACGGGAATCTTGAGTAACTTAAAAGCCTCAAGGGAAGCTCATCTTACAATAGCATTAAATTTTCATTTTATTTGAAAGGAAATGACTCTCCTTAGATATGATATGAAACATTACATCACGGACAAAGCAGGAAACTAGTGTGCTGGGGGTAACAACTGTATTATGTCTGCTTGCCATTTGATGTACTGTACAAATGGAATCATATTAAAATAGTAAGCGAAAAAGGAGAAAAACAATAATAAAAATGTCTACTTTTCGAGGTATATCTCACTCTTCGAGGAGAAAGGCTATTGTCGGTTTATCCAGGTAAGCTAGGCACGAAATAGACTATACATATTTAGGCAGTCTTCTCAAAGCATTTTATAAATTGTGATATACACTAGGAAAATTATATAAATGTATCTACTGTATGTTTCTAGAAATGATGTTTTAATATACAAGAAAGCCTAGCCTAAGTCTCTTGTTTCTGGATGTACTGCTGCAATGCCATTAGTGAACTCTCTGAAAACAAACATCATTAAGGTCCTGAATGCTAATGATACAAGATATTTTAGGACAGCCTAAAGATATCAGACTGTCGTAGTAGTATCTAGCATATGCTGCGTTGATTTGTCTCCAGCAGTTCTACTACTTTAAAGTTGGTGATTCAATTAATTTATCGTAATTTTGTATGGATAAGTGAAATTTACATTAATATGTTTATTTCGACAAAAACTTGACCCCTTAAATGTGGAGAGAAATAAAATAATTTGTTTACATCCATGTGCACAAAGAACTTGTAACTTGTGTTCTAGGGACAGGATATTTCAAACTTGTTTGTGCAGGGGCACATGACATGCAAACAGGGTCACTTCCCCCATCTGTTATAAGCAAATATATGTAATCTTACAATAACCAGATTTGCATACGTTAGAGTCCAGGTACTCTCTGACAAAAACATGTAAATTGTAGTAGTAGTGAAATTGTTCAGTAAAATTAACATAATTAATTTTTTAAGATAATATAAATAAATAAATTGCCAGTATTTGACTTAGTATAATTAGGCCTAGTATAATCTTACTGTATGGTTGAGTATAAGCCCACCCCTAATTTAGGCTAAATTTAGACACACGACTTTGGTAAATCAATTGTTAAAGTAATCCATGTATAATAATCTCATCTCTCATCATAATTTCAGCCAAATTCCGTACCTAGGTATACCAGTACTATATACTACTACATTAGGTCATGATTAAGCAAAATAACAAATACATTAATTATAAAATATTATACATTTGTTTTTTAACTACAGTACCTCGATACCACCCACATGCAAGACTGTTTGATGTGGTTAAATCTACCACATCTAAACTTCTAACCTATAGTTAGTAGTACAGTAGTAAGTCTATACTCTTACTTACACACCAACTACATGTGCTGTCCAGAACATAATAACAATAAACTAAACATGGTTTTGTGGTGGTAATCACCTAAGCATTTTGTGCACGTAATTCATTGATGGTGAACTTTATTCAGCCATTTATTTAATTAAAATGAATTTAAAATCAGTTATGAACTAAATACTACTCATTAGAGACTTACATGAAGTCTTAGACCCCATTTACACTTACGATTTAGGCGGCCCTGGGTCGGCCCTGGGTCGGCAATTGATAAGTGTAAATACTCCAAAAAGTTAGGCCGGCCCTGGGCCGGACGCAGATCTGGGCCACCTCTCCAGGTAGGTTCAGGAGCGGCTTTTACGTTTGGGCCGGCTTACGCAGTGAACCGTGAACAACGTTTGACCTTTTTATGAGGTTGTTGTTATGACGATCCGACATTCTCAGTACATATATCTTCCTCCTTTTCGAGCGACAATTTGTTTTCTTCATTATATAGTTAAATTTATTTTCAGACATCTTCTTTCAATAAAGTATTCCTCCGCTTGTTTCGCATATACATAAAATATAGCCATACTATATATAAAACAGTGGGGTTCATTTTGTTTTTAATGGGACAAAAAACAACAATACAGTATAAATATAAAACGGTCGGTTCGCGCGGAGAGAGTTGAATTGATGATCGAGAGAGAAAAAATGTAAACAAACTGTACTTCGTATCCCAGCATGTAATGGTACTTCCGATAAAATTATTTACGACCAGTATTCTGCGTCGCTAGTGTAAACGCTCTGGGGCCGGCCTAAAAGGTAAATATTTGCAACCGGCCCAGGACCGGCCCTGGACCCAAACGTAAGTGTAAATGGGGTCTTACTCTTTGGTAGTGTACTCATTTCATTCCCCTCTCAATCAAATAGAAAAACTCAAAAGTTTAAATACACAGGGGTGCACATCAAACAAGCTGGTGTTGGCACCAAAGTGTGTGCGAACCTCATAATAATTTTGCTTCAAGGCAATGTCAAAGAGAAGATAGAATATTCATCCTTTCGAACTTGACCTTAGTGAAGGGGTCAGACTCACAAAGTTTGGGTGTCAGGGTTGAGGAGATAAAAATAAATATTCTTTTACTTTCTTTGTAGATTTAATTGATACCAATAAGCTTAATATTAACAAATACCTAATGAAAAAATCAACCTCTCTGTTTATTTATTTTATTTATTCTTTCTTTAGACTGGATTGCATTTTCAGTAAGGTAGTCTAGTACTGCTTTTTAAAATGGTCCCGTTTACAAGGTTTAAAAGTAAAGAAAAGTTATAACATCTAATACAGAAAAAAAAAAGCATACATAATTTTGAAAGATATACAGAACAATTAAAAACAAAAAGACATACATACAAAGTAAAATTAAAATTGGTTGTCTCACTACAAAGTCTGTTATGTTTTTGGCAAAGGCTATAAATAATATTCTATAAATCCTATTTATATTTCTAGCAGCTAAAGGTATTTAGATAAACCCTAATCGATTTGGCACCCACTTTAAGTAACTAAGTAAGCAAATAAAGATTGGCAATGAACATGAAAAATGTGCACAATAACAATAATTGAGACCTAGTTTAAAATAAAATGAGCTTATTTATGGACAAAGGTTAAAAGAAATGTGTTGAAATTTAACTAATTACAAAAAATTGTTTATTATAGTCGTCAGCCTAATTTTAAAGAAAGGTCTTCAACCCAAATGATGAAAAGATAAGAGAATATCTGCAAATTGACGTAAATAGTATAAGCTTTGAGGAACAGTTGCTGAAGTGTATAACCTTTCTGGTTGGCAAGTACAAAACAGGTTAACTCGGGATGGTAACAAAGGCATCCCCAGGGTAGGATTGAACTTGTTAAAGGGGATCAGTGATATTAGATATTATAATGACTGGTGTTTACATCTGGGGTTTTCAGATTAATCTACCTATTAAAGTTGACTCTCTTGGGAACAGCTGTCTCAATTTCCTTTGATAACAGTACAAATTTAAAGTAAATACCAATAAACAGCCAGTATTTTCCCTTGTTTTCCCCAGTTTTAGATAAAATTCTGACGTACTTTATGAAGTGAACTTTTGCATGCAAAAAATAATTATGATTTAAACTATGATTTAAAGTTAACAAACTTTAAATGACTTTTATGCATGGGTTGACTTCCAATTTTGGACATTTTACAGCTTAAGCTCTGTTTACACTATCAAACAAGTTTGACAAAAATGTGTTGATGTGCCCAAATATGGTAGTGATATGACCAAATATGGTAGTGATATGACATTGACATCATTATATCTATATATGGGCACATCAAATGTTTTTGTCACATAAAGGTACAATACATGCATACAGGAAGGGGTTTCAAACATCTACTGTAGCCTCATTTCTAAGACTACAAAAATAAACACTACAAAAATAAAAACAGCAAAAGAAAAATAAATTGACAAAAATGTAATAATAATTGTGACATGATAGCCTTAATGCTTTTAACTGGAACATCATGCTATTTTTTTGGAAACAGAAGCGTTTTCTTTGCAGCATTGCACAATTTCAGTTTTTAGTATGGAAATAAATTAGGTAAAACCCAAATGAGCATTGAAAATCACCCCACAGCATGCCTGGTATTTATTTAATACAGCAAAGTATGTTTCAACAGTTTATCCAATAATTTATCAATTTTAAACAAGCTAACTTAAAATTTATAATGTTATTTTATGATATGTATAATGAAGTAAAACAGTAAACGGTTCCCGAGAGATAGAAGGTATTGTGGCAGCTGTAGAAATAGTTATTTTTTGCATAACATTGTTGTTGTTTTAATCTAATTCACCGGAGGTATTTAACATAGCAAACATAGAAATTTATATGCTTCATCGCATAAAATTTGTGAAATTAGGACGCATAATATAAATCAAAGTCCTTGCACAAGTAGTAGAATTATTACATAGGGAAATGGTGTTAAATCAATTATATTTAATAATGTTTATGGGTTTACAAGGGAGGTTAGGACTGTCAAAATGAAGGTTGAGGTATGTGTACATCCTAAAAACAGGGTACAATGTACAAAGGACTACATTTAAAAAAATTATAGTGGGGTGTTTTACTTGCTTTTGTACACCCATCAATCAATCAAGAATTTATTTACAGTATAAGTTATAATAAAGAGTTCATTGTCAAAAAAGCACAGGTTTAAGAGCAGCAAGGCGATTATTATTAATAGATACTATTATTAATAGATACTTTTTCTACGTAACGATAGATAACAAGTACAAGATGGTAAAAGCCAACAAACCAAAAAAAGGAAAAGGGGAAAAGTCAGCTAATCATCTACATCATTAAGCAACTGTATTTTCTTTATTAATTAACCAACAATGTACCATCTGAAGAATGAAGCAATGATGGTAGTAAAGGCTTGTTTAAAGATCCATGCAAGATACTGCTTTGTTGTACTAGTAATTAACTTGAACCTGGTCTGATTTGTTACAAACTGCACAACTTCAACTGCAGTAGTACAGTACTTTGGAAAACAATCTTTTATTAGTACCTGGATGAATGGGAAGCAATACATACAATAAACTCATCACAGCATGGGGTCTAAAACTTCATAAATCATCAACTGACAGCCTAGAACATTGACTTCATCTTCAACAAAAAGATGTAAGTCTTTAGCTTCAATGGGTTCAGAATGTGCTTGAAAAATAGATCACTTAAAAAACATGGTTCTTCAAATAAAGTACAGTAGGCAAAAAAGAAATGACAGTTGACTCTGATGAAAATACATTGTGATCTGATAATACAAATCTTAACATTCTTTATTTACTAATATTGACCAGTTTATGCTACCAAATATCTCAAATCTATTTTGAAAAAAAACTAAAACAATATTTTGTTTCATATTCAAAACAAAATTCAAGATAGGAATAGAAGCTGAGCCTATAAATGTTTTTACAGAAGCAGGTAAATATGTCAACAGAGTGGTTGAACATTCTACTTTCCATGAAGTTACTGTACCTGCATGTATAACACAAACATTGCACCTGGATTCTGAGAATATATAATATCAATAATTTGTAGAATGCAACATTTGAGTGTTTCTGTGCGTCATAGAAACTACGGAAAAGTTATATTTATGAAGTAGTTACTTCAATTCTGTCAGAGTTGACGATCCTTATGTACAAGTTAATCATATTTCACTATGAATGACAGTTTACAAACTAACAGTACTTGACAACAAGTAGGACGCTTGCTGATAGGTTTAAATTGCTTTCCATGTTTCTAGAATAAACACGTTGGAATAAGGGTATGTTTAGATCCATGGAGTTATGCTTTCGTATCGCAAGCAAGGTTGTAATATAAATTAAAGCCGTAAACAAGTATGGAATATTGTACTATACCTATACTTTTGCAAAGAAATAAAATCAGTCTTAATTAGGAGAAAAAATTGCCTAAAAATACCCTTATACAGACCCCTGTCTCTATACCAGTGTGGTATCTTCCGAACAGCAACGTTACAGTATATCTTGTTAAACCGATATCTGCACTAGGATTGATACTGTTTTAATCTCTGACTTTAGATTTGTTGCTGATTATTCAAACAGCATCAATTGTCAAATTAATACACTACTTATCTAAGACTTCATAGGGGACTTCCCTTACGAAGCTCAGTACAATGAAAATAAACATGTGTCTGGCATTTTCAAATGAATTGTCATATGACAATTTTGCTTATGTTTGAATGAAACTAGTTGCATTTTGCAGCAATTCTTTTTTCATATTGTTGAAACAGATTTTACAAGAACTGATGTCAATATTCTAACCAATTGAAAGTGAACATTAATAATCGAAAAGATGAATCCTAAGCCAATCAAAAAGTTCCATATGGAACAAATATTTAAAAAGTTTAAACAGGAAACAAAAATTAATGTTAATTTCACGATCATTGACCAACTTAACCATACTGCTGTGGAAAATATCAAAAGATGATTTTTCACATTGAAAAGTGATTTCCTGCAAATTAATGCTGCTCATCACTTGTCCAGTTGATTTTAGAAAACTTCATTTTATTTAAAATGTTATTGGGGGTGGCTATGAAAAAAAACAATTAAATGTCAACAGCTGTTTCCAAATTTGTGGACAATAAATTTATTTATTGACTTGACACCAACAGGCTATCAAAATTGACCATAACTGTAATATTAAATATGTCCCGCAGATATTTTTGACATGCTTAAAGTTCCTTACATAGAGGGCACTGTTGATATAGGCCTATTAAAGTGTAAACAAAATGTAAGATTGATTGTTTTGATTCAAAGATTAGGACATAATGGGTTCAATCAAAGCCTTCTAATAACTACAAATATTTGTACAAAACATACAACTTGTATTAATGTGTCATTATGACAATTTTATTAATTGATGTTTAAAGATGACTACATCCTTAAAATAAATGATGTATCAAACTTCATTTTATAAATGACCAACGCATGTTTTAAATAAACATACAAAAAGTGGTTAATAATCTTACTCATGCACCAAAAATGTCAAAATCATCCATAAAAAAAGACATTTGGTAACTATCCATAGGAGGATACAGTCCATGATGTTGGCATAAACATGTTTCATGGTGCCTTCTTTGCAGGGTTCCAAATATTTGAAGAATGTGACAATGAGGATTTTACAACCATTATAACTTATAAGGAACAAAACACATGACCTTCTATAAATGAAATTATCACACTATAAATCTATGTCTACACTATCACAGCTAGTTCAACAAAAAAATGTTTGATGTGCCCAAATATGGTAGTGATATGCCCAAATATGGTAGTGATATGCCCAAATATGGTAGTGATGTGCCCAAATATGGTAGTGATATGCCCAAATATGGTAGTGATATCATATGACATCATCATGTTCACATACAGTTTGATAGTGTAAACAGAGTTAAGGAAATATGAAATTGGTTGGAGTGGCATGAGAAACTCAATCCACAGATAAACAGGGGCACTTTTTTTATAACATTTTAAGTTCAACAAACAAGTTACTTTGACCTTGAAAAGAAAACCAGTGAACACATTCAACATCATGCTCTACTTTTTTTAACGAAAATAACATTTACTACACTCATGTGTTTTTGTAAAATTTTGACCTTTTCTAAATCTTCAAAACACACTTAAATTTGCATTTTAAACTCACTATATTACATTAAGTATTCTGAAAAAACATGTCACAAGATAAAAACAAAATCACAAATCTATGACAAGCTAATTTTCAGCATTTCTGAATAAAAATTTCCAAGTGGGCGTTAACATGTTTATTATTAAACTACACTAAGTTCATAGAAGATGGTGTTCACTTATCTATGGAAATCTAGCAATCAATTAATTGAAGATAACTCATTACTACTACTTGAAGTAAATGTCAAGAAAACAAATTCATCAAAACAACTTGTTTTGCTACTTAGCAAAATGCATACAAAATATAAGGTAGGTATTTTTCCATGGGAGGAGGAGGGGTGTTGAATGGAGGAGGAGGGGTGTTGAATGGAGGAGGAGGGGTGTTGAATGGATGAGGAGGGGTGTTGAATGGATGAGGAGGGGTGTTGAATGGATGAGGAGGGGTGTTGAATGGAGGAGGAGGGGTGTTGAATGGAGGAGGAGGGGTGTTGAATGGAGGAGGAGGGGTGTTGAATGGAGGAGGAGGGGTGTTGAATGGAGGAGGAGGGGTGTTGAATGGATGAGGAGGGGTGTTGAATGGATGAGGAGGGGTGTTGAATGGAGGAGGAGGGGTGTTGAATGGAGGAGGAGGGGTGTTGAATGGAGGAGGAGGGGTGTTGAATGGAGGAGGAGGGGAGTTGAATGGAGGAGGAGGGGAGTTGAATGGAGGAGGAGGGGAGTTGAATGGAGGAGGAGGGGTGTTGAATGGAGGAGGAGGGGTGTTGAATGGAGGAGGAGGGGTGTTGAATGGAGGAGGAGGGGTGTTGAATGGATGAGGAGGGGTGTTGAATGGATGAGGAGGGGTGTTGAATGGAGGAGGAGGGGTGTTGAATGGAGGAGGAGGGGTGTTGAATGGAGGAGGAGGGGTGTTGAATGGAGGAGGAGGGGTGTTGAATGGAGGAGGGGTGTTGAATGGATGAGGAAGGGTGTTGAATGGATGAGGAAGGGTGTTGAATGGAGGAGGAGGGGAGTTGAATGGAGGAGGAGGGGTGTTGAATGGAGGAGGAGGGGTGTTGAATGGATGAGGAGGGGTGTTGAATGGAGGAGGAGGGGTGTTGAATGGATGAGGAGGGGTGTTGAATGGAGGAGGAGGGGTGTTGAATGGAGGAGGAGGGGTGTTGAATGGAGGAGGAGGGGTGTTGAAGGGAGGAGAAGGGGTGTTGAATGGAGGAGGAGGGGTGTTGAATGGAGGAGGAGGGGTGTTGAATGGATGAGGAGGGGTGTTGAATGGAGGAGGAGGGGAGTTGGATGAAGGTGAGGAAGTTGGATGAAGGAGTGGGATTCAAGGAAGGAGAGGGAGTTGGATGAAGGAGGGAGAGTTGGATGAAGGAGATGGGATTCAAGGAAGGAGAGGTAGTTGGATGAAGGAGAGAGGATTCAAGGAAGAAGAGGGAGTTGGATGAAGGATGGAGAGTTGGATGAAGGAGATGGGATTCAAGGAAGGAGAGGTAGTTGGATGAAGGGGATAGGATTCAAGGAAGGGGGGAGTTGGATGAAGGAGAGGTAGTTGGATGAAGGAGATGGGATTCAAGTAGGAAAGGTTGTTGGATGAAGGAGGAGAGATTCAAAGAATGAGAGAAAGTTGGATGAAGATGGGATTCAAAGAAGGAGAGGAAGTTGAATGAAGGACATGGGATTCAATGAAGGAGAGGTAGTTGGATGAAGGAGATTGGATTCAAGGAAGGAGAATGAAGGAGAGAGGATTCAAGGAAGAAGAGGGAGTTGGATGAAGGATGGAGAGTTGGATGAAGGAGATGGGATTCAAGGAAGGAGAGGTAGTTGGATGAAGGGGATGGGATTCAAGGAAGGGGGGGGGGAGTTGGATGAAGGAGAGGTAGTTGGATGAAGGAGATGGGATTCAAGTAGGAGAGGTTGTTGGATGAAGGAGATGAGATTCAAAGAATGAGAGAAAGTTGGATGAAGATGGGATTCAAAGAAGGAGAGGAAGTTGAATGAAGGACATGGGATTCAATGAAGGAGAGGTAGTTGGATGAAGGAGATTGGATTCAAGGAAGGAGAATGAAGGAGATGGGATTCAATGAAGGAGAGGTAGTTGGATGAAGGAGATGGGATTCAAGATAGGAGAGGAAGTTGGATGAAGGAGTGGGATTCAAGGAAGGAGAGGGAGTTGGATAAAGGAGATTTAATTTTTAATTCAATTTTTGTATATATAAAATGTAAACTCTGAAATGAAAAATGATTGACTTACTTTCATGTTGAGACTGCAAATACTTATGTTATCGCCATCCTCGTTCCGCTTCCAACGACTTTTTGAAGGCTGAAACATAAATACAGATTTAGAGATGGTTACGGAATGCGCCAAATTTCTTTATCATGCATTTCATTCTCTGCTACATTATATATACATCCATTTTTATCTTGTTATATAATATTTATTTGTTTAGTAAAATATGTGTGTATGTAAAAAGCCATATGAAGGATAACATGAATGTTAATATCATTAAACGGTTCAATCATTTAACCTTTCATTACTGTACACAATGATCTAGAGTTCAAATGTGCACTTAATCATTTGACATTGCACATAACAGTAAAGGTTTAAAGATTTGAAAAATGATATAAATGATATTAAAATGATATAATTAAATACTAAAATAAATAAAATAATAAATTGGGCATTACAAGGGTAATTCATCGCTCTCATACAAGAATAAGTATATTATTTTAGGTATAGTGACATTAAATAAGGCCAAGTACTGTAAAATTAGTTTCCTCATTCATCAAATTTTAGAGCCGCATGAACACTTTAATAAATAAATAATGTGAATGGCTGTACACATTTTCAATTGCGTATGCCCATATTTATCTTACTAATAGCCAAATTGACTTGGCCTAATGTGACTATAGTTACTTACCTTTATGTTAAGACTACAAACACTAATATTATCATCATCACGATTACTTCTTTTTCTGGAAAATGACTATAAAATAAATAAACTTTGTAAACTAATTAAAGAAAACAAATGATATTTGATCTAATAAAGAGAAAAAAATTACTAATAATTGTATACTAATACAGTACTAGTAAAATTAGGAACCAAGTTTGCTTTGAAATATTTTCTCAAAATTTTCTAAAAGTACATACCCCATATCGGAAGAAGCTACTTCCCTCTTCTTGTTTGGCTTTCTTCTGCAAAGAAAATACACATTTCTAAATAACAAATACAAAGTGGGGCACCACTAACTAAGGTTACATTTTCCGTGAAACGAACAATAGGTAATATATGAGTCCTAATAGTGTAAGCCTTGTGATGTGCCCATATATGGACAGGATGATGTCATATTACTACCATATATGGAGATATCACTTCCACATTAGGGGATATCGCTACCATATTAGGGGATATCAATACCATATATGGGTATGTTTGATAGTGTAGAAAGAGCTTAAAACTATAATATCTTTGTAAGACGGTTAAACTTGAATTGTTCATATCAAGTCCTGACCTGTTGGTTTGCTCCTGATGGACTATCACAGATATCAGGCTGATCTTCCCGTTTTCTTTTCCGATCCTAAGAAAAAGAAACAAACATTAAGTTCAATGAATAGGAAATCTAAACTTGTCAGATTTATTGTAACATTTAGTTAAGTAAAAATAAAGCAAAGCAAACTAAACAACTCATAATCTGGTTGGAAAAAATTTGGGAATGTCCCACCCATTTCCGTCCATTCGACAAAATGATCTTACCCTCAAATCCATACTATGAACGCTGGGGCTGCGTTCTTTGAATGAATCTAGACTCTTTCTTTTCATCGCTGGTTTGGTTTTCTTTTCCACTGTGTTCTGAGTTTCTTGCTGTTTTTGAATGTCCTGTTGCCATTGGTAATGCTCTTCTCTTCGTTTCTTCATGTACTCAAGTCTATCCTTTCTGTTTTTTTCTTCCTTTGCTCTTTTCTTTTTCCGTGGCTGAAAATTAAGTTAAAAATATACTTAAAATTAGCACAATCTGGCAATAACACATGGTTTTCTTTCCAATTTTATTAAATAAGTTGATATATTTTTATCACTATTTTTGTCTCACTTAAAAAGAATTAGTTCTTCTGATTCTACATTCCATTTTGTACTTACTGGTGGTATAGGACACACATCTTTCTCATTGTTGGTAACTGGTGAGCCATGTAGCGATGAATGAGAACCTCGGGAAGACATGGACCATAGAGAAGCTCGCGACGATGAAGGTTTCAGTGATGTCCGTTTTGACATTGGTGCAATGTTTTCTCTTTAAGCGTTTCCCTAACAATCAGGAAAAATTATATGAAGTATTAAAATCTAAATATTTTTCTACCAACTATTACCATAACTGACTTTAAATTCTATTTAGCCTTAAAATACCGATCTTCAGATAAGGAACACAATGGAGAGGTTATAGCACATCACAATCACATAACAATTTCTTTTGTTGTTTGTGAATGTTGATGATATTATTTCCTGTTTCACCGTCTTTCTTTTTACTAGATATAAGTACCATACTTTATTAATATGCCTGGAGGTATTACATAAAACGTTCAATTCTTAAATAAATTTTCTAATTGTTACCCTGGGATATTATTCGTTGATTGTTTTTTAGGGTGGGTTACTATTAGAAGGGGGTTACTAATAGAAAGGGGTTACTAATAGAAAGGGGTTACTATTAGAGTAGTCACGTGGGTTATTTGAGCCTATTACTAATCTTAAATTAGGTACCTTAAAATATTAACCCACTCCTAACTTTTCCGGTTAGCAACTCAAAAATGATAAAACGGTACCGTACGATCGAATAAACAAAAATTTGTTTGAACTCGAACTTTATTTATAAACTCATAAAGACTCAATCCTCTCCTACTCCTGAGATCAACATGCATCTCCTTATTTTCAAAATATGGCTGTCATAAACGACCAGTCATAAACTTCCACAGATTTAAATGTTTTTAGTTGAGCTTTATATTATCATAATGTCATTTTGTCAATAGTTTTTGTGACTCTAATAGTAACCCCCCATGGGTTACTATTAGAGTAGTGGGTTATTATTATAGATTGTCTTATAAGGTTGGTTACTAATTAGAAGGGGGGTTAATATTAGAGTAGTGGGTTATTATCATAGATTGACTTATGAGGTGGGTTAAAATTAGAGTGTGGGTTACTATTAGAGTGTGGGTTATTATCATAGATTGACTTATAAGGTGGGTTACTAATTAAAGGGGGGTTACTATTAGAGTGTGGGTTATTATCATAGATTGACTTATAAGGTGGGTTACTATTAGAGTATGGGTTACTATTAGAGTATGGGTTACTATTAGAGTGTGAGTTATTATCATAGATTGACTTATAAAGGTGGGTTACAATTAGAGTGTGGGTTACAATTAGAGTATGGGTTACTATTAGAGTGTGGGTTATTATCATAGATTGACTTATAAGGTGGGTTACTATTAGAGTGGGGGTTACTATTATTAGAAGATTTACGGTATTATTCGTCTGTATAATATCAGTATAAATTGGATTAGCCACAGTAAACCTAGAATAGGCCAATTCTAATCGCATTCTTTCAAAAGAAATAACAATAATTAAGGTAAATTACTTGATTTAGAGCCTAGGGCCACCTTTTATTTTATGGTTTGGTCAACTGTACTAATAGCACGATCAACCAAGCATGTAATCATTATTTTGTAAAATTAACTAATGTTAAAGGTTTTTAATTATCAGTACAATCGGACATCCACCAAGTTTAAGATGACAGACAACTGAATAAAAGCTGCTCGGTAGAAAACATTAGGCTTTAGGCTCTACCAGTATCGATGAATGTTTGACTGTTCAACTAAAATAATAATAAATATTTTAGTTAGGCCTGCCACCTAGCTAGGCTAGGCCTAGCCTAGAAATATTTTTACATTTTTGGCATTTTAATTAATTAACACTGAATGGCAATACGTGGTCAGGAAATACCACAAAAAGCCTGGTCCTTGCAACATATGATTGTTATCAATATTATCATGTACTAAAACTAAGTCTAGGCCTAGACTTTAGGCCTAGCTAGGCTAGTAGAGTGAGCCGCAGGGGAGCAGGGCAACATTTTGTCATCATCATCACAGGCTACAGCAGAGCCAGAACAGAGAGATTGAGAGGTGAGAGGCGCGCCGGTGAGATGATGTTGTCTTTATCACTGCATTATAATACAATTATAATAGGTTGAACAGATAACATTACATAATAATAAGTCAATTATATATAATAAATTAAATATTAATTACCAAAATAGTGTTTTTCACGTATTTTTCTTACTCAGTTTAAGCCAAGGCTGCGAAAAATGCTTCCGCAAAATCAATCAAATGGTGTTCTCCATTTTATCCAATCAAAATTCGTCAAAATTTTATGAAACGTCATCGCTGCCTTTTGTTAATTTGTATAAGTAGATATCAATTATGTGTAAATGTTTTAAAAGTCATAACAATTCCAAAATGATGCCCCTTCCTTTCCTATCAATCCTATTTTTTGTTCGAATTATCAACAATTTTACAGTAAAATAAATAGAATCCTAACCATTTGATCAAAAGCATTATGTCGGCAGCGGCGTGTACTACTCCCATCAATTGTTGAACTACTGCGCAAGCGCATTGTGAAGGACGCCAATTTAAATATGGATGGTCGTTTTATTTATTTGTTTACGTTTTAAGTGTTTTTAAAGGTTACTTGCTACTTTTATAACAATAACATAAAATGCCTGCAATAAATGTAAGTTCTTAATGGATTTTTGATTTTTAAACCAGTATATAATTAAATAAAGCTAAACATTTTTTCTAATTTATTCTGACAAAAATGCTAGGCTAGGCCGGCTAATAACGGCTTGCATTGTTTGTGACTCTCTGTGGCGGAGCGGCAGCGGTTAGGTATTGTGTGGTAGGTAAAAGATAGGCCTAGCTAACTTTTATAGCCTAATGTTGTTCAAAAACTTTTTATACATGTATAAATTGTTATTTTTACCTTTTAAACCTTATTTTAGCCACATTCAGAATACAAGAAAAAGTTTCGTTGGCATGATTCTTTTAAATCTGCATCGTTTACGCCAACAAAACAGCAATCTGCAGAAACTGCAGGCTTGTCATCTTTTGATTTTGGTAAATATAACTTAAATATTCACACTGCACTTATTAAGTGTATTATTAATAATATAGGCTAGTAAAGCCACATACTAAATATTAGTATTACTAGCCTATTATATATGTTATGCGCGATTTGAACGATTTGCGCAATTTAAAATTGCGCAAAAAAATCCTTGCGCAATTTGAAATTGCGCAAAGAATTCTTGCGCAATTTAAAATTGCGCAAGGATTTTTTTGCGCAATTTCAAATTGCGCAATCAACTTGCGCAATTTCAAATTGCGCAAGAAAATCTTTGCGCAATTTTAAATTGCGCTGCACAATTTGTAAATTGCGCAAGATAGTTCTTGCGCAATATGACACCTTTGCGCAATTTGAAAACGAACTGTAAATTTTCCCATACATGGCTAGGCCTAGGCAGAGGAGTTTAAAATTTAGTATTTTATTATATAAATAAGACCATTTCAATGAAGATAATGTTTAATACTCACTTTTTAAGTTTTTAATATTAGTTTAATAAGCTAGGCCATGTAACCTAGTCAGTATCAGTAGTCCAGACCCTAGCTAGGCTAGAGTAGTATAGCCGACCGCCCGCGCCGCGCCCGCCTGGTGGAACACCACCGCTTCGTTTTCCTTCGTCGGTTCTTCGACGGTATGCTAACTTATAACAATATTTGCACTACTAAAATAAGGAAATGCGATATTTATCTTTAATTTTGAATCATTCTTAGAAATTACTATATAAATATGGGTGTGCATGATTTCACAATCTGTCGAAAAACCTTGCGCAATTTGCAGATTACTTGCGCAATTTAATACGTTGTTTGCGCAATTTGAAACACATGTTTCAATTCAAATTGCGCAAGGATTTTTTTTGCGCAATTTCAAATTGCGCAAATCGTTCAAATCGCGCATAACATATATATAAAGTACAGTAAAGGCCTTGCACTGATGAAGGGCTAGTGTTGCCCGATAGCTCTGCTAACTTTTCTGGCTGTTTTACTTCTCGTTTTGATTTAGCTTTTCGCTTTTATTTTGTATCTCCATTGAGATCCAGCCACTGATACCCACAGCATTGTCAGTTTTTCAGTAATTTGCCTTTGGATTTATAAAGTAAAGGCCATGTATTGTACGGTAGTAAAGTTGTAAACCAAATTTAATGGCTCACATTTGTATTTCCAATGCAAATAGGAAATTAATCACCAGATTACCTGAAAGATCATCAAGCTTCAAAATTAATCAAATAGGAATTATAATACAGTAATGTATCTCTTTAATTATTTTTTCAGCCAAAACATTTGCAAAAGTACGGGAACCAGCTCTCCAACATAAGAAGCGGCCGAACTTTGAAACAACGTATAGCACTCGGATCCTTCCAGAACCGCTGGTAGGACATGAAAATGACGACCTGCAGCCTTCGCCATTGAAGTCAGCATTACGACATCCCCCTAAGGCAGCCCCTACTAGGCCTAGGAATGATTCTAATTTCAATAATAATTCAAAAACGAGGTTTGTTTGATAACTTTTACCCACTGTCCAAAAAAATTGGTTGGTAAATTTATAGTGCTTAATATTGTTTTGTTTTTTTAATTTCTTTATTAATTTAGTACTTTATCATATAATTTTAGGGTAATTTACAGCAAGAAAGACAAGGAAAATGATCTTGCAAGTAATACACAAAACTTAGTGATGGACAAGAAAAATGAGGACAAGCAAGGAACCAGGAATGAAAAAGAAAAGAACGAGGTTAGACTCATGCTCTGACAAGTTTGATAGCAAGCTCATGCAATGCAAAACCAAATGTGTAACTGTAAATTGTCAATAATAGGAAACTCAAATACATTAACTCTCCTAAAGCGTACAACCCAAATTATGAATAGAATTTGGGTATTTAATAATGTTAAATTCCGAGCTGACTTTACTACTGACTGTAGGTGCACTCTTCTGGGTGGTTTCCTCTTCTAAAGTTTCTATCTGGAGTTTTAGGGTAGTATTCAATTCATCTAATAGTAATAATGTGTTATAATAATTTACATAAACTTCAGGTGAACAGAGCTATGCAATTCCAGGCTGGAATAAGAGCACCACAATCAGGAGGTCCCAAATACAACACAGAGTATCAGCGACAGTTTGCTTGGAAAAAACCAATAGTTAAACAATCACCATTAATTGCTGCTGAACAAGTAAGGGTTTTTTATTGTCTTTATTGTAGTCAACTTTTTACTTGAACCAGTTAAGCACGGTTTACCAACAAACCAACCTGAGCAAACTAGTGATAACAATAACTCAGTCACTTCCAGAATTCTTAAACTTTTCCTAAACTTTTCAGATGGTTTATAGTTCAAATACCAACATATCCCCATATGTTCCTGACAAAATTCAAAGAAGCAGTGAATACCAAAACCAATTTCAACCCTGGAAGATACAGGGTCCCAAAAATGAAAGAGATAAACTGAAGAAAATTGCAGAACGGGAAATCAAGGCAAAGTACAAAATTAGAAATAAGGTTTGTACTCTATAACATATATTCAAGTTGTTAAGTACTTTGATACTAATACTAAAGATACCTTGGGATCTTTATATGTATTTGATGTTTTTTTAAATATCTCTTAGAAAAAGAAGAAACGTTTATCTCCAGAGAAAATGACAGCAGCTGGTGTGCCATCAACTATTGTTCATGAAGATCCAGGTCTATTGAAAAGGATACAGAATCCACAAGCACCGTTCTTTCCACACGCTAGTCTTAAGTAAGTTCTATCATATAAATTTGTCTTAAGTAATTTCTACCATAACTTACACATATTAAAGATCATTCTTAAACCACTTGACAGGCAGTGTACAACCATCATAGAATGGTTTAACCAAAACCAATGAGAGAAACTGGTAATGACAGAAGATTCACTCTTTATGCTTCTATTTTGGTCTTGTTACTTAGAAAATGGAAATCAGAATACAACTCTAACTTTAAGTCTCCAGCCAAATTCAAGTACAGTCATGGTGCCTGGAAAGGTGCGGATCCCCCTCACATCCAACCAAGAGACGATAGTTCTTACAGAGGTCAAATAAATGATAAAGGAGATAATATTCAGACATCAAATAATCAAACTTGTCCAAACTGGTTTAAGGAGGTTTGTCTAGTTATGTATTTGGTTCTTTTCTTCAAATTTCTTTTATGTATTGATAGCAGGCAATAGTTTTGAAAGAATAGAAATTAAAAGGCAAACACCAAACAAGCAAAATGGAAGAAAAAACCTGTATATAAATGTTGTTTTCCATTGTTTTATTATATTGTATAGGTAGCAGAGTTAAGAGAACGTGCAAAACAGTACAAAAAACGTGCTAGAGGAACGCATTTCTCGCGAGAACATCTGGCGCAGTTATTGGCAGAACAAGCTAAATTATGGGATCAACCAGCAGACAATGGAGATGATACCACCAACAAAAATGACAAGGACCAGAATATGTATGTACAGTGGGAATTGATAAATTTTAAATAATTATATACACTTTTTCTGTAGTGTAAGTTAGATGAGACATCTCCGCTTCAACTTTTCTTGTTTGAAATTTAGAATATTTTTATGATTTAGGGTTCCAGCAGGCAAAGCAAGCAACCAAGATGATCTAACGCCACATGTTGAAACCAGTGAAGATGATACAGAGAAACCAACAAGAAGGAAGCTAGCCTGGGGCAGGAAGAATAATCAAAATGATAACAACAATGATAATGCTTCAAGGTATGGTTAATGAATTGCTACAGCTAGAGTTCTATTTTATATCTCCAATTTAAAGCACGAGAAATTATAAAATAGTTTATCCATCCTGTAATTGGTGAGTTACTCGCTGTTGGATGCGTATGGAATAAAAAAAATACTATTCTTCTTTAGTATTGGTAGCATCCCAACGCCTCCAGACCAGAGAGATTCAGTTTCATCCAGTAGCAACTTAGAAATCACTGATGAGAATGGAAGAGTGCCTACACCAGAGCTGCCAGATAAAGGAATCAAACGAAGACACCACTTTGATAGAACCACGCCATATACAGGTACAGTAGGAGTATAGAAATAATGTCATTTCTAAAGCATTATCAAACTTTGTGTGACAACAAAATGTGATGTGCCCATATATCGATATGATGATGTCATATCACTAACTATATTTAATCATATCACTACCATATTTGGGCACATTATACTTTTTTTTTAAACTAGTTTGATAGTGTAGACAGAGCTTGAAAACATTGGTAAAATATTGACAGCTTGAGTAATATTTACATTTAGTAATGTAGATAGTCTAAAGTTTTGAGAATAATGTTGAAGTTTTTAACGATATCATTTTGTTATTTTCTTTATAGGTGGTGCTTTATTAACATCACCACAACCATCAAGAATTGCAGTTGTTTCGTCGCCAGTTCCAAAAGACCCACTAGCTGAACCAATCTACAGACCTGGTAATCGTGAATATGCCGTTGACAAGTCTCCACCTCGGTACAAAGGAGGTACTGTGATAGTTTAATTTTGGCATAAAGTTGGCCCTGCTTCCCTCAAAGAAGAACATAAGTGTATAGAGCTTGAAAAAATCTTATTAGTTTTTTATAATTTTTATTTACAGGACGTATAAAACCAGGTATTACATATAAAAAGGATCAAGGCAGTAGTGATGAATGCAACAACGATGATGACGATGTCACACCGGTAAAAGCGACTTCACGCCCATCAAAAGCGACAGAGGTAAGTCAATTGATAAAGTTGTACCAAAAACTGTTGCATCATGATGTATTACTTGCACACTATCTCAATATTGGAGACCTTGGGAGACTTTCTGGTTTCAGACTTTCTGTTTTTAGGAGAATCAACAGTACGTTTTGTCTATTGTATTTACTTGTTTTGTTTTAATTTTCAAGCCTCTTGCAGCATCGCCGACAGCAGGGGTAAGATCTAGAGACCCAGACCCGTTGAACGATGATTTGTCCGAACATTCATTCAACAGACATTCCAATAACTACTTCCAAACAAGTCCTGGTGTGAAGTACCTCCCAGGTACAGGTTCACCACCAAGAACGTGGGCAGCTCCACGTCAACAAGCAATACACAGGGAACAAACTAGGCCTAGTGGAGGTAACAAACACATTGGATATAGTACTAGTCTATCTTTAGGAGAAGGGTTGGTGAATCCACCAGTCAGGAGTTCTTCTCATGGCAACTTGTTTACAAGCAGATTGTCTGAATAGCACCCCTAGACAACTTGTTTACAAGCAGAATGTCTGAATACCACCCCTAGACAACTTGTTTATAGGCAGAATGTCTGAATAGCACCCCTAGACAACTTGTTTACAAGTAGAATGTCTTAATAGCACCCCTAGACAACTTGTTTACAAGCAGAATGTCTGAATAGCACCCCTAGACAACTTGTTTACAAGCAGAATGTCTGAATACCACCCCTAGACAACTTGTTTATAAGCAGAATGTGTGAATAGCATCCCTAGACAACTTGTTTATAAGCAGAATGTCTGAATAGCACCCCTAGACAACTTGTTTACAAGCAGAATGTCTGAATAGCACCCCTAGACAACTTGTTTACAAGCAGAATGTCTGAATAGCACCCCTAGACAACTTGTTTATAGGCAGAATGTGTGAATAGCACCCCTAGATGACTTGTTTATAAAGCAGAATATCTGAATAGCACCCCTAGACAACTTGTTTATAGGCAGAATGTCTGAATAGCATCCCTAGACAACTTGTTACAAGCAGAATGTGTGAATACCACCCCTAGACAACTTGTTTACAAGCAGAATGTCTGAATAGCATCCCTAGACAACTTGTTTACAAGCAGAATGTCTGAATAGCACCCCTAGACAACTTGTTTATAGGCAGAATGTGTGAATAGCACCCCTAGATGACTTGTTTATAAAGCAGAATATCTGAATAGCACCCCTAGACAACTTGTTTATAGGCAGAATGTCTGAATAGCATCCCTAGACAACTTGTTACAAGCAGAATGTGTGAATACCACCCCTAGACAACTTGTTTACAAGCAGAATGTCTGAATAGCATCCCTAGACAACTTGTTTACAAGCAGAATGTCTGAATAGCACCCCTAGATGACTTGTTTTGTCAGCATGTTCATGTCTGTGGGACTGCCCAGGTGTAGAGCATACATAATACAGTAGATTGATAGAAATTGTGCATGAATTCAATTATGGTTATCTTTCATATCCTAAATCTAAAGGAAAACAAACCCAGGAAACGAGCATATTAGGGTTGGTGCTTGAAAGTTGTTTAAATACGGTACTGAAGATCCTTGATTTCAAATATTCATATCTACTCTTCTTTCTTATTTACAGGTCCTTTAGATAAAGCACACACTAAAAACCTGCAAGGAAGACCTCTGACAGCAAAGCCGATGTCACGTGACCAAGCTAACCAGATAGAGAATCAACTATCAGATGACGATGTTTCATCCATGTCCTCTGCCAGACAAGCGCGGGGAAAGTTAGCAGCCAAATCTACAAGAAATTCACGCCCAAGGACTGATCACACTAGAGACAATATACATCCATCTTTGGGCGTATCGAAATTAGACGATAGTCCGTCTAGTGATCAATTGTCCGCAATATCAAGTGTTTCCAGTTGTTCATTAGCGTCCGATATACTTGATCGAGCACGGAACCGAAGGGACAAATTTTGGGGAAGTAGTGGACAGACTAAATAATCAGCTTAGTAAATGCTAAGACCTGAAATTTTTATAGTCAATTGTACATAATTTTTACTAATGTAATTTTAATTATGCAAAGTAGCTTTTAAAAAATCCAAATGTAATTTATTTTAAATGGTTTTATAGACACTAATCTTTTTTAATGTAAATTTTTAATGAGGTTTTATAAGATCCCAAAATGTAGTTCTGTAACTGTTTTCTAATTCTAATAATAATACCCATCAAATTATTAAAACATTATTATTTTTGTATTTGTACTTAGGGAAGGAAAATCATTTTATTTCTGAAAAAAAAAAGAAAACCAAAAATGCTGATTTTAGTCAGATATGCTAGTAGTGTAAGACATGTGTGATCTGTTTTTCAAAATGTAAAAAACAATCGAAATTAAACCAAACTGAAACACTGTGATTCATGTAAACTTTCCTTTATTTACGCCATTGTTCACCAGCAGCAATTTACAGTAACAATCCAAATTAAAAGTGATGATTTATGATCGTGGTCTTTCCTTCTTCTCTTTGTACAAGGCCCACATGGATACATTGGCTACTTTCACCACCTTGAAACGGACTCCGGGGATGTCACCAACGGCGTGGCCCTTTCGCCCGAACCCAGCAACTAACACTTCATCGTTTTCCTTTTAACAAAACAAATAATATGTAAAATTGCAATTTTCAAAAGCAAAAGTATTTTATTATTATATTAGGTAAATTCAAATCCTGGTAAATTTTATTTATAAACGTCTGAAAATTCTTAGGGTTTAAACAATAATTACCTCAATGTAGTTTAAGCAACCATCTCTAGGCACGAAAGCGGTAATCTTTTTACCGTTCTTAATCAACTGAACACGGACACACTTTCTGATAGCAGAGTTCGGCTGTTTGGCTTCTACACCACTGTAAAGTTTAAAAGAAATTTAAAACAGTGTTATGAAACTTGTATTTTGGTATGCGAAAGAGCAACATAATAGATGGTCTTTCTGCTCTACAGTACTTTCGCAACGCAATCTCTCTGGCTTAACCCAATTAATAGACATTCAGCTGCTGTGCGGAATGAAATAGGCTCATTCATAGTTTAGTGGCGCTTTGTAAATATGAATTGCGACGATGATGGATAGCATGGCACAATTTAAGGGCAATCCAATTTAAGTATGTTGATTTTCATGCGCTCTTACATCTTTTCCAAAACAATGCCCTTTGCGTGAGAAGCACCTCCAAAGGGATTAGCTTTGAGGGCAGTGCCCAAATGAGCTTTTTTGTAATCCTTATCGTGCCATCTCTGATCTCGTCTGTGATTCCTTAGCTTACGTGCAGTACGCAGACCTCTGGGCTTACCACTACCTGTAGTAATGAATCAATGTGTTTAAATTACAAATAATGCAACGTCCTGTGTGGTACACAACATGAACAATCAAAAAGATTATTTAAAAAAAATAGAATTTAATATTAAGCCTAACTGAAAAATAACTAATTATTTAATCATTAAAACATGGTTCAAATGAAGAAAATACATCTAATACAGGGGGTATATAGCTAGGCCTCTTGTTGGGTCATACCGCTCGAGTTCGCATTGCGTAGGGCGGCAGCAGCAAGGCCCCGCCTGCTGTCTATGAAATACACACGACGGGTACACGACGCTCAGTGTCTGAATATCTTTGCATATTTTTTACAACAAATAACGTGTTTCTGACAATAATAAGTACACTATGCTAAGCTTGAAAATAAGTACAGTCAAATTAGGTTGATAGAGTATATATTTTATTAGTCTATAATTTGATAATTTTAATTTAAACAGAGCACGTGCAATAACTAACCCATCTTGTTTTTTAGGTTGATCGAAAAGGTCTAATCAATCCCAAAATGCAATTCACCAGAGCAAGCGCTAATCAAATGATAGAGGGCAGCATTCCCTGCAAAAAAACAATAACAAAAATCTAATCATCGCGGCGGCCCAACCCACATTAAAAATCTGCAGAAAATATGGCAGCGTATCCTCCAACAGGTAGCTTTCAGCCGGGGCAGGCATCTGTACCTGCAACAAAGGTAGAAGTATCTATTGCTTGTCGGTAAGTTGAATTTTATTTGATTTAAAGTATATTGCCAGTGAAGACCCTTTCGTTATGAGAACATAGCCAGGGCTCGCGCGATTCAACACGGGTGTCACCCACCCATCAATACCGCACGCGATCGATGCTTGTGCTCGTTTAAAAAAAAACAGCTTACCCATACAAATAAATGGATAATTCGCTTTGTTTTTCAACATAACATCAAAAATAAAGCCTACCACTGACTAGACTAGTACTAGGTAGTAGTAGCGGGCAATTTATTTCCATTCCAAGCCAATAAAAACTTGCTCAAAAATGTTAATTTATGTAGGGGCCTAATAATAATAATAATAATATGAATAAATAAATAAATTATGTCTTCAAAACTCAAAGAAGGACTGGAGTGAACAACAGTCAATTTCTCTACCAACATGTGTATATGTACTCTTATTAAGTAGTCTTGGTTCCTACGAATGGAGAACGGGATGCATGTACACGCAACGTGTGATCTTGAATGAAACAACTGTCGCTTGTTGTGGACATGTGTTGCATTTACAATATGTCCACTTTCAGTTGCATGCTATTCATTGAGTTAGTTAAAATTAAGAAAGTGCAATAGTACTAGTGCAATAGTACTAGTGCAATAGTACTTACACAATATAATGTATCAATGAATCAATGTAATAAATATTTTGTTTATTAATATTTAATTTTATGTATCCAAGCCTTCTAATTCCAACTTTCTTCCATCCATGTGACCTTCCATGTGACCTTTATGTACAATGATTTAGACAGGAATAAACATTTGATATGCGCATACAACAATTTGAATAATCACAATAAAGCTGTTTATAAGTCTTTTAAGGTAGCTATTTTGAAATCAAATTGCCATCAATTATAAACTGCAACTTTTGTTTAAATGTCTCAAATTGAACCGTATAAATATGCTAGTTAAAAAATGTTTAAATATATCAATAATTTTTTATAGGAACTTGAGTGACAGAGATGTTATGTCTAAATCTGACCCAAGTAAGATATTATATATATTTTTTAATAAATGTTGAATGCAATAATTTTGTTGCCAATTCAGATCTTAACTGATAAAATCACTACACAACTTCATAGTATTGGGATGATAAAAAAGAAATATTGCTCAGCTAATGAAAAATAACAGAATTAGATTATTAAATTTACAATTTGATTTAAGATAATAATGAAATAATGTCTGTCTTTTTCATAGTGTGTGTTTTGTATACAACAAAGCTTGGAACTAAAGAATATGCTGAGGTAAAAAGACTTATATTTTACAAAATTTACAAGTATTTGTCAACAATCAACAAATATTTTAAAGAAGATTTAATGGTCTATTTTCTTGATTTATTTTTTAAAGTTAAGTTCCTAAAAACTGTCTTAAACTCAAATGTTAATATTGAATAATTTTATGTTTTTTTGAAAACTACTTAGTATGAACGAACTGAACAAGTGAAAAACACATTAAATCCAGAATTTGTGCATAAATTCAATCTAACATACTGCTTTGAAGAGTGCCAGCGTCTTCGCTTTGAAATGTGAGTCAGATTATTATTATAACATTCGATATTTTGGGTGTGAGTGGCAAATTATTCCCAACAACCAGAAACTCATTTAGCTGACAGACCTTTTGAGTTCGTACACGCTCTATTGCTTTCATCATCCCTAATGACACACCATCCCAGCGCGTATGTCTACGTCAAATGTTACCACTGATATATGACTATCTATTATTTGTATTTGTAAAAATGCCAATGATTTAGAACATTATTCTAGTTCAATGTATCATTTCATCGAAGAGTTATAATATATTATGCAGAAATGATGTTGTAAGGACCTTATCTCAATCCCAGCATGTCTAGATAAAATGTTAATTACTGATATGAATATTCATGAGGAGGTATTGTAAAATAAATCAGAATGCATAATTGGCAATCATTAGGAAACATTTTTTCATTTCATGTTTAGCTTAAACATATCTAAAGAGTGTCATTTTACGCTCTATTGATTTTATAGTCCCTTGACACACCATACCAGCCTGCTAGAATCAAATGTTAATTACCGATATGAATATTCATTTGCTGTGTGTGTGTATTGCTAGTATGAATGCATGGTTGCTAATTGTTTGGACACTTAATTCCTTGACCCTGGTCCCAGATTGCAAAAACTATATTGATAGAATTGGTTTTTATTTTCAGTTATGATGTTGATTCACCAAAGCAAGCTCTGGACAAACATGTGAGTCTTAGAAATCGATCTAATCACATTATTGATTTTGTAGTTAATGAAAGCTTAATAGACTCTCCATAAAAAATTGACAGTAGAATACTCAAGACGGTTATGAATTCAACATGCTTCATATTTAATACATTATAAACCAGACTATAAACTGCTTTGTATGACAGCGGGGTAATTTATCAGTCGCCACTTAAACCACAAATATACATTAAATACACCTTTTTTCAGGATTTTCTTGGTGGAATTGATTGCACACTCGGCGAGATTCTGGGGGCTTCTGGTAACAAGCTAACAAAACCATTAGAGTAAGTATTAAATATCACATTTAATATATAAATATTCCAATATTCTATCATTAGAACATTGATTATATATGTGAAAATCTAAATACAGAAATATTGAGTGTTTAAATCAAAAACATAAATCATTGTCAGAATTTTAATTTATTATCCTAGTAAATAGAAGTTATTTGACAGTATTTGACATTAAATTTTAAAAAAAATGAAAAACGACGCCTCACTTAAGAGTGAGAGTAATTATATTAAGTGAAAACTATTTGTGACGTAGGTACTGTAGGATTAAAATATCATACAATTTTTTGAGTTTGAATGGAAAGAATTCTGGAGAAATCTTCATATACTTATTAACAATAAAAAATATCTAAAAATAGTAAATCGAAGTTAAACAGTATTTGACATTAAATTTAAAAAAATGAAAACAGACACCTCACTTATAGGACAGAGTAATTATATTATGTTGTAAGTGAAAACTATTTATGATGTAGGTAGGATTAAAATAGCATACATTTTCTTTAGTGTGAATGGAAAGAATTCGGGAGAAATCTTGATATATGCAGAAGAAGTTAGCGAATGCAAGGTAAAGAGTTTTACACATAGACATTTAATTATTTTAAAAAATACAATATACTGGAAAATTTTATGTTTAATTTGCTATTAAAGATGTATTGTCCCCCAAAAACAATATATGAAAAATGAAGATTAATTAAATCAGACTTTGAATATGTTATTTTGTAGTTTTAATAAAGTTAATCACTTCCATAAAAAAAAATAATGTTTTCACCTATAAATTGACAAAATAAATGGTTAAATTCAACCAAAAAACCCACTGGCTGGCAGCCAATTTGGCCATGTTTTGCTTTATATTACAGTTTTTTCAGGTAAATATATATTTTTTTCCATCCAATTTTTGGTAAAAGTGGATAACTATTATGTTACATTAAAATGGCATATTCAACAAAAATTTTGTTAAGAATTATTTTTTCAGGGGAACAATACATGACATGTCTAAGACTCCTAAATGAATAACTTACTAGCCAGAAATTCCAGCATAAAATATTGTACAATTAAGCACAATTTGTAATTAAAAATGAATTGCAGGATTTGGCAACTTTCACGATGAAAGGACACAAACTAGACAGGAAAGACTTCTTGGGCAAGTCAGACCCTTTCCTCATCTTCTACAGAAGCAACGAAGACAACAGGTATTAATATTATCTATTCAATAATGTTTATTATTAACTCTGAACTCATACATTTTAAAAGTAATTTTTTTTTTTTACCAAGGGTTAGGCCTACATACTCTATCAAAGGTGCTATTCCATCTATCCACATATAATTGTCCTTCAATAACATTTTTATATTTCTAATTACTCTATTTTAAGTTGTTGCAGTTATTTTCTTCAATGTATTAGTTCTGTGCATGGAAAAAGTTGTATTTTAAGAAATGTAAACATTTTTATAATTTGGAAGGTGACCACCAAGCTGTAGTGTGCAATGTCTCCTCAAGCTAATATGTGCCCAAACTTAGAGTACTGCCTTTTTTAATGTACTAACCTCCAACATTGATTAAAGATGCAAGCAGTGGAGTAATTGTATAAAAGTTTGGTGTTTTTTTTTCGTTTTATTTGATTAAAATATAGCTACACAATCGTTCATAAGACTGAAGTGATCAGGAACACACTTGATCCAAACTGGCGCCCTTTTGCACTGATGGTTCGTAAGCTCTGTAATGGCGATTACGAGCGATCTATCAAAGTAGAGTGCTATGATTATGACAATGACGGCAGGTATGGTTTCAATATGTTTTACATTTATTCATACATTTTCTTATGAACTTTATCTTTTGTTGTAAAATGTCATGGTTTTAGCCTTCTGGCTATTTGTGGCATTGTTCGTTTTTATTACACTATTAATTAAAGCTTTTTATTGTTATAATAGCCATGATCTGATTGGTGAATTTATTACTAACATGCGTCAGTTTGCTGAGGGAAAGAAGACATTTGAGGTAAATAAAATTGTTTATCTTTAAATACATTCCTTCTCTTCATTGCATCTTTATTCCTCTATTTATAATCTACATTTTGTATACCATTCAAAAGGCTGCAACGTGCACAATCTAGACATTTGTCTATGCTTTATTTTCCAGATAATTAATTTGAAGAAAAAAGATAAGAAGAAGAATTACAAGAACTCTGGCACAATAGAACTGATAAATTGCCGAGTTGAAGTGCAACCAAGCTTTCTTGATTACATCAAAGGAGGAACGCAACTTAATTTTACTGTGGCCATTGATTTTACAGCATCTAATGGTAGGCAATAGTCTTCTTGCATAATCTGTTAGTACAGTAATCAGAAAACAGAGTTATCCCTGCAATGACCACTATAGCTTATCTTTAGATAAAACTCAAAGTAACTAATTATAATAATTTGAATTGCAGTTTCGAAAATCTGATTTAAAATTCAATCAGAAATGAAAAAGAAAAAGTGGTTATATTACTTTTTTTATTTATATAAATCACATTGATAATTTTATCCTAATTTCTAATCATTTTCATATTCCTGTAGATAATTTATTTAAACCCAGCAAAATTAATCCATTGTAATGATCATTCAACTTAAAAAAACTATATCACTGTGATCTCACATTTTTATGGAAAAGCAATCTGACACTTATCCTAATTCCTAAATCTTATATTCCTGTTGGTAATCTAGTAATCCAGCCTAATCCCAACTACCTTAATCCATCCTATTGATTATTCAATGATATCACTATCCTCACTCAAGCAATCTGACACTAATCCTAATTGCTAATCTCTTGCATTATCTATAGGTAATGCAAATAATCCTAACTCTCTGCACTACATTGATCCATACCGACCTAATCACTATGCTCAAGCTATCCAAGCTGTTGGTGACATCATACAGGATTATGACACAGATAAATTGTTTCCAGTTCTTGGATTTGGTGCTAAAATTCCTCCTCGTGGACATCTGTCTCATGAGTTTCCAGTGGTAGGTATTGCAGTTTCACAAACACTACCCACCTAGCTATGGCACTCTTACAAAGTTAAATTAACGTATGAAGGTGTGTCTATCACAGTTACTTATAAAAATGCTTGCATTATTAGGTTTAAAGAGTGAACAAAATGTAGTTAATGTAGAATAATTTTGACATAATCCCTAAAGAATTGTTAACATTTTTAGAATATATTAATAATTTTGTTTCGAAGTTCAGGATACAAATACAAAGCAAGACCCTTTTTAGTATATGTTCTGTGGGTATTATATTTTTTCTTTTTCTTTTAGAACTTCAATGCAGAGAACCCGTTCTGTGTTGGGATTCCTGGTGTTATGCAAGCATATCAGAACTGCCTGCCTCAAGTACAGTTCTTTGGGCCTACTAACTTCTCTCCTGTCATAAACCATGTGGCAAAGTAAGTAGGATTCCATTGTTAGCTTGACATTACTAGTTTGATTCTATTGGAGAAATTTCATATACTTGAACAAGGTCATGTAGGCAAAAGTACTTGATGCAAAGCTGAGCAGAATAGAAATAGTCAAAGACGCTAGTTATAACTTAAACATTTTAATGCACTACAGGCTGTTTCATGAAGAGTGCTCAATCTTCAGTTACTGTATATAGAGAGCTGTTGATTAATTATAACTATCTTTTATTTTATGTGTTTGTCTTGTTTATTTTCAGGTTTGCTGCAGCATATCCTGATGGATCTAACTACTTTATCCTGCTCATTATCACAGATGGCGTTATATCCGACATGGACCTTACTAAAAACTCCATCATAAGAGTAAAGTTTTGCATTTGATATCTATTCAGGGGAGACCTTTGGGATCTAACAAAGTGTCCCTAACAGGGGGGGGGGGGGGTCCTCTAAGGGGGGTTGGCAGTAGTTTTAAGCATATACAGTATTTCCACTTCCCTGAATAGAGTGTCCTCTGGTGGTCGGCAGTAGTGTTAATGCATATATTGCCCTTTGTTCATTTCATGTTATAGGCGTGTTCTTGGGGTATCCAAAATGAGGAACTTTAAACCTATGATTGTATCAGACAATGATGTTTTATATACTGTGTGTAGTACAGAATAAAACAATCAAATTATGAATTGTATTTGGTTTTTGCTGTTTGATTTTGAAAGATTTTCTAACTTTTCATTTATTACTGTAGGCTAGCGGATTACCCATGTCTATCATTATTGTTGGAGTTGGCCCAGCAGAATTTGATGGTAAGTATTCTTTTTGATTGGAAAACATCATTGACATGCTAAATGGAAAAAGAAGATCTTTGTAATTTTATTTACTAATTCTTAATAAGTTATTTGTTTTATCTTTAGCTATGGAAGAACTTGATGCTGATAAAGGCGCATTGCAAAACTTTGGTAAAGTTGCAGAAAGAGATATTGTACAGGTAAGTGTATTATGCTGAAAATAATTGTATGAAATGATTCTCAGATTCTGAACAGAGAGGTCAATGCCCTTAAGCACTTAATAAATATTGAAATCATTTTTTTAACCAGTTTGTTCCTTTTCGGGAGTATGTTGGTGGAGTTGCAAGTGGAAACCTCCTGTTGAGCCAGGCTAGACTAGCAAAAGATGTCTTAGCTGAGGTGCCAGAACAGTTTATGTCGTATATGAAGAAGCAGGGAATCAAGCCTTTTGCAGAAGCTAGGCCTAGCCAACCAATACAGGTTCAGTAAATCATTTTACAGAGGCTAAAGAAGCTACGAGTGAGTTAAACTAAACCATTTAAAGAGGCTAAACCGGGCTACAATCGATTAAGTAAATTATGAGTTGAAATCTTTTACAGGGGTTATTCCTAGCCGTCCAGTAGTCTGCTATTTACAATAGTTTTATTCTACTGCATACTGTATTACAACTTGTTTATATTACTTATTTTGTGGCATTTGTTTTTAAAATGAAGGTTGGTGCTTGGTTTAGTGGATCATTATCATTGTGATATGCCACATTTTTAACTCTAAGATGGAGTATTTGTTTGTCATTCAATTTATTCCAGGTATAGGTACTATCATATAAATTACCCTCTTGCCATTTTAGTGTGTTTTTCTTCCAGAACAAAATTCAATATCTAGCTCAACAGAACTATGTTTTAACGGTAACCATTTGAAATTCAGAAAATAAGAAACAAAAATAGTTTTCATCAATAAAAATTGAAAAAGATTTTTTTAGTGGAAGATTTGAATTAACCTGCTCTACCTTTTGAAATTATTACATAACTTCTTAAATAGATAAACTTATTAAATAACTTAAATATAGAAATTCTATAGCAAGGTACAGTATGTGAATGTGTTGGACTAGGAGAGTTTAGAAGTACTACTGATAATGTTTACCCATTCCCCTGCTGTGTGGATCGTAAAACACACTCCCAATTGCTCATATTTTGATATTTAAATTAGTTATTGTGTGTTGTGTTATAATTATAATAGTATCATGTTTTAATAATGAAAATATTACAATTATAGTATTAGATCGTAACATTAGTGAAATAATTTTTAGTGTTTTAAAATTCAAGTTATAATTACTGTTTACATAATTATGTAATACAGACTTAGATACAAACAAAGTGCAATCTTAAATTGTAACTATTTGCATAAAATGAATATGCAAGTGTCAGTTTACTGAGCTGCATTTGCATACATGTGTGAACATTCTCATTTAATATAATACCTTGCCCTGATATATAATATCACATTTAAAAAAGGAATTGTATTTATTTATTATTTAAAGTTTGACCAACATAGTATTGGTGATTACCATTCCTTACTGTAAGCCGAATTTAATTTCATTATGTTACTAATTATTTAAATCATTTTGATATAATCAATTTTATAAAATACTATTTTAGTATAATATTGTTTGTTTATATACGTTTGCCCTAAAGACCAAACCACTTGTTTTTCATAATGGAAAAATGTTCCTATTTATGCAATGTGCAAATTTACATAATGTAATGCATTTATCAATTATATATATATATATATATTTGAATTTTGGCTTTTTGTATATTATATCATGAAGGTATCATGATTTGATTGCGTAGTTATTATAAATCTTCTTACTCATAGATAGATAGTTAGTATTTAATGTGGCTTTTTTCTAAATACAATATTTCGTGTATTCTATGACATTTAGTGACCTTCATTCTTCAACTTATGTGCAATATTATGTAAGTGTATAGTGCCTGATTATCTGTATTACTTTCCAGGAAAGTAACTGAATTGTTGCAGAGTAAAAACATTAATAATAATAACAGTACATCATATGTTTACTATAATAATTGTTGTAATTTGATATGTTTGCCATTTTCTGAGTAGAGTAGAATTGAAGATTTAGTTGCCTTTCTCCACCTATTTACAGTATAAGCAAACACCAATAGTTCAAGTGAAGATAAAGTTATTATCATCGTTTTAAGGTCCACATGACGTTGAACATTTTAAGCATCTCTCAGGAAATAAGAATTGCGTGGAGCTGGTTCACACTAATCATGACGCTAAACAAATACGCTCTGCTGTGAACCATCCTTTTATTTCACAATTTGTTTTAGTCAGAACAAAATCAGCTTCGTGATTGTTGCCAGATTCTCGTTTTAAACTTTTTATAGGTTTAAAATCAAGAAATCAAGTACAGTCAACTCTCCCAATACCGGACACCTTTGGGCCGGCCAAATAAGTCTGGTTTTCCGGAAAGTCTGGTATTCGGAATGTGTTTTTAATGGTAAATATAAATTTGGGACCTTTTGGTCCTCAAAAAAAGTCTGGTATTGGGAGAGTTTCTGGTTTTCAGAGAGTCCGGTATTGGGAGAGTTGACTGTATCAACCAAAATTCTTTAAAGTAGATTAGTTGATAATATTTCATGGATATAAGGGGGATGTCAAATTATTCTACTACAGTAACTACATTTTACTGCAGTAATATATGACTTCAGTTTTAATGTAAACGTTCACGAGTTACTGCAATATTCAACAATGTGTATTATTACTCAAAAATTCTAAATAACTTAGGTTAAAGAGTAAACAACTGCAGTAACTGCAGTAGAATAACGTTGTCATGGTCCCCAATCCTTAGTTGATATAGTATAGGTTAATAAAGACGAGTGTACAATCTTTTAAATATATTGAAATATGAAATTCGGACATTTTATCTATGCAGTAATATATACACACCTAGTAAATATAGAGAATAGAATGCTTAATCAAATATTATATAAGAGGACCATTATCATATGGTGCTTGGGTAATCGTATTACATCACTGAAAATGTGATGAATTTTATTCCTTAAAAGTTCTGTTATGTAAATCATCAAATTACTTAAGTAACTATTATATGAAGTTAGTTTTGAAACTTTCTACTATTATACGTTCTATGATAAGTAGAAAAAATCTGAAGAGTAGGTAACAGCCCATATAGACTACCTCAAATATGGCGATCATGTAGCAACGGGATCATGTCAAAATCTTACGTATTCGGTATCATAAACTGAAAACCAACTTATTATTATCATAATGCCCACTGTTTGAATCTGCCATTTTTAAATCCTTGTTCTAAATCCTTGTTCCAATTTGGTCTTCCCCAGTCCTTATCTATCTCATCCATCCGTCTTTGGGACAATCCTTTTTAACCATTCAGGTAACCATCTGTTGACCTTCTTCATGACCAGCCTATTTGCATGGTTTAACATTTTCTTTCCAGGATTCTCATCATTCTTATTCTATTTAAACATCTGAATGTCAGTTGTCTATTTATACATTCAAGCATAATACACATCATTCAGCCAATCAATTAAATAAATCTGTTATAATAATTCGAATATGTAGAGGGTTCCCAACATACCTATTTGGATCTGCTTGATGGTTGGTTGAAGTATTTTAGTATTTCAGCAGTATTTGACTTTTTATCAGTACGATTCTCATATGCTTCTAGCTTGTGAATTTTTTGTATTTTTCTTGGTTATACAGTAGTAATGACTAATATCGAACAATTATAAACAATTTCTTCAGAATTTACATTGTAGTATTGTGTATGTGTGTAATTTTAACTTTGTATCGTATTAAATGAATTTAATTCCAGTATGTTATTCGCATTTTATTATATAATAAAACTATTATGAGAAATCATTGAAGAAACATTAAAAGATTAAAACAAAAGTTTGTTTTTGATTGTATTGTGTGGTTGTAGCAATGTAGAGTTGTTGAAAGATTTGCAAGGCCGCGAGTAAGCAAGGTTTGCAGATCACTAGGCTACGTGGTTAAAAGAAATGAAATCTGTCGTATTCGATTGGAAACTTTTGTTGTCAACATAAAGATTCATTTTTTCCTTTTTGTATTCCGAATGGTAAATTGTAAACGAATTGTATGGTGCTCAATGGAAAATCATTCGAATAAATAACGTTAACAACGCAAGCTTTTTTCTTAAGAACAATCTTAACGTTCAAAATAGGCATAAGTACTCAACGGAAAAATTATACTCAACGGAAAAATTATACTCAACGATAAAGCTCCTAATCGAATACGACATTGAAACAAAATGAATAGACACCAACATTATATATGAATTGTTGTATTTAATAAAAAAGAGTTTCGGAAAAATTAATCATTAATCAAAATTAATATTATGATCATGACGAAATACAGAATATAATATTTAACATTTTAGAGCATGAGTCCTTAGTAGAGTTCTAATATGAAATGTAACGGTGTTAGGGTATACAAAATGTCATGCCATCAAAGTGAAGAAAATTATCTTTCTTTTTGCAACTTAACAGTTCGAGTTGTCAGTATCGCACGATGATGTCACTTGATTGAAGTATAAGCCAGAAATACACAAATGGAGAGTTGATACACCATCGTAGCATTGATAGAATTTCTCACAGTCGTCTGGATTTTCATAGAAACCATTTGCTTTACCGCTGCATGAGAATCCTGTTGAAACCTGAGCTGCCACTTGGACTCCTTTGCACTCCAGAAATGCTGCCTGGCTACAGTAAGAAGGGGGGTTGTTGAACCCACAAATGTAAAAACGCCCACAAATGTGAAAACAACCACAAATGTGAAAACGCATCACCCACAAATGTGAAAACAACCACAAATGTGAAAACGCATCACCCACAAATGTGAAAACAACCACAAATGTGAAAACGCATCAACCACAAATGTAATAAACAGCGCCCACAAATGTGAAAACGATCATCGCCCACAAATGTGATAACGCCCACAAATGTAAAAAAAAATGAGAATTTTTCGGCCACAAATGTAAAAAAAAAAAAATCAGATGAAATTTAATGCTAGACTCAAACAATTTTGATCGAGGTACTACATTATATCATGATTGTATTGAGTTGTTTCAATAATTGTTTGTTCACGATACGTCTGTTAGGGTCGTGGTTAACACGTTGGATTATTATAATTTTCTGCTCATGCGCGCGATATTTGCACGTTAACTCGTTTAATGAACGTAATAGTTCAAGACGATATTTGTTATTTGCTGCGCGCGTGCACGATACTTCAAGGTCAAGGCCATGTTATATCATTGTTGCTTCTACTGGTTATTATAGTTATTAACTCGTTGGCTTACTGTTAAATGTACGTATAGTTCCAAGTCGATGCTCGATTCGATGTTTTTTTTGCGCGCACACGATACAACAAGGTCAATGTTAAATTGCTACTTGTATGTAGTGTGTGGTTATTAACTCGTTGGCTTACTGTTATGACTTCTAATGCTCATACAATTAGTGTTATAGGCATCTCCAATCAAGTGTAAGCCTACTATTAGTAGATAACATTATTTAATCGCATTGCAACTCCTCCTTAAATATTTTGTTAGGTAATTCATGAAGCCAGTTTGTTCCTCATTAACAATACCGTTATACCTTGTACGTTGACTTATTTACTTATAATTATATTATACATAAAAATTGTCGAATATACGTTTGATAGTAAATCAGTTAAATTGTAATGCATTCAATAGGTAATATTATTCTCCGTATATCTTTATAATTATCCGCTAAAAATAGATATACAAATTAAACAATAAGCATCAGATTAAACCACGAATGTAAATAGTAGTAGGCCTATAGTAGGAAGTTTTGTCCATTAGTATAATTGTTATAGATTTCATAGTATGTTTTATAGAATACATGTTCGTGACAAGTTTGATACTATCGTATCGTGTATTATGTTTGGTTGGATATTGGTGTTACGGTATTATTCTATGTTACAATTTGTTTATCGCTCTAAAATAAAGAAATATTCTTTTATTAGTTGTTCTTGCTCTAGCTCTTGTATTATTATCTTGTGGTTATAGTTTTGTAAAAAAATTGAACATTAGGAACTACTGCAATAACTGAACGACGAGTATAGCATTGATCTTGTAGTATCGTGTACACCGAGCATCGACTTGGAGCTATAATACGTACATAATACTAATAAATATAGTAAGCCCAACTGCACTTCAAGCAGCAATGATATATGACCTTGTAGTATCGTGTACGCGCCCAAAAACATCGAATCGAGCATCGACTTGGAACATACGTACATAACAGTAAGCCAACGAGTTAATAACCACACACTACATACAAGTAGCAATTTAACCTTGACCTTATTGTATCGTGTGCGCGCAAAAAAAAAATATCGAACATCGACTTATAACTATACGTACATAATAGTAAGCCAACAACCACACAGTAGAAGCAACAATGATATAACATGGCCTTGACCTTGTAGTATCGTGCACGCGCGCAGCAAATAACAAATATCGTCTTGAACTATTACGTTCATTAAACAAACGAGTTAACGTGCAAATATCGCGCGCACGAGCAGCAAATGATTATTATCCAACGTGTTAACGACGACCCTAACAGACGTATCGTGAACAAACAACTCAATACAATCATGATATAATGTTTGTCTGAATCTAGCATTAAATTTGATCTGATTTTTTTACATTTGTGGGCGAAAAAGTCTCTCTTGTTTTTACATTTGTGGGCGTTATCACATTTGTGGGCGATGATCGTTTTCACATTTGTGGGCGCTGTTTTCACATTTGTGGTTGATGCGTTTTCACATTTGTGGTTGTTTTCACATTTGTGGGTGATGCGTTTTCACATTTGTGGTTGTTTTCACATTTGTGGGTGATGCGTTTTCACATTTGTGGTTGTTTTCACATTTGTGGGCGTTTTCACATTTGTGGGTTCAACAGGGGTTGTTGGCATCAAAGGCGTAGTAGGACGAGCACCGGTGATGTCCGGGGACTCCTGAAGAACAGTTATAGTACCACTCACACATTCCAGTGAAGGGGTCGGGATAGATACCATCATTTTTACCAGAGCAAAACGGGTCAGAGTTTGCCTGAGATGCTGAAATATACAACAGTGGATGATTAGATTTTACGGTGCCTGGTAGATCCAGAAATTTCACACATGGGGTAGGGGGGGGGGGCGGCTGGGTGACTGTAGGCATCACAAATAAAAACACTATACATTTTTATTAATAATTTATACTATACTACTATTAAAATCAAAATTGTGAGGTATTTGATGAATAGGTGTTTATTTGATGATGAGAATAGTTTCTTGAAACATGTCACGGTATCTTAAGGCAGTTTGCCCGTTCATCAAATGCCTAACAATTTTGATTTTAACCCGAAGGTTTGGTGGTATCATACATGATTTATACTAAGTTACTTTAACATTCACAATTGAATGAAGTTAAACATTGATTTTAAAATCGATTATATATGCAGCATGTTGGAAAACAAGAATCTGATTGTATTAATTATGGTGAGGATGTGCTTCCACGAAGATCTTGAACTTAACTTTTTATTTGAAGAAAAGTGAATTCGTTAAGACCATCTTGCTATCTGTCTGTCGATGAATTACTCCAACAGTCTTCACATAAATCATGTCTTTAATAGCTAATTTAGTTATTATTTAATAAAAATTCAGTACTTACCAGCCGGCATTAGGCCAATGTTGATAACAATAACCAGTAGTGTAGTTGCAATACCCATATACATCTTGGTTTGAATAAGTTAATAGTGATGAGAATGTACAGTTGTCTTCAACGATACAGGTTAGAGAAGTTTGATTATTAAATTTCGTTTCAACTCTTTTATACCTTTCTTTCAGTTTGAACCTTGAAAATCGATAAAGTTACGGATTATTGATGAATCTTTACAGATCCTGGTTTGATGAAATTTCGGATATTGTACTTAACAGTATAAGAAGACACAAGGTTAAAATCAATCTTATGTAACTCTCATAATAATATATGTTTCAGCGATGGATAACCTTCATTTGTATCCGTGCCAATAGTTGTAGGCCTACTTCATAAAACAACATAGAAATGTACCTGGTCCTTGTGTGAGCTTTCATCACCAGTAAGCATGTACAGACGTCATGGGGAAAATGGCAAAAGGCTTCCTACTTTATAGGAGTTTTATTAGATAATCTATATTGTTTTGAATACGGTACTCTTGTAACATGAACACAGTTCTGATTTTGCCATTTCCTCTAACTTTGTATGTCTACCTTGCACACCTTTTAGCATTATCCCAGGCAACGTTTCCTGTTTACAATGTTGGATATATGCCACTCACCTATAATGTTTAGGAAACCAGCCAAATACCCCGTTGATGACTCCATAAAGATTTAAACTTATCCCATAACTCCAGGATACGGTAATCTATTGAAATATTAATTCAACCTTTTCAAGGAGTTTTTGTTTTAACTAATATTTAAAATCTTCTCTAATCTGTGTTTTGAGGTAGGTCCCATCAGTATAGCCTGAAATAAAATATGAATGCATTACTAATACTTATTTTCATTTCTTAGTACATTATCACGTGTCACCGTTCAGTACGTTTATTATTTATCTTTACAATTATAACAATTGAATTATAATTAATATACCGGTATTTATCTCATGATTGAAATTCAAAGTTAGAATAATAATTTTTAATTTTAGTTAATTTACCTCCGCCAAGGAGGTATATGCAATCGGTAGCGTGTATTTGTTTGTTTGTTAGTTGGATTACTCAAAACGTAATTACTTTACCAAAATGAATATACAGATAGATATGTGGTCAAGGACCATTCCACTAAATTTTGGGACCATTTTGGACTATGGTCCCAATTCTGGACCACTTTTTAGTATACTTTTCAGACCTGCTAGTGTTAAAAGATAGGACAGAATGTTTCAAAAGCCGGCGAGCAGTCTTAAAGTGAAACTGAAATTGCATTTTCTCGAGAACTACTTGTCAAAAAAACTTAATTTTTGTACAAGAGGCAAGAGTTATAATTTGTGATTTCTAATTTTAAAACATAACTTGTTTAAATGTGCACGTTTTTTTACGCGAGTAGTTTAAAAACATATTTCTTTTCAAATTCACAGTTTGTGTTTGGTGCAACACATACCCCACAAACCTTAATAAATTGCATACCCTCCAATAGAAGGCTATCAGAATTATATCTGGCGCGCCTCCGCTTTCCCATTCCTCTCATTTATTTTCAAATCTTAATCTCATCAAACTTAATGATGATATCAATTTAATTCAACAAACCATTTTTGTCTACTCTGCCTTAAACAACATCCTTCCTTACCATCTTTATTATCTTTTTACTTCCAATTCCTTCTTTCATTCCCATCACACACGTACTAAAAATAAATTATCTATACCTTCCCATAGAACAAATTCTTTCCAACATAACATTCGCTACTCTGGACCCACCCAATGGAACAACCTACCACCCTCCATTTTAAAATCTGCTTCCCCTAAGATACTTATCTCAAAATTTAAATAATACACCTTTTCTACTTATTAAATGTTTATTAATCGGTCATGTCTCGATCTGCAGTACCAACAGATTTATTTTTTTTCTGTTATTCATATTTTAGATTATGAAATTTATTATTATTTTTATTCAATGCATTTCTTTTCTCTTTTATTTGTTTCAAGGCTCGCCCATCACAAGATGTTTACCAACATCTTCCCGGGCCCTTTGCCTTCATTTTCTGAAACATATTTTTATAATTCTGTACAATCCTGTTTCTTGTTTTCCTATGTATTCAGATTATGTAAATAAATGTCTATTGAATCATAGAGATAATAATAATAATAATATCTCTATGATTGAATGAATGAATGAATGAATGAATGATTTTCGCGTTGCTGTTCTATTGTTAGTCAACTGAAGCTATTGTTAATTGAAAGGCTTGTTACATAACCATTACACCAAACTCGCATACACAATGCTTGTAGTGAAATTAGCCTAAATCACAAACAGCATTAAGACACACACAGATATATATATATATATAGGCCTATATCTCTTTTTTTTTTTACCGGAGAAATTTTATGTAGGAGAATTTTACAGTAGGCGGAGGTATTTATTTTGTTTTACTGATTTCGCGTCAACAACCCAGTAAGTTTCATTGAAGTAAAACATAAATAGGCCTACCGGAAAACCTCGAAAAGAAGTCCATTTCGAAAGGACCCCGCTTCTTAATTTAATGACTAACACTGAAGATTAGTGCTACCAAAAAACAATTATTTTACTTTCTCGTTTTGATTTAGGCCTAGATTTAATTATTTGTATCTCCATTGAGATCTAGCCACTGATATCTACTGCATTATTTGTTTTTGATTTAGTTTATTTCTTAAGAAATAAATTTATACTTTATGATGAGTTCGTGTTATACATTTCTTTTGTGATTTCCGATATTATACACAATAGTTTACTGTACTTATGTTACATTGATTTATACCTATTGAAAATACATTTTGCCTATATTTAATTTGTGCTGTTGTTGTAGTAGTAGCCGTGTTCGTGCAAACAATCAGATAACAATAATAATAATCATAGCAGGATGGAACCAATGCTCAATAATGACAGTTAAAAATCTTTTCCGATAAGTTCCTAGTAATATGCGCTTTATCCGATTATTGTTCTTTGTGTTCATAAGAAGATAGTAAACGATAAAGGAAATGATTAACTCAAACTCGATGGGAGTGCAAATCGATTGAATCAATAGCTCCAAAAACTGTGATGTATTTAATATGCAAAACTATACTTATTTTCTTTCATCAACATTTAGACGAAAAGCACATTTAAAACATTAACATAAGATTAATATTAAAGTATAATTAAATTTCCGATCGTAGCAAACTTAGGCAACTCATAAAAATTAATAACGAGGTAACAAGATGTATTAATCACTGGACTAATTTATAGAAATAAATAAATAAATAAGGATGTACCTAGATAGTTTATTTATACAAAACCTGACAATACGAGTTTCAAACCTCATTTAGATTTCACTAGAAATAGTCATTTAAAACATTTTAACCACTGTTCACATTGTGCGCTTTAAGTTTGTTTTCTTTTGAAGCATACTCGATGATCATGTTTTATCTCATCTGTTTGTTGTTTTTCACGTCTCAACTGAATATTATTGAAGGAGCGAATAATGGTAAGAATTAACTTTTGTTTGTTTCTTCCGAATTGTTCTGAAGTTCCGATTATCGCCCAATCTACCACATATACAATGTACAGTGAATACACCGTGTTAATTCGAATACATTTTCTTACAACAGAATGTACATATTTCCAGTACAACTCATCAATGTACAGGGTAAATAGTTTAACCAACACGTCAACAGAGACATGGCAGGATCTCAAAGACATCTGCAAGGCATCTGGTGGTTATCTCATGTGCATTACCACGTCTGGGGAGTTGCAGTTTGTTCTGGATCGTCTTAATATGAGTTGTAGCGGCCATAGGTTCGGAATTGGACTATCACGTCAACCTGATTTGGAAATTAACGTTGATGCTAACTGGAAATGTGAGGGAGATGGTACTACACTGGACACCAAGCTGACACCATGGGCAGATAATGATGACAAAGTACCTATTGGCACTTTTGCTGGGACGAGAATCATGACGAATGCGGAAAATCTGAGAGATATAAACACCCGGATTGAATTTGCTAAACGGAACGATGGATACATTTGTGAATATGGTATGTTGATATTTTCTTGATGCTTCATTATTTTAGTTATCTTTTAAGGATATTTCAAGATTGTTTTGCCGATAAGTATAGGCCTAGTTCGTTTTTAGTGATATTTTATTAAAGAAAATACGCAATACGTGATAATGGTCTTGTAGCTGACCAAACATAGTCGACAGTACAGTGTCGACAAAACGACAATTACAATCCTGTTGGTGCAGTACCCGCTGCTTACTTGGGCTTGAATCTAACCACTAGCCATCAGCGCAAAGCTCGGTGGTCTAGAGATATGAACGCCAGGCTAGTGATCTGGAGGTCATGGGTTCGAGTCCCACCGGAGAACTACTTTTTCTCAAATGTACTTTAGTATAAAGTACAAATTACGTCAGAGTAGGGCAAAACATCTAATTAGAAACATTTTATTTTTTTTTAAATCCGCGGAGATTCGAACCAGCTAGTAGGCCTAGAGCTGCGAGAATCATTGTCTCGATGCTTCATTTAAGTTCTTTTTAGTGATAAGGGCCTATTAACAAAGAAAATACTCAATTTGTGATAATGTTGGATCTGACCAATTCAAACATAGTCGACACACTGTCGACTTAAGGTATATAACAAATTCAAGAAATAAGTGCATTAGATTTGGATATTAAACAAGTCCATGTTGCGTAATTGTTGGTGTAGTGGTGGATAAGACTACTACTGATAGAGATGGCCATTTGCCGCATGATTCTTTATTTTAATTCATATTTATAATAGGCCTACCTATTGTTTTTTTAGATACAGTCCTTTTTCAAACTGTGACGTTGTCTGGTGGTGTGAATGATTGGAAGATGTCTCCTATACGATGTGCCCAGCAGTGCCGAAGGAGGTATGATTGTCAGGGATTTCACGTGGATGCTGCAGGTTGTCAGCTCAGATATAAACCGAACAATGATGAAACAAATCATTATAACAAAATTATCTATCACCTGTAAACATTTGTATTTTAAATATACTGGTATTTAACCAGAACAAGTGTATACACTAGGCCTATTGTAAGACGGGTAATTATGTCTATCTAAACAAGAAATATTTCTCGCTTATTGAAAAATATTTTTTATTTCAAATGTTTTCAAATGTATCATTTTATTGTCACATAGGCCTAATAGTTATTTTACCTGAAAAAATGTAGGAAATTTAAAGCAACAAATACTTAAATTGTCTGTCAGACAATGGTTTTTGGGGTTTCTTTTCTATTTTTATTATGTGAATAAATATTATTTTTTTGTTACAGAAGTGAATACTCAACTTTCTGTTAATTTTATTGCTAAGGTACGTCAAGTCTGGGGGTCACTTCATCACCCTAGATATTTCAAGTGTGAAGTATCCTATTACAAACACAAACTTTAATGGACTTTCGATAAAAATTCAATGAATAGGCTATCTGACAGTGAATTACAGTCAAAAGTCAGTATTACAGTCAAATGGGAGTCATAAATACCAGAAATGCTTTGTTGGGATTTGTAATTTTAGCATGACATGTCCTAATCCTCTTTTCCCAGACGTTTTGGGTCTAGCAGCTGGAAATCTATAAATTATAGTGGAGTTTCCATTTTCGCAAAGTCGTCCTTAGAACTATAACTGCTGCTTGCTTTAGCTTCTGATTGAGTAGTCCTAATGGGACGTAGCGGGATAGAGCAGAAGCGTAAAAAAAAATCTAGAATTCCGAACAAAATATCACGAATGGGGTGGGGGGGGGGGGGGGGGGAGAGAATAATGGAGGATATGAACCTGTGATTGGTGGGATATGGCGGATATGGGGTTAAGGTTCATTCTTATTACAAATCATCACCGCGACACGAGGCTAGGCTGTGTTGACAAAGCACGTTAAAAAATCAACTTATAGTATGCGCCGTCTATAATTGTTCTGCTGCGCGTAGAAAAAATTAGGCCCCTTGTTATAAAATAAAAAAGTAGGTGTGCTATAAAACAAATAATGCATGTTTTATATTCATGTAATTGATCAAATAATTTAGTTCGATAAAAGATAAACTGTTCTATTTTCACCTCATTACATTATTTGTACCATTGTATTCATAAACAATCTGTTTTTGTATATTTATTAATATCGCAAAATATGAATATGTGAACAGATTTAATAAATACTCATATAGCGCCCTCACCCTTAGTAATGAGGTTGTTGTTGACGATACGTCTCCGAGTCCGAATTGTTGTGTTTTTGTGAGCTCTCTGATCGTCGCGCTGCAGGTCTAGGCCTAGACTAGTAGGCCTCTTTAGTATAGTACATTTCAATTCATTTTAGGGCTACATTACGTATGACAACAAAGCACAGCTTATGTCAAAATGAATATTAAGCACAATGTTGAAAAATGCTGCCTAGAACTGTCATAGAGAGATGATTGCATGGCGCGAAATGGGCTAGCCTCTGTGTCGAAACGCAACCTGAAGCTTGAGAATTTCCTGAAGGTGAACTTAGCCCAGGATGTCTTTGACCGCGTACAGGCCTACGAAGCCTGTATTGTAAACTCCGCAAAAGAAAAAAAGGCTTTTAAATTTAAATATGCAGTTCTTGGGGATGAACGCCTGTATATTACAGAAAATCCACCAAAAGTTATTAAAGAAGAAGAAAGCTTACACCTTCAAGATGTAATTGCCATAACATTGGTAAGAAAGTAAATTGTTTGTTTTTGTTTGTTTGTACAGTAACTGTACTGCTGTAGTCTGTAGGCCTAGTTGATGTGTGAACAACAATATTATGCCTAATAATAAAATGTGGTTTGTAGTTTGGATATGTTAGGCCTAGTTAGTTAGTAGGCGTTTTTGCTATCTAATCTAAAGTTGATTGCAAGTTGAAGAATTTATTTTTGAAAAATTACTAAATAAATTAAGCACTCAATTAACAATCGCTATATTATTTCTTTTTTGATAATAATGTTTCTCTTATTGGTATTAATAAATTAAATAAAATAATATGTATAATATATAAATCCAAAGGCAAATTACTGAAAAAAATGACAATTCTGTGGGTATCAGGGGCTGGATCTCAATGGAGATACAAAAAAAAAAGCGAAAAGCTAAATCAAAACGATAAAGTAAACAGCCAGAAAAGTTAGCAGAGCTTTCGGGCAACACTAGCCCTTCATCAGTGCAATATATATATATATATATATATAAATCAAAATAAAAAACCTGTTTGGAAAAACAGTGACATTTTGCACCTCCCCACAGCAAATTCAAAACTACAGTAAAGTATCAACTGAATTTTGTCTAAAGCTATTAATTGTTTTGATGAATGTTGGTTAGCTTTTCACTATATTGCTTCTCAGGGTCAACAAGTTTAACCTCCAATGTGAACAATTGATGATTCTTGTTGCTATTGATATTTTTATGATGTAGTTGGCCTTTAATTAATTGATTTTCTCCTAGTAGTATGCTACCGCGCCTAAAAATTTATAGTATTTTTGTTTTACAATAATCACCATGGTAGTGCCAGTAGACTGAATGAATGCCTTTATGTAACTGTCACTAAATATAATTACAAGGTTAAGTATAGTCTTTTGATTAGCTCCATAGATGCGTATAAAACAACCTTTCTAGAGTTTTGTCAATGGGATTAAAATTTGATACGTTTCAGTGCAAACTAATACAGATGTTGTCAATTTGTAATACAGTAGATTACAACACACATTGTTACAAGTTAATAAATTAAAGTAACTACTAGTGTAAAAAAATAGCAGGTTGTTGTTGGTCTCTATGGTGATAGCAAACGAGATTAGTAACTATTTCTGCCATTCAAATCATTCTTTTTAGTAGTTTGCTATAAAGCTTGGTTCCCACTAGAGACGCAACGCAAGGACGTAGACGCAAGAGAGTTAACCAATGACAAGCGACAGTTCGAATAATCCATCGCTTGTGATTGGTCAAATCACTTAGGTTGCGTTACGTCCTTGTCTTGTGTCTCAAGTGGGAACCAAGCATAATGGCTCAAAGTGGGTGTGTTTGCTATTTGATACTACATTTACTCAGTTATTATTAATAATATACTAGAAATTGCAAAATATAATTATAATAACTGGAGTTCTCACTAGAAGTTAAAGCTTGTCTCTTAAAGATCCCAATTACGGACTCAACAGTATAGCAAAAGTATGAATAAAATTTACAATCTAAAAAAAAGTGCAAGATACTCATTTATTTAAAATATTTGAGCTAAAGCACTGTGGAGCAAACTATAGTTTGCACTTTTATTCAATTGGTACACAATCTTTCACTTTTTAAAAATATTTAGGTAAATGATTTTCCAGACTTCTTGAGCGGTGAGGAGCGTGAAAATGCCCAGCACATTTTGATAAAACATTTGCAGGAAAAGTCTATTCCTAAGACACGAAAGAAAAATGTAAAGAAAGACTCAAACCAGGAAAAGCAAAACGGTAGAAACACACCAGAACTTTGCGTTTCCGATCCTTCTGGGAAAAAATTCCACAGAGATGAATCGGATGTTGAAGAAGAAGAGAAGAATGGTAGTGGCTTACATCTTAACAGAAGTTTTGATGAATCCGCCCTCTACATGTTAAAACTGGAGGATGAAGTTTCATCCGAAGGGGAAGATCAATTATCAGTATCACTACCAACCTCCTCATTTAAGACACTCTCAAGTGACCAAAAGTCTGGAAAAGATGAATCAACTTTAAAGTCATCAAAGCTAACTAAATCATTGGTAGAAAGTGTTGGAACATGTCGTCCTTTACCTCAAAGACCTTTACATAACAAAGACTCAGCCCCACGTCTAGATGTTTCCAGCACATTTTCAACAGACATTGCTTCAACTTTGGTTAATAGAGACAAAAATTCCAATAAAAAATTACAAATGCGCAACCTTCCCTCACCAGACAGTCCTAACAACAAGAAAAAATCAATGCCTTTCAAATTCAATTTGGATGCATCACAATCTAAAGAAACTCTAACAAAGAAAAATTGTGATGGTAATACTAAAAGCCGACAGAAAAAAGTGGTACCAAAACAGAGAAGCTTAGATATTGAGATAAGCACTAATGATTCATCTGTGACAACAGAAGAGTTGGAAGATACGACGTTTGTGAAAGAAGAAGTTGAGACACATCTCTACATTTTGTCACCGTCTTCTACATTTCTCATGCAGTTTCAAAGTACATGGAACAATTACATTATTGTAAGTTTTTTTTTCTTATTTTTTGGTGTTCAACACGTGACCATAATATTCTAGTATAAGTCAGTCATTCATCATACATAAAATTACAAATACGGTACTTTTTATTTTCAAGCTAAAAGTATCAAATTCTCAAAATACAGTAAAGTCCTTGATAACCAGAGTAAAGCATTATTTAATTAAATTGTTTAATATATTACAGTTTACGCTATAATGTATTCTATTGTGCTGGTGTGAACCAATGAAAAATCAAGATATTCTCCTCTTTTATGCTGTAATTTATTTATTTGTTCCAACAATAATTTACGAAGGTGGTCCATCCAGCCGAAGCTGATCATTAGGGACTCTCACAAAAATACAATATGACTATAAACATGCAAAAATTAATATACAGTAAGATATAAAATAAAATAAACAATCAAAAAATAGAATCCTTTACAAAAGTCTGCACAATATTTTATCTATTTAAATTATTACAGTACAATACAACTAAAGATATTACACGCTAATAAATGAACAATTTACTGTACAGCTGAAATGATTGAAAATGATATCATTAAGCTTACTCGGAATAACATCCACTGTTTAGACAACATTCAAGCGTACTACTAGTAATACATCATCATTATTACAATAAGGCTGTAAAGAATGAATGTACGATGGCCATCACATTTTGTGTTTCCTTACATCAAGTGTATATTTCCCCAGCCCATATAGCTAGTTTTAAATCAGTATGTTGCAATATCATTCTTTAGGTTCAGGTAAGTCTACTCTCATCACTAGCGTACATAAAGATTAACCCTGTAACCACAGTCTTGACTGATTTCGGTCATGTATTGCTCATTCAAATTTTATAATTATTAAAATTTTTCCAAATTTGATTTCTTTAGCGATCAACAAGAATGTTGGAAAATGCGGAGTCCGCTGGAAATTCTCTGAAAAAGCCATCAGGTTCTACCAGGTACAGTATATCATAGAGTACTATGTATAAACACAACGAATGTACATTGTGATAGCTTCTGCATCCACCACCCTACTGTCACAATTTCCATAATTGTCACAATTTTAATCTATCCTAATTTATAATATATTTATGACTCAAATTGGTTTATAATGTTATCTGTTTCTTTTGTGTCATCACCTGCCATTTAATACAATATTAATCATTTTTCAAAAGAGTACGTGATACTACTGTAAGTAATAACTTATAAAAGATATTTGTGTTATTAATGGATACTACTGTAGTAATCTGATTTCCAAAAGGGAATACAAAGTATGGTTTAGAAAGTTTCAACATTCCAGTTGCTACATCTTCTGGAGTAAAGTTGACGCAAATAGAAAACATAATCAAGTTTATAAAAAGGTTTAAAGCTAAGTCCAAATATGGTAGTGATATTCCCAAATATGGTAGTGATATGACATCATCATGTCCATATATGGGCACATTACATTTTTGGTCACAAAAAGTTTGATAGTGTATACAGAGTTTAACAAAAATTTGATGAATTCATCGTCCCAAGATACTGTAACCATCCAGGCATTTTACTTCTTTTCAGGTAATGTCATGGTAGCTACTGTATATAAAGATAACATGAAAGAATATACAGTTATTATTATATATTAATAAAGGTTATTATGGTAATATAAATAATAAAATGAGTTTAATTCATTCAATAGACATGGCCATGTGGTTTTAATACACTTTTTTGATATTATAGTTATTGAATATAATGAATAAATATTGAACAATAAATTAAGTATGGTACGGTACGGTAATCAATAAGAAGACCAATGCCCTCTAGCAAGTTTTGACATTTTGTGGTTATTATATAAAATATTAAATTTTGAATATTCTGTTATCTGACATAATTACATTCTGTTCATAAAAGCTTTCCGTAAAGTAGCAAATTTTAATATTCATACAGGGGAATCTATGAATTGAAAAATATATATATTTTTTTAAATGTTCACGTAAAGATTGAATCACTTATCCTTAGTTAGTACTTTTAAATTAAATACTTTTAAAAATGAATGAAAAATATTATGTTGTTCATAACAGCCTTTTTTTGTATGAAAATTGAGATTGTTTGCGCAAAGTGTTTGATTACATTATGTGTTTTTGACCGACGTTTTAAGATTTACCGAAGCCATGGTGATTGAACAACATAGCATGAGAGAGACAAAAGCTTATTTCTTTAGAACATTGTTGAGGAGTGAATTTGGTAGCTCTTTGGGGAAAACCGTGTTCGAAGCAAATAATGGATGTGAATCAACTCTGTAGGGAAAACAGCACTTTATAATAATATAATATGGACAGGTTTTGTTCAGTAATTACAGTACAATCTTCCACTTATCAATCGATCATTTGTCTTTTAACTGTCGTTCGTGAACAAACTGTAGATGTAGAACAACAAGCTAGTGAAAAAATTAAAATGCATTCTTATAAACAAAAAAAAATAAATTAGACATTTTATAATACTCTACATTTCATTTAATCTTCCACCTCCAAAAATGACTAACATTTAGACCTATTCTATCTTTTCTTCATTGTATGTAGTGCCTGGTATGTTTAATCCCCCCCCCCCCCCCCCCACTTTTAAATTAAGTACAGTGTAACCTTCTCATGTCTAAAACACAGACTGAAATATCTATATTGCCTCTCATCCAATCATCAATGGTGTTAGCTTATCATTATCATACTTTAAACAAAGTTTATCGGGCAGACGGGCTAAATGTAAATAATATTTTGGAAAATCATGAGGACTAAGTTCATGTTTAAGTTACTGTAGCTCTGTAGCATATCATGGTATTTCCTAATAGAAGTAGATAAAGTTAGCAATACAGTGTAATTAATTTTTTATGTTTGTTAAAGATGTATTGTCCCCCAAAAACATGAAAAATGAAGATTAATTAAATTAGACTTTGAATATGTTATTTTGTAGTTTTAATCAAGTTAATCACTTCCATAGAAAAAAAAAGATTTTTTTTCACTTATGAAATGACAAAATAAATGGTTAAATTCAACCAAAAATCCATTGGCTGGCAGCCAATTTGACCATTTTTTGCTTTAAATTACATTTTTCTCTGGTAAATACATTTTTTTTTCGATACAATTTTTGGTCAAAGTGGATAACTATTATGTTACATTAAAATGGAATATTCAGCAAAAATTTTTTTAAGAATTATTTTTTTCAAGGGGACAATACATCTTTAATACTATTATTTTTTTTGGTCAAATTTCAAAACTAACTCATAAAAATAGATTTCTTTTATCATTTACTTTTAATTATGTTCTTAAATTACAATAACATGTCATCATTCAATGTAATTAATATTTCAAATTTTAATTTAATTTCATGCTTCTTCATTGGTCAATATAAATCACCTTGGTAACATCATAACATCTTTTTCATCGTGATTCCAGTCCAGTAAGATTTGATAGGTATGGCATTTCTTCATTAATCAAAGAGGTTAAATAATATACTAGAGTGTGAACTAGTCAACAACGAAGTGATACCAACACGACAGAGACTCCTTTAAAATGGCTGCCTTACAATATATCTGTTTCAAACATTATTTAATAATAATGACCTAAAATATTACGAAGAATGATGCAGCCATATTGTATGTTTCAGCTGTGATTAAATTGGAGTTTAGACTCTAGTTTATTATTTTAACCTCTTTGTCTTCATTAACTCTCACATTTTAATTAAGGCGAAACATTAACAATATGTGTCATTAGTTTCAAACTCCAGAAACTTCAAGTGCTTCATGTCATTCAGAATACTAAGTCATCATAAAATCTCATTAACATATTTCAAGTGTTTTCTAAAAATACTGTACTACTGTAGTATTTCATCAATTTTATATAATTTTCTTCACTTTTGTACAAGTTTTCAAATAAAGTTTGCTAATTCTATGATTATCCAGACCTTGTTTAAAACTTTTAAAATCTATGTTATTATATCTAATCTAATGTTATAAGGCCGTGCTAGGTTATAAGATAAATAATGTGACAGAGTCATGACTTGAACACAGGCTCCACTTACTTACAGAGCTCAGTTGCAGCGCCAGTTTCAACAGATGAAGGAAGAGATACTAAATGCAACTAACGACATTGAGAAGTTGTTTGAATTGGTTGCAGAACTTGGAACGGCTGCAGCCAAGTACTTTATTGTTAAAAAGCTCTTCTGGAAGGTAATTTTATGGCAACCCATTCAAACCATGTGCCATATACTTAAATTAAATTTACAACCATGGGGTGGTTTCCCAAAAATTTCGTATTTGAAACTTTTTTAAATGAAATTATTAACATTTTGACCTTGAATTAAGAATTATATGCTGATATTTGTATCGAAGTTCAACAAAATTAAATTTGAATATTGTCCTGTTTATTGCCTTCATAATACATTTAGCATAATAAACTGTAATTTATTCTTCCATTTTTTCAACTCATAATTTAAATAATTTTTATCTTCGTAGAGCGTTGATCTCTTTGAGTTTTTTGTCAATAAATTACAGTGTTATCTTCCAAAGTCAACTTCTAGTGATGCACATTCTAGAGCTGATGAACTAGAGTAAGACTTCATTTTATTTTGTATCATATATTCTTCACAAAATATTTACGATGTATAAATCTACGATACAATGTGCTGTATTGTATGCTGCATATGAATTATGTTTGTACATCATTTATCTATGGCACAGATACATAATTATATTCGGCTCCTATAGAATATTTGAAATTCAATATAGTAATCCATAAACTCCATTAGAGTTATATTCTTAATGTTGATCAATAAAATGTACATTCTTGCCTTCTATGAAAATAAGAATAAGCAGAAGTACTTTTTATGATATAATAATATTTATTCTGCTGCGCTGCAAGTTGAACAAACATTATTCACCAGGAGCAAACAAAATGCAGAGACAAATCAGAATAACTTTCTCCAACATTAATACCAATAAAATACATTGAATGTAGTAATAAAAATATTGTTACCGTTATGTGATAAATCTAAGCACAGATACCTCCATTCAATATGAATATAATATTAATATACATCTGTTATTATCTGAATGTTGTACAATAGAGTGATGAGTCATACAGTAGCTTTTGCTTTTCCATAATGATAATATTAAATGGAGTTTATGTTTGTAATTTATCTGATTTTGTAGACAATTTTCTTTGACTATTAGAAGATTTAAATCAACTTTTTTTTTTTAAAGGATGGTTGTGATTATTTTCAACACTCTGGCACAAATGTTACGGGAAACTGAGATGCTACCTGATCGACTAAAAACGCTACAAGCAAATAAGTAAATACTGAGTTACAAAAATATAACCCTTGTAAATCTCCTATATTATCAAACTGTGCCCGATGAGTACTCCCTGGCTATGTCCGATGAACACACTGAATACCCACCCTGTACTCCATGGTCACTCCCTGAAATCCACGCCTTCTGGCAACTGTATGTCCCATGAGAACACTAAATGCTCACCTATACCCCATGGGCACTCCCTGAAAGCCACGCCTTCTGGCTATGTCCGATGAGCACACTTCATATCTCTAGATCTACCAATGATATCGCTTACTCGTAGATTCAAATGTATTTTTATTTATGAAATAATAATTTCTTTTTGATACAGTGGCAAGATGGTCCTTGATCTACTGGTGATGTTGACATGTTTGCCTGAGGTTCCACAAAGATGGCGCCCTCCAAGTTTCAAGATGTCCAATACGCTACTAGAGACTGATGCTCACCACTGGGAGACTTATTCGGATGCTGAGGTAGTTTTTTGTTGTTTGCTAAACAATTCAAGAAATCTTTATTATCAAATTGAAAGACATATTATGGTAATAATTTTCTTTTTATTGTAGATTTCTAAGCTTGTGCAGGAGATCACCAACATATCCACTGCTGTCACTTTTGAACTAATACTGATAGCACTTCAGGTGAGTTATGGGTTTATCTTTCCAAAATCATCATAATTTTCTCAAGATTTTTTTATCTGAAAATGACACACAACCACTCTGTTCCACATAGTCTTTAATTTTAGAGTTTATATTTTTTTTTATCTTGTTTCAGGCTAACTGGGGAAATGATGAAGGAAAATTCTTCAACATTTGTTGGCTTGTAAAGGTTCTAGATACATTTTCAACAACTGTAAGTTTTTTGTACACAATACTCTCAACTTTTGCACAATCCTTAGGCAAGCCCAAAAAGGACTTTATGTTTTTTTTTATTGTTTCTTTCCATATGTATTTAAAGAAAATGGAAGTAAGTTCTGGTATTTTTGGAGAGTAACGGTTGGCCACATTACACAATTACGCATAGGAATATTTATTTTCCACCTTGTATGGTTACATACTGCAAGTAAGCAGTGATTGGCTATACCATTCGTTGAATTAATTCATGTTGAGTCTCATCCTGGTTTTTTTAAAGGAAAAATTTGTGGAAAGGTTGTTGGCACAGGCTATGAAGCTACTGCTACCATCCAAGGATTCAGTCATATCTCCTGATGACGCTGTCCTTCTGTTCCAGCAGTTCTTTGTCTTGCAGACCTTGATAGAGTACAGTTCCAGTATAATATCCCATATCAGGAACAATTACATGGAAGAATTCCGGTACTATGTGCAGTCGCCTCACATACTGGTGAAGTTCCCGGCTAACTATCCAATTAGGAGGATGACGCTACAGATTATAGATGAAGTTCTGTCCTGCGTACTGCAAAAGAACACAGTGTTGAAAGGCCATAAGGTGTAACACATCACATTTCTGATCTGTAAATGCAACAATAAAACTAAACTGAAACTAAAGTCTAGCTATTTCGTTTGGTCATAGAAAGGTGATAAATGATGGGGAAAGGTCCATCATTTAATGGTGAGATTCAATTTGCACCCCATTCTCTGTACTGCTCTGTACTTTCAATGACAAATTTAAGTCGTTTATTTTTATTTACATCTTTAAATGTTTTGTATACAATGTTATGCAACTAGATTGACTCTTTTGTATCTATATTTACTTAAAAACAAGACTTGGTGGTGAAAGTCAAACAAGTTTTTTATTTAGAATTAGGAAGAATTTTATTCAAATAATATTAAAATATAAATTTTATTTATGCATTGCCTAATTTGCCTAATTTAAATCTTGCTTTCATTCATTGAAAATGTGCAAAATATTATATATTATAATTATCTTTAATTCTTTTTTGTATGTAATGTTTATTTTTTCTCATCAATTTCTTTCATATGTGTTTGTGGTTGAGTGCAGCAAAGATTAAATATACTTTGTTATTTTTTGGGGGGTTTTCAAATGTGTAAATACGAATATTAGGGCCAACAAGAAATGGACCAAACTGTTTACATTCTATTAATAAAAGATGGTATAAGGATTGCACTCATGTTGGTGTTCTCCGTCAGGAACACAACGACAAGTTCTTCTGTAAAGCCTGGTTTCCATTAAAATCGCTACAGCGTTTCCATTAAAATCGCTACACGCGCAGATGTCGCCGACACAATCGGGAAGGCTCCCCGATTCATCGCAGTCAAATCGGCAAAGTTCAACCATGTTCAACTTTGCCGATTTTGTCGGCGATGAATCGTATACGCGTACCAAAGAATATTTAGCGCTCTCATACTAGATCCCCGATAAATTCTAGCGTTTCCATAGAATCGCTACGCTCTGTCGTGTAGCGATTTTATGGAAACCAGGCTTAACAATGCAAATTACCTATGATTTACAGGTTAAGTCCTGAATTTTGCACCTCACATTTTTGTCACAATTTATTGCAAAAATCCGTCCATAATTAAAATTACTATATTGATTATATAATGTTGTGTTTTTTGTATCAATAGTTTAATGTGCAAATTTATAAGACGAAAACAATGCAACTTTAACCTCATTTGAAGTTCATTTGTTTATGAGTAGTTGAGTAGTCAAATTATTGGTTTTAAAATGTATAATCTTCGACAACACATAATTTGGTATTCGCTTCTTTAATACATAAATAATTGTCAGTTTCTTAGTATTGTTTTAGTAGGTTTTGGTGTGCGTATATTACATTTAATCGTAAATTTATCTTATTGTATTTTATTCTACATTTTCTTGCATTGATCTAGTAAATTCCGTCCAAAAGTGTTTTCAGAAAATGACTTCTATAATGTAGAGATCCAGATTCATTTTATTTTGTTATAATTTGGACAAAAGTTCACAATTGCCATGATTATAGTCAGGTTGGAAAAGTCATTTTCTTTTAATCAATTAGACGATATAGATGTTATGTCACCTCAGTAAAGATGAATGTCTGTTTTATCGACATATTTATTATTGTTCTAGGTTTACCTAGATAGTATACACTATCAAAAAAGTGTGACGTGCCCAAATATGCTGGTGATATGACATCATCATGTCCATATATTTCGAATACAATTTGATAGTTTAGACAGAGTTTAAGACATTTTATCCAAATCAAATCTATGTATTTCCTTTAAAATCCTAAATAATGGAAAAAGAAAATTTTAATTGGAGATGTGCGAAGTAATTCATTATTTCGGTGACCTTTTATCTATAACTCGTGGCATTGTGTTCGATTAAAAGTATAAATTATTTAATCAAATGGTATACTCTTCTGTAGGCCTATTGTTGATATATTTCGGTGTGTAGTTTATACTTTTTAAGCTAATACTAAGTATGGTTTTATGTCTTGTTAAACTGCATTTAATGTCTTTGTATGTTAAGGCCCATAGACTGAACTTGCCAATAATAATAAAATCAATTTTAATACAGTGATTATATTTTGTCGTTTTTGACCAATCTACACACAGATTAGGCGCACTTTCTTCACATAGTATACCATTCGTGTCCTAATTTTTCGTGAGATTTGCAATGTACTTATTAGTACGGGTACAAATTACGTCGGAGCAAACATTACGCAAAGCTACACCACAGTAGCTACAAACAATGACAATCCGATAAGGATAATGATAAACAAAGAAACGATACATAAAATAAAAGAAAGGCCAAGTAAGTTGGTCTTAGTGCCATGACGTATGGTTTCATTGTTGACAAAGTACCGTATTGTACTTTGATTGTTCTTTTAGGCTACGATGCACTCGTTGTCTTCTCTGTATATTTGTTTTGTGATCATTGACTCGTATAAATCGATATCCAAATCCAGACTGCTTTTATGATACATACATACCTCCTTCCGTGTTCCAAGTTTATTTGTTATTACCACGCAGTATAGCCTATTTGTACTGGGAATAAGATTTTAACAGGGGGTCTATTTGGGTTACACTGGACCGTTAAGAAGGATTGCGTTGGAATGTATTTACTTTGACAGCAACCTGATTCACAGCCTTCTCGGCGGGAGAGCAGGTGTTATTTTTCAAAGCTTATTGTAAAATTGTTAATATATCTTGATGCAAAGGTCGATATAGGAGGTAACTCGTCGTTGTTAACATAGGAATAATGCAGTGAATATTATAACTATGGAAATGTAGAGGTAATGCTATGCCATGTTTGATGTGACTGATTGCTTAAATTGGAAAGCATCAAACCAAAGACTTGGAGATTGCGATTATTTCTATACATACAGAATGTTTAGCAGCAATGCATAAATAGCCTAAAATAGTGGGTTCTTCAATGATGCTGATACAACTGTCGACTATCAAAATGGCATCGAACTGTAACTAAAAAAGCCACCAGTAGGCCTAACACTGTTAATATTTTTGCGGTAAACTTGAAAAGCCCGGACGGAAGATGGATAAAGAAATACGTGATCCTTCAGCAGAACTGGTGAAGTCGCTGGAAAAGTTGAATATCGTGCCATTTAGAAGCACTTCTCAGTTTGATTTGAGAGTGGATTTGAATTATCGACACTTACAGAAGCTGCCTGCTGATGTCTGCAGACTGACAGACCTTCAGTGGTTAAATTTAAATGTCAATAGGCTGTTTGATCTTCCAGATGAACTTCAGCAACTTGTTAGATTAAGATGGTTGTATTTAGAAAGTAACAAGTTCGAACATTTCCCAAGAATTCTTTGCAAAGTTCCGTCTCTTGTCCGTTTATATTTCAGCAGTAATGCCCTGTCAACTCTTCCAACTGATGTGAAAGATCTCAGATGTCTAAGACTCTTGGATCTTTCAGACAATAATTTTAAAGATTTTCCCTCTGCAATATGCTGCTCAGAATTAAAACTTCTTGACAAACTGTTTATAGATAACAATCAATTGAAGTGTATTCCATCTGAGATCAGTAAGTTAATTGGACTTAAGTCACTCTGGATGAATAACAATCAAATAGAATGGCTTCCGCAAAGCACAGCTGAGCTGGTGAATCTCGAGGAACTTCAGATTAAAAATAACAGTCTTCACGGCTTGCCAGCATACCTTGCCCCCGGATTAAACAAACTTACTTCGATAGAATGGGAGGGTAACAGATTAACTCTAGCACTACGAGGACCTATTTCCCGTGGTGTCGGTGATCTTAGACAATACCAGATATGGGCTAGAGAGATGGCGTTGTCAAAAGAGATGGTTGAATTTCGGAGCAATCGAGAGTCAGGGATGGAGCGTCCATGCTATAGGATGCGAACGAGACCCAGGGGTGTGGCCGTTATCATAGATAATTTTCCAGCAGAAGACATTAATGAGGACAATAGTGAAACAGGTAAGAGGATCTGGGTGACATTTTGTTAATATGGAGGCGGTGGATGTCACATGTCGTATTCTGAGCGAAAGACCTCCTACTATTTTTTGAGAACTATGTATTTCTTTAAAGTAATGCAATTTTATTGTTATCTAATTTATTTTCACAGACAAGCTTCGAAGTGTTCTGATAAAACTAGGATTCAACGTTCGTATAATGAAGGGATTGATATCCCTCGATATCATATCCGCTCTTCGTTTTATATCGATGGAAGATCATCGCTATGTTGACTGTATCGTTGTTGTTCTCCTCTCGAAGGGGTCGAGTAATGCAGGAAATGTCCGAGGCAATGATGCCATCAAAGTAGAAATACGGCAACTCACAGACATCTTCACCGCTGCCAACTGCCCGACACTCGCAGGAAAACCGAAACTGTTCTTCTTGCAATTGCTAGAAGATAAAACAATGAAATCAGTTGGGAAGAAAGACAATGATTCTTCTTCTAAAAGTGATAGCTTAAAAGATCTAATACCAGATGAAGAAGATTTTTTGTTGACCGTGGCAGGTATCCCGCATACGATGTTACATGAATCAAAGACGAGAGCGTATACACTGTACGTTTCGTTATTGTTTGACATTCTGGAAAATTACGCACGTAAATTGAACTTATTAGATTTGCTGGCTACGGTACATTCTCAAGTTAGTAATATCCAACTTACTACTGATATAACAACACAAAATGTGTGCCATAATGAAGCCCGAATTGTACCGTTTATTCAATCATCGCTACGATATAACCTCTACTTAAGCATTTACAATAGTACTAGAGAAAACACCAAGTAAATAATGTATCTAGACAGCAGTAAACTTTTTTAAATAAATTATAATTGAGAGAAATAAATACTTTTATTTTATGTATAATAAAAATAATTTTATCTTAAAGAGATATGTGTACTGTGTGTTATGTACTCTGTTTTTCTTTAATTTTTCGCAATTAAAAACTTGCATTTTGTGAAATTAGTTTGCACTGAATATAAAATGTAGGTTGAAGGGCCGAAATATAAAAACCAAATTATACCAAATGGAAAACTTTTACAGAAGGCATGAATGGCGTTCCATGAATTGTAGCTCCTCGACGAAAAATACAAACACGCTTAAAAATGGAAGACAAATTTCTAGATTTGCAACAGCAAATGCGCCACAATCAGGAAGATCTCAAAGACTTCCTTCGTGATTTAGATAATTGGGAGGATACTATAAAAGAAAAAGATATTGAATTACAGACAGGAAGCTCTACAAAACAACAAGTAAGTCTAGGCCTATTAATACTCTGCTGGCATTATTTTTGCCATGACGACAGACGCTGTCCGCTGGGCGGGCTTGTGATGTCAGTATTATGCTATATGTAGGCCTAGCCCTGGGGCCTACGTTTAGACCTAGGTCTGCTCTTTCTATCATTCAGTTTAATAGTCCTACAACTTGACATGGCTTATCTTATTTAGTATTTATATTTTCTTGTCCCCCCACTTTACTTACATTACAGATAAAGTATGTCTCGGTTTTGTACTAAAAACTAAATCGTATTAATAATATTATAATATTCTTTTTATAGAAATTGCCACCAGTTCGTAATAAAGTAAAGGAAAAGCCAAAACGAAAGAAAGATCAATCCAAAGCAGCAACAAATACGAAGGAGGAGGCAGACTCATCTTCAGTCAAACAACAAAGAATCAAGGCCTATGACTACAGAAAATGGGATACATTTGATGTTGTAGGTGAAATTAGAGTACTGTTGCATTTAATAAATTATATAATTTATGCAACAAACCTTATATTTAACCAGTATTTTTAAATCTTTAACCAGTATTTTTAAATCTTTATTACACTCTTTAATATTATTAATGTTTTTTATAATTGTTTTCTCTAAAGGAAAAAGCTTGCGCTGAAGTTGAAAGTGGAGGAGAAGAAAATAGGGTTAGTTCGGAATATGAAACAGACAGCGACGAAGAAAGAAAGGAAAATGCTAGACAGCAGAAAATGATGCAAGCTAATATGGAAAAAGAAAAGGTTTGTTTAGCTGGATAATTTCATTCTTTTAGTAAACAATTTTATATTTGTTTTTGATTGATATAGAGATCTGGTTGGTCAATAGTTTTCATTAAATAGTGTTTTCTTTTTTTGGGTATTCCAAGTCTCGACTATGAAATAGTAAAGTGCCTATCAGAGAAGTCTGGAGAGCTTGTTTGTGTATAATAGTCAATCATCTAATCTACCATTACTTATATTACATTATATTGTTTAAGGTTTGGTACTAATATATGTGGTGTACCACAAACTTTATATATCAACATTATATGACATTGTCATTAATAAAGTTATTTGGTATTTTAAGGGAAATGACTTTTTCAAGAAAGGCCAGTTTGATGAAGCTGTGTTGTGTTACACCAGAGGAATGGAAGCAGATAATACTAATGCAATCCTACCAGCTAATAGAGCTATGGCTTTGTTAAAACTTAAAAGGTGAGTTCCACCATACATTAGTCAATAGTATGACCTTGGTAATACTGTCTCTGGTATTGATAAAGGCTTTACCAAAGCCTACAAGATTCATACAATGTGACGTTATTATATTATATGGTAATTACTGTTAAAGCTTCATGTGTTTGAATATACCTACAGATGCACTACATTAAAATGTTGATTAATTAAATAATATACTTTATTTTGACAGATTTGAGGAGGCAGAGAGTGACTGTAGTCTGGCGTTATCCCTAGATTGCACTTATGTAAAAGCAGTTTGTAGAAGAGCATCAGCAAGGCTAGGCCTAGGAAAACTTAGTGAAGCAAAGCAAGGTATATAATGCACTTCACTGTCAAATCATGTTTGGGGTTGTGCTAGGGTGTACTCCTCATTGGCTGGAAGAACAAAGAATTTATATATGAATATTTGTTCATTCATTTTCTTTTTCTAGACTTTGAACAAGTACTTTTATTAGAACCTTCTAATAAACTCGCAAAAACAGAACTTAAAAAGATTGGAAAGTTGGAGAAGGACGAAGAAGATAAACACAATTCAGCACCAACAAATAGAATATATGCAGTTGACAAACCACCTCATTTAAGGTCAAAGGTGAGATAAAAAGTGTTAAGTGTTTTTCTCCATGAGTAACTCAGCTGCAGCACTTAGCGAAATTAGTCACAGCTCTTTCAATTATTGCATTCTGATAGTGTGTTACCAATTTTACATTTTTAATTAGTAATGACACACTGTTTGATGTTTTAACAGAAACCATTAAAGAGGATTCATATAGAGGAGATTGGGACAAATAAAGAGGAGAATATAGATATTGAATCTACAGCAATGGAAACAAAAGATGATCAGCAAAAAGTACCCAAAGAAACAGAAATATCAACAGATACAGAAACACATGAAAAGAGAGTGAATGCTGACACATCTGAAAAATCACAATTGTAAGATCAAATAGAGTGTTCTTTATATGCTATATATATTATGTTAAAATGTTTAGAATTTTTTTTTTGGTGTTCTATAACTATTTAAAATTGCACTAGAATCAAAACAGTTCTTAGATAAACATATTCTACATGTTTTTTTATATAAAATTTTGCAGAGACAAAACAAAGACAGCCTCAGAAGTTGTAACAGCTGATGTTCCAGTAATTACTCCCCCTCCCTCTGTTCCCCCCTCACCTCAATCTTCTTACCACCTTCTTGCTGATTGGAAACGGCTTGAAAAATATCCAACACAACTTGTTCAATATTTTAAAGTAAGTTTAATAAATATTCCAATATATTGCTGAGATAACTGATTACTGTGTTACATATTGTATTTACTAAATTGTACAAATTTCTTGAATTTTAAAGTTAGTACCAATCTTCTTTCAGTAAATATTGATAAAACACTTATTTTTTTTCACCAGCAAATTAATCCAGAGACATATCCATCATTATTCAAGCAATCCATGGATTCTGATGTGTTATCGAAAATTCTAATATTACTACATAATCATTATATTCCGTAAGTTCTTTCGATGTTTTCACTACAACTTTATTCCCTTTACTTGTAATAAGATTTTTTTATGTAGGCCTACTGTTGTTTCATAATCATTATTTCTAATGGGCTAAGCTCTGTTGGTTTCATTACAACATGTATTAAATATACACTTTGTTTCATCAGGTCAAATGAAGCAATGTTTGCAGTCATAAGTAATCTTACAAAGGTCAAACGATTTGACATGAATGTCATGTTTATGTCATCAGAAGAAAAGAAATGTAAGTACTTGATTATATATTTACACTGGCTTCCTTTTCTATTAAATGTATTTATTGAGGTGGGGAAATGAAAAGATCCAATTTAGTTTTTAATAAATACCATATGTACCAATAAATAATGTGCTTAAAATAACATAAACTACACCACAAAGTTGACATGGTTAGATAAGCTGAATACCAATATCAGTACAGATGTTTCACAGCACTGGCCCACTTGAGACGCACCCGGCCTACGACTGGAGTAAATGGCACAAACTAGTAGAACGTGTTGTGTCTAACAATGATGAAGCGTGTTAATATATTTTGCAGCAATTTCTTTCTGGTTATTTTTTCCTGCTGCTTTTCAATGTTTTATATTTTCCACTTCTTTTTATAGTGGTGAAAAATATACTAGAACACATTTCAAAGAATGAGAACATTAATGAAGCAGTATTGAGGGATGTATCAAGGAAATATGGAATATAACATGAAATAATGATAAACATGATAGAATGAGGACATTAATGATGCGGTATTGAGGGATGTATCAAGGAAATATGGAATATATCATAAAATACTACATTGTTTGCTGGAAGACTTCAATTTTAAAATAACATTTAGAAGTGGTTTATATTCTATTTGTTTAGTGCCAATTAAAGCAATAAATTAGAAAAAAAGTTTGATTTAGTTGGTTGTTTGGTTTTTTTTTCAGCTCACATAAATAAATAAGTAAATATACAGTATGATAAAATCACATTTGGAAATGTACAATTTGGTATCTATAATTTTTAATAATATACGATAATATAAAAAATTCATTGTCTTCAGGTCATATGTTAACACGCCAATTAGGAACAAAGTGGTATAAATACATAATACAACAACTAAACAATAATGGATTACATATGTTGACAATGTGAACAAGGAAGAAAGGGAATAAAATTACAAACAAAAGTGTCGGTGTAGCATAACAGCCACCTACACGTCGATACATTCTCAACTTTATTTCCTTTTTTGGAAACTAATGGTTTACCGCAAACCATATTTTACATCACAGGAGATTGAAGAAAAAAAATCCGTATGAAATACAATACTCAATTGTTTAAGAGAAGCAAGAATATAAAGGAAATTCTCAGGCCTTTAAAATGTATTTTTTTCTTTCTGTACGATGAAATCCTTATCAGACGATTTTTAGTCTGAAACCGGAGAAAATATGGAAAAACATAAAAAAGTAGTTGTAGGCCTAAAGGCCTGTTATTGCATTGCAAGTATGCAACTAGTTACTCGACAGTTGAACGATATCGCTGTATTGTACGGCCCAAGATATCTGATTGCACCACCAGCATGTAATACTGCTACATATTATGTGAAGTAACATCCCCTCCGGAATATTAAATCGTGACGTAGGCCCAATTATCTTCTCGCCTTGACTTGCACTACCGGCCCACCTCCCCTACGTCGAACTGTGATTGGAGGAGGTCGAAAAGCTAAGTTAATTTTATCCAAAAACATTTATTTGTTAATAACTATTCACTTATAGCCATTTTCATAAATGTTTTAGTAATTTATCAATCGTCAATCGGGTCCACCCACCACGTCAATACTGGTATTAAATCTGCCCCTCGTGTTCTTTCAAGTAGGCCTACAGTGTCTTATAGCCGAGAACCATCGGTACTTGGTACCGGAAAAACCCAGGTTTCAACCGGAGTTTCAGCTTAAACATCCGTTTGATTGTTAGATTTTGAATGAGTTCCGGTGATAGGATGAAAACGTTTTCCACCACCCTTGAAAAACATTAAAGCGTAAAATACCCGTACTGATCTGTGACAGGTGCTGAAACGTAACACACTGTTAACAAAACGGTTTTATCGATCCTCCTACAATTACTATATCTCATTTTAAAATTCCTTATTACAAATATTTTTTATATATATTCCCGTATATATTATTTCATTTCATTGATTTATTTGACACAATCGGTCAAGGGGATGCGACCGTCAGCAACAATGCGCCATAACAAGAAAGTGTACACAACTCCTACAAAATACTATTATAACAACATTTAAAACAAGATAAAATTACATAAAGAGAATATTAATATTATATACAAAAATGAATTAAAATATAATGTACTCATCTGATCAGTCTAGTTTTATTTATCGGAATGATTTATTTACAAGATTTTAAAATATAAATAAAATTCACAAAAACTGTAAGTAGGCCTAAATATTTTTGAAGTGACCAGTTATCTTTTATCGAATAAATATTTCTTTAACTTAAATACGAGGGAGGGATTATTATGTTAATTGAAGTCTTTGGTACTGACATATCTCTTAATATCCAAATATTTCCGAGTATTAAAATCGGGAGATGTTTTGTATTTTAGTAATTATTCTTTTAAAATCGAATTTCTAGAAAATTTGTCTTACCTACTTATTTTCACAGTCACTTTTTATTGCAACATGCACTGTAATGTAACCTAAAGTGGAATTTCCATTTTCTTAGGAAACTTAGGAACTTCCTGAAATGGTTCCCATCCGTTATTTACATTAAATTTTTTTTAATTTCTCTAAATATATAAAAATACATTACAATTTATTTACCCGTACAAAAGACAAATTTTAATCAAGCTAATAAGAAATCGTTAAAAAACAGCAAATTGTTGAATAGAGTAGGCCTATACTGTAGACTACTAAGCTATTTTTGTGAGAGCACACTAGGCTAAAACAGCATTCCATTTTTGGATAATAAGAATCAGAATAAATTGAAGATGTATAATACTGTAAATAACATGAAACACCCAACAAATTTATATAATAATAATACATTTTTTTTTTATTTCACCATCATTTCTTCCAATTCGTACTTGCCTGGGCCTTTCCGAGCCTGGTGGTACCCAGAAACCTAAATTAAGAAGTGACCTAATCGCGCTCGCATTTGATTGGTCGAAGGAGTTGTTGATTGGGTATGAGAAACCTATAAAGTAAGACGTAGAACGGGAAGCATATCAAAGTTCTCAACACAACCTTTAAGAAGGTATTAAGATTGGCTGCTCTGCAAACTTCTACGTACTCTGGCAAGTTTTTGAACTGAGTCTAAATAACTTTTTTGCTGAAGTTTGTTTTCAAATATAAGAACGTAAGTTACAATTTTCTAGTTTCTTTATTCAATTGTTTTTTATACAAAGCTATGTATTGTAGGAACGTTCTAAATCTGTTTTAACATGTTGTTGACTACCGTGGGATTTTAAATGTTATAAGTTTTCTAAAACCATGTTCCAATTTTGGATTTTTATTTAGTTAGCAATAACATAGCCTGTAAGTATCAAATAAAACGAAACTATGTTCGGTTATTTTTTTTTAAATAGGCTTATATATTGTATTGTTTAGCCATGTGTTCAACAAAATATATTTTTATAAAGTCAAAATTCTGCTTACCTTTCCATTACTTTTACTAAGTACCGTACTCGTACACTGTGAGTAAAATGTTTCATTATTTTACAGAATGTTTCCAGAAGTTGTAGTATTTCTGCTGTTGGCAGTCATCGTTTCTTCAGCACCCGTAGAAAAAGGATGGGACACCAGTGTGCCTGAAATACCAATGAGCGTCGATTTCAGCACTTTTATGGAGAAGTTCCAGTACAACGTTGGTGAATCCATTCAAAACCAAATAGATACTGCGTTGGCAGGAGGAGAATTTTCAAACGGATTCGATGTACCTGATCAACAGCAGGTTGTCTTTGGTGGAATCGAGCAAGGAGGCCTCAGCTTTAATGGATTTGGCGAATCTGATACTCTACCAAAGTTTAGCGATCCGAATTTTGATTGGCAGCAATATCTGGAGACGGCAGAAGAAGGCAAGAATGGGTTGTCACCAGAAGAAGCAACCATGGGTCAGAATTTCGGTTCATTCGATATGCAGAAATATATAGACGAGGTTAACAAAGAAATGGAAGATTTAGGTTTGAACGAATAAATATTTTTGAATTTTCCTACTATCACTGAAGTCATTCCAAAGCAACGAGAACATTTTCTAGAGACAATCATTTCTAAATCAGTAATTTCAATTCAGTAATTGATATTTACGAACGCATTCTAAAGCAATGGCCGTAGGGGGTTAGGTCATTTACTGAAAGTTCAGCGAGTGATTATCACGAACTTATTCACAGTCAAGACCGAAAACATTATGACAATAAATTACACAGTAATTAAATGTAATATCATAGTACATGCTATAGTAATTGGTTCATTTTGTGAATTTATGCAGTAAGTAATGTTTTATGTTTGCTAATCTTTGTATTCAGTTCTTTAAGTTATCAGTGAGTTGTATTGTATATACTTTGTGTTTTTGTATCTATTTCAGAACATTAAATAATGATTGGAAATGCATTTTGATGTATTTGTTTGTAGTAATGTTTTTAGCAACTTCTAAAACATGGGATTGACTTCATTAAAAACGACATTCGTTGGTAGTTTAAAAAACGTTAAAGATGGAACATGCCCATATTCTTCTTCATTTTCACCGACAGTTGTTCTACAGTCATCTGTAGGCCTGCGAGAAAACGTTTTTGCTAAAACGCACTTACATCATAGCACTAGCTTACCATGGCTATTACTCGTTCTTGAATAATGAATCTCAAGGCACCGTACTGTGGCAAATCACGGCTCTTAATCTCTGTCTAAACTATCAAACTTCATGTCACAAACTACACCTCCAATTAAAATGTTCTTTTTTATTATTCAGGATTTAAAAGGAAATACATAGATTTTATAAATTCTGCACAACTCTATCGTATATATTATCCGGATTCGTGGTATAAGACTATACATTTTCTTAAACTCTGTCTACTTAAAACTTTATGTGTAAAAAAATGTCATGTTGCAATATATGGACATGATGATATCTGCACTACTATATTTGGGCACATCACACTTTTTTTTGTCAAACTAGATTGATAGTGTAGACAGAGCTTTACATAGTAGGCGTACCAAATACTGCAATAATTATGTGTCGCAGTGGACATTCTTTGCTACAGTAAATATCGAAGATGTTTGCCACCGTTTCGCATAAAGCTTGGTTTCCACTTGTGATTGGTCAAATTGTTTGTGGTGCGCTTACGTCATTACGTTGTGTCTAAAGCTTGGTTCCCACTAGAACGTAATGCAAGGACGTAAACGCAACGCAAGCGTTTTAACCAATGACAAGCGAAGTTATAGACAGTTAGCAATCACAAGCGAATAAGCCATCGCTTGTGATTGGTCAATTCACTTGCGTTGCGTTACGTCCTTGCGTTGCGTCGCTAGTGGGAACCACGCTTAAGTGGTCCAAATTTCATATGGTTACCGTACTACGGTACCACCACCACCGGTGCTCTTGCTATCAGTTTTGTCGAGATGTAGGCCTAAGTGCAGTTAGGAATATTTCATTTTAAACATAATTTCAAAAGACACAACTATTGTTTTTCTTAATTTATTCAGAATCATTTCGTTTATAATTTTTATTTTTAAATCATTACTTACTGGGTTTGTCTTTTTTACACTTAAATATTGCGCTTTAAATTTAGTAAAATAAATTCACCCGAGTTAAATCATTCCATTTGATCATTAGATACAAATCTATAATATCCACCGTCAAAGTTATCTGTCTCTTCACTCTTATCTTTAACTATTCTCTTGTAAGTGACGTCATGAGTTATCTGGTCATCTACTTCTTCCCGTTCAGTTACTAATTCTAAACCACTTAACTGTGGCATTGTCTTATTGTTTTCATCATTGTCTGTAATTTGCTTTTCTATAACTGTTTCATTATTTGTCGCATGTGTTACCGATTCAATTTCTTTGTCAGTTCTTATATATTCAGTATTATCAGAAGATTCAATGTTCAGTTGAATATTGTTGTCCGTCAAAAATTGCGCTTCGTTTTCCGTTGGAGTTTTCGGAATAGTTTCGTTTTCAGTTTCCAAATCGGTTCCATGTTCCGGTAGCTGTACGCTAATTCGTAATGAGGTTTTTAATATGCCATTTTCCGAGTTATTCATCAGATTTGTTTCCTGTATTGGGTCTAATAGAGTTGAACTATGAATCGAAGCTCGGCTTGACCTTTGTGCAGACAAATCATCCCGAGTATACGATAATTCCCGAATAGCCGACAATTCCCGAATCCGTTCTAAATCATCTTTGAATTGTCGTTTAGCATTTGTGAATTTATGTCTTGTCCTAAGATTATTTTCATAAGCGTCTCCTTCGACAACTTTCCACTTTTCTTTTTGTAATATTAATTTTGTCTTTTTCTTTGATTTTGTATTGCAGTCTTTACATTTCATGTTCGTATTGCTATCTTGTTTGTCCATCGTAATGAGATTATCATTTGTGTCTTCAGCATCATCTACAGATGCGTGGTCGACCGATGTTGCTATTGGTGGAAGTGGGTTCGCGTGGTTTAGCGCGTAGTTTACGTCACTCGCATGGGTATATCTGCCCTCTAACAATTTAGCAGCTTGTTGCATTTGTAGCTTGTAATTCTGTACGTAGCGATCTTCGGCTGATGGCAATACATGTGATTGATATTCACCTCCTAACGCCGGTCGCCAAGTCTTCATTTTAAATTGTTCTGGCCTAGCGGTGACTTTGGTTGCGATTTGTCCTTCTGTGTTGTTTGGTATACTTTTCTTTGGTGGGGCATGTCGAAATTGTTTTCCCTTCTTTTTGTCGTCAAAAGCAGGTCGTACTACCATTACGCGTCTGAAAAAATAATGTGAAGAAATTAGACATTTTTTCTTACCTAGGATCACTTGGGATAAGCTTCAAAGTAAAATGTAGGCCTACTTACTTCATCAAAGACTGTTGTTGTATGACATAAGGTCCCCTTGGTGGTCGGTACGCTCTGTGGAAAAATCGAATGTTGTGAATTTGGTTTGATTCAGCATTACTATAATTGTCATCGTCACCAACTACCCTAAACCGTATCATCAAAATCATCTTCAACACTTACTTGATTATCATAGGGGATTTCCCCATTAAGACATTCTGGTCACCAGTCCGCCTTTGTTTAACTCTCTGTACTAATTGGTGCATAGCTAGTTCTTTTGACGTTGTAGCAAGCTCTGTGGGTGCAACTCGGGGCCAGTATTGTTGCCTAGAAAAATAATAAAATCAATTTATTACTCGACGGTTTTTTCTTTGGACAATTTACACTCATATTCCATGTCATAGTGCACTTATTCCTCGTCTTCTCATTCTACTCTTTGAACGGAATAATGAAAGCAGATATTCTTGAGTTACAATGGACACTGGTTATATTGTTGGTGCTTAAACCTTCACATTTAATCTTTCAAAGTACTTTAAAATGTATCTGTATTTTTGGCAAAGCTATACATCTACATTAATTCCATTCACACGTTTTACGGAACAGAAGAAGGTAACGTTGAATAATCGCGTATAAGATTGTTTATAAATAAAAATGGCACGTCCTCCATTCCGTGCGATGAAACAAGTGTAAACGTAATGACGAGAAAATACACTTTGTAACTTTGTAAATGATTAATTATGCGTTAGTGTTTATTTAACATAGAATTACGTATTGTACTCTATCCATGTTTACTATGTACACACCGTCAGTAGACTAAACAAATACAGCCATTACTGTAATGGTAATGATAATAAAACTCAACCCAATTAAAAAGCGATTAAGTGTACTATTTAGATATAGTACTTTGACACGTCTATGATAATGGTCTTGCATTTTGTATCAAGATTATTTGAGAGGTGTGAGTGATTGGCCCTGATATATCGAATAAAAACCAAGAACACACAGTACAGCGGAAAATCAATAAACCGACTGTTTAACAAAATAATAAAAACAAGAAACATGGTATTGGAAGGAAGGAACGAGTAAGCTATCACCATGGCGACGTGTATACAATTCTACCCACTGCATACCATGTGCTTTCACCTTTTGTCACCTCGTATTTTATTATGTCATGCTTCCACTGAAGGAAAGAGACCCATGCTGAGTTTGTAAAAACCACAATGGGATAAAACAAATCATTTGATTCGAACTTAAAATTCCAAGTACATTAGAACGGAAAATATAAAATGTATCATTTACTAAAGATCTTTCTAAAATCGTTGTCTTTACTCTGTGACGTGCCAACACTTCAGTATTTTTGTATCTGGTATACGTTTCTATTCAACAACTTCAGATTTTATTCATAAACTTTTTTACCAGTTTTTAAGTGTTTGTTTACTTGCATTATAGAGTACTCGGACTTTACACTTTTCCACTTACATTCAAAGTTTTTTAAGTGGCCATTTATTGATAAAGTAATTGTACCGTTCGTATCAATTAGTAGACTATACTCACCCATCTCGATTTGTTGCCAGACTGTTCGTAACTTGATTGGCAAAAGCTGAATGCGACCTATTATTACTTTGTTGGTTATCAGCAAATTTAGTTTCTGATCGAAACGATGTTCCTGTGAATATTTTGAAGTTAAATTATACACAGCTTTAAGAATATCAGTGTATTCTCTTTTGTATATTTTGATTAAGACAAGACCACAATGTAAAACAGATACACTGTTATCTGATTGTTTTATCCTGTATAAATACATTATTTATTATTATTATTTATTATATTAAGTCGAAATTGAGGCTAACTTCTAATGGTCTCCAGCTAAAGTAGTTTTCATAATCATATTAATTGTCTTTAATATCTCCTTCTTAATTATGAATCTTATAATCATATCCGTCCGTATCTTATCTTGATCAACTTCACCATTATCATTTGTATCATTATTTCTCACAACCATACTAATCACTACATCCACTCTTTCTCGCTGTCGTCATAATTATTATCTTATCATTTATATCATCTATCATCACAATTCATCTGCGTCATTATCAGTATCTTGCACGATTCTCATTGGCTCATTCATCATCGATTTCAGCTTAATAAATACCATAAGTTTACCTTGCATCCTGTGCTTATGGAACATCAACCTATAGTCAGCATACTTCCTCTGAAAATAATGAAAATAAGAAATTTTGTAATGTCATGGTTATGACCATTAGTACCAGTGCCTATATGAATCGCCTGTGGTAGTTGTATTGTTTGCCGTAAGTGCTGGTAAGCATTAAGTATCGCATATTAATTAAAGCCAATGCTTATTATTTTGATTTGAAGGATTTTATAAAGAGGTTCCTCTTGACTTAAAATGATCGTGCTAACCGAATAATTATAAAAATATACAATATCAGACGTTAAAAAAGATACATTTTGACATTGAATATGACGATGACTTTTACAGTGTTTTGTGACGTTTTAGCCACTCCGTATTATTTAGAGAACATCATTTTTAATAATTTTCCGTCGCTACAAAATATTCTGAACATTTCTTACGGTTTTCCCGTATTTAAACTACTAATGTACAATCCGCTACAGTATTAGTTTTTACTCTGCATGCAACAAACAAACAAACCCAAAACATGTTTTTTAATTGTAAAAAATACAACGATAAATATCGATGTATAGCTATAGTATAAGCTATTTTATATCGTGCATATAAAAAAAGCGTTGTGGTGGGTCGATTCCTAATTCCTGTCAAACAGGAAAGACACACACTAAGGTTTTATGAGTCTCTTTACAAAATCCTTTGAATTTATGTAAAGATGTAGAGTATTTAATATATTCGTAAGGTGATTAAAAGCCGCAGCTGAAAGTGATATAAATTGGGATGAGATTTCAATATATGAAATTGAAATAATTTAAATGAAATCTGCTACGTAAGAAGTTTTTATATTGTCTGATTAACTAATAAAAATATTGTATGTACACGGTATTAAAATGTATAACTAACGAGAAATTGAAATGTCAGTTATGTAATTACTCGTTCTTAAATTCATTACGGTACGTAAGATATTTTAAAAAATAAAATAGCATAGGCGGCCTAAACCATAAAGGTAATTAGTAGTTTACTACTGTAGGCCTATATATCTAAAACTACATTAATTGATTATATTTTTTTCTTAAAGGAACTTCTTATTTTGGCCCTTTTCAACGTATTTTTTTATATTTTGCTTTCTACTTCTGAGATTTGCCGCCATTTGGGCGGTGTTCTTAACATGTGTGTTTTGAATAGCAATACTCATCTTCTCAATGCATTTCTATCGACATTTTCTTAAATATTTGTCCATCTTCCTCTTATTATTTAATATATATATAACTTCTTCTTTTTATATATATTCGTTTAATTTTCGTTGCATATTGTATGGTATATCATCAAAACCGAAACAATATTTCACTTAAAAATTGTTTTAGTCTCTCGGTGCAGAAGTATGATTTATTACTTTCGGTACGATCAACATACATATAATAACTATTATCAATAAAAAGTATCAATTTAATATATAAGTTATTATTAAATATTAATTAAACATCAAAGTACACAATGAATGAGTTTCATATTCGATGATTTCTTGGAACAAAATCGGGACAAAATACGTATTTTAGCATGTTCGTGCGAGAACGTATAGATACACTTTTAAGATTACAAAACAACAAATAAGACAAACATTACATAGGTTAATATTCGTATAATAAACCTACCTTATCGATGACTTACGAACACCTAACGTTTTCAAGCATTTTCAAAAATAATTTCCAATCTGAAACCTAGTAACCGTTACAAAAGCTTTGCGCAAACACTGACTGCTACTCTGCGATGTAGCATTTATTCAAGGTATATATCGTTGGTATGATAATTACGGTAGGGGTAGCAAGAGGTCACGTGGTTCTGTTCATAACAGAATACTTGAATGGTGAACTAGTTTGCTTAACGATCCCCTTGATAATTGTCAATGAATGTAATAATACTCTTGATGTATATATTAAGTATTGACCACGTGTTTTAAAGATTTATATTACCACCGTTTCTATGCGTGGTACTCCATTGTGCTATTATCCCTATACTATATCATACTATAAAGCACTGTAAAGAACGAAAGTGCTGCGATGGAATGACAGTACACTCAGTGCTGGGATGGAATGACACGTCATACTCTTTCCATTTCATTTCATTTTTTTCATTTATTTCGTCAGAAAGAACAAATACACAACAAAACAAAAAAAAGAAAAGAGTTAAAATTCAAAATCTGAAAGACTGGTTAACCAAAAAAAGCGAAATGAATCACTGAAAAGTGTGGCTCACCAAATGGAAATTGAAAAGCGTTATACATTTATGATTAAAATACGTTATAATTCATAATGAACAACCCAGTTTCAATGTTAAGGGAAAACTACAGATTTCACTACTTCGTAAAGATATTTTCTCGATTTTAAAAATTAAAATACGCTGAAATATTCATCAGGCAAATAAGCCTATTGATTATCAATTAAAATAAAATAATATATCCACAGAAATTATGGTTTCATTAAAAAATTGACAAATCGAATAATATAATAAAGTAATTTATTTAGTACTGTATAATATATTGAATACTGTCACTGTACAAGAATACGTTATTTAAAAAAAAATATTGTACATGTTGATTTTGGACCGTTTAGATAAAGTATCCTTACAAATAATAACGCTGGATATAATGTAAATACGTGTTAAGAATGAACTCGACGAACGAAATAGATTGGTTTAGTGTAGTTTACCGACTGTTTACACTTGGAGGGGAACCATGGTAACTATGATACGAAACGACAGACACTTTATCAGTCCAATCGTGTTTACATGTGAACGTAAACCTAATATAGGCCTACTGCTATACTCGAATGGAAATGTAATAGAATACTTACATGTAAGACGTTCATGTTTGTCTCATTATTTCCAAATGACATTAATGTTAGATACAAAATTATTTTTTTCTAAAAAAACAATTCTTATATATCCTGTGGAATAGTTCACTTTGAGAAATCAGGTCTAAATATAGTCCAGCATGTTATTGCAAACATGAATCAGGCAGAATTGATTAAAAACGATTCGCAACTTGCTTGGCATCTTTTGTTTCTTTGTAAGGTGCAAAACAATCAAACAAAAACATTGAATAGAAAATAACCCGTTGACCCTACCACCTAGTCAGCTTAAGTTAATGTTGTTCATTGTAATGCATCAACAATCGATATGGACAGGATTAAGTACATGTAGACTATTGATCACAATAATTGATCTTAAACTGAGCTGCTAAGTATATCTCCAACCCACCGCTGTGATACTGGTTGTCTTGCAGTAGAAGTCCGTAGTGGCAAAAGTAAAGCCATGGTTACAACTTGGCGCTTCGAAATTCCATATTTTAACCATCCGGTAATATAACGTTACGTACAAACGTCAAGTCTTTTCATATCCCCGTAAGGATTACGCAATCGGTTTAAGATCTAATACATCATTATAAATGTATTCATTATGCAATGTTTAATGTTCCAACATTACAGTTTAATACCATTTTGATAACTTATGTGTTAGTCAAAAACACTGTGTTGATTGCGCATGTGCCCGTTGCTAGGATAGGGGTAACTTTCGATGAAATATGCTTGAAAGATCCAGGGCTAACTCCTCCACCACCACCACCTATCTATTTGGTTTAGATTTGATATAAGTCACCCTCTCATCTGAATAAATATTAAATATTCATACACGAAACAGGGACGTAATGGTATTCAAATTTGCCTATTTAATAGTTTAGTTTCTTTCATCTTAAACAATGTGAAATCAAATGTAAAATTTTATTTCATATTTTCTAATTAAAGAAAATAGGAAGCAACTAATTAAACCAAATTAATATTAGCAGTAAATTGTTAATGCGTCAACGATTACTTTACGTTTCGCCCGAAGGACGATGCTTTTTATTAATGTTATATCAACCGAAACAATAAATACTTAACAGTGGAACTGTAACTTAAGCCTGGTTTCCATTAAAATCGCTACAGCGTTTGCATTAAAATCGCTACACGCGCAGATGTCGCCGACGCAATCGGCAAAGTTCAACCATGTTCAACTTTGCCGATTTTGTCGGCGATGAATCGTATACGCGTACCAAAGAATATTTAGCACTCGCGTACTAGATCCCCGATACATTCAGGCGTTTCCATAGAATCGCTACGCTCTGTCGTGTAGCGATTTTATGGAAACCAGGCTTTAGCCGCCAGGATTAACACGACCACAGTATGAACTGGGATTAAACCTACTATTGTAAGGCCAAACAGGTGAAAATATTATTTTACTCATATGTTTGTTTCAATAAACATTATTTATTGCTGCTATTTTTTGGATGACGTAATAACGTTTTACAGTATTAATACACGTAAACATCCGGAATTTATTTTCAGTACCGGGATCTCCCCGTTTTTATTATTTTATCACATGACCTATACAAATATATACCCAGATAACAATGATGCAGGTACACTGCAGCTGTAACAAAACGAAACAATACTATTGTTATGAGTCGTTCAACCAGAGTAAACATATCACTACAGTAATTTTACTTGTATTTCCGGGAGTAGTAACGTGGTAATATCTGTTATTAATAATGATAATCTGATATCTGCTGAAAATTATTGCGTGGTTCTGACTACTGTTACGCTATTACAATATATTCGTGTTTATCATATGATTTGAGGAAGAAGCAAAAGAAGGAAGCGTTATAGAAGCACTTCAATCCTCTTAAAACGTGTGCTCGATATCGACGGAACTTGACCTGGAGTTTCGTACATACAGTAAATGGTCGCGATATAGTTCCTTCTACTGAATACTGTAAAAGACTCGTACCATGGATGTCACCATGAAAGGATATCTTACGAAGGAGAAGAAAACTGGAACGAAGAGATTATCTCTTCGTTATGTAAGTATTGTATCATTACTTCAGTAGTCTGTGTACGGTATTATTTTTATTTGTGGACTTTATATTTATGGGAAGTGCCGCGTGACATTCCCCTCACGATCACTGTCCCTCCACTGAACTTTATGTTAGGGCATAAATGAGATAATAGTATCATAGCCACATTTGTTACGGGGCTTTGTATGGTAGGCCTATGAAGCTTATGTATTTCAGTTACTGACCTAACACTATATTAATATTTTATCATTTATTTCTAGGGTTCAAAAAGAAGATGGTTTCAACTTGAAGGACAAGAGTTACGCTACTACGAGTCTGAGGAGAATTCTAAAGTAAAACCATGAGTATTTATTATAATAGGGGCTAATAATTTGGTGATAATCATTACGATATTAAATAATGATGGATGGTGCAAATGTTAACGAGAATTAGGCCTATTGTAATGCTTACGATGGCGTTGATTGATAACTAGGCCAAATAAAGTACTGTAGTAAAAATATTCTTTAATGTGTATATTTATTCCAGGAAAAGAAACACGAAGGTCTGCGAGGTTTTATTAGTGTCTTTGATATTCAGTCGGTAAGAAAGCTCTCCACCTCAAATAGACCAAATACATTTCAGATCGTCACCAGAAGAAAGGGCAGTCTTGCCTTGGTAAGTTACACTAGGTTATTAATTTAGTGACGCTCACAAAGAAGGGTAGACTTGCGTTGGAAAGTTATAGCATATTTAGTGACGATTACAAAGAAGGACAGACTTGCGTTGATAACTTGCAACTTATTTAGTGACGCTTACAAAGAAGGACAGACTTGAGTTGGTAAGTTACAACTTATTTAGTGACGCCCACAAAGAAAGGTAGACTTGCGTTGGTAAGTTACAACTTTTTTAGTGACGCCCACAAAGAAAGGTAGACTTGCGTTGGTAAGTTACAACTTATTTAGTGACGCCCACAAAGAAAGGTAGACTTGCGTTGGTAAGTTACAACTTTTTTAGTGACACTAAAAGAATGGTAGACTTGCGTTGGTAAGTTACAGCTTATTTAGTGACGCTTACAAAGAAGGACAGACTTGAGTTGGTAAGTTACAGCTTATTTAGTGACGCCCACAAAGAAAGGTAGACTTGCGTTGGTAAGTTACAACTTTTTTAGTGACACTAAAAGAATGGTAGACTTGCGTTGGTAAGGTTATAGTTACGTGTTCCAATAAAAAATTAGCAGCATTAACTGTTTGATAAATAAATTGCATTTTAGACTGCAGACACGGAAGAGGTGACAGATAAATGGATTACTATGATTCAGTTAGCAATGCGACTCAAACGATCAACGGTATCGATATCGGAGGTGTTAAGGGGGTGAGTACTTACTACTTGTTCATCCCTTATAAAGGTAAGAAAAAATATGCATTTAGTTGCATTAAAATATAACCATAAATAACAATTGTATTTTGAAATATAAATCATTTTTTTTAACATTATAGATCTGTGACCGAAGATAGTTTGTGCGCAAACTCATCAGATGAAGAATTTTGGGATAAAGATTTCCCGATAGAGATGCTAGACGAACAACATTTTTATTCAACATTAACAGATTCTAAAGATGCTGCAAAAAAAGAGTGCGATGATGATGTTTTCGTTGGGAATGAAAAGAAAAGGTTATCAAAGCAAAAGAACTATCATATTTATGACGAGATTAATCTGGATAATGTGAAGAAAACAGAGGTGCTTGGTCATCCATCAGACGATGGAGATGCAGTTGCAGAAAAGTCTACAGACGTAAAGTGTACAGTGGCAGGCGATGTTTTAGATGAGAAGAGTACAGATACTTACAGAGAAAGTGGATATGAAACAACGGAACATAGCGATGCTGCTGATTATATGGATAATGGAGCAACCGAATCAACAATCGGAGCCGGTAGAATTATTGACAAAACAGAAACAACTGGAGATAAAACTATCGAACATGTAAACGATGGTCAGGAGGAGAAAGATGATGACGGTGCGTCCGCTGTACACGTGTTAAAAGACTTAATTAGGAAAACAGTTATATCGGAATTTCAAGAAGAAATAGATGTTTTGGAACAAGAAGAACAACAACATGAAGGCACTGAGACAGCTCATTCTACTGAGGAGCAGGGTGCGTCTGCGTTTGACCAACTACGCGCTATGCTGGGAAGTCACAATTGAACCTACAAGATCTTAAGCTCTGTCTATACTATGAAACCAGTTTGACAACAAAAGAGTGATGTAGAGGTGCCCAAATATGGTAGTGATAATATGCTTAAATATGGTAGTGATTTGCCTAAATATGGTGGTGATATGGCATCATCATGTCCATATATGGGCACATCACATTTTTTTATCACATAAAGTTTGATAGTGTATTTGGTTGAGAACAGATGTTGAGTATGAGAAAATTGGGGTGGTAAATTTTATTTTGTTTGAAAACTTGGTACATGCACGGGTGATTGGTGTAAATAAATGTCTCACACACATTACTTTATTGCTGATAACTAATTATATAGCGCTTATGAAAAATCTCAAATAAAACCAAGGAAATTGTGTATACTACTGCACCATCGATTTTAACATATTATTTATTCATACTAGATATGTTGTTGCCGTCCCGTTAAGCAAATCATTTCACTGTATATCAAAAAAATATAGGCTACTGAAGTTTTAATTATTGTTCGATAATAGTGATTACTTAGTGTAGTGGTAATTTAAATAAAATGATTAATTGTTTGATTTGGAAACAATTAAGCCTATTTGCATTCATTTGAAAAGTTTTGTAGTACAGGTATGTTTCTTTTGAGCATGCGTAGAAGCATATAAAATCGGTCTAAATTGTTGAATTTCTTTTTTTGCTGAAATAGTGGCCTTCTAAAGGTATGTAAATTTCATATGAGCATTTATGAGCGAAACCATAGTTAACATTACGCAATCGTTCCAAATATAAAATAACCCTCCTGCGCATGTGCAGATTGAAAGTGCGCGTTGTTGTTACGTAGTTACGTATGTTTACAACGTATTCAACTTTTCATTTGACGAGTCGAGTTTTCAACGTTATCTTAATCTGTTTAAATGCCTTGCTGTAGAAATAACCCAACGAGTGTAGTCCACTTGGGTAAGATAAAATTAAGTTATTTTGAACCGTACCAATAGCAATATAAAAGTTCGACGGGAAGATCGATCAACGTTTAAAGCGCCCAATTGTAATAATTATTTCATTTTCAACAAAGAAATATAAGAAAATTTAAAGAAGTTGTTAAACCATAGTTGAAATTACGTAATTGTGCTTTATTACATTGTGGTATATGGGTGCCGAAAGATTCTCTCTTGTTTCCCTGTTGTTGCTCAGCAGCGAGAAAAACTGCACGCTCGCTGTGCGTGGAGCGCACTAGTAGGTGCGCGATGCGAGCTATTCTACGCATGCAATGTATTTTATTTTTAATAAATAATATTTATTGACAAATTTCTTTTTTGATAATTTACAAAAGTACAGATCATGCAGTTTTATAGAATACTTTCCAATGAATATACTCATAGAGATATTATAGTGATATCTCTATGATATACTCTAGTTCTTTACTTTTTTCAATATTTAAATATCGCATTGATAATAGTAATAATATGTCGCATTGATTGAATCTGAACATGGACACATTTATCATAAGAAAGTTGAAGTTACGTAGTCTTGATCGCGCGCATGACGTACGGATTGAAAACGCACAGTTGTTACCTGGTTACGTCGTTTGTTTACTCTGCATTTATTTTATTGCTGATGAAAATAAAAAAATAAATAAAACAAATAAAACTTGTCTTGTTGTATCTGTGTCACACTGCTAAAATAATGTTATATTTCACAAAGAATTTCGCAGTTGTCCACTTGGTAAGTGAATAATAATGAAATATTTTTAATGTAGTACCAGATCAGATATTATTTCAATTGATAAATTAACGTTAATTTGTTACAAGTCAAGTTTGAAGCTAGATAGCTAGAGGATAGCTAGCCCGACAGTTGTCTCTCAGACGTACATCACGGAAGGCGCAGAATCTCAGAGCGGCGCGCTTGATTTTGTTACGCGAAATCCTTCCTAGGCCTAGGGCCTAGGCCTATATTAATATTAGCCTGTATAAGTAATAGTAATATTTACAACCACAACATCACTTTATATATTTATAGCAACACGTCATTGAATAAATTATTATAATTTTATTGAAAGTGTATGTATTTCATTAGTGTTTTTTAGTACCACAGAATTATTCGACAATAAGCCTGCTTAAAAGAAGTTTGACATAGGACAGACCGACATACCGTAGATTGACAGACATATACCAGCAAAACCGACATCATTTCTAGTAGAATAGAAGTAGAAAACAATAGATTCAACCGAAAACATTATACGTTCCATACTGACTAAATTAACGCACACAACCATACTGCCTTTTAATAGCTTCAAACGAAAGGCACTTATTGGGTTCCATACTGACTTTTAGTAAATTCAGCCGTACGAAAATGCACTTATTGCGTCCCATCTTTAAAAAACCAAAACAACAACACGTGTGTTTACGTGTTGACGGCGGCTCTTTTGAACATGATTAAATTGATTAAAATCTTGTCCAAATAGTAGTCAGATTTGGTGTGTTATTGAAACTAACAGTGAAATCACTATGGAAAGTACTAACCCACCGCTAAAAAGGTACTTTTGAGTAGTAATCTGCATTTTAGGTTAGGCTAGGCTAGCCTAACTAACTGGTGAGATGATAAAACAAACGGGGAACGGAGGCAGCGTAGATGACCTCAGCCTGACCTAGGTGGCCTAGGAATATTTAGTTCTGGCCTATTTCCCACCACTAGGTGAAGGTAAGTATACGGCTCCCTCCCTATGTGGGCTCCCTCTCTATGTGGGCTCCCTCTACAAAAGTAAGTATACTTTAGTCTGAGCTTGTCATGTGGATAACGTCTTTTTATTATTATTTTATTTTATTCAAACTCGTTCAACAGCGGGAAACCTGCCCCTTACAGAATAGAATATATTCATATATTAATAATAATATAAAAATAATGAATAAATAAGATAAGATTTATTATATTTTATATTCCTAGATTATCATTATTGACTCATGTCTTATTATTTATTATATATTTTAAGGTTTAAGGCAGCATCGAAGAATGACGACTTCTATTTCAAGTAAGTATTCAGCGTTTTTTAAACCTGTATACAACTATTATTATTTTTATAATAATAGGCCACAGTGTTATTAAAAAATTGAACACATTTTTGTTATCTTTGATACACCATAGGTCATATGCAGGTCTTGATATTCATGCTGAAATGATATCAGATTCAGTTAGAACAAATACTTACAGGTAATCTAAAATAACTTTCAAAATGCATCAATAATAATAATAATAATAATAATACAGTAATAAAAATAATAATACTGTAATAATAATAAATACTTTATTTTAACACGGAAAAGCTTGTGTCACCATAAAGGTGTTCTTCTACAAGGCTGTGAATGTGATCAACTTAGTATGATGGGGCTTAGAACGTATACAATTATACCTCCATGGTTTGGAGAGGTTGACTATTGATATATTGAGGTATATGCCTCTATTTATGATATTGAGCGATGATGACTATATTTTACACTTATGCTATTAATTATTTGTTTGCACAGACTTGCATTGCTGAAGAATTGTGACCGTTTAATTGGCAAAGTAGTGGCTGATATTGGTGCTGGCACAGGTTAGTATATTTGTTATATATATTTCTTATAGCATTACTATGCTGTAGTATGGTTTCTGTGTACATGTACAGTATTCAGTTTTGGAATATTATGGTACAATTAGAGTTGACGATGATTCCACCACCATAGAATCAACCAAATGTTGTAATCTTTTGCAGGAATTCTTAGCTGCTTTTGTGTACAAGCTGGTGCGAGAAAAGGTTAGTGTTAGTATTAATGTTAATATTATATATCGTTTAAATGAAAGTAAAAGATTTTAATTACATATGACTGTCCAAGACTACGACATGGAGAGTCACAAAGTGACTAAACTAAGCAAAACCTTAAGTATGATATTTTGTATTCTTTTATAAAGTTTATGCAATTGAAGCAAGTTCAATAGCCAAGCGATGTGAAGAAGTAATAAAAAGTAACAAAATGGAAAACAAAATCCAAGTCATCAATCAAAGAGTTGAGGTAAATAGATATATGCCAACCTGCTACAAAATGGCATTCTGTTCCTGAATTCCCCCAGTAACTGGAGTAAACGACTACACTTTTCAAAAGATGAACTGGGTTCTTTAACTGCACACTTTAGATGAAAAGATGTGTTCTATCTCTAGAACTATGGATGAGGAGAGTCATAAACATGTGCCAATTTTATGGCTATGGTTTGTGGAAATTCAATTTCAATTTAATTTATTTCCACAATATAATAAAATACATACAGGTCAGCTTTTAATTGTGAAATATCTTATTGAAATACCAGCTCCTACAATATCCAGGTCAGCTTTTAATTCTGCAGTGCAGAGAGACTTAAATCCAGCTTTTTAATTTCAATTTTTTCTTTCTTTAGGATGTTCATCTTCCAGAAAAAGTAGATGTTATTGTTAGTGAGTGGATGGTAAGCTAATACAGCTTTTCTCTTTCTTTCGGTGTGTTATCATAACTTTAAAATAATAATGTTTATAATGTTTTAATATTTTCTGGCAGGGATACTTTTTGCTTTATGAGTCAATGTTAAACTCTGTTATCTATGCAAGAGATAAGTTCCTAAAAAAGGTAAGTTCCATTTAAGTTCCAAGAGTAGTTACTCAGAAAATAAAATTCTATATCATTAATAATAGAATTCAAAAAGTAATAAAGATAATTTAAATAAATGTTTATTATGCAGATTAAAATTCAATTTCAGTTTCTCTTTAGAATGGTCTCATACTACCCTCTATAGCTAGTATTTACATGGCTCCAATAACGGATGCAGAACGGTTAGACGAGGTTACGTCTCTTTGGAAAACAATGCAGAAGCTTTATGGGGTGGACATGTCGTGCCTCGCACCACATGCGCACAAACTATTTACTCGTATGTAAAGTTGTAGAACTTGTAGATAATAACTTGTAGGTGTCTTTTACGACATTTTAGGCTTCATTTCAAGGTGGACATACTTCATATATTTGCCAGCTAAGATGGAAAAATGATTCTTGCATGAAAAATGTGAAATTGATTTTATAAATTATGGAAATGTATCACCACATAAGTGTATTTATTGATTAAATTTATTTTTTTTTCAAAGGTAATATTCATGTTGAAGAGTTCCCACCAAAGAACATGATAGGTTTTGCAGAAAAAATAATTGATCTAGACCTAAATAGGATAACTGTAAAAGATCTAGAGTGTGTCAAGGGTCAGTTTTCATTTAAAGCAATGGGAGAATCTGAACTGACTGGTTTTGTTGCCTGGTTTGACGTTCATTTTGACTGCGGCGACAGCGGTTTAATTGAACTATCAACATCTCCTAGTAAACAGTAAGTGATATGCTATTACTGTTAATTACATTTGATTATAATATCATACTCACACTTGCCTGGGTCTACAACCATCCAGGTCTACTACCATCCAGGTCTACCACCATCCAGGTCTAACACCATCCAGGTCTACCATCATCCAGGTGTACCATCATCCAGGTCTACCACTATCCAAGTCTACCACCATCCAAGTCTACCACCATCCAGGTCTACCACCATCCAGGTCTACCACCATCCAGGTCTACAGGTCTACCACCATCCAGGTCTACCACCATCCAGGTCTACCACCATCCAGGTCTACCACCATCCAGGTCTACCGCCATCCAGGTCTACCGCCATCCAGGTCTACTACCATCCAGGTCTACCACCATCCAGGTCTACCACCATTCAGGTCCACCACCATCCAGGTCTACTCCCATCCAGATCTAACTGCCATCCAGGTCTACCACCATCCAGGTCTACCACCATCCAGGTCTACCACCATCCAGGTCTACCACCATCCAGGTCTACCACCATCCAGGTCCACCACCATCCAGGTCTACTCCCATCCAGATCTAACTGCCATCCAGGTCTACCACCATCCATTTAATGTGGCATGCAAAATGATCATCTATTGTCCCACTCATACAAGATAAAGTCCTTTAGAATTTATAAATTTCTATGAAAGTGATGGGAAAGCATTTATCAATCTTTTTGCATACCATACCGAGTTGGTTGTTATAAAAACTAATTTTTTTTAAAGCAAGTTTTATAACTCTCTGGTGAGATCTTCTACCTTCTAAGTTAATACATTATTGATTTGATTTATTTCTTGCAGCCCGACTCATTGGCGGCAGTGCATACTCTACCTGAACAAATCAGAAAATGTGGAGCAGGATACAACAATAGAGGGCACTATAACACTAGCACCTAGTCAAATAATGAGCAGGTGATTAAAAACTTGTGCATCCAAACGTGAAAATATTTTCTCTACTTTTAGTGTACATAGCCAACTGTGTATATAATTCTCCAATATCATAGGCAAATTTTGTAATACAGCATCACATATACATCACATGTGATGCCTGTATCATAGGCAAAAGCCTTACCTTTATCATAATACAGGCGTAACAACGTGTAATACATAATTTGTATTACAATTATTTCCTTCAAATTCAATTTTAGAATTTTCACTGTGGTTTACAGTTAAAATAATTAATAAATGTATGTTTTTAATTTTACAGATTCTTAGATGTTGAGATATTCTGTAAAGTTGGGAATAGAGATGGTAGTGTGTACAAATTTGCCATGGATGACAACCCTACCTGATGTTCCTTTAATTCAAAACACCGAACAGATTATTTCATTAAAGCCTTCCTTGAAAGTGACCGTGTGACAAACCATCGGCCCTAAGCATAATGCTGTTAGTGTTAGTTAGTAGTTGTGAGAATAATTATGACGTCTTTAGAGATTGGCCATACAGTACTACTAAGCTTCATTTAGCAAACATACTGAAACAGCAGTCAGAAAACATTTAAAACAGGAATTAGAATCCTAAATGACAAACAATTAATGGACAATTAGAAAATGCTAGAACTAACATTGAATAAAAGTGAAGTGAAACCTGTTTTGTAATTCTGTATAATCTATACAATAAACATTTTAATCAAAAGTTATTTGTTTGGTGTGTATCAGTGTGTGTGGCTAATTACTATTAGACCATGATTTTATAGAAAATAAATAAATTTGATGCTGCTGCTGTGTAGGCCTATATGTGTTTATTTTTATAAAATAAAATAACAAAAATGAAAATATTATGTCTTTGTGTATAAATAATAAATAATTTAATATTAAAACATCTACAGTATTTCATATCTGACAGAGATGTTTTTCCTCATTAGAAATCTAACGACATCTTGCGTAACATATCATTGCAATAAATTATATACAATTACTGTATTACATTTGATTTACATGAATTGCCAGAGATAAAGATAAATAATATTTTGAGAGGAGAGAGAGGAGGAGGTTGGCCGGGTATATTGTACGCGCATGCGTAGACCAATCAACACAATGTAATTATCATTGCGATGAGATTAGCAGAAGAGGAACCATATTGAAAATATAACGCCGGTAAAATTGCTTAAAAACGGATTGAATAAAGGGAAAAACATAAAAGATGTTGAAATCATCATCAAGTGAAGATGAATCGGAAAGCGAAGACTATCCGGATGATCCGGATATTAGCCATTCCAGCCAAAGAAACTTGAGGGAGGGTGTGAGCGCATCAAGCAACGATAGCCTAGCCCACTCGACCAGTGCAGTTCACACCCGCGGATCTTTGAGCGATCGCAGTGTCGGTAGGCCCTCAAGCCCTAGCCATTCGGTGAGTACGAGTAGCGAACCACCCGGAAGGGAAGAGGAGAGAGCCTTGCGTGAGGAGGAGGAGCATAAACGTAGACTTCAGTTGTATGTTTTTGTAATGCGATGCATTGCTTATCCTTTCAATGCTAAACAGCCAACAGACATGGTGAGACGACAGACAAAAGTTACAAGACAACAACTGCAAATAATAAAAGATCGATTTCAGACGTTCCTAAATGGAGACACGCAAATTGTTGCAGACGAAGCATTCTGTAATGCTGTACAGAGTTACTACGAAGTATTCCTGAAAAGCGATCGCGTATTAAAAATGGTAAATAGCGGAGGATGCTCTTCAAATGACTTTCGCGAAGTGTTTAAAAATAATGTTGAAAAACGTGTACGTAGCCTTCCGGAAATTGACGGTTTGAGCAAAGAGACAGTATTGAGTTCTTGGATGACAAAATTTGATGCGATTTATCGTGGAGAGGAAGACCAACGTAAGCAACCGCAAAGGCTTTCAACGTTAGCTGGGTCGGAGCTTATTTTAAGTAAAGAACAACTGTACGAAATGTTTCAGAACATACTAGGAGTGAAGAAGTTTGAGCATCAGTTGCTATACAATGCATGTCAGGTGAGAAACTTAATGACTTTACATTTTTAATAAATGCATACCATTCCAAATTATTTGGGATTATTCTCATGAAATGTTAAAAATTATTAGAAAAATATTGAATGTACCAGACGCTCATTAAAATGTTTGTAGACCAACTGTTTGTATTTAAATAAATTCAGTTGATTTAAAAGGTATTAATTAAATTAAAACCAAGGTCTTCTCTAGAATTGGTGAATTGTTTTTTTATTCGTGTTTATACTTTCAATCATTTTCACATAAATAATTTTACAAAATTCAATAATTTATTTAAAAAAATTCTATTTGCTGTAAATGTGTGTGAACAGAACTGATTTATTAACCATTTTGCATACGGTTTTCTCATTCATAAACTAATAGTGGGTTCATCCCTCAGGCTGGTCCAGCCTAAGGAATGAACCCACTATTAGTGGTAATTATCAATTTAGAGTTTGCTTACGCCCACATCTGTACAATAAAAAGATACAAACAATATCTTTCAATAGAGATCATTTAAATTTTTACCAACTCTAGGTTTTCTTGGATTGCCCTCACAAGATGTGCATCTTCATTAATTCTAACTTGAGAGACTCGTGGCTTTAGTTAATGTACGCTTCGATCGAACTTATGTTCACTCGTCCGGTTGATTGCACACATGCGACGACTCTGGTCGAAGTAGTAATGATAGGATTTAAATAATTGATACTAATCGCTGAGCTTCAAAAATTATTTAATCATGTGGCCTCATATTAAAATGGCAACATCCACTCTCAGTGGCAACAATCATTTATAATGTTGTATTTATATTGTATTAAATCTAATTGTTTTTACATTAATAATGAAAGGAAGGGACAATGCATTTAGCAGCACAAGTATTATTACGAACAATGTATTCTATAAAAGTGACAATTATTGAATGCAGGCTCAAACACAAGAATGTATATCAAATTATGTAAAAATCCAAAGGCAAATTACTTATGTATGGCGTACATCAAGCATTATTATTTAAAGATGATCGTAGACTACAAACTTGCACTTCCATTGACATTCAGCTATTTTTGGTAACATTAATGTATAGGCCTAGTGTGTGTTTGGTACTAAAATAATCACATTCTGCACTCTTTTCCACAACAGATACTATATAGAAAAATAAACCTGTAAAAAGTTGTTAAACATTCTAGGAACGTGAAAAATGTTAAATAAAGTACCGCCCACGTATAATAATAATAAAGACATTTGTATTTGTACTTTTATTAAAATTAATATATTTATTAAAATTTTTTATTAAAAAACAAACCAATTTGCAGCAAATCTGCTGAATTACATGGTAAGGAACAATACAGTATATTATGGATGGTGGACCTACTGTACAGTATAATTTTAATAAATTTATAGGTCATCATCATACATGGACAGACATTGCGTGTGTGGCACCATTAGTACCCAGTATCCTTAAAGCGAATTGCTCAGTTAATTATATTTAATGACATTTGGTGTTCTAATTACATTAGTACTCTTTCTAAATTAAAGTTAATAGGTTATCTGTTTACTTTATGTAGCAAGGCTGTAAATCTCATTAGCAATTGTTGTGATGTCATAACGGTTATAATATCATAATCTATTGTACACCATCTTTGTATAATCCACCACAGAATAAATTTGCAATCATTAGATTTTGAAGTCCAATTCTTACCAAATGGTTATCTTTATTGCTGTTGTTTATAAAATTTTGCAGAAAAATAAAAATCCGTACCCTCCAATGAAACTAACAAAATTAATAAGACATAAGACATAATCAACTACCTAGAAAATAGCCCAGCTACAGTACAATACAGTAACATTTTTTAAAGCTGATCCAATTAATTAGGTGATCATTTAGAATAAAATGATCACCTATTGTTATTGTATGAAATCTTTATTATTTTTTTTCTTTCTGTACACTTTTTGTGTAACAAATATCTCAAAAAGTTGAATAACAATGATCACAAAAATTTCACAATGTCTTTCAAATACTTTAACTTAGCCATAATAAGCTTTTCAGCGTGATCACTCAACCCTGACGTCACGTAGACGCCATTTTGTGAAATCACATTATCAATCATATATCCATAATTCATTATCACATGTTTATGAAATTCACTACACGTAAACTTCAGGTCAAGGGTAAAAATATTAGCAAATAAAAACGCACGCGCACGTAGGGTCATGCGCGTGAAATCGCGCGTTGCAATTTTAAAAAGCTCAAAATTTAGTTTTTATCAATTTAGAGCATGAAATAGGCCATTTGCGTGTTTCAAAAAATTACTGCGTAAAAACACATTTTTGCGCACGCGATTTTTAAAAAGGGTAAAAAATAAAATTTGATGTATACATCATATTCTACTCACAATCCTTAGTACATTCTCCGACTTTGAGTCCATTCCGACTTAAAATAACGCTATACGAGCACGTTAAAAATGACAAAATGCGCACATTAATTGTACAAAAGTGCTAAAAATGGTAAAAAATAAGGCCTTTTTAAAATGAATATAACTCTTCAGAATGGCAGGTGACCCCCAATTTTTTTAACTTATTATGGAAGCCAATAAGTTGTAGATATAAATATATATACATATTAGACGTACAAAATGGTATGACGTCATCAAATGGCCACTTGAATTTAAAAATTAGTAATTTTTATCTTTTTTGTGTGGGTTATCACATTCAATAGAGCGCATCTCCGTTATTTGAGCCCGATTTTTGCACAAATTTTAGTATGTGCTTGCTCAATTAATTATCTTTCTCGTGAGTTGTCAACATTTTTATTGTGATGACGTCATCACGCGTAAAAACTTGAATAACCTAGGTCGTGTAATTTCAGCTACACCATACATTTGAATATCTTATAGCTCCTCAGAATTAAAGGTGACCTTGAAGATTATAATTTATTATGAAAGCTGATGAAATGTAGATATGAATTCATATCAAAATTAAGCCTATCGGATGTTGTGATGATATCATATGGCCAGTTGAAGTTAAAAAGTAGTTTTTAAATTTCTTTAGTCAAAGTTATACAAATTTCAAAGAGCGCGCATTGCGCTTCTACGTGTCAAATTCTCTTCCAATCCTTATATTTATTTGCTCAATTCATTATCTTTCGAAATTGTCATCTTCGAGTTTATTTTGATAATTCCATCATACCAAAAAAATAGAGCATGATGTGGGTCCCGTAATTTCACCTATGCTACACTGTATATAGATATACAGTATATACTGTACATATTGTATATGAAACATAATAGGTACAACTCAGCACTATAAGTGTATATGCATCATGTCATAGGATGGCGTACATCAGCTTTTTACGATCATATGTTAACGTACGTGCATGTTAAAAAAATGTTAATTTCATTAAAATGATAAAAATGATCACCTATAATTCGTCAAAGTGACGAATTAAATTCTAGTTTGTGTTTAATTTTGGTGTTTTTTTAGTTTTAATAGAGCCTACAGTAGAGTTGAAACATTACATAGAGATCCCGATTAGCAACCTATAAAAAAAAAATTAAATTACTATATTTTGCATAATTTTGTTTATAGCGAATTAACCATTATAACAAACAACAGATGAAGACAATACATTATAATTAGAAAGAAATTGATGTGAATGCTTAAATGCTCATGATATTAAAAGATCAAATGTGAACTGAACCAGTAGCATTGAATTGATAGTAGTATCCAATATCAATGGCAGCTAGTAAGAATATGCTAATGAGATCTGTGTATTTTAAGCGTAAAATGTGAATGAATTGTGTACAGTGCGTAGTCAATAGCTGTTAGGCATCCTCGCTCAATACCAAACTGCATGACTATTATTCATAGCTATCAAGCAATCCTTTATTATTGGTTTCGTTTTAATAATTAATAATTAGCTTAAATTATTGTTGTTTAGTTGAATTTCAATGGAGTTATTGTACTGTAGATCTTGGAATTAACGTCACATATTAGTATTACTTACTCATATCTAATTGCTGAAAATATTAAATTATTTCTAATTTTAATCATGTTCTAATTTTCTATGCCATATATTATGAATGAATATAATATGCAGTAGTTCTTGCTTCACAAAAATAAAAATAAATTAAAAAAATGAAGGTAAAATAATAAATGCACTCCATAGCAGTTGTACTGTAAATCAATTCTATACATTTTTTATGGGTGGTAATAAATTAAAACATACTACAGATATTTCATAAGTAGTTTATTAGGAAATCAATAATTTTCTGTAAGCTAATAATATGTTATATTACATAGCCTATATAAATACGCGAACGTGATTGGTTGAAACTGCATCACATGACTACCGCTGCGAGGATCGTAAATCGTATATATCCTCGAGAACGATGATATTGACTGTGTAATTTTCGCGTAATAATCGTGTCCCCTGTCATTAATCATATAAATTCTCGAGTACGATGATATTGACTGTGTAATTTTCGTGTGCAACACTCGAGTTTGCCGATAAATAAACAAAAGTCATCTACTCGATCTTGAACTCGGGTGGAATTGTCACTCCATCGCAAGACAACGTTTCATCCGCTGGGCCACGGAATTTGCTTGAAGAAATTAATCTTCTAAACTATTTAAGCTATGCATACATAGCGCCCTCATTTGTTATAAGTCCACCCTAAATGTGATGAAACACCGTTTGTGATTGGTCAATACTCACGGTAGTAACCTAGTAACTAGTACGCGCTGAACATCCGGTGATTCGGCTCCTCGAAGATCGAGAGAAGACGAATTGTTTATTCGGCCTACCTGATTATAATATTATTATTAATAGGCTTATTGATGGAAATTCTTCTGTTAATTTAAACGACCTAGGCCTAAGTGAATATTTTATTGCCAAGGAATCATTAATTAGTAATTATCTGTATATTATTCTTCGCAAGGTAAGGTGTCTAGGCAGGCTTGTTTTAAATACAATACAAATACTATAGGAGGCCTAGGCTTAGCCTAGCTTCACCCAACCCAGCAGACTTGTTCTTGGCTATATAATATAACAGATATTGCCTTTTATATCGGTTAAATATAAGATTTGACATCCCCTCGGGAATGATATTAAGTTCTCGGGTTATATATATTTCCCTCAGCTGGCGCTTCGGGAAATATATATTCCCTCGAACTTAATATCATTCCCTCGGGGATGTCAAATCTTATATTTAACCTCTAAGCAGTCAATATCTGTATAATAGTTGTGTTTAATGTCCTGGCTTCCAGATCAGAATCCTAATGTGACTGTATAACAGTTAAATTCCAGATGTTTTTTTCTTATCATTTAACAGAATTGTTTACGGGAAGTATTTTGTTTTCCATGTAGAACGGTGCGCCTTCTACGTATAGAATTACTAATTGATATATAAGGAAGTTTGCTATCTTATCTGTTTATAGCATTGTTTGATAAAAATAAAATTTTATTGGTTTAAAAACGGGTTTAGTAGAGTAAAGTTTGTGGTCTGGGCTTTTATCCTCCTTTTTAAGCCTTGTCTACACTGTCAAACAAAAAAATGTGATTTACCCATTATGTGGTCACAAAATGTCAAATCACCACCATATTTAGCCATATCATTACCATATTTAGCCATATCACCACCATATTTAGCCATATCATTACCATATTTAGCCATATCACCACCATATTTAGCCATATCATTACCATATTTAGCCATATCACACCACCATATTTAGCCATATCACACCACCATATTTAGCCATATCATTACCATATTTAGCCATATCATTACCATATTTAGCCATATCACACCACCATATTTAGCCATATCATTACCATATTTAGCCATATCACCACCATATTTAGCCATATCACCACCATATTTAGCCATATCATTACCATATTTGTACACATCATTCTTTTTTGGAAAACAATTGATAGTGTAGACAGAGCTTTAGATAGTATTGCCAGGGAGTTGTTGTATTGCATTGATTAGGTTGAATAAATAATTTACTCAAAATCATTTAATATTATTTTATCAGCTTGATAATGCAGATGAACAGGCTGCCCAAATAAGGAGAGAGTTAGACGGAAGACTGCAATTCATTGAGTCCATTGCAAAAGTAAGTCTTTCAAAATTTGTGTGATTATGTTATGTTATAGAATATTCAATCAATCAATCAATCAATAATTAATTGACTAGTTACTGATACTGATACTCTTTATTGTCTATAAAATAATAAAAACATGGCAATATATTTGAAAATAGCATGAAATAAATTGTTAGCACTGTTTTTTAACCAGTTATTAATTTGTTTGTTGCAGCAACCAAAGAAAGGGCCTAAGTTTGTGCTGAAAGAGATGGAGGAAATGTACGTTGAAGAACTAAGAGCCCAGGTGAATTTGCTGATGGCCAACTTGGAAAGTTTACCCGTGTCAAAGGGTAACACAGATTCAAAGTACTCCTTACAAAAACTGAAAAGGTAGCTTTTTGTATTTTCATTTAAAATTACCATATTTGTTTATTAATTATAGATTTTGTTATATTCTTCGTAAATTACTTAAAATCTGAATGCAATGAAGCCAAATAGTGTTATAGACTGTTTTTGTTTTCATGTAAAATTAAAAAATAAATTGCACACTTACTCAGGAAGACCCAAACAATGTATGAGATTGAGAATATAATGTTGTTGTTTATTAGAGCGCAAAACACAGCAGTGTCTATGATGGAAGTGACAGAAGATTCAGAGCCAACACTTAGCAAAGCGGATGTTGTTCTATCATTCACCTTAGAGGTAAGTAACAAACATTGATAAACTGATATTACTATATTAAAATTCTAGCCAACGATAAAAAAACAAGGCCAACAGCCATTAAGTCGCGTGCTACAATGCATAGTGATACCGGACCGACAGACAGACCGACAGACAGACAGACAGACAGACAGACAGACAGAGAGACCGACTGACCGACATAGTGAACTATACTGACCGAAATTACTGAACATGTTTAAAAATGTTGAAATGTTTAAAAACATTTATTTTGTTTTAATTTACACGTGCGTAGCCTGTCACTTTCGACGTGCTCGTATAACGTAATTTCGAGTTGAAAAGTAAGTCAAGAAAACAGAAATCGGGCAAAAAGAGTGCGCAATAACATTTAACGCGCAGTGCGCGCGCAAAAATATGCGCACTCATGGCAATATTGTAAACGCTTAAAATTGCCTGAAATGTACTCTTATTTCATCGAAAATAAATTTTGAAAATGTTAAGCGCGCGTACGCATGCGTTACATGCGCTACGCACGTAATTGTATTGCCATATGATGATTTATGCCCTGGAATTTATGAGTACCAAATTTTATTTAATTGTGATTCATGGTTGTGAAGATATGATTACAAACGTGATTTCGTTAAATCGTGCGTAGACCGCGTAATTTTGTATTGCGCACCGTGAAAACATAACCACATTGATTCCTGGCCATAAGGAATATACTGTGAAAAATTGACCTAGCTAGATTAAACTGATATCAAGATAAGGTCAGAAAGTGATAAAACGCATAGTGATACCGGACCGACAGACAGACCGACAGACAGACCGACCGACCGACATAGTGAACTATAGAGTCGCTTCCACGCGACTAAAAATATGCTAGTTGCAAATGTACTTTGAATCTTTCTAGGTACTCGTAATGGAAGTGAAAGGGTTGAAATCACTTGCTCCAAATCGCATCGTTTATTGTACTATGGAAGTTGATGGCGGAGACAAACTACAAACAGACCAAGCTGAGGCTAGCAAACCAGCGTAAGTAATTATAATAAGGGGGAGGACTCTCAAGTAATAAATTATTGCTTTCATCTTCAAGTGCTTTTTCAATGGAAAATTGTTAGTTTGTAGACATGGTCAGATCTTTATCCGATTCCTACTATGGTATTCCAATCTTAGAGCTCTGTGTTAAATTCTGTTATACTACATTAAAAATATTTTGTTTATATTTAGGTGGGATACTCAAGGAGATTTTACAACAACACACCCGATGCCGATTGTCAAAGTGAAGCTGTACACCGAGAATACAGGTATGCTGAGCATCGATGACACGCTCCTTGGAAAGGTTGTCGTACGGCCAACGCCCAACAGTCCTAAAACACCTGAGTGGTATAAACTGTACACACCTAAGTCTGTAACCGACAAAATCACCCTCAAGTTGGCGGTCCGCATGGACAAACCTCAAAACATGAAGCATTGTGGGTAAGTTTTCAAAGAAAATATGAAAGCATTGTGGGTAAGTGTTCAAAGAAAATACAAGCATAAAGAGTCCACTATTGTAAAAACTAAATTATTGTTTAGTTCTGAATCCTGGTAAGGTTGTGTATTGGTCAAATCAAGTAACTGAAACATATGCTTTTATTACATGCATTTATGTATGCAATCCTCGCAGGTTCAAGTAATAAAGATGTATAAAATGTTTATTCAAAACCATCAGCACTTTTATATATTGCTTATCTTCTTTTTAAGGTGGACTTATTGTCAGGGAAGAACAGCTTGGAAAAAATGGAAGAAACGCTTTTATGTACTGGTGCAGGTAACGTACCAAAAGAACACCAGGTATCTGCGCATAAAGGCCAACTTTGACTGCGTCTTATGACGAGGCCCAACGAAATGTCTTGACTCATCGGTGCTGTCCGAGTTGAATTCAGACAAGATGAGTCTTTTTGAGATAACGTCGGGTGTAGTTTTTAAGTCGTCTGAATTGGCCTTTTTGTTCTTTTTTGGGCTTATTTTGATTGATTCTACTACGATCTCTAAACAAAAGAGAGCTGGTATCTTTAACAACAGTACAGCAAATTGTGTTTGTAATTTGGAGACAGTATACACTTTCCAGATGCAATGTATTAGGGTAACCCTTTTTTACCAGTCTACAATAATATTATAATTGTTGGTTTCAGGTGAGCCAGTATACCTTTGCGATGTGTAGTTATCGTGAAAAGAAAGCCGATCCTAATGAGATGATGCAACTCGATGGATTCACAGTTAATTACATCGACGCCGACCAAGGTAAATTGAAGAACTGTTTTATAGTTTGAGAATGTTTTCCATTCAAAAGTTTTATAGATGAATGTATCAATGTATATATTTAGGTGAGTTAAAACTTAGAATATGTTTACAAAACAAACAAAAAAATGCATATACATATACGATAGTGGTCTAATGGGATGCAGAATTGATATTGTTTTGAGTATTAACATACAGTGTCCGTAAGCACTAACTGTACACAGTCAATAGCCACCATATGTGATATAGTATCACAATTACAAGGACCAGTACTAGTACACCATTCACCTTTGTTGAAAGAAAGAGGGAAAGTAATTACTCATAAAACTATTCTGAACAAATTTGTTTTAGAACTTGAGGCCCAGGGAGGACGTTTCTTTTTCAAAGCTGTGAAGGAAGGCGATAGCTTGACGTTTGCCTGTGATGAAGAAGTTGATAGGCAGCTGTGGGTTCAGGCTATTTACAGGGCTACTGGACAGTCATATAAACCTGTTCCACCAACTCAAATATCTGGAGGAAAAGGATCGAACGCCATCATCTCCAGACTTCAAGGAGGTAATTAACATTTTAAGATTCGGTGACCAATTTCACCATTCCCAGTGGGCTAAGCTCTGTCTACACTATCAAACTTTATGTGACAAAAAATGTGATGTGCCCAAATATAGTAGTGATCATCGTGTCTATATATGGGCACATCACATTTTTGTTGTCACTTAAAGTTTGATAGTGTAGACAGAGCTTAAGATAAACACCTTAAAGTTTAGAGATTCTCTTAACTAAATGTATACCATTTTATTGATCATGTCAAAATTATTCTAATGCAGTTGCTGCAGTAACTACATATTTTTATGAGGCAGTCACTGCAATAAACAGTGTGTAGGATTACCCTGCAAAACTTGCTAAATACCTGGTATGCTGACCAAATATAATATATTGCTTTTTACAGATGCGGATCGTGCCCGTAAACACGGAATGGACGAGTTCATTCAGCGTAATCCTAGTACATTTAATCATGCCCAGTTATTCAAGCTGCTACAGGAATTGATGCTTGACCATCGACTAAATGATTCTTTTTCCTGTTTGGTAGGTGTGACGACCTATGACCTCCACATTTGTTGGTCGCTGCAACAACCCATAATCTGCTAAAACTGTGTCGAGGATTTGTGCAATGAAGCACGTCAAAATGTCCCTTTTATCGCCTGCGAGAAGGACAGTAATTAGTATACTGTCGCTTTTACCAGTCCTTGCCAGCTGTCATGAATGATGTTTCACATTTTTGATAGAGATAAGGAGAAAGATGGAGCAAAAGTTTGCTGTGAGAAGGTTAAATAATTGGCCTTCAGATTGAACCTTAAGCTGTTTATTCAGCACGTAAAACTATAGCATAATCAACATGGTATAATACTGACTTCAAATAATGAGAGGGAAGCCATGATTCAACATTTTAATCTTTATTTGATCATAATCATATATTTTTTTTACCATCACAGGGTTGGTTCAGTCCCGGTCAGATCTTTGTCTTAGACGAGTACTGCGCCCGTTACGGTGTACGTGGATGTCATCGGCATCTGTGCTATCTCGATAATCTGCTCGATCGCGCTGAGAACTCGCAAATGATTGATCCCACCCTTATCCACTACAGTTTTGCATTTTGTGCTTCCCACGTTCACGGAAATCGGTAAATACATTTTATTATTTTGATTTGTTTGTTTGTTTATTTTTTTCTCCACACTTCATTCAACATTTCAACAAGTAATTATAAAAATAGAATGGAAAAAATGTGCAGGGAGGTCAAATTAGCAACAGGCTACTTGACCCCGCTTTAAACAACTTGAGTTATGGTACATGTATAGAAGATAAGGACATCATACTTTGTTAATGTGGGAAAAAAAATCATGTTAAACCTTTATGTAGTAAAGTGATAACGCCCTTATATTGTAAATGATACATAATGAAAAACTATGCGACTGGAAAATTCCAATTTATATTCTGATTATTTTCACTATAATTGTTATTTTGATGGCAGTTTCCACAATTCATGGTATTAGATCGGTACCATGATGGCCTGGTTTTGGTTTCTAATGTGAGTAGATTGGGTTCAACTAGTTTGAGATTATTTTTTAGGGTTATTTGGGTTTGTATCGGCAATAATGTAATGTTGTGTCTAATTGTATTTTTATTTAGATATCATTTTAAAAGTTTTTACTATTTTGTCACATAAATTATGTGGTTTTTAACTATTTTGTCAGATAAATTATGTGGGTTTTTATAATTTTGAATGGATAATGGGTAATCGTTGGAAAATAACACTGTGTTGAGGATTATTTATTATATTTGTTTCATGTCTTTGAATTTTTAAAAACATTATTGATAAGGTGCACATGATTATGCAGTACTTGGTGGTGGTTAGAATTTTGTATTATTATTTATAATATAATTAATGAATATATTTTGGTGAGGAGTAAATATGAATATATATCCACGGTACACAATCAATAAACCTATTTGCTCACTGATACTGATGTTGAATTAATCAAAATTTGCAAGTTAAATTATACAATTATAATTGTCATTTGTATATAAGACATGAGTTTATTTACAGACCCGATGGGAACGGAACGGTGACAGTTGAAGAGACAGACAAATTTGAAGAAATAAAGGAACGATTGAGAGTACTATTAGAATACCAAATCACACATTTCAGGTCCGTCTTTTTTAATTCCATTTAATTGTTTGTGTTTGATGACAGTTTCAATTTCTCAATTAGAAATGTTTAAAATATTGACTTTCTGAACATTATCATAAAAAATTCTCTAAGCAACAAAAATAATGTTAGTATTTTCTTTTTCTTACTTGCTTTGGCACTAACATAAATCATTTGAGACTAGATGAATTTTTTCGAGGATAAAAATAATGCCAATATTAATAACCTTTATACGATTTTGCATATTTACAAAAGTTGCGTTAACCAAAATAAAACAGCAATAATAAACAAATGTGTTATTATCATTATTATTTATCAAGTTTGTTTTTTATTTTAGATATTGCTTTCCTTTTGGAAGGCCAGACCAGGCTTTGAAAGCAGCATTATCGTTACTGGAGAGAGTAAGTAACACATTCCCGGGGGGGGGGGGGGTCACTCTTAAATATTTCCATACGGGGAGGTGCCGCATTTACGGGTATATTTTCGAGGGCCTGGTACAGTGGTAGCACAAGTGTGGGAAATTATGGGGAGTTGGTAGCACAAGTGTGGGAAATGACAGGGTGAAATTAGTAGTTTAAGTCCCTGGCCCGCTCACCCGTGTCAAAATGTCACGATTTATCGCCAAATTTTGCAGGTATTTTAACATAATGGATGCTATAAGCCCGGCTATATAAGCCCATCGCTAAATACCTTTGAATAGGCCTAGAGTTTTCGCATCAGCAGAAAGAACACGAAACATAGCCTAGGACAAAATCATTCAACTGTGATATCGTCGTCATGTACCGCGCGGACGAGCGATAAACTTGTCAATTTGTCAAAACACGTTCGTGATTTTGCCATGAACGGTCTCTTTGGCCATGCGCAGATCATGCCGGGAACCAGTACAAATATTTCCCCCTCTCTGGCGTGGCCTTGTTTTTGCCGTCTTTTTAGAGAAAACTGGATTTTTATTTGGTAAATGGTAGTTCAAGTCCGTAGTATTTTTCAGTAAAACAGGTAGCGCAAGTGCCTCATGTCTTGAAGTGGCTGCTGCACCCCCCGTTTGGTTTATATACAATTGACCCCCCCCCCCCACCCCCCGGGAACACATTATTTGAAACCAAGGCAATCTAACAACAGGATGCTGAGCTCCGGAGGTCAAGGTGTTTATCTGTGGCTGCGACATGATCAGTTCGACGCCTTTACCAAACCATGGGCGCCAACGAGAATATGTACATCGAACAGTACTGTCGCAGCCAGACATAAGATCAAAGGACTGTTACGAACTCTTCTTAGCAAGGCCGGCCTGTTTTTAGGTTCCCTTTAACATATGTCACCCAATTCTGTACTAAAAACTCCACATTGGCAGTGTTAAGCTCTGTCTACACTATCAAACTAGTAGTATACTAAATATGGTAGTGATATGAATCATTTTTTTGTCACAGAGTTTGATAGTTGATAGGTGGGTGAGTGGCCGAGCGGTTAAGACAGTGGAACCGTAATCACATAGCCATAACATCGGCAGAGGTTCGAGGCTCACTCACTCCATGGTTCTGGTGGTAGAACGAGTCTTCTCGGATAAGGACTATAAACCGTAGGTCCAGTGTACACAACTTGCTCGTGTGCACTTTAAAGAACCTAGTACATCTTTCGAGACGAGTAGGGGTTTACCCCGGTGTATTAGTACATCACAGCCACTGATCACCAACTGGGCCCTCTGGGAGATCAGTATTTGACTGAAGAGGTCACCCAGTATAAAGATAAAACAAACAAACAAAACAAAGTTTAGACAGAGCTTTACAGTACGGAGAATGAATGTTCGTTTTCTTTTAGGTCTTGATGAAGGATATAGCAACACCGATCCCTCAAGAAGAAGTCTTCAGTACCATCGAGAAGTGTCTGAAAAATGCTGCCCTTGTCAACTATGAGCAGGTCTCCACCTATGCAAAGATTGAAGGTGAGAACAATAAAAATGGATTCATAGTAAGTTTACTGAGATACTATACAAAAGTCATAATTTTTGTTTTCACTTAAGTAGAAAAAGTCATTATTGTTTTCACAAGTCATAATTTTAGCATGAACAAGTTTTCACTTAAGTAAAAAGCTATATGAGTATTATTGAAGATTCTTGAATAATTTACAAATTGGTTTCCCTTTCTTTTTGTTCAATTGCAATATAGCGGATAAGGGTGGGGAAAGAACAGGTGATTATCGTGTGTGTAAAGCTACAGGTTTCCCTCCAAATAATGACCTTTAGACTTTGCTTTAGTTTCGAGTCAAAGACCAGATCATAAAACTTGGATCAATTTTTTTAAAGTCCTATTTGAAGGGAAACCTGTACTTTATGATGCAGTATTTATATTTAAATAATTTTAGCTTCTAAATAAATCCTTTGTCCAGTTGGTGTATCCGTGCTTAGTTGTATATTTGATAGTTGACTAACTGTTAGTTTTGACAGACAGCAATAGTCTGGTGGTATTTGTAAATAGAGTATATTACCAACCCGTGTTTCCTTGTATGTCATCCACAATGTTGCCTGTCCTTATTTTCTATTGGATGCCTTAATGTGCATATTGTTGTCAGAAAAATTAGTAAAATAATTCTACTATGCATTAATAGTTATATTAGTATATATTTTATATACCCACTGTTGATTGTGTTTTTGTTTATACAAGTTATATAATGTATTCTTTTATTTGACCTAGTCAGTCTGTTGTTTGAGCTTGCTATAAGTTCTTAAAATCTTCCAAAGAATGGAAGCAACTAATTTTCGGATTGAACTATTTGAAAGCCTAAAATGAAATACACACTGATGTATAATGTAGCTGCAGATCATTTGCGAGTGTAATGACTTTCCATTCTCGAACGTTTTTTCATCTCTAAAACTAGCTTGTGTACGAAATCAGTACATATCTTGTAAGATGAGTAGGGCACACTCCAGTATAAATATATCACAAAGCAGGCATGTTTTGTTTGATGAGAGGGTGCCTGTTAAATGGCTAATGGATATCACATGGTTCTTGCAAGTGTAGACACTAGGGCCTGTTCGTAGGGGTTGAAAATACCAGCTTATTCCCGATTTCCGTTCGCGTGATCCAATTAACTTTTGCCTCAGGCTACAAAAAATTCGAGGCAAAATGTTCACCAAATTTGCAGGTTATTTCAGCGATAATCTAATTATACTCGGCCTTCGAGGATAATAAATCTCCGATAGAGGCAATGTGTCAAATTTTGACAAACGTTCGCTGCCTAGGCCCGTCATTTCTCCTACGAAGCTCTTCCATACACGCTTCGAGAGCGATCGTCAGCTGGTGCTGTCCTTGTTGGTGTAGACCGCTTAGGAATACACCCCGCTTAGTAGGCCTAGCTGGTCGGTGGTGTTTCCGTCGTGTAACATTGGGCTCAAATTCTTCGTCAATGAGTAAAATAATGGTCGTCAGGAGAAGGCATATTTCGGCAGGATTATCGGCGTTAAGAGGCATAAGGTTTGTCGCAAGGATAAGCAGTGTAAAAGGTAGCAAGTAATTGTTATTGTAAAGAAAGATCGCGAGTAAAAAATATACAACAAGAAACTAGCGTGCGAAAATGGGTCGTAGGTTGTAAAGACAACTGACCTTAAAACGTAATTTCCGGCTTGTGATTCGTCGATAAGCGGTTAAATATTTCAAGTACGAACAACGCTCAATTTATAACCCGAGGCATGGGTGAAATTAAGCGCTTATTTTAACCACCGTACGAACATGACCTTAGTCTCTCTGCACATTCTTGGAATGTTTCATTCCATTGAATTATACAATTAATGTACATTTTACTAACTTTGTAATATTCTTTTGTACCCACAGTTTAATTATTTTTAACCTCTTGTAACTTGTGTTCAGTAATATTTATATACTTTAGTATGTTGCATATTATATTATTTTTGGTATAGTTAAATAAATTGTTTGTATTTATTTATGTATGGTTTTTTGCATTCCTATTTCATATTTTACTTTTGTCTATTGTTAATATTTTTTTTTTTTATGATTGTTTATTTATTTATTGTTTATTATTTACAGAAAGCTTGAACAGCATTGATCTACCACCAGAAAGACGACTCGAGGATGTGATCCACTTGGCTGAGTTATGCATTGATGTTCTACAACAAAATGACGAACACCACGCCGAGGTACGTAGCCGATCAAAGCATCCCTGTTGATGGTAGTACGTTCCTAATGTCTATCAGATCAATTTTTATAATTGCGTCTAAAACTGCGATTACAACTTTTTTTTTAAGATTGGAAAATAAACAACAGATTTTTTACCGACCCTACATTTGTCAAGGGTTCCCCCAATAGCTATAAATGGGTTTCTGGACTTTTATTTTTGTAAAATATTTTGTTAGTTAAACCAGAATGATACCAATGAAAATATTTGCTTTGATCTGATTGGCTACAGGAAACTAACATAAACTCAGCATCAAATCGAAACTTTCCTCCATAAAAAATATTACGCATACTTATTGTATATTTCAGTTTGATTAGTTATTCTTATTTTATTTATGAAATTATTTTTGAAAAGTTAATAAGAATCCATAACAAGTGTTAATTGCACATTTTGTTTAATAGTGTATGCGCATATTGGCTGTGTGTAAAGCCTGTTGTTGCTGTATTATCCTATACACCCATTGTTGTATCTATCTTCATAGGGCCGTTTGCACTTTGTGCTCATTTCATCCATTTGTGTTCGTCATCATCTTGTTTATAATTAAGAACATTTTACTACTGAGATACTGCCCTAAGGCATTGTTATATAGAGCATCATGATAATAAACAAACTGGTTTAATAAATACCATCAGAAAAGAAATCACTGTACAATCTGTGCATAAGTTCCAGTTCAGTGACAAACATGGTCATTTTTGGAACTTATGGCGATAACTGGGAAATTTTTCGCTTGAGTGCTAACATATAATATTGATAGATGTCAAAGAGTACTGTATGATTTCATTTTGACTGATTCAGGGGAGCACGCGTCCCAAAGACAACCCTCCTTGATTCGCCCCTGATGAAACATTAGCCTAACATGTTTGAAAATCTCCATAGACTCTAATGTATGTCAACAAGCATTAACAATTTAGGCATAAATCTCTTTGCCCCTACTATATTTCTGTTTTTAGCAGGTGTATTGTGTCTAAGTTTATTCATGAACATTGCCGTTATAATAGTACTTTGCCAACTTGTAAGTGCATTGACAATATCACATTCTTAAATAAAGCACTTACGCATATCTCCACAGAGAGAAATTCAGTATTCTCTTACTGTCTGTAATCAGTATCCATACTCTATACCCACGGGTCTTAATCTTTATTATGTAAAGTGTTTGTAGAATGTATCATGATGTTCTATAAATAGTATCAATTTTCCATGATCTTTTTTATTAGCACGATAAAAAAATTCATGATTCAACAACTTTCCAATTGGTTCACATTGAACAGGATAATAGTCTTTTGATGTGAACCAGTCTTTGATGCATCTTTCTATTATTATACAATTCACTTTTATTCTATTGTTCATTTTAACAGCGTGACCAACCCAAAGAGTCACAGGTATATCCTATATGTCTTCAAATTAAAACAAAATTTTTCAGCAATAGAATGTAAAAGTGTTTTTTGTCTTTTTAGTGTTTTTTAATGGAGTAATGTGATAAAATGTCATGCAGACATATGCAAATTAGAATATAAGTGCAATATATGTAAATTTACAATTTGCATATTATGCAAATGGGGAAAAATATTTTGTTCTTGCACCTTGTTACTTTCAATTTTGTACATTTAATTTAAATGCAGATTTTCCGTTTTACAGTTAACAATACAAGTTGTTTACATATGTAAATTCTATGTAAACAACTAATGCAAATTAGTATGCATATATAATGCAAAGTTTGTATATGCTACACGACAGGCAGGCAGCTCCATTAATGCACTTAAGTTAGTGCAACCATGCCTAATCAATTATTCCTTTAACGTTTCCATAGAAACCAGCAACAACAAGCAATAATCTATATTTTCCTAAATCTTGTTCACAAAGAACGTTTAAAATTTGAGAAATTTAAAAAGTGACGCAACAGATGAATATATATTCATAAAATTAAAAACTGAGAAACCAATAAATATTTTCATTATAAAATATGAATAATCTGTCAATTAAAACGTTCATGTGAGCAAGATTACCCACTTTCTACTCCTAATTGTTACTTTTTATATATTTTTTTAAGGATCATTTCAAAATGATTCTACTGCAGTAACTATGTCTTTAAACCTGATTTGTGGGTAATCATGCACACTATGTTTTGCAGTGACTGCCTCATAAACTAAATTGAAACAAACTTATACGTAGTTATTGCAGTAACTGCAGTAGAATATTTTTGACATGATACCTTTTCATGCAAAATAACATTATTAATATAACATTGTTTTGTGAGCCTAATAATCAGATTCCCTATATCCTCCTTAATACTAATAACTTATTTTGTTTTGAAAATGTAAAAAAAATGCTTTTTATATTAATTCCTAACTTTAACTATATTTAAAAAGTAATTTCTTATTATATTATTATTATTATTCTTATTGTTTTTTGGTGATAGATAATGAACTTGTTACATCTAAGTTACTGGTCTCACTCCAATAATAGTTCACTATAGATGTTCTTGTTTTTATCTCAATTTGAAAAGATATTTGAATACAAATCCTTTTTGCACACATACTGTACAAATAAGTATCGTTTTTTTCAAATCGTGTCCGAGCCATGCGCGCATAACAGTTCAGTGAGGAAATATAATATAATTTTGGACGGAGACCAGTATCATTTTTTATCTTTTACATAATATCTTGCATATCGTTTTTTAATACATTGCTTTTATAATCTGCTTCAGGCTTTTCAAATTTACACCGTTTCATCCTAAATAGTGCTTTACTTTTAAATTATTATTATTACTTGTTATTTATTATGTATTGTATCATCTTTTGCATTTTTTTGTTCTTTTAAATTTTATTTCCTTCTTGAATTTTAGTTTTTCTTTGTCGTTCAAAATCCCATCTTACTGTAGTTTGACTACAGCATATTGTTTTTCAGCTTTTAATTTGTGTATTGTTATGTATTCAACATTTTTATATAGGCATAATATATCTATAAATTATGCATTCACCCTTTATATAATTATAATACCTTATAAAGATAATAGATTTTATTTATATTTTATTTTCCAAATTATATTTTTGTATCACGTAAACAAAAAACTAGCAAGCTATAAAAAAATCACATTTTATTTTATTTATTATAATTGTTTCCCCTTTTCAAGGCTCTCACTAAATGATGCAAAGTATTTTCATTTTTAAAATTGCATACATTTAAAGTTAAAAATAGGTGTTTACAGTCTTTTTACACTTTTGCAATTATTTTCTATGTACCACTTTGTTATCTGGTGCTACACACATTATTCACTACACACATCAATAATGCTCATAAGTTAAATACAGATACTGTACACAGTGCCAACCGAAAGTACCAAAATGGGTCTATCTGTCACAGTGCCAGTACTAAAATAGATTTTCACAGAAGTGTCTATTGTGTTAGCCCACCTGCTGTCAGTTTCTGTGACAATGACATTCTAATAGTAGCCAAGTAACAATGCTGAAATATGGCACTTTTTGTGGAATTCAATTGATTATTGTCAGTAATTTGTTTTGAAAACTATGCATATTTTGATTATTTTAACGCTCTAGTATAAATTGTAACTATTCTAACCATCTTGAGGCTCTTTGAACAATTTGTATTCACTTCACAAATAATTGTTGAAAAGTTATAAATATTGTATTGTACTTTTCTAATACTTAAAATCAATTTTGTTTAACATTTTATTCTATATAATTGTAGAAAATGTCTTATGGCCTTGTTGAAAATTGAGATGAAAAATATTATCATCATACTAGCCATTTTTAACCCACTGTAAGGTGAAAGCCAAGTTTACTCCATAACTCTGTATTTTCTGCTCCTCCATGGGTATACCAATAGCTTGAGAGATTTTAGAAATAATTTTAACCATAATTTAATAAAAATATAATAAAGTACCTGTAACCTACACCAGCATTGTTGCAAATTGATATTTTAGGTTGTGATTGTGGAAGTTGGTAATTTTCTAGTTGAAGTTTTTCTTTGTTTTGTATGTTTTGCTATATGGATATACTATTTGAAATAAAATAAATGAATGATTATTAATGTAGTCATTGGTTGGAAGTACACACCTAATTGGTGACAGTGGCTTAGGCTGCTTTTGTGCTTTCCTAGCAGCTAGTGACTGGTTGGAAGTACACACCTAATTGGTGACAGTGGCTTAGGCTGCTTTTGTGCTTTCCTAGCAGCTAGTGACTATGATTTTATATTTTCACCTTGCGTAATGTGTTGATTTGTATTATATTTTGTAAAATGTATCTTTTGCCTAAATAATAATAATAATAATATTTAATTGTTTTATGTGTAGGCATTTGCCTGGTTTAGCGATCTGCTCATTGAACACGCTGAGTTGTTTTGGTCACTGTATGCAGTGGACATGGACGCAGCGTTAGAGGCTCAGCCACAAGACACTTGGGACAGTTTCCCTCTCTTCCAGCTACTCAACGACTATATAAGAAGTGATCGTAAATATTAAACATTTTTCATACTTCACGTTAGTGGGAAGGGACAAATGTTGTTTAAACCATTTGTAAAACTATTTCTCTTGCAAACGAAGTATTGAAATACTTTCATATTAAACAAATTATTATAATAGAGTATACATAGTTGAATCAAAACATTACAATACCATTAAACAACACAGAAATTTTGGTTCAGTTTGCAATTGTTAAGTCCCTACAGGCCACCCCCCTCGGCCCTACAGTAGGCACCCCACTCAGCCCTACAGGCCACCCCCCCCCCCCTCGGCCCTACAGTAGGAACCCCACTCAGCCCTACAGGCCACCCCCCTCGGCCTTACAGTAGGCACTCCACTCAGCCCTACAGGCCACCCCCCTCAGCCCTACAGTAGGCACCCCACTCAGCCCTACAGGCCACCCCCCTCAGCCCTACAGTAGGCACCCCACTCAGCCCTACAGGCCACCCCCCTCAGCCCTACAGTAGCCACCCCACTCAGCCCTACAGGCCACCCCCCTCGGCCCTACAGTAGGCACCCCACTCAGCCCTACAGTAGGCACCCCACTCAGCCCTACAGTAGGCACCCCACTCAGCCCTAGAGGCAACCCCCCTTGGCCCTATTTTAAAATTCTGGATCAACCAACTGGTATGAGTTTTAAAACGTTTCTAAAGTCTTTGCAGAATAATTATAAAATTGTTTTGTATTTCAATAAGCAACAATAAGATTTGAATGGTTTTTACCCCCAGCTAATTTGAATGGCGGTCGATTCCACCAGCACTTACGCGATACATTTGCATCACAAGTGATTCGGTATGTGGACCTGATGGAGTCATCGATTGCCCAGTCAATACACAAGGGCTTTGAAAAGGAACGTTGGCAGCCTGAAGGGTAAGCAATCATATCTTCATTTCATTTATTTATTTCTCGAACAAATAATTGTGAAAAAAGATAGACAAAATACCTTGTGGTAATTGGCCATTGTTGCAATCATACATCCGAGAGTGTTAAAGAGTAGTTATCCAATCAAATTTGAACAATACCCTGGAAAACTGAGTGGTCTAATGGTTAGGACAACTGCATGTCAAGCAAACTGTTCCGTGTTCGACCCTCTATCTTTATCATTTCTAAAATAATTAAATGGTATTCAGTATATCACCTAGTGGTGGTTTATCCCATCATTCCATGTTCATTTGGAATAAAACTGTCAATGAAACTGAAAACTGTTTTCTGCCATCAGGAATGGCACTCCAACATCAGAAGAGATATTTTGGAAGTTGGACGCCCTTCAATCATTCATTCGAGAGCTTCATTGGCCAGATGAGGAATTTGCTCGACACTTGGATCACAGGCTCAAGCAGATGGCAGCCGACATGGTTGAATCCTGTGTAAACAGGTATAGTGACATATTAATGCCAAGCTGAACATCCATCCTCAAAATTGTTTTACGACCTAATTTCAGCCTAGCACCCACCCAAGAAACCTAAAAGTACTTTTTACCACCCATGCTTAACTTGTTTAACCCCTAGACTTATTTAGCTACATCCCGGGTAGGTACTCTGTATTTTATAACCCTGGTTGTAAACTTAACCCAAGGTAGGCTTACCCACATCTAAACTGTCCGCTAAAACAATTATAATTACCAATTAGGTAAGTGTTCTTTCGATAAAAATTAAATTAGTTTTATTGTATTTCTTTAAGGACCATGAAGGCTTTTGAGTGTTGGATTAAAAAAGGTCGCACAACGACTGACTACAGAGTACCATCAGAGATCTGCGTTATGTTCAATGTCTTAAATGATGCTAGAAACCAATCTCTCAAACTCTGTCCACCCAATAGGGATCAAGAAACCGTAAGGATTCGTTTTAATTTAACCATCAGTAAACCATCTGTCTACACTATTAAACTTTATGTGACAAAAAAATGTGATGAAAAATGATCTCATATTACTACCACATTTGGGCACATCACACTTTTTTTTGTACTTGAAAATGGAATAACATTATGAAACACATAATTGTTAACATATTATGTTATTCCGGCCATTTACCAACAAAACCCTTGTCCTGTAGTACAAAAATGTATTTCTTGTAACTGAATGTTCCATTAATTTCTAGGGGTGTTACTTTTGTGAAAATGGCATTTATTGTCATCCAGATAGTGTACATCGCGTAAGTCACTTAGTTAATGCTTCTTTGTTTTATTTGTATACATATATATGTTTTTTTTAGTATCAGTACCACACTCAGATTGAATCTGTAATCCAAGGGGAGAACAAAAAGATGGTGAATGAACTTGTAACGAAACTTACGCAAGTGCTACGAAACGTCCTAGACAAGTTAGCACGGTATGATGAAGGCACATTCTTTGCTTCGATTCTATCCTTCACAGTAAGTTTAACCATTTTTAATTGCGATTAATTGTTATTGTCACAAATATCTAATTCTATGTATTTTGATACTATAATAAACACTCTGTAATAAAATGCCATCCCATTTGGTCGTAGGCAAATCATAAGAAACTCTACACTTTTCATAACTAATATACGAGGTGTACCGCAAACTTGATATCACACTATAAGTTAATATTAAGTACAATATTATTTTTCAGAATCCAGGAATGGAACTCGCAGATGCATATGCAGAATTTATCTGTGACAACCTGGAAGACATAACGGCTAGAACACACGATGATCAATTCTTACTGTGTCTCTACGAAGCTTGGTACACGTCAAATATGAATCTACTTTGTGATTGGCTATCGGATAGAATGGAAATACAACTACACATCTATCAACTCAACACACTCCTCAGGATCACTAAGGTTTTTTTTTGTTTAGATTAAATTTATCTCTTGTGCCATGTCTCTTCTCTATCCTTCCTTATCCTTTCCCGCTTCCCCACCCAACTCTCCTCCTTACACTATTCCACGTCCATCCTCCACACATTCTTGTAACGCTGAAAAGAGATGAGTCATATTCTCAAATAAAAGAATCATTTTTTACTGTAACTGTATGAACATCCTGTATGTAATTGGCAAATGCCTGTTGGATGTAGAATTGAAATAAAGTAAATAACAACGTTATACCATATACTTTGTGCCTAGCCAACTGCACAGATGAGCCTAGACAAGAAATTGTGTTGGAAAATTAAAGAAAATCATTTGTATACAGTAGAATAATAAATTGATTGATTGAAAATAATTGATCTGTTGATGTACTCGCACAATAGGATATTTATTTATACCCTATGTTGTAAAATATGTGTCTGACTCGCATCTTATATTATCCTTCAATGAACCGTATCAACACGAGGTAGAGTTTAGAGTTCAAAGTTCAACGAGCAAGCCGCCACTTGTTGCTTGCCACAGCCCAGCATAGTTTTTATTAATATAAGTAAGTTCATAATTCGGTTCATTGAGGGTGAACTTGGTCAAATTATTTTCCGTACACAAGTTTAAATCTTACTGTATGTTACATTTGAAGTCATTCAATGTCTCAGCGATTTTCTTAGAGATGTGACTCAATTTGTCTGTAATTTACTTAAGGCTAGGCTTAATTAATAACACTGTATTGTTTTGTCATATTTGACATTATATTGTAGCATCTTCTATAGCTGTATTAGTCTATAAAGTTAGTTTATAGTGTGTGTTATCTTTAGGCCTAGCTAGCTTCCTGACTACTTGAAAATGTTTGCGTTACGCGTCTATTTCGTTTTTATTTTATTAGAAAATGTACACGGACATGGAACTCCATTGCGTGGCAGAGAAGATACTGAATAGTCGAACGTACGAGACCATCAAGCAACGCTTGCAGGTTGAAGAAGCGACGGCGTCCGTCATGCAAGGCGAAGGCAAAATAGTCTACAACGGATTCTCAAAAAAGAATGATTCAGATGACGAAGATGATGATTAAGATTATTACTATGTATCGTGTTTTCCATCTCGTCCAATCAAAAGACCCCTATCATCTTCCCCACTTTTTTAGACCAACTTCTATTAAAAGTAAAGAAAATGTATATGGTGTTCAATAGAACATAAACCTAGTCATATTGTTATAACTAGAGATACTATGTTCAATAGAACATAAACCCAGTCATATTGTTATAACTAGAGATACTATGTTCAATAGAACATAAACCCAGTCATATTGTTATAACTAGAGATACTATGTTCACTGGAACATAAACCCAGTCATATTGTTATAACTAGAGATACTATGTTCAATAGAACATAAACCCAGTCATATTGTTATAACTAGAGATACTATGTTCAATAGAACATAAACCCAGTCATATTGTTATAACTAGAGATACTATGTTCAATAGAACATAAACCCAGTCATATTGTTATAACTAGAGATACTATGTTCAATAGAACATAAACCCAGTCATATTGTTATAACTAGAGATACTATGTTCAATAGAACATAAACCCAGTCATATTGTTATAACTAGAGATACTATGTTCAATGGAACATAAACCCAGTCATATGAATTGTGTTACAATTATATCATGGAATCCTTTGAAATTAATATTACACATTCCTGAGCCTTAGTGCATGTTCTGTATTATTTATTGTTACCCTACAAACAAAAATAGTGCACAACATGCAACTGCTGTGTTACATATAATTTTAATATTTTTTGGAAATATCTTAACTATTATAATACTCCATGCTGATATGGAGTATTATTACAATATGGATCTTTTGATTTGCAATGACCGATGTCCTAATACCTATGCATTCATGTGTTCTTGGTCATCACCCTAGAAGCTTTGTCGAATACAGTGGAGAAGCATGTTCCAATTTCCCTGTATGCTCACAATGACCTTTATTATTTCTAGGTCATCGGTCATCGTAACTCGTTTTGACCGAATCTGTACTTTTAACTTGTTACACATACCCTAACGTAATCAATTTGTGTTCTATGAAAAATGTATGAAAAATTGAGTGCAATGTTTAATTATTAATAATAGGAAATCACTAATGAAGCGTGCTAATGAAAAGAGCAGTGACTGTGATAAATATAAACACATAATATAAACTTCCTTCTGTATTTATACAATTTATTAACATTGGATTTTTAAAATTGAATATTTAGAATTTAAAACGTAAATTATTTAACATATGTTTCTAACAATGCATCTCATATATTTATGTGCAATTTTTGTTTCTTTATTGAATAAATTCTAACAATGTATTTTAAGCAATTGTATTTCAACATGAATAACACATCAAAATGAACTGTGACCTTTGTATAAAGCAATCAGTAATATAATAGATATTATAGATTATCAATGTAATACATAATTGTATTAAATTCCGAGTATCTACTAAAATACTAAATACTAAAATAAAATATTTTAACAGGAGAGAAAATGTAAAAGCGGGCAGCTACCGCCTTTACTGTTTACTTATTATAAATCTATATATTGATATAAAAGTAAAGTCAAGCATAGACATTCCCCATACTATTATATAATATTATGATATAATAAATATTCAAAGTACATTCCCAACATAAATGGACCACAAATACTATTCCAATCGAGTATTTCTTTTTTCTTTTTTCGTCTTTGATGCGTTAATCCAACAATATGAGATTATTCTGTCTATTTTATGCAATTGTTGCTCGCTATGGTCACATTTTAAAATATATATATATATATATATAATAGTTTTTAATTGTTAGGAATCTATTGCATATTTCTCCGACTATTACCATTCCTATTTTGCATTATTATTGTTTGAAAATAAAATTGTAAATAGTTAAAATTATCTCAGTGAAACAGACACATTTTTAAGTTATTCAAATATATGAGTTTAAAGTATGGAAACTAACGTTTAAAACAGTGATATACTATATATATATTATTGTGTTTACATTTTTGAATTGATAGTATATGGTGAAGAAATTTAGTTATTTGAATGAATTTCATAATAGAAACTACAGTACCTTAAATAATGCAATTAAATGTCATGTAAAAATCCACATTTTTCCTAAAAATAAAAGATGGAAAACTTATTTATTAAAATTATATTCAGGGTATGAATTTGAATACCCCTGTGAACCATTTTGCCAATTACCACACCTCGTCCCTTAACTCAGCATTACTGCCAAACATACTCCACCCCATACCTAGTCTAAACCCCTTGACTGATGTAACTGCCCATCAAAGTGTGCATAACCATTGCACTTTGTTATACGGTACCCCTACACCCTCCCTCTTAATACTTATCATGATGTACATTGTATAATATACTATCTAGTTTGATATTGAAAAATCAGCACTTAATATGTAGATAACACTAGTAATGCTAAGTCACGCTCATATTCTGGTTTTAATCAAACATAGTAAAACCTGATTGGGATTCTACATAGTTGTTTCCGTAGCATGTTATTGGTTTAAATCTGAGGGGTTTAATTCAGTAAAAGGATTTTCTCGATAGCCAAAAACAACATGTGTTTAGTTTATTAATTCTGTTGAAGATAATAATTACTCTAACATATTGTGCATCCGTATTATCGATGATGATCTGGTCAATGCACTGACTAAATAAAAATATATTTATTTTTTAGTACTTTTGACATTTATAGAGATAAATTAAAAACTGAACCATTTATTTTTCAATTAAATGACATTGATTGGACAAATTGCAGTGTTTGATTGACACTTTCTGAAAATGGGCGTGGCTTAGCAGTTTATTGTAGTTGATTTCTTTGTAAGTTAAACCTTGGCAATAATAATTATCATAGATGTTTATATACTGTAATAGTGACTGTGTTTTGTAATACTTCAGTAATTAACATAATTTATGACAACTTTATATCATTTATTGACGGTAGACTTTTGTAGCATTGGCAGCTATAATGCAGTTCAAACATAATGCAAATAATATATTTAGATTCGCTGTTGCATGGTATATAGTTAAGTTGAGAATCGTTTTAGTTTTTATTGTACTGTGTAGCATGTTTTTTTATTATCTTGTGATCAATAAAGATCATCATCGTTGCTATTATCAATATTATAATCATCAACACATTATTATTCGTAAGTTACAAAGCAAAGACAATTTTTCTGCTAAGACAGTTTGATAAATAAGATTAAGTTATTTGCTTAAGCACTTCTTAAATATTTCAGCTTAAGCAAAAATTTAAGCAAATATTGATAAATGCCAACCCAGGCCAATAGGTTGCAATACAAATTCACTTTCAGTTTTTCCTATACCTTTATAACTGCACATGAACTAACAATTCTATACATAATCATGGATAGAGTAAAAACAAATGAAAATATTATATATTTAATATTAGAATTTATTATTTAATCATTTTTTTGTGCTTAGCTTCTATTCAATTATATGCTGTATACTTCATAATAGTATTACACTTGCTATTACCATTTATCGTTGATATTAATAATTGTGCAAAAGTCTTCGTGCATAGTGAGAAGATAGTATGATTCTATCATGTGCAATTAAACAAGTTTCGTGCTAAATAAAAATGATAGAAATGTACATCAGTTTTTCATATGTGATTTGTATGATTGTCATAATATTGTGACAAAGACTGGCGGAAGAATGGTTGAAGAGACGATTTTATATAGCTGCTGCCTTTTTAAAAATCATAGATTGAAATAGCTAAAATTTAATCTTTTTAAAATGAAATTAAGCGGTTGATTTATTAAAATATTGTTTGAGTAATGTTGACTAAATACTGTTTATAAAAAGGAACATGCCAAGTAATTTCATACTGTGGAAGTATGTACTATTATCAGACAGATCCTAACCTAAGAATTTCTAAAGTTGTAGCCAAAACATGGTATTGTTCACCTATGATACGTTTTTCTGGTATGCCCTTTTTCCTGTGTTTCACCTTCCAAACGGGGCCTGAACCAACTCGTCACCCTTTCCCCATGATTTTAACTCATTTGCATTTTACAGATGACGCATGTAGCTGACTAGATAGGTGAAATTGCCAACCAAGCCACCTGTACAACAAGATAATCGAAAAAAATAAGAAGTAAGTTTGTTCATTCATTTGCGATCCTACGGTTGATTTTTATTTATTTATTTATTTATTAACAATATTTAACCAGGGTGGCCCAATCAGTCAAAAAGACTGGTCTCCCTTGGGGCCCTGGGTACAATAGTACATTTTAAACTAAAATATAAAAATAACAGTAACACAATAAAACTTAAACTACAGTAATGCCTTAAAGTTACTTTTGAAAACATTTAAATTACTTGACCACTTAGTTTGTATATAATTTGTGTTATTGTCAAAAATGTTAGTTTCTAATGAATTTGGTATTATATATTACACATTATTTTAACTGAAATTTGCTTCAAGATTGAGGCAGTTTTAACCGAACACCCTATCACCATTAAACATATAAGCTATGCTGCTAACACAAAACATGCACCTTTGAACCATCTTTTACAGTTCCACCGAACACCCTATCACCCTTAAACATATAAGTTACGCTGCTAACACAAAACATGCACCTTTAAACCATCTTTCTTTTACAGTTCCACCAAACTCCCTATCACCATTAAACATATAAGCTACGCTGCTAACACAAAACATGCACCTTTAAACCATATTTTACAGTTCCAACGAACACCCTATCACCATTAAACATATAAGTTACGCTGCTAACACAAAACATGCACCTTTAAACCATCTTTCTTTTACAGTTCCACCAAACTCTCTATCAGCATTAAACATATAAGCTACGCTGCTAACACAAAACATGCACTTTTGAACCATCTTTTACAGTTCCACCAACAATATTAACAATTTGCGTAGTTAAAACAGTTTGTTAACATGAATGCAATCCTGCTAGTAGTATCCTTGTATAAAATTACAACTACTAATAAAAGATACAGTATTGTCATGTCGTTAAAATGGCCAATAAACTGTTGTACGCATTGCCTCAATAATGGGTTATAAAATATATATTACACACAAGGTAGATAGTTTTACTACATTATTATTTTTTAATATTAATAGAACTTGCACTTTGTGAGAGGTCATTAGAAATTAAATCAATCACGCACGTTGTGTAACTTTCCCTATACCCTCGGGAATTTGCTAAGCTAATTTATCGCTAACAAATTTAATATGCATCTACTCTTGACCCAAATACGATTAAGTCTTGTCGTTATCATAAACCCCTCCTGGGGTATAAATGCACCACAGAAATTTCATTTACAAATAGCCATAAATTATCTAAATTTGTAACTTTATTGCAAAATATAGTGTGAGGCAACATTATAAAAGTAAAAAAAATGTGTTATTTTATGTTAATACTACTGTTCTTGAAGTGATTTTCATTGAAATTGTTGACGTGGACAGCCTAAAAAATGTATTAAATCCCAAAACATGATTCAGTTTTGTTTCCCAATGGGAGAGGGCAATGATAAGCCTCTTACGAGGAGTTGCTTAAAGAACTTTCAACCAATTAACAGATAATTTACAATCATTGTAATCATGTGTTTTCCGCCAGTATCCCAGTTTTTTTGCAACAACACACAACACACTTAATTGCTGGATTAAAAAAAAAATGTCAATACCTGTTGTAATATAACGCACATAAAATTTACAAAAGATATTCCAATTATTTACAAATAAATTACAATCAGAATAAAATTAATGAATATATTCTACCCATTGATATTATGGAATATTCCTTTACTTTTGATTGGTTGAGTTTAGAACATAGCCCCTCCCCTTTTGATATACCAATGGGGATTATGATTGCATTGGATTTCTGAACGGCATATGCATACATGAATGAGCACATTAGCATAATCCCTGCAGCTAGAAATTGACTACTACTATCAATAGTCTAACAACTCATAGCTCTCACACTATCATACGAGCTGCTTATTAAGGCCACTAGAGAATAAAAATCAATGATTCTACTGCTGCTGCATTTACTGCTAAAGGATATACGCAAGCAATAAACTGTTTGAATTTTACTTCTATGGAAATGCTGTTATTGAATAAATCTTGCTACTGAAATATCGCTAGGAGAAAATAAAAGAAGACCGCATGGTCTTAGCAGGAGAATGATAACTTTTGAGATGCGGACACTGAACTAAGGATTAAGAATGATGGCTAAAATTTGGCTTGTTCTAGTCAGTTTCATGTTTATTTGGAAACCACAAACTCAGGCTACTATTGATCCTCAATCGTTAGTATACAATCTTTATTTTGTTTGCATATTATGTGTGATGTATTTTGATATCGTGTATTATTCATGTATTGAATTTTTGTTGAAGCATTGTAGGCCTACTTATTATGTACCCAATTGATATTATTATGTAAAGGTTGGAATACTAAATTTGGCAGGTAGCTTTGAATTGGAGTATGTTTTTACTCCCACCTTATTTACAGGCAGACAATCTGCAGTGCTAGTAGACATACATGTTTACCTGCTGCCCGCTGTATAATATAAGAATATACCGTAAGCTACAGTGAAATTTAAGTGTTTTATACAACAAAGACAATTTTCTTCCACCTCCAAGGCATTACTTATTGTCACTTGGTCCATGATGGCAGTATCTCTCCACTTTTTCCTGTCTTCTGCATCATCTTCCTTCAAACCGATTCCCATGCTTTCTTTCTTTACCATATCTGTCTATGAAGCCATTTTTCTACTGAATTAAACGGTTTAGAAAATATTTTTTATTCCAATAAGGTTTAACATTAAGTAGATCTCTATCCTTTTGGAAAATCTTTGTTGAACTACTATTTTGTTAGCATGGTGCTTCCAAAGTACTTATTTATTTGTTATTTTTCCAACAAAATACACACTTATTTTGTCCAACTTTTTGTCTCATTCTTTCTCTCAAATCTGTCAACCTCCTCTCTCCTTACAACACCTTGAAAATAACTTGATTTATTCAGGACAGTTGGTTATTTTATCAACAATTATACAAACTTATTTCACTGTTCAGGTGTCTATCTCTTATCTCAATCTTTTAAAAAGGATTTTTAACTTCAGTAGGTTTTTGAAAGTTCTCTTCAACATCTTCTCTCCTTACATAGTCTAGATTTGGTCCCTGTTTTTTTATCTTTTTGCCAGTACGGCTAATTGCGACATATACAGTTTCATTAACAGGTTTGTGTTGGCCTCCCCTCTCAACAACCTAAGGTTTTGCAGTCAATCTTATACACATGTACATTAGAGATGTCACATTGCCTACTTTGCATATGAGTGATAAAATCAATGAGCCTGTCTGACTGAAAACCTTATGTGAGGATGCATTTGACATTCTCAGTGTATATAGGTCTTATTTTAAAAAGCACTCATTAAAGAATAAAGTGACGCTTCAAATCAATATTAACCTTTATCAACTAATGCAACAAGATGAATATAGATTCATTAAACTTTTTCGTTACTTTCTAAGGCAGAGAAAAAACTATAAAGATTGTTAAAGTGGAAATCAACTCATAACTGGAAATCAACTGTTAAAAAAATATTTTTTCACTGATCTCCTTCAACGTAATATTTAAATTTACTATATAGTTCAAGTACAAATGTACATATTATTACATATGTACTTTTTATTGACTGTATTCACTGTACTTTTTTTGTATTTTTATTATGGAAAGTGAATTGAAGTTATTTGCATAATTGATTTTCTTGTATTCATTTTTTAATTGAATGCCACAGTCTTTAGCTCCTTGGTCACAGGGAGCTATTAGATACCTTTTACCCATTAAATGTAGAACTAATGTTATTACACATAAAATGCAGTTGCAGAGAATTAGTGTGGGAGGGGGTGGCTGATGATTGTTTGTGGGTGTGTCTGTTGTATGACCCAGCCTACTTATCCTACTCCGACCATTAAAAATAATCAATAATAAAAGAATTTAATTGTTTTAATAAGAATAATAGTATGTTATGCACTTTCATTTGAACATGATAGCTGGTAAATATTATTAATTTTAAATTTATTATTTATTATTTATTTTTCTTGAATGTTTTAATCCAGTTATTTTTTATTATTTAATGATTACTAATGCAAATATGGTATAATATATTTTTTTTATTGTATTGTGTATAACTTCGGCTATTTGTTGTTTTTTTTTTCAATTTTTCCTTCAAAAATATGCATTTTAAAATATTCTATAATTTATATTCGTATCTTCATATCAAATTTAATAGCTATATTGTTGAGATAGCAGAGTCAAGGTTAAACCTCTTATGACGTTTCTATCCCCAAATGATTATTTCTTGTATTACATAATATTATTATTTTACATCTAGATTTGTAGATTTCATGACAAGATGAGTTTTTTATGCATTTATTTAATTTATTCAGAACAACAAGGCACAAAAAAGGAAGCAAAAAAGGAAATGTGTTTTTTTATTAATTCATTGTTAATGTTTACTCCCTGGAAAAACTCCATCCTCTACAAGTCTGAAACATTTCCAATCTTGGCCGAACATTCAAATTTAGTTGAAAATTACTCAGATATTCTATATAATTATGTTAATCCAGAGTGACGGCAGATGAATCTGAAGTGAGATCGGGTGGATCCCATGGATACTATAGAGGGTTAAGAAATAAGTTTATTTTTCCATGGTATACGCATTTAAAGAATGGGAATTGGATAACCGAATAGTAACAAAAGAAAAAACAACAGCAATAATGTTATTCGAAATCAATAAGTATATAGAGTTGAATATTCAATAGGTTTTCAAACATTGCTGGCAGCAACATTATCATAACATGAAGGGGCCCTGGTAATTGGTAGAGCATAGGAGGAGATAGGGGATACTAATACAGTATGTATGAAGAATCTCCAGGATCTGTAAGGGATATTAACAAGTGGTCTGATGCTGCCCGTACCACCCACGTGAAAATTAATATTGAAAATTTTGTTTTCCATACAACATATTTTATTAGTTTGTTTTGTCTAGACCTAAAAAATAATAATTTCATACTAAATATTATTGTGTTAATACCGTCCAATGTAAATGTCAATAATTGAGCAACATGATATTTTTCCCTAGTATGTTTTTGTGTCAAGATTATTGTATTCTTGTTCGATTCATTTGATAAACATTCACCCTTGCCCTAAACAGTGTTTTGTTGATTAGTATTGTGTGGCTCGCCAATCAAGAAAATCAATTCTTTACACTTGAATAACGATCTTATACCAAATTATTATTCAATGGAAATATTATATTTGTTTTTAAATAACACCTAAATAAATTCCTGTCATTTGATTGGACTATTATGGGTCACGTGGAATGCTATAGTACGCACTATTTAATGATCATTCAATGAAAATATAATATTTGTTTTTATATAACACCTAAATAAATTCCTATCAGTTGATTGGAGGATTGTGGGTCACATGGCGTGCAATAGTATGCACTATTAAACTATTGTTCAATGGAAATATAATATTTGTTTATATCTTATTGGTATTCTTTTGACCGTGGATATCTGAATATGTTTTGATAATTGAGGCCAACAGAAATTTATTCTAAAAATAAAGGACAGTGACTGTTATTCTTATAACAGGACAATGACATTATCGAAATCTGAAAAGGTAAATGTATGTAAATGTACACAGAATTATTCGTTCTCAGTCAAAGAAATTCAAAATCATATTTTAATGATCCAATTAAATTAGCAAGTACCAGTACAGTCTAGCTTTACGAATCCATTTATCATTTTATACAATGTATAATTTTGTAATAAGACAAATAAAGGTATTTATAGCAGTTTAGGCTTGTTTTCCTCGTCCTGTTGCTGTTTTAATGGTGCAAACATTACTATTAACTTGTGAGCTATTAGTATAAAGAAACAGTAAAATCATTTATATATATATATATATGCAAATCAATTGTGTTGCGTAGCACTTTGTAAATTATATGTATGTCTATGTTTGTATACGTATATATAATGGTACCAAATCAGAGATAATATCTAGTACCTTGAAGTACAAACTTTGCAGCATTTTTGCCGCTGCACCTTTCCTTTAATATAGTATATGTCTCTTGTCAATAAGAGACCTTTTGCTAAAAAAATGCATTATAACTATTCAGATAATTATAACTAAACGTGTAGTAGTAGTGTAGTAATCTAGATCATTCATTCTAATAAGTCGGTCGGTGCAGTGCTGTTCTGACCAATAACAGTCCATGGGGCTAGAGCCTGAACAAACATGCTGAAATTAAATCTCAATTTGCATGTTGGATCATATCCAGGCATTATGGTATTGTTACTTGTCAAATATTATATTAAAATAATGATAACAATAAAATATGATTTGATATTTGTTTTTAAAATGCTAAAAATGCTAAATTTATATTATATTTCAGAGTTGCAGAAGCTGCCTCAGACTTTGGTAATGAAATGTATGACCTGAGTATAAAATTTAGTGGTAGAGACTTTTTAAAACAAGTGAGTATTCTTTTTTTTAAATTCTTTACAATGTCAATTATATTTTGATTTTAGTTTAGCACTTTAGCAAGGCTGATGTGGAACCATATAATGGGTTATATCATTTTGAAACTTAGTGGTTCTAGTATAACAATTAGGATGCGATATTTATAATCCAACTTCAAAAATACTACCATTTTGATGTTTTTCCACCCCATGCATATTTTTAAGAACTGAATACTTTGATTAAATCATCATGTTCATAAATATTAATACTGTAAGTTCATTGCATAAGTGATTATATTGTATTACTAAAGAGTTGGACATCAAATTGCACATTTTTGTTGTTTTGACTTTAGTTGGTTCCTGATATGTACAATATCCCTGTGCAAAAAAAAAAAGAAAAATAACATGTATACACATTTTTTATAGAAAAAAATATCAAATATTTTCCAACGTATTGTATAATTTTTGTAATTTTGATGAGGATGTTTTGTTGATGATTGGGTAATGATTGCTCACAACTTATCTTATCTATAAAAAATATTTATAAAGGAGCATTTTGAACCCAAAATATATATAAAATAGAATTGTTTACAAATTTTCTTTGGCACTTCTATGTTCAATTAGCTTCTCTCAATCCTATGGCTTTAACCAATTACTATTTTAGTAGAATATGTTTAAAAATAAACAGAATATTTGTTTATTGATCCTTTATCAATTTGCATATTTTTGTATTCATTTTTGTAATGTAGATATTGATTATTATGCATTTATATGCCTGACCTAATTTGAACTATATACTATCCTCAGCAACTTCAATGAAAGGTAATTTATATAACTAAATTGGATTGATTTTTTTTATGATTTCAACAAAAATACTGGTTCTTTTGGTTGCAATGTTGTAAATATATAAATTGAAAAATCTGGCTTATTTTTTTCTGTAATTTAATTAGTCCTGCGACGTAAGTTGTTTAGAAATTCAGTATCAATTTATTAAAAAAAGTATGAATGAAGAATAATTTAAACAAATATGAAACAGAAGCCGTAAGACCATAAACATAAGATCAAACAATATTTTTCTTGCAATATGGTTAATCCCTTTGGTTAATCCCTTTTAATAATTTAATCCTAATTCCATTGTATTCAATCTACTGTATAAAGTACAGGTAAGGAAATGATTACTATAGTGTTTAACATTATGACCCAACACGTTTTACACTATGATCATATATTTTATCCATTTTCAAGGTAAAATATGCTTAAAAGTAAAGTAATATATATATCAATTTCATTTCATTTCCCAACAAATTTCATTCATATCAACAAACGTAGAAACAGATATATAAATATATAAATTGGCAGCAGATTCTGAACCACCCATAGTGATTAATTAATGTGGAATGATAAAGATGAGGAAATATGTGAAAATGAGAAAAAGCCACCCCAACCGACATTTGAAATATATAGATATTTTAATCTAGTTGCATTCGATAGATTTTGTAAAGGTTTCACCAAACGGGCATGGAAAACTTGAGAATGAAAATCAACAATGAAAATGATTAGTTTTTTAAATCCTGTATTTCTTTTGTTAATGTTATTTTTTATATCTTGTACACAATTTAGTTTATTGTCTTGTAATTTTTTTTCTCGAACTTTTATTTTACTTACTCTGGACGCACCTTCATTCAAGAAATGTGCCACTGTTTCAAAAGTGTAGCTTCCAAATAAATTATTATACAACCAAATCTAAGACAAACATTCACAGTCATTTTACCTATTTTGTTGTTTTGTATTTTAATATATATTATAGATGCTTATTCATATTGCGTGCTCATACGTGCCTGTCACCCATCATTAACTTTTCCATATATGGCAATAATATTATAAGCGACTCCAAATTGTCTCTATTTAGTTGTTTAGGTCATCAAGATTGTGTCATCAAATTAAGCTAACAAATTAAGGTATGATGATGAACAATCTGTAATTTATTCTCAAGTATACTTTTATACTTTACAAACACCTTTTCCGATAATCAGACAAACCGCAAAAAAAGCAGTTAAGTGCTTCAACAATTAGAACAGCTTAAATTTTGTTGCTGATAAGTAGACCTATATAGTTTCTTCCAGAATTCACACTGTCCTGGTAGAATCATAAGTATAATGATGATACTAAAGTTACGCCGCTACACACCTAAATCATTAAAAGTATTAAAAACAGTGCTAATTTTAAAACAAGTCATTTTCATATCCAATTTGGTATAAATCAAGTTTTTTTTTATAAAAAATATTTCCGGATATGCAAAACATAAATACAATTCAACCGTCATTATGTAATGTATATTATGAATTGCCCAGAAACATAAGGTGTGTAAATGCCATTTCTCTACAATATTTTATCAACAGGATTTCTTTCAAATAATTTAAGAAAAAACTATTCTAAATACTGTACTTTATCTTGTTACCATTTATGTCATTGATTTTATTTTGTTTATATATTTCAGGAAAAAAAATGAAATAACTGTTCCAAAAGAAAATATTATTATTGAGACATGTGTTGTCAATAATTGAAGCTATTGTCCTTCTTTCTATTTTTAGAATATTTCATTTTAATTAGGGAAAGGCAAGGGAGAAAATAATTATCAATAAAATAGGAAATATAGGACAGACTGAAATAAAGAATAAACATCTGGCTATGTGATGTCCCCATTATTAACTGTTTGTTCTCAAAATGATGATCAGTTTCTGAGATATAGTCTATTAATATCAATATTTGTTTTAATTTTAATTAGTGAGAAAAAAATAATGAATAATTAATGAATACATACTTAATCTTTAAACTAAACTCTACTCTTTGAACTATATCTAGCCAGTTGATCCCTATGATAATGCTGATATTGCTGATATTAAAGAAGCCATTGACGTTTGTTGTATTTTAATTATAGAAAATCTAAGGAGAAAATAATTAATAATGATCATCGACCTAGTTGAATATAGAGCCAAGAAATTGGGTCAGTAAATAAACACATCTATTTTATTTAATAACAAGTTGATTAATATTTAGAAAAGAAAACAATGAAAATTAAACATTTAAAGAGAAGTAGACTAATTATTTTTCTTCAACCTGCATACTTAATTTGGCCCTGCATAAACAAAGTTAATTTTCTTTGCTTTTATAAATTAAATTAAAACAAAAGGGAAATGTTAAAAAAATTAAACAATATATTCAGTCTCTGTGTATTAATGTATTCACAAAAACATAATATAATATATACTTTAAAGAGAAGTAGACTAATTATTTTTCTTCAATCTGCATACTTAATTTGGCCCTGCATAAACAAAGTTAATTTTCTTTGCTTTTTATAAATTAAATTAATACAAAAGGGAAATGTTAAAAAAATTAAACAATATATTCAGCAGTCTCTGTGTATTAATGTATTCACAAAACATAATATAATATATAGTATAAAATATATTAATCTCAAAGTCTAGGCCTGATGAATCTAGTTCACAAAGTTTACCAAAACACATTTTTGCAAGGTGCTTGTAATGTATTTTGATTAATATAAAGATTGAGACATTAATATTATTATATATATATATATATATTTAACACTTGAGTTTAATTAAAAGATGTAGTGAATTATAGATAAACTATTTGTATCAAAGGATATTAGAACTTGTCAATGTTTGTACAAACGTGACCGGAATATGAATGATGTAAAGGAGTCATAAACTTCGGAGTAATTCAGGTCAAACTTACTATTAAATAAATATATGGTTCAATTTTTTATTGCATTATTACTTTTATAATTCTAATTTTATTTGAATAAGTAGACAATGTGATTTGTGACAGATTAATATTAAAGCTAATTTGCATAAAGTTCGAAATGGTCTCAATAGAGGACTTTAAAGATACAAGATATGACCTATCCCTTCTATGTATCACCCATCATTCTTTGTTTTTTTATATTTTAAATTGCAAAAGCTCTGTCTAGACTATCAAATTTTGTGTGACAAAAAAATGTAATGTGCCCATATATAGATACGATGATGTCATCACTACCATATTTGAGCATATCATTACCATATTTGGGCACATCACACTTTTTTTGTCCAACTAGATTGATAGTGTAGACAGAGCTTTAAATTTAAAATAAATAAAGGCAATTTATGAAAAGTTATCTAGATTCAACATAGTAGTTCAACATGGATAAATTGTATTTTCTAAATTAGAATTACATCAACTTTATGGTCTATTGGTTACGGAGACATATTGCTAATAAAAATAAACTGCTTTTTAATTTAGAAAAGAGAAGTTTATAGAGATTGAACTATTTTGATGTAAATAACAGTTATACCATGTTAATTTAGAGAATACAGTAATGTGTTGCAGTATGTTGTACAGATATATATTGTATGACACCCTAAATGATTTCTTTTACCAGGTCTTTAAGACTAGTATCATGTGACCTATTAATGTTGCATTTTGTCTAGAATTAGTCTTCTTAGAGGGGTTCTGCTACAACAGATCACAATAATTAGTTATGTATTTAGAAGGTAATTAACGAAAGGGACAGTGTACTTTATGAATATAAAGTGACAGAGGTTCACTGTTACCAGCTAATTAAGTTTACAGATTATGATTATAAAATAGATACCACCTGCTCTAGCATGTACCTCCTCTACATATGTCACCTGTATAAACTATGTTGAATCTTAACACTTGCAATGTTTTGTTAAAGGGTACACACTCGTACATAGTAGTTTTAAGCTTAATTAGGATTCTGAATGATCATCTATTGTGTGCGTACATCAACTCCTGGTGTGCAGATCATGTTAGGCGCTGCACTGTGGCTGCCATAGGTCTGCAAAGGGCCTCAATCTGAATTCATAGTTAAACTGAGGACAATTGATATTTAGTAATATATTTTAATAAGATGGTTGAATTTACTCTAAAGATAATCACAGCACCCATCTTAAGCCTCTTTACACTCATCCTTGTTACCACCTTCTCTAAGTTGTGCAAGATATGTAGAGGCAAGCGTATTGATCAAATATAATTTAGCGCTGAATTCTGTGTAAGCTGGCCCAAATGTTGTTCTATAATTTATAATAGTAGGTTTTCCATTTAATACTAATTTTAACCGTACAACGAATCGTTTCATTATGTTCGATTGGGCAAAATGAAGTTCAGTATCATCGTGATACATATTGGTCGTTTATTAATGCATAATATTACTAGTTTATGTTTATCTAGCATGTGGTTCATAGGTTTTGTCAACCTTAGACTGGATGAGTATGTTTGTTCAGTTGGCTGTGATTTGACGGTGTATGAGCATGTCTGTAAGGGCCTGTTAGTTGATCAATAAACTTAACACTTTTTAATGTGTTCGTCTCACAATGTTATATCATTCATAATTATCTATGTCTCAGCATTCACATATCATATATCATTATGATTTGAATAACCTCTCTTTCTCATGGAGAATCAGATAGAATACATTCCTGATGATGTCATAATTAATGTTAGAATATTAAATCCTAACTAGCAAATTCATTGCTTTAATATAATTTCCTGTATGTGGTTGATATTATGTAGTTCATTTATTGTAAATTATTCAAAGTTGATACAAGGATTGAAATGTTTTCAGCATAAAAATGTGTTTATTTTATTAAATTATTAGTAAGCTATTAATAGTAAATACCAATAACTGAGACTGATTTTAAATTTTAGTAAATTGTTCTTTGTATAAAAAAAATGGCAGACAAATATTATTCTACTATAGTCATAAAACAAGTGAGTATACATTGCAATTGGTTGCAAATTTTTAAAGGCGAAAAAATCAATTAATTCCAAGGTAATGCCTCAATTTTGTAAAGATATACTATTGATTTGTTGCCAGTGACATGGGGTACCTAGTGAGAATGTGTAATAGGATATTACAATGTGTATAATGCTTATATGTTGAGACATTTAGGCCTGCTTTTATAAGCTTGGTAGAGATGGATTGAGAGGTGCGAACAACCACTCCTTTTGGTAATTGCTAATGATTAGCAGAATAAGACTTTAGACTTTAAATGTACTTGGTATAAAGTACTATGTCTGGGCAAACATCTGACCGATTAGTCTGTTCTAATAACCAAAAATACCAAAATCACCAAAATCTCAAGTACAATCTCACAGAATTACATTTGTTGTCTGCTTTAATTTCTGTTGTAACTTTTGATACTTAGTCCTTGTCTAGTTTTTCTTTCTGTATATTTTTGTTCTTGAGACTTCTTCCTTCCCAACCATTAGATCTCCAATTACCATAGTTAAGGCAAACAAATATGCTTATTTAATACTTGTTTTATAATGGTTTTTTTTATACCAGAATGACTAATTTAAAAAAATGTAATGCAAAGGTTTTCTTTTTAACTTTTTAATACTAACTTTTTTATGGTAAATCTTGTTTATTTGTTCATCAGAAATTGTTTCAGAGTTTTGCTTTAAGTTTTTTACAGTCGATTTTTCCTATCTCTGTAAACAAAAAACTCTCTCAAAACCAGACTTTTTTAAATGTAATAAAAGTTCTAATTTGTCACCATTAAAAACAAGCAGAACATATCAGAATTTCTGGAAACGCAGATATTAAGTCCATTGCCCAATAGTGTAGATAGTTGACTGTTAATAGCACAATATATTCTGAAAGCAAGTATAGACAATATTTAACTTTATTTGTTTGTATTTCAGCAATTTGACCTTTCTTCAGATACTTTAAATGTAAAAGAGATAAATGGAACTCAGATGGTTTTAGACATTGCAGAAAAAGTTGAGAGAATGCTTGACAACAAAGTAAAAGCAGTAGAAGTGAGTATTATCTGTTGTTAAGTTGCTAAACCATGGACCTATCAAAGCAAACAGGAGCTAGAGCATTCTGCCATCCTGGTCTGCAGCAACCTCTCAGCATGTCAAACTATATATTTTGTCTTCTTATCATGTCTTTAGAAGGAAATAAATATAAATTTACAGGAACATAATAAATTCTAAACCGCCTGGTGATACTAAAAATTAATTTGAAACGATACTTTCCACTGAGGAAGTGTTAGTGTTACCTGAAAGCTCTGCAATTTCTTTATGGCCATTTCTTTTTAATAGTCTTTTGCTTATTTTATTTATATCTAGCCACTGATACCCACAGTCATTTTTCAGTAATTTGCCTTTTCATTTTACCCATCAGTTTAAGCGTCCGTCACCCAATTATTTGTAGGCATGTGTATCCACATAATATAACATTATAAATCAAAGAGCTGCATAGGCAGGATATAGAAAAAAATCAAGATTCAAATAAGTTAAAACTGCCTCAATATAGATTTATTTTAACGACATGTTTCGGGCATAGCCCATCATCAGGTGAAAAGAATTGTAACAAAGGATAACATATATATTGAGGCAGTTTTAACTTATTTGATCTTAATATAACATCATCTGTACAGTACCGTAAAATCTTAGTGTAATATACTGTATTAATGTCAGTCTTGGGATAGGCTTACATGACCTAGGATACAGCTCTTACATACTATGTGACACTATATTACAGCCTATGATACCTTATAAATGACATACTCAAATATTCATTCCTTTAAAGTTTATTACAACACTAACAATTATATAGGGATGTATATTTTAATGTATATATCGATAACTTTTAAAGTTGCTTACATATCTAATGATATATATGTATTCTCACAATAGAGAGCGTTTAAACCATTAAAATAATGAGGCATTCAAATAATATACAATATAATGATCTGTACAAATGTAGTGGTGAAGATATAGATTCTTAAAAAGAACACATTTTTTTTATAAAACTATCAGTTTCATTTAAAAAATGGGAAAATTAACTAAAACACAAACGGGGCTACTGAAAACCGGTAAATTCCAAAATAAGAATCAAAATTTTGTTTTGTTTTTTAAATTTAGAAATACGAAAAAACAGGCATGTCTTTATGTACACGCAAGTTTCCCAACATTATGATTTTCCTGTTACAGTAAAATATAATCGTCATTAATTTTAAAACAAAGGGGTTTTTTTTGTATAGTAGATTATAAATTCGTCATCATGATGTTCTCAACACATCCCATATTTCAATTGTTCAATGCATACGAGATTACATCAGATTTCGGTATGTGTCATATTATTGATTCAACCATAGGAAATATCAATAATATTTTGAAATCAATTATTTTGTACTCCACCTTCCATGGGAAAACAATTGTGCATAACATTTGCTGTCTTGTTTTTTTTGGATCAATATTGACCTGTTAGAAAAAGACAAATCTTGCATATAATTATAAATAAATTGTCGGATGGTTTTTGTTGAATCGGAATATATTTATTTTGATTGCACAAATAGCAACTGTTTTAAATAAACACCTGGTATTTTAACACCTTATGCATAATTAATGTTTGATAGTGCATACTAATTCTTGAATAATACAGCATAATAATAAACCAGATTATTTAATTATTCTTTGATTTATTAACAAATATTTATTTTGTTGACAAATTTAATGTAAATAATGTTTAACAGAAAGCAGATTAAAAGTGGTGTGGGGAAGGAGAGTAAGCGCTAGGACCATCTACTTCCTCCTTTAAAGCCTAAATAATGCTATGAACCTTTTCACACGGTATAACCCAAAATATACAAAGAGAAGTGTATGTTTTATCACTGCCACAGCCAAACTCCTATTAGTGGACAACCCTATTATTTTTAAGGGTACATTTTGTTTTGATCTAGAAGCTGGTGTCCCCTTAAAATCTTGTGTTCTATTGTACCACTAGGCCTATCACAGAATGTTAATAATCAAGTAAAATATGGTAATTTCCCCACTGTGCAATCTAATATATCAGCCTGCCTGCATTCAGATATTCATGGTCTCGCATCAGAATATAGTTTATATAGCATGGACCTATAAATTAACTTATAAGTATTTATAGACAGCAATAATTTTTATTTATATTTTTCTGTGTAAAAACATTATTATGTAATTTAGAAGATTTTGTTAGGATTATAATTTGAAAATCAATTTCTAAATTGTTATAGTATGTTTTCAAGGTCAACATTATTTTAAAATTCATGCAAAAATATAATGTATTATTGATATTAACACAATTTTATACAGTAACAAAATGATATTTCAACAATAGATTAAATTCAATTTCAAGTTTCAAGAAATCGCCAACACAGTATTGATTGTGCAGTCTAGAATACTGTCGTTCAAATTAATTATCTCTATAATGTATCTTAAATTTCATTCTTCTTTGAATCGTTTTAATTATGATATTCAATTACAAATTAGGTTGAATTAGGTGATAATTTAACAGAATTAAATAGTACAGTAATTGTTTTATAAGGGTTTTTTTAGCCTAAAACGATAGTTTACACCTTCAGTAGATGTACATGGCTGATGAATACACAATTAATATATATTGACATTGCCAATTATCTAAGCCTATTATATAGTCATAATTTGATTAAGGCATTCTTTCATATGCAGCTTAAAGCATACGTAGACAGCTGTGATAATTCTAGGCTGTTAGAAGCCCATCGTTGACACCTCATACGCAACCGTTCACAAGCTAAATCAACTTGATAGGTTTATCTGTGTTACTCAAAACCAAAATAAAATTAATATGATTGATTGAATATTGTTTGATTGAGAGTGGTTGTATTCCATCATGATGTTTACATTAGATTATCAGATAGGGGTTGTAATTTCGTGTTTTAAAAAAGCTCATTATATTTTGTTGTTATTAAATTTGGTATGTTATTTTCTGGTTGCACGTGTATGTCTTCTAAATGCATCCTTAATTTGCAATGTTATTACATACTGAAGCAGATGGCCTATGTTGTTTCAAATTAATTTACAAAAATTCCTTCACCGCTAGTGTGATGATAATATTTTACATCTTTCTATAAACTATTGGTAATTCTTTTATGAGATGTTCAACCGGATCCAGTAATTAATTTACATAGTTTTCCTTCACTGCTAACTCGTCGTAATAATTTACTGTGCTAAACGAGTCATATTCACTGTTCATTGAACTGTGAAGACTTATTTTATAAGATGTTAATTCAGCAGATCTCTTTATTTCCAATTAATAATAAACAATAAAATACGACCAACAAATAAAATAAATAAAACCTATTCTCCTAGTTATTTATAGCCAAATTGTTATATATAGCAGGATCATATGAAAATTAAATACAGTGTCAGATAAGACATTGTTTTTACCTTAACTTACAAAATAATTATTAGGAAACGGTTGTATATATATTTATTATACTACTACTATTTTTTTATAACACTATAACATATAAATAAGAAAAAAAAACGTTTTAAAAGTTAAATGTACACATAACAAAGTATCATGTAATAAAAGTCAGACGAACCCACACACAAGACAAAAAAAAAGGAAACAGTTGTAACATGTGAGGAACATGTGATACTTTATCAAGCAACAATCCCAATAACTACAGTGATTTGCTCACATGATTTGATACAATCATTCCTTGATTAGATTGTTTCTATGTTATTGTCATAGACATTGATGCAGCGGTATTGTATCGTATTTGATGTTGACGATGCAATTAAATGCTTCACTACGCCTTTGATTGAGTCGCAGCATTCTGTTTTGATGTCGTTGTCGTTCTAGTAATCTTAAAATATTAAAATCAATTGTAGCACTATTCACACTATAATGATGTCCTCATGTAAATGGAGACAAATTGATTCTCATTTGCATATCAAAATGATACACTTTATAAATAAGCTATTTATTGCTTTCAATTTGGTTGAAAAAAAATTTCAGATAAATCTTCTAAACTGGGTTTTTGGATATTTTACATCATTTCGATTACATTTTAAATATTTTTTCTTCCTATTCTCAGATATTTGTTCCTTTTATTATAATCATTATCATTGTTATTACACCATTATTTTAATCATTATCATCATCATCAGCATCAGCTTCATCATCATAATACCATAATAATATTTTAATCATCACCATTATTTTCATCATTATCAGCATCATCTTCATCATCATAATACCATAATAATATTTTAATCATCTCCATTATTGTCATTTATCATAAAGTATCTCTTAAATCATAATTATCATCATCAACATAATATATCATCATTATCATAATCATCATAATTGTTATCTTCATCATCATCATTATCAACATAATACATCATCATTGTCATAATCATTTCGTTTTGTTTATTTATTTGACTAACATAAAATCAATAATATATATATAAAAAAAAAGAGATAAAAAATGCTGGGCAGGGGCAGCTTAAGCAAAACACAAGTCAGTCAGCTACTCTTATCATCATAATCATTATCATACATTGTATAGATAACATTGTATAAAGACAGCAGCAACACTCCAATGTTATCTTTCCTCATTGGTGTATTGGTTGTCGTTTTTGTCGGTGTAGTCATATTTCTACACGAAAACATTTTGTAATCAACAATTAATTATGTTTTGCTTTAACCCATTGTTATAATTTTTTAATAACTTTTACAGTACGTACTAATTCTGCAACAAGACTGTGTTTTTTTGACTTTCTCATAAACTACGAAGTTCTCAATAGCAGTAAATCAATAACGTCTATTTTGCCTATTGATTTTAACGCCTGTCTTATTGCATCCAGGCGGAGAAACTGAAGGTTGCATATTCACTGGCAAATAAAGCTTTATAATACGCGGCTATTATACAGGCAACATATTCAACAGCATACTAGCATTCTAAATTCTGCCTTACGGTTACTATATAATGGTGCCAATAAATGTTATACAAAGCTACATTTTTTACTCAAAATTCAGGTTATTTAAATATTAAAATGATTGAATTTATAATATTAGAATAATAATAATATGAAACATTTGTTATAATACAATAAACAAACAAACATACCTACATACATCTTTAATTTATAGATGATTGTTCAGGATATCAAAACATAATTTTATTCAACAAAAAATAAATTAAATTCAGTGGATTATGATTTAATTTTCAGGCTAAAAATCGCTTAAAGGTCACATGAACAAAATATTTTTTCAATATCTATACTCATAAAAATGTCTACCTACACCCTTATATAGGCCTATTATTAAATTAATGTTCTCTGTGTATATTTTCATTTTCATATTTGTTCTTGTTTAGGTTGAGAACCCCAACTGAAACATCCTCTGCTTTCCATAGTTTACTTATTGATTACATTTTTTGTCCTGCTTTTTTTATATACGAAGAGCAATAAATATTAAAATTACTGATATTCCAAATTATAAACATCCTATTTATGAGATGATGCTTATAGTAAGCTATTGCACTATGAACATAATTAACTTTGTAAATACATTCAACATTCAACATTGAATGTTAATGTTTATGAGAATACAACTCATATGTTTATCTTTGTGAAACATTATTGCTTGATGTTTTTATGTGAAGAAATTAGAAATATATTGTTAATGGCAGCGTAAATAAGGATTATGATGGAAGTTTAGTGTGACTGTGTTTACGTCCTGGTAAAAATGTTAAGTACTTCAGCAAATTTTTTGTATTTTTATTCTTCAATTTCTTGACTTTTTAAAGGATCTCAGCCAGCATGATACACACACTACTTTGTCGCCCTAAAGAAAAATAATGGCATTTGCGCAAATCACCCCGTTCTGGTGATGAAGTCGAATCTAGTTATTTTAAGCTTTTTTATGTTATTATACGTTGTTAATGCACAACGTGCCATGAGCTCTATATTGGTGGTGGTACCGGCGCTATATCAGTTTTCATTTATTATTATTATTAATTATTTACTTTTTCTATTTTATCATTTCAGAAATTAGTAGATGCTGCAGAAAGAGCAAATTTTGACCAGGAATATAATGATTCTTTAGAGGTAAGTGAACTGCTGTGATCATCGCAAACGAGAGATGGTTTCATGTTATATGAACGCTGAGAGCTAAATTCCATTATTATGTTCAGGAAATTCCATGTTACTGAAGTTCCACGAGCGGGTACGCATCAAAACCATCATTTCATGCTTTTAGAGGTCAATATTCTGTCTGATTTCATTGAGATGCCAAAGGCAAATTGCATTTATTGAAATCTCTTTTGTCTGTTATTTAAACACCGGGAGCGTTCCATAGATCTTGATTCCATGTTAATACAGCAAATGCTTCGCTTTCCATGTTAACAAAATTCAATGTTATTAAAAACGTTGCTCTGAGCATTTCATGTTTAAACTGAAAGGTTATTAAAAAGGCCACCAACTGTAAGTTATTAAAAGCCTGCTGCTGCTGCCATTTCAAGCTGATCAATCGATGGTTAGCATTTTTTTATAAATTTCCATAAAAGCCACTTATGGCATGTCATTAACTTGGAAAATGTAAATAATGCATAGAAAATGATGGACATTTTATTATGCTGCTTGGTTTTGAAATGCAAAGCAATTGATCAAATTAAATCCCAAATATCCAAAAATTGTTTTGGTATTTCTCCTGTAAAAGTGATTTCTACAGGTTGTTTTTTTAACAACTGAAAATGCTGTAAATTATACTTGCTTGCTGTTACTGCCTATATTTTCTCCTCATCTTTATCATATTTCTATGAATTCATAAGCTCACAATGGGTTATCGTAGAACGAACCCCCTTTATCACCGTCGTTCACATTTTATGCTAATTTCAGACACGCGGTGGATCACATTGAAGTATTATCTTTTTCATTTTCACATTTATTTACACTTTATACAAATGTTACCATCAGAGAGCAAAAAAAAACCCCATTTTTTAAAAAGTGGATTACCATCATCGCTTTGTTGATTGTCTTTAGTTTGAAAAAATAAGGTTTGTTAAGCCTTGTCACTATCAAAAAATGTGATATATGGACATAATGATGCCATATCACTATTATATTTGGGAATGGCACTACCATTGGGCACATCACACTTTTATTGTAAAACTAGTTTGATAGTGTAGACAGAGCTTTACTGATTGTCATTCTTTGCTATGACCATCAATAAACTGTTTGAATATTCATTTCGAGAAGCCTGCAAATATTTAAATATTAGATGCATTCTTGATCCGTTTGACCAGTCTTTTGTTGGATGTGTACAAAACTGGTCATCATCAGATATTGATTTGGTTGATTTAATCGCTGGATTAGTTGATGTTTGAGCACTGAGCACGTACTGCCAATATTGACCATTCACTATTCTGTTGGAGAAATGTTTTGTGTTGGTCAGGTTGTTTATGTGATGGTCAAACATGGCCTGCTGGTCTGCCCACTCAGAAATGCGTTTCCTCACTTTCACACTTTGAATAGTATGCTTTTAAATCATTTACCTCTATTTAAACAGTTACTGCAGTACTTCTACTTAATTTGCATATTACTGCAGATTTAATATTCTTTATCTTACATTTGCTCGGCATTCTTCCTTCTACATTAACAAAACACATTTGCATCATTAAATTTAAATAAATGTTCAGTATAAATATGTACCTCACTATCACACTGATGATGGAAACTCCTTTCAAATATGATTGACTGCAGAGATGAAATTAATCAACATGAGATTTAAAAATGTTGGGTTTTATCATTTTTATTCATTATATATCTATATTACAAATAAAGTAATGTTTTGGTTGCCAGACATCATCAAGATAAAGCTGTTCCCCTTATATCATCAATTAAATATCAATTTATTAACATTTTTGTTGTGTAAATAATTGTTGGTGTTCCCTCTTTTACAGTATGAATATTTTAATGCGCTACTAATAAATGATAAGGATAATAATGGAGACTATTTACCATTGGGAGGAGAATTCATCTTGACACCGGATGACCATTTTAATGGAATTGAAGTTAACCTTACACACAGCACAGTACAAGTTCCAACTAACGTATATAACATGGGTAAGTACACTCACTCACTCCGGCGTCGCAAGTTCCAACTAACGTATATAACATGGGTAAGTACACTCACTCACTCCGGCGTCACAAGTTCCAACTAACGTATATAACATGGGTAAGTACACTCACTCACTCCGGCGACACAAGTTCCAACTAACGTATATAACATGGGTAAGTACACTCACTAACTCCGGCGTCGCAAGTTCCAACTAACGTATATAACATGGGTAAGTACACTCACTCACTCCGGCGTCACAAGTTCCAACTAACGTATATAACATGGGTAAGTACACTCACTCACTCCGGCGTCGCAAGTTCCAACTAACGTGTATAACATGGGTAAGTACACTCACTCACTCCGGCGTCACAAGTTCCAACTAACGTATATAACATGGGTAAGTACACTCACTCACTCCGGCGTCACAAGTTCCAACTAACGTATATAACATGGGTAAGTACACTCACTTACTCCGGCGTCATCTGACAGACTTAACACATTTCAAAATGTGCTCCTTCTCTTGATTATTCTTCTTGTTCACATATTTTTCCCGCAAAATGTCCACCTTAAAAATGAAGAGTTATTATGTAAAGGTTCACACCGCAATTATGTTAAGATGGTTCACACTACAATTATTTGTTTAATGTTTACCCTCTTTGTAATTTAAAGGTTTTACTTTTTACAATAACCTATCTTAGCCTATTTTACAAGTACAGTTTTGTTTATTTCTTTACTTGAAGTTGGTTCTATGATAAAATCAAAAGAGCTTTCGTCAATAAATAAACATATTTTTGTGTGATGATGGAAAAATGCTTAGACTAATTCCTCCCATGACGATGAGCTCTAGTTGGAGAATAGCTTCACTTCCAAATGTCAATCAAGAAAACTGCTTGGAAGTACAGTATTTGATATCTCTATTGTTATTTAATAGTTGTGTTAATTAATAGGTGAACCATAGCTAATGTAGATCATTGAACAACGTGTTACATTTCTCTAAAATTGAAGACCTTGTAATGAAATATGTCCGAGAAGACTTGCTCTACCAAAAGAACCATAGTCGAGGAGACACTCGAACAGGGTTTGCAGCGCCCCTGCCTTATTGCTCAGCAACTCGAATCAACTGTTATATGTTTATGTTAAATAATTTTTACCTTAAATATTTTATTTTAGGTACTGAAGTATTAAATCATATTAAATTCACTGACGAATTAGATTCCACTTTTGAAGAAAACTACCGTGAAGATCCGACGTTAACGTGGCAGTATTTTGGTAGTAAAACTGGATTCTTTAGGAACTTTCCAGGTAAATTTAATGAGTTTAGCCCTGGGAATACCCTATTATGAAATGATATGACCCGAATAGTTGTAGCATTTTTTTTTGTCATACAGCATTTGAAATACAATGTACATATAATGTATAATTTTGTAAATTAGCAAAATCAACATAGTATCTCTAGTATCTTATCTTATTTCCATTCTTCCATTCTAATCAATGCAAATGCTGAACTCCAAATTGTCTTTTCTGTCGATTAGCATTATTATTGAATTTGGTATTGATTGTGTTTGTACTAATTATACAGATATTTGAAAGAAACTTATTTATATGTTGATTGACAAAAGCCTTTGTTAAAATTGGATCTCCATATTTTTGTTTCCTTCACCTTTGTAGGATATTTAAATATCTACATTTTGTATTGTTTTTGTTTGACGGTCAAATAACTGACAAATGAAATTATATTGTTTGGCTGACCTGCATCATTGGCGATAGTAAATGCTTAATAAATTTAACTGAAAAATTAAAATTTGTTGTTATTGAATTAATAGGGTATTAGCACACATTTATTTAATTTAATTAAATTCGGACATTTCTTAATACGCCGTTATTATTTGTTGAAGGTATAAAGTGGGATTTAGGCGAAGCTGATTTTGATGAATATGATTGCCGAAAACGACCATGGTAAGTTTGTACAAATATGGTAGTGATATGCCCAAATATGGTAGTGATATGCCCAAATATGGTAGTGATATGCACAAATATGGTAGTGATATGCTTAAATATGTTGGTGATATGCCCAAATATGGTAGTGATATGACATCATATAAATATATACAAATTAAATAAAGCACACTTCAAATTATCTTAAAATATGTAATATGTGTACCTGTCTTTCTAATTGTCTTTTTAATGAAAATTGTACTCCTTGATGAAGATATTGACATTGTCTTCTCACCAAGGATTACAAATGGGAACTATTGAATCATTAATGCCAATACACAAATTACTATTGAAATTTTATGCAGTTCCACAAGAAGCATATATTTCAAAGGCTTGTAACCGGAGTAATTAGAGGATGTCCTAGTTAGCATATTATATAAGACAGGCTGTCGATAATGTTAATAATCTTAATCCATGTAGGTATATATCGGCCGCAACGTCACCCAAAGACATTGTTATTTTGATCGATAAAAGCGGCAGTATGCTTGGAATTCTACTGGAAATTGCGAAGCATACGGCACGTACCATCATCGATACTCTAGGCGATGACGATTTCTTCAATGTGTTAGCTGTAAGTAAACGTGTCGTCGTTTTCCATTAATAATATGACTTGGTTAGAATTCCCCTTCCTCTATGCCCTCTCTCTCTTCTTTTAACATATACAGTTAAACTCCTATCAAGGGGCCACATTTGGGAAACAACATTTCCTTAAATATGAGTGTACTCAGGTTGTCTACCTTGGCATTCTTCTACATTAACAAAACACATTTGCATCATTAAATACCTTGGTTTCGAGACTTCGTGGCCTATACCTGTTTGCCCTCTTTAATCATCTTGGCATCTTCTTTGTATACATACGGGCTGAACTTTAGTTCGTGAGCAGACCAGTTTATTCTAATCAGCCCAGAGTTAAACGTATTGACTGACTTGGCATTTACAATTTCATTTGGGACCATGTTTCCAATCTCACTCTCACTGGTTGTCTTTAAAACATATATTTTCCTTGCATTCCATTCGTTTTAATGGAAAGTGTCCCTTAATTTGGGTTTCCCATGAATACAGGTGTCCCAAAGTTGTACTCTGTTGACAGGACCAAACTCGTTTCTTGAATGGATCATTCTTCTCACAAGAATTACCATAAAGTTGAAACTTATAAGAAGGGCATATACTATAATGGCTAGTTACAAGATTGTCTTCTACAGCATTGGTCTTTGTGTGTTTTCTTTTAGTTTAATGACACAACAAGTTATACTGAGCCGTGTTTTGAAAATGAAGGAATGTTGGTACAAGCAAATGCAGACAACAGAAAGGTAACTATCTTATTATTTTGCTTGGTTTTTATAATTTAAAGAGTGTTTCTATAAGTAAAGGGCAGTGGACTTTTTTGACAAATTTTAATGCCTGTTTTTCCTCTGGACACATAAGATCCGGGGCCCCTGGGTTTAGCCAGTGAGCGCTCATAGCGTTACACCACTGGTAAAGGGATTTGTTGCATGATATTTAAGATTTAAGAATAAGAAGATAACATTTTTTTTACTTGTTTTTCTTAACAGATACTGAAGGATAGTCTTGATAATTTAAAAGCTGGCGGACTGGCTGAATTTGGAATTGGATTAAAGGATGCATTTGAACTGTTAGACAAGGTATTGCATTTTATTTAAATAATAATAATAATATTGATAATATAAAGTAAATTCTGAAAAAAGTGAAGTAATTGTGATTCTATATTTCAAACTTTATTTATTCATCTTTGGGAATAATAATAATGACATTGATTTAGAATGGCAATATGTTGTTGATTGATTTTTTTATTTAATATTACACATTAAATTGTTAGTTTCATATTATAATTAGCAACTTTTTAGATTTCAACAACGCAGCTATAGTCATGCGCAGAATGAATTTTCAACTTGATCTGCGTACTGTCACATGGTGGGTCTGTATTCTCAAAGTTTGACACCCATATTTTGCCCAATATTATCCAAGAAATTATTATTTTCAGAATTCCTTAATTTAAATAAAGAATGTTTATACAGTGCTTGTTTAAATTGCATTTGATTTAGTACAAAGAAACGACCATTGAAAGCGAGTGTAACCAAGCTATCATAGTGATCACAGATGGTGCTAGTAAAAGACATGAGGAGATATTTGAACAATATAATGAGGATGAGAGAGTTCGTGTGTTCACGTATCTTATGGGACGTGAAGTTGGAGGCGCTGAAGCAATCAAGTGGATGGCGTGTAATAACAAAGGTAAATACTAGATTTTATTGTTGAGTGGCTGAGCGGTCTAGACAGGAACACGCAATTCATAGCCATCAATCGGAACAGCATCAAAGACCTCCTCGACTATGATTCTTGTGGTAGAAAAAGTCTTAATAGCTTAAGGAGGTCCAGTGTACAAATCGGTATTGTGTGTACTTGAAAGAACTTCTTTCAAAAGAGTAGGGGCTTATCCCCATTGTACTGGTCCATCTCGGCTCCTGTTACGTTTACAGACGAATGTGGACAAATCTAAGATGTATAATAATATATCTATATGCAGCAATTTGAATTTATACAAATATTTTCCTAAAATACTTCAGATTTTATTATAGTCCCTATAAAAATTGTAAAAATAAATCCCTAACAATTCTTGCATTTTTATGTGGATATTATATTGCACATATTGAATTAAATCAAATATAGTTAATATGTATGCAAAATCTCAAGTTACTTTATTGCTGTTATTGTTGCAAAATTTCAATAATAATTTTTTTATTTCGTCTAGGTTATTATACGCAAATAGCCACTATTGCTGATGTAGACGAGAATGTCTCGGTGAGTTCTAATGAATGTATTAATATTTCATATCCAGGTACTGTTTGTTTACATGAAACTTGCATCACAACCAGTGTTTTCTGTTAATTTGTTATCTTTCAAAACAAATATACGCTTCAAAATATAGATTTACATGTGGTCACAGAAAGTGATAAAAATATATAGAATGAGGGACCTGGGAAAACCAAAAGAGCCTAGAGAGGGAGAATGATATTGCATCTGATAAAGCTCTGTCTACACTATCAAACTAGTTTGACAAAAAAAGTTTGATGTGTCTAAATAATAGTAGGTCAAAAGTTCGGTTGAAATATTTCGTCAAACTAGCGATGCTCGGAATGGAAGAAGGCAATCTAAATGTCTAAATAATGGTAGTGATATGACATCATCATGTCCATATATGGGCACATCATATTTTTTGTCATCAAGGTTGATAGTGTAGACAGACCTTAAGGAATCGGAAACATGTGATAGACCTTTGTTTAAAACCTTTCTATGGCATATTGCTTGCATACTTATGCAAGATGATTTAATCTCATTGCCCCATCCTTTGAATGGGATGTAAAGCTGTTGGTTAACATGTGTACCATAATAAAAAACTATTTGAAAGGAGTACAGCAATGTCTGCAGGTTTACTGATAGTCAAAGCCGCTGTCCGTACAGGCCATTATTAAAATATTTCTTATAATTCTACTCTAATAATTGTGTTATTGTGTTCTTTGCAGAAATACATTCACGTTCTTAGTCGGCCAATGGTAATTAAGCAGATATACAACACCATTTGGACGAATGTATATATGGATGATGCAGCAAGTGATGAGGTAGATCTTTAAATTGTGATCTCACTCCAATTAATGACCCCTCCAATTATTGACCCCAATTAAGGACACCTTCAATTTAAGACTCCCAATTTAGAACACTCTTTCTGAGAACCTACTACTGATCCATTTATATTTTATTTGAGAACTTCTTTATGCCCACAAGAGAAGTTTAATAAAACTGATAGAGATACTATAATTGTGCTAAACAGACCATGACTCGTACAAGATTTGTACCCAGGACTATGAATTTCAAAGACAAGTTTCTCTCTTCTGAACGTTATCCTTGAAGTTATCACATTATATAGAATAGGAAATTCTTTCACAACCATCGCATCATATTCACCAATTGTTCAATATTTAATTTGTCACATGTCTAGCCACCAGGGTATTGATGCATTAAAAGAAATCCAGTCTATATGCTAATGAATTCAACAATATTACTACAGCTCTAAATGCTTGATTTATATTGTGATTTTATTATTTTGAAATAAGGGCTTAGCTTTGATGACAACTGTTGCCCAGCCTGTGTTTGACAAGAAGAACGATACAGTAAGTATTTCTTTGTTTCTCTGTATACACAATCTATCAACACATACAAAACATTTGTTGCTTTAACACATCTACTGCCCTTAAATAAATAAATCCCTGCTTTCATTTCTATTCTGTACTGTATTCCGGTTTTGGTTTCAACTCAACTCTGTAAGCTCTGTCTACAATATCAAATTTTATGGGAGAAAAAATGTGATGTGCCCATATATGGACACAATGACATCATATCACTAGCATATTTGGGCACATCACACTTTGTCAAATGATAGCGTAGACAGAGCTTAATATATGGATATAGTAGTATAATTTCAAAATGAACATGTTGTCATTTTGTTTCAGGCGGAGAAAGGTATTTTGCTGGGGGTTGTTGGTGTAGATGTACCGATTGTGGAAATTCTCAAATTAACACCAGTGTACAAGGTAATATTTTCTATTTAAAGTTAAAATTTTATTTTACCCTGAAGGTCCAGAATGACTCATGCTTTTTCTTCCTTTTGTTTACACACAAAAATACACAACGTTCGCTATTTGTGATCAAAGCCAGCTATAAGTACTTTACATTATTACTCCGGTTATTTTTTAAATCAAACACGTATAGAGACACTCCCATATTGTGTATTGACCTTACCAGGTACCCATTTATACACATGGGTGGAGATAACGTAAGTAAAGTGTACAAGCAATATGCAACGAGTGTTCAGTAGTCCAACACACTGTGCAAACGCCCTCACATGTAAATGAGTGTAAAGTTGTAGATGAATGAATGTTCAGCACCAAGATTGTTCCATTTTAGATTTTTTGTTCAAAATTTTCGATATTCAGTCTTGGGTAAAGGCAGAGCAACTTATATGTGTATCGTTTTAACATTTGAAACGTACACACACATGGACACATTCATGTCATTATCCGCGGACAAAGTAGTTACTAAAACATTCTCTTCATTTACACTAGCTCGGTGCTCGCGGTTACCCGTTTGCCATCACCAACAATGGTTATATTTTATTCCATCCTGACCTACGACCTAAATGGGGAGATGAAATCAAACCGAACTACAATAGTGTCGACTTAGCAGAGGTTGAATTATCTGATGCCAATGATACGGTAGGTTGTCTTAATTATTAAAATAATCACCAAATTTTATTTTTTTATTGTTTTTCAGATCTAAGGCACATGTTTTATTTAATTTACCGTACTTGTTTTAAAATGTTGACACAAATTCTATGTATGAAGAGCAATGGCTCATAACACATGAGTCTTTCCAAAGACACAAAAGCTCAATGAAGAGCATAAGATTTGAACCACAAAGTCACAAGCAAGAGGCTGAAACACTGTCAGATGACTTGAAGACCACTAATTTGAAAGCTCCTGTATTTGTTTATATTCAGTGTTAAACAGTCAACTCTCCCAAATACCTGACAAAATGTGCTTTTAATGTTAAAGATTTTTGGGAACTTTTGAAACTTAAGAAAAGTTCTGTTTTAGGAGAATTTTCGGGGAGTTGGGTATTGGGAGAGTTGGCAATTTAGTGTGAAATGATTTCATCTGATTGGATCAGATATTGTTTAAATAATCAGCACGATGAGAGCTGATTGGTTCAATGATATCAATCTGTTGTGTTCATTTTTGTTTGCACTCTATTTCTCCAATCATTAGGTTCTACAAGAATACGTGGCAGACTATAACATGGAGGTGATAATAACTAGCATTTCAATAACGCCATTGCTTATATATTCTCCATATTTCTATCAAATCTCACTTTTTAATACTTAATATATCCATGTGTGTTCTTGTGTATCAAATTGTTTGTTTTGTTCTATTTAAATGTAAATCAAGAATTTTTCTATTTAATATTTAAAAGAATTAATGCCCTCCTTATTCCCAAATAAAACTTGTTGTAACTGATTTCGGCAAACTGCTGTGTGTACATAATGCATGTACAATATTATTAAAAGATAGTATTTGTACATGCATGTAGACGTTCTTATCATCGGGGTCACTGATGATGTTTCCACAATTTAAAAAAATTTCTTTCAATTTATTTATCAAACAATTAATAAATATTCGACAAATTCTTGGTTTTTAAATGTTTGTGTCTATTCAGCTCAAACTAGTATATATGTTCAAGTTTGAACATTAGAAATTTTAAAGTTTTAGGTTGAGGTTGGAGAAAGAATGGTTGCATGGCTCAAGTTTCTTCTTTGTAAAAGAATTTATCTTTAAAAAAACTTAACATTTAGTGTTTATAAACTTATCAGAAGGGTTTTTGGTTTCCATCAAATTATTTTATTTTTGCATGAACTATTAAAATGGCTGAGTTATTGTAGCTAATATCATTCAAGATAGGTTGTGCATGTGAGATGCCAATTGCATTATATTACTAAGGCTGCAAATGTGTCTATATAAGTTTCATTATCATGCTTTTCAGCACCTGTGTTTAGTTTTAAGGTTTTATTTAACGTGAAATCTTGCGTTTCTTCAAAATCACAACATTATGTTCATTTTTGTTTTCTTGCAGTTTTTAGGATTTTATTTTTTTTTCTTTCTTTGTGTTAAATTTGTTTTGGATTCGTGCTACAAGCAAAATATTTTTTTTTGGTATGAATTTATAGTACTTGCATATAATTTATGATTATTCTCATTTCATTTCTCATTTAAATTATATTAATTATTTTTATTCCTTTTGAATATGTATATTATTACACAAAGTATTTTTATTCATTTCATTTATATAGACTACTTTCATTCTCATAATTTGCAATGTGAATTTGCGCATGGCATGCTACATAGCTTACTACATATTAAATATTGATTTAATGTGATATTATTATAAGATGAAATAATAAGTTTGGTTAGTATTATTGAAAACAGAATGTACAGGATGATTTGTTAAGTCCAGACTGACGCGTCGATGACAACTTTTATTTCAATCTTTTTTATGTATACAAACTCCAAAATATTATTATTCAAACTTTAAAAAAAATAAAATATTATTTCTATTAGGCTAGTTAAAGTAAAATAGGAAAACAAAATACATATTAACACATCTGGTTGTTGGCAGAATTATTCTTGATTTTAACCAAAACAAATGTATGGTTGTTTGTGTTATTAAGACAATATTGTGATTATATAGACATAAACATATGGTAAACTAATATATCATAATATTGTTGTACAGTTTGTTCATACCATATGGTACAGCAGCCTATGAAGTAAACAATATTATTTCATCCTAATTATCTCTCCTTTTCAAAGCAATTGTTTGGTTAGTGTTTAAAAAAGACTGGAGAAATTAATTATTTCCTAATGTATTTTAGAAATTAGTCAGTTGTATGTCTTTAATACCCCTTAGGTTGCTAGCCTTGCCATGAACTATATGCTATGCCCAATGTGGCGCTTTATCTAGCAATCTTTGCACTCTCGTGGTGTTTCAAAGTAGCACCAATGTTTGTACTCACAATCATAAGTTGCGCTTTATGTAACACTAAAAAGATTGTTCTTGCGCTCCCATGTGGCGCTTTATGTATCACTACAAATGATAATTTTGCATTCCCATGTGGCGCTTTAGGCAGCACTAAAAAAGATACTATTGCACTCCCATGTGGCGCTTTAGGCAGCACTAAAAAAGATACTATTGCACTCCAATGTGGCGCTTTAGGCAGCACTAAAAAAGATACTATTGCACTCCCATGTGGCGCTTTAGGCAGCACTAAAAAAGATACTATTGCACTCCCATGTGACGCTTTAGGCAGCATTAAAAAAGATACTATTGCACTCCCATGTGACACTTTAGGCAGCACCACAAATGATAATATTGCACTCCCATGTTTCACTTTAGGCAGCATTAAAAAAATGATAATATTGGACTCCTGTGTAGCACTTTAAATTATACTACAAATAATAGTATTGCTATTGATGATAATATTGTACTCTTGATGTGATGTGATTTAGGCAACACTACAATGGTGTTACAGCCTAGCATACTATGTACTTTAGCTAGTACAGCTTCTAGTATGCCTACTTACAATGTGGCATTAGACACAGTACATACAGTAGCCATGGTTTCAGAAAGTCTTGTTTTCCATTCTCATTAGTTTATCATTTAAACTAAACAGTGTGCAAAGTTTTGCACATATGCATATTTTGAGTAACCGTCTGTTTCCCAAAGGGATAATTATTTTAATAAATTCTATTAAATGTCTAGTTTTGAAGAATTTAGCAGTTCTGTATGGATGACTTTATTTCTTGACATGCAAGTCACACTTTCTTGTAATTGAATAGGTTGCTAGAATTTCTATCGTTTGTGATAAGAAATTATTAGTTATGTTGGGAAAAGTTATAATACAAATTTTATTAAATAAAAAAACAATGTAATTTGTTTTATGTATGTATTCTGCTATGAATATTAACAATTAATAATCACAAATGACCTTGGGAGTAACATTGTTACTACTGTAAGTTGTTTTGTTTCATAATAATTTAAACTTTCAATACTTGTAATTTAGCAGTGAAAATTAATTATTAAAATCAGTACTTATTTCAACTGTATTTATATAGGATAATTCTACCGACTGAACATATTTAACATACTGTATAATACAAAGTGCATACTTAAGATCATAATAATGTGTATGGTACAATTCAGCTTCATTCAATGTTCACCTAATAGCATCTCAATAAGAACAATTATGGTAATATTGCTGTTTTTATCAATTCTTTGTGATGGCTGTCCTTAAAACAGAACTACCTGAATAATGGGAAATGCATTTCAGAATTCAAACTTTCTGGAAATCTTAACTTTTTGGACCTCCCAATTATGGTTGGTATTCCGAAATTCTTGCAAAACGCAGTTGTTAAGTTATGTTTTGTTTGTTTTAAAGATGCGGAATGCAATGATTAACACATTGACGGGTGAAACGAAAATAGAATCTGTAATGCATACATCTAATTTGGTAAGTTTTCAATGTTTTTCATGACACCTCCACTCCCCAAGCTAGGAATGATACTTAAGTGTCGGATGGCACTGCTCCTCTGTCTTAGGTAACCCAGGTTTTTTTCCAGATAAATTTTACTATACATCTATTCAGAAAGTAGGCCTACACACCTATTTTGTGACAGTGACTTCTGCTGTTTGAACTTTCCTGATGATGATATACATGATGATGATAAACATGTTGATGATGTTTATGATGATGACACATGATGATGATGATGTTTATGATATACATGATGATGTTTATGATGATGACACATGATGATGATGATGTTTATGATATACATGATGATGTTTATGATGATGACCTACATAATGATGATGTTCATGATATACATGATGATGTTTATGATGATGATATACATGATGATGATGTTCATGATATACATGATGATGTTTATGATGATGATATACATGATGATGATGTTCATGATATACATGATGATGTTTATGATGATGATATACATGATGATGATATTGATGATGATGATATACATGATGATGTTTATGATGATGATATACATGATGATGATATACATGATGATGATGTTTATGATATACACGATGATGTTTATGATGATGATATACATGATGATGATATTGATGATGATATACATAATGATGATGATATACATGATGATCATAATATACATGATGATGATGATATTGATAATATACATGATGATGATGATAATATACATGATGATGATATATGGGATGATGATGATGATGATGATGATGATAATGATGATATACATAATGATGTTTATGATGATGACATACATGATGATGATGTTCATGATATACATAATGATGTTTATGATGATGACATACATGATGATGATGTTGATGATATACATGTTGATGAGGTTTATGATGATGATATACATGATGATGATGAAAGACATGATGATGATGATGATGATATACGTGATCAAGATGTTGATGATGATGATATACATGATGATGATGAAAGACATAATGATGATGATATACGTGATCAAGATGTTGATGATGATGATATACATGATGATGATATACGTGATGAAGATGATGATGATGTATGTGATGATGATGTTGATATACATGATGATGATATTCTTTGGACTAATAAATAAAAGTTAGTATTATTATTATACAATTGTTTTAACAGACCCGTATATCAGTGAGAAATAATTCCTACTTCTACACCTTTCTTGATGAAACACCTTTTAGGTAAGTACTTCTTATTGAACTTTAAAAATTATACAGAATACCTTCCATCTATTAACATTATATAGATTATCTTCCATCTAAACATTGTATGAAAAATCTTCCATCTAAACATTGCATGGAAAATCTTCCATCTAAACATTGTATGAAAAATCTTCCATCTAAACATTGCATGGAAAATCTTCCATCTAAACATTTTATGGAATATCTTCCATCTAAACATTGTATGGAAAATCTTCCATCTAAACATTGTATGGAAAATCTTTCATCTAAACATTGTATGGAAAATCTTCCATCTAAAAATTGTATGGAAAATCTTCCATCTAAACATTGTATGTAAAATCTTCCATCTAAACATTGTTTAGAATATCTTCCATCTAAACATTGTATGGGAAATTTTCCATCTAAACCTTGTATGGAAAATCTTCAATCCAAACATTGTATGGAAGATCTATCTTCCAGTTAAACATTGTATAGAATATCTTGCATTTAAACATTATATGGAATATCTTCTATCTAAACATTTTACAGAATATCTTATATGTAAAATAGTATGAGATTTGTTATACTGTATATAAAAGTATTTAAATTATGTTACAGTTTTGCCATAGTTCTTGTCGAACCATTTGGCTTTTACATCCTTGAGTCAACTGAAAAGTACTTTGATGATAATCATATGCCGGATACAGATAAACTATACAGCGGTAAGCATTTCAACACTTGCAGTAATAACTGTATTTTTTTTATTAAAGCTTTAATTCATTTAACAACAACAGTATTGCCTGATGTCACAATGGTCATGTGACTGATCAGGTGATGAAGTAAAATGCTTGCTATACAGAATATTTATGCAAATTATGTATGCAAATTATGTATACAGATATACTTTTGTCACATCTCCCTAGGATAATGGTACAACTTACTTTTGCTTCATTAATTTTCTCTAACAAAACTTTAACTTTAAAGTTAACATTTCCCTAAATGATATCAATAAGACGGGTTCACTTTAAGTTCCTGCCTACTCCCTTAGTTTTTGTTTTATTTTTTGTATGTAATTTTTTTGCAATAAAGAATAATAAATATTAATAATTTGCTTTATAAATTTTTAAAGTATGCATGAGTTCTATGAATAATTATTAATAAGATCTAACTCATTAATTGAAAACAAAATGCTTTATATATGTTTTATAAGACTTTGACGTTGGACTTGAGAACAATGCTTCAGTGTTACGAGAAGGTGAGACCTTTCAATGGTGTAATCTGATTGATTGAAATCACTCTTAGTTAATAGATCCTTTTTGCCTGTTTGCATGTGTGGTGGCGAGCACCTTTTTTAATATATCCACCACTCCTTTTTACATTCTCATTTTTACCTAATTGTTATCCAGATTACATTTTCCTTCTTCACCTAACCTATACAAAAGGTTTTCTGACTTGCTTGATATAACTTAACTTACACTCCTCCCAAATATACATCTGTTTGAAACATATTGCATCTTTTGCCAAACTTACCCATTCCAAAAAACTATATAAAATATTATTTTTCTTCATTTTAATTGGTTTTCTTATACCAGCATGTACCCAACTTAGTTTGTTCTTGTTTTTAAACTGATTTGCACCTACTTTGATTACTTCTCCCCATATTTGCTTTTGTTTGCATTAAATTTTTAATGTTCCACTGATCATCCTTTTAATTAGAATAGTGTTTACATTAGTATGTGTTAAACAGACACCGCTCCTTTGCAACATGTTATGTGTTCAATAGACACTGCACCTTCGCATTAGAACATGTTATGTTCAGTAAACACTGCACCTCCACATTAGAACATGTTATGTGTTCAATTGACACCGCACCTGTGCATTAGAACATGTTATGTGTTCAATTCACACCGCACCTGTGCATTAGAACATGTTATGTGTTCAATTCACACCGCACCTGTGCATTAGAACATGTTATGTGTTCAATAGACACCGCACCTGTGCATTAGTATACAAATAATGAATGTTTATGAGTGCAATGGTACAAATAATGGCACGAGGTGAATGATGAAAGGTTATATCAACGAGGCAAAGCCGAGTTGATATAACCTTTCGTCATTCACCAAGTACCATTATTTGTACCATTACACGAATACAAAACATTCATTATTTTCACGTTTTTTTTTCGTACACAAAAATGTTTCAAAAAGTACTATTTAACGATCGTTGAATAGTGCGTACTATTGCACGCCATGTGACCCACATTCGTCCAATCAAATGACAGGAATTTATATAGGTGTTATATAAAACATGTTATGTGTTCAATAGACTCCTTCATTATAGAACATTTTGTATGCTCAATATTCGTATTAGAACTCTAATTTGCATTAGAACATGTTATGTGTTCAATTGACACCGCACCTTCACATTAGAACATGTTGTGTGTTCAATAGACTCCGCACCTTCACATTAGAACATGTTGTGTGTTCAATAGACACCGCACCTTCACATTAGAACATGTTATGTGTTCAATTGAAACCGCACCTTCACATTATAACATGTTGTGTGTTCAATAGACACAGCACCTTCACATTAGAACATGTTATGTGTTCAATTGACACCGCACCTTCACATTAGAACATGTTGTGTGTTCAATAGACACCGCACCTTCACATATTAGAACATGTTATTTTTGACACCATGCATTAGAATATGTTTTGTTTTAATTGAACACATTTACCATAGGCTGCATACTACACCAAACCTTTCTATTGTATTTTAAATCGTTTTTAGCGGGTATGCACAGGATTTTTACGTGGTTACAGGGTGCACCAGTTTTTGATTGGTTTGCTATATTATCTTGGCTGAGACTGATAGTACTATTCTCTAAAGTTATGGAAGAAAAACGTTATTAATATTATTTATATTTTATCTTATAGCAATTGACTGGCGGTTTAATGGAAATGTGACCATTGCTCGATATTGGTAAGCAATCTTGTTTATGATGATAAACAAAGAAAGAATGATTGACAGGTGTTGCTCCTCCTACCGGCAGTTAACACATATTACAGTATTGGGTCTTCCGTTTACGACACTTCTCTCAAAAAGAGAGTCTTCACTAATGATTCTGTTCTGAACTTTTTGACAATCTTTCCATGATAAACATTTTTATTTATTGGAAGGTCTGTATGATGAAATAATGGGTAGGAAAGATCAAATCAGAATGTGCACACAAGTTTACGACACTTCTCTCAAAAAGAGAGTCTTCACTAATGATTCTGTTCTGAACTTTTTGACAATCTTTCCATGATAAACATTTTTATATTTATTGGAAGGTCTGTATGATGAAATAATGGGTAGGAAAGATCAAATCAGAATATCCCCACAAGTATCTTTCTCTCACCACCGTTTTTATTATGTCTAGGCCATACTGCTCCTGGTCGACTGAAGAAAACAAGTACCTGCGTAAAGTTGCTTTGGTAGAAAGACTGTATTTTTCAGTCCTCGATACTGAACTTGCTCCTGACTGTAAGATCATTTATATTTTTGTTATGCTATGTTATAATGTTTTTTTTGCACAAAGATCTGTTTTCAACTTAGGTGTATGAAACTTGCATCCTGTTTCCCCATGGTGCTAATAAAAGATTTTTTTATATATTAGATATTTGAATCATGGCTCAAACTTATGTACATTTTACTTTGAATGTCTTAAAAAAAAAAAAAATCTTTAATTTACATATTGTAGTTTGCATAAAGATAGTTCACAGGTGACTGTGAAGTATTTTGACATACTCTTGTATCTAAACACACTCGCATTACCAACAAGTTGTGCTGCATTTGTCAATCATTTGTTATCATTTATTTTATTAATGTGTCTAGGTGATGTTGATATGATAAATCATTTGTTACTTGATCTAACGATCACAGAAGAAGTACAAAACCATTGGGAAACAAAATACGCTGCAGAAGATGCTACGGGGTAAGTATATAAAACTGTATGTTTAGTGGAGTTGTAAAACATGCTTACCTTTCAATCCAAAGGCCCATAGTTCAATCCTAATCTAGTATAAGTATTGTAAACTCATAACTGTCAAACTAATCCACTTCTTAGCTGCAAGTGAAACTTAGTTTAATATAGGGCCTACGCATCAAGAGGTGTATATCCATCCTGTAAAGTTTGTGTAAACTTCATGTTGGATGTTTATGGGATAAATACTATACAAAATTCATCTCCGACATGCCTCCTTACATGCCCACTTACATGCCCACTTACATCCCACCCACCCAATACTTTACACACCTCCCACCCACCCAATACCTTACACACCTCTAACATGTCTCCTTTCATCTTCCCGCTCCTCCCAAATTATCCCACTTTGTAATCCTGTATTTTGTTCTTCCTAAGGAGTGGAATCCTGACATCTTTTCTTGGAATGCGTAGTGGGTTGTCACGCTGGTACAACAATCCAGATTTTGATAGTGCTTATAGCTTCAGTGAAGATTACAGTGAAACAATAGAAGAAGATTATTATTGGCGAGCTGTTGAGTTAGGGAATGACAGTATACTCTACTCTGTGCCTTTAGTGACAGATGGGTCTACACCAGGTGAAGTATTATCTTAATTTGAAAGGAGTGTACTTGGGTCAGAAGGTTTAATTTATTCTTCTTGCAAGCTTTATGCCAGTTCAAATTGTATAGTATTGTTCTGGTACATGTGAGCCCAAATATGGTAGTGATATGTCCATATATGGACACATATTTTGTTGTCACATAAAGTTATAGCTTTAATAGTAAATTAATTAGCAAACAATTTTTACTTGACTGGAAGATATTTCCCAATCCTGTTTCCTCAGTGAAAGTTACCCAGACAGTTTTTGAGCAACATACACAAGAACCAAGCAATATTTTGCATATACCGTAATAGTATTAATGTTAATTATGTTTTCATTTTTTCCCAGAAATTAACTCTACAATAAAAGTGACAGCTAGTACAATTGTAACTTTTACTAAAAATGGTGTAGGACCAACAGTAGTAGGGAGTAAGTAAACTACATTAACCTGTTATTATTATGTTATTATTGTATGATGCTGTATATGTCAGTGAAAGGTCACATTTGGATATGATGCTGAAAATGTTAGTGAGAAGTCGCAGGTTGGTATGATGTTAAAGGTATCAGTGAGTGGGGTTGTGGTATGATGCTGAAAATGTCTGTGAAGCTTTGTTCCCATTAGGAACTGAGAGGTCGCAGGTTTGTGTGATGTCAAAGGTATCAGTTAGTGAGATTGTGGGGATGATGCTGAAAATTTCAATTGGAGGTTGCAGGTTTGTGTGATTTTAAAAGTTTTCCTACTGCTCTCATAGATGAATGATTATTTTTTTTTCCTTCAGCTGTTGGATTTCAAATGTTATGGGATGAACTTGCATCTAAGGTTATGCAATCACAGACTTGTAATAGTGAGGTAAAGTAAAAATTACTTTAATTATAGAATTTTGAGATACTAAAAGAGTTGGAGCATACACACATTGGCCCATCAGTGCAAGCAAGAAATATAAAACATTTTGTAAATGTTATGTATTTTAGTCCATCTTTGCATAGTTTGATTCGGTAGTTGTGTCAATTTGTTTGTTCATACTTGGACGTTGCATTGAGAACATTATTATTATTTGGAATACATTACTTATAACTAATTTGATATTTAATTTCTTTAACTTGTAGAATATTGATTGCTTGTTGTTAGATGAGAATGGATACATATTATTTTCTGAAGATGAAACTCAGGTAGGTTATATTCGTAATTACTACCGTAATATTTATCAATTCAGAGTTATTAAAGAAAAAAATATGGGTGTAATATTCTGTGACCACGTCCCAGTAATAGAAGGAGGATACTTATTAAATTCTATAACTTTACATACAGTACAATATAACATACGACTATGAGATAGTGTTCTTTCAATACAAAAATATAAAAACTTATTAATCAGAACCTACTGTTGCAAGACTTATTAATGAACTGCCACCAGTGTCTTCAGATCTCTCCTCAAAACCCACCTTTTGAATTTTCTAAATTTTTCTGTCTATGTAAAGCGCATTGAGGCTTTCATCATAATGCGCTATATCAAGTACCAGTTATTATTATTATTATAACAAGATACACATATGTAACATATATTATATTCAAAAAAATTTAGCTGTTGATGAGCAACATATGTATCTTATGATTGTCTTATACCGTGATTGTTTTTATATAATTGTTTTAGATTTAAGATATTATATTTTAGAACTATTAACTTAAAGCATGCTTACTTTTTCAGGTTGGATCGCCTTTAGGAAAGCCATATCTGAGACTAATGACAGAATTAGTGAATGTCTCAGTATATCAAAAGTAAGTTACAAAACTACCTCCCATAAACACCAATTTCACATGACCATTTTAATTAAATGCCATTTTGTGCTGCTAAAGGACTGGTTTACTGGATTTTGTGTTATATTACATTTTGTATGAATATTTTGTTGTAGATACCAGTTGATAGATTACCAAGGAATGTGTTCAGAGACAGAGGTATTTTCTAGCGCAGGATCCACAATCTTCGATGTGAGTTTGAAATGTTATGTTACATCTTTGTATTACTGTATAAAAAAATCCCATGTTTTATATGTTGTTTTTTTTATGAGGGACATGCCTGATCACTAAATTAAATTATACTAGATCTTTCCATACATCTTTGAACTGAATGTTTTTAAAACTTTTTTTTTTCTTTCAGCCATTTTTCTCAATAACTGCTATGGTTTCCTGGTGGTTTCATCAATTTGTTATGTAAGTATGAGGTTCTGATAATAGTTTAAAGATTACATTTCGATTTTTGACAACTTTGGATGACCTAGCTATAGTTATGTCATTGTGACAAAAAATATGTAAAGACACAGTAAAAAAACATTTAAAATGTAAAATCAAAGTTATTGTTATCTAGCTAGTGTTTTTGCAAGACAAATTTGATAAAAGTTATATTTGTTTGTTACAGGTTTCTTGTTCAGTTTAGCGTGTATGACTGGTGGTACTCAAGCACAGTTCATGCGGAATGTAAGTCAACCAACCTTAATTTTAAAACTGTACCTACGGACACAGAAATGTTGATAGCGCACTTCACATAAGTTACCACAATGTTAATTTTAGTGATAGACCTACAAACCAGCTACGATCCAGTGGCTGTATCTAACAATCACCAATTTCCCTTAAAGATGTATTGTCCCCCTGAAAAAATAATTCTTAAAACATTTTTTGTTGAATATTCCATTTTAATGTAACATAATAGTTATCCACTTTGACAAAAAATTGGATTGAAAAAGTGTATTTACCTGAAAAAAATGTAATTTAAAGCAAAAAATGGTCAAATTGGCTGCCAGCCAATGGATTTTTGGTTGAATTTAACCATTTATTTTGTCATTTTATAAGTGAAAACATATTTTTTTTTTTTCGTTTTTTTTTCTATGGAAGTGATTAACTTTATTAAAACTACAAAATAACATATTCAAAGTCTGATTTAATTAATCTTCATTTTTCAAGTTTTTGGGGGACAATACATCTTTAAATAAGTAATAAAAATATTTCTATTCACTTAGGCCCTACATTTTTTGTTATTACTGACTGTAATCACTGAATTGTACTACCGTCCACCAAAGGAAGTCACCAGTCAAATTACACTAAACAGCCGTGCGATTGTCGTGACTCCAGTCAATACTGAAAACATTGTTACTCACGATAATATTTAATATTTTTTTGTCAAATTTTGCAGATCTTCAACCGCAGATATTTTCATTTCCATGTGATCAAAGTCGTGATTACTTCAAATTGAAACCAGAAAGCCTTCCATTTACTGGTTTCATTGAAGAGGCATGCGATTCCTGTAAACTGTAAGTCATGATCATTTAGTATTAACTGTCCTCAGTCTTGTAACAAATGTTTTTAAAATATTTCTTTCATAACACAGAGTAATATAATATTTAATGTAAATGGGGGAATAATCTGCCACTTGCAGCCAGGCTTGCAGCCTACTACTGTAGGTGAATTGCGCACAGGTGTGGACCACACATACCACAACTTTCTACTCCCTTAAGTGTCCCTTCGTGTCGAGTGCTGCGACTAAACGTCGCCGGTTCATCTGTCCACAACGACAATGGCTGAATGGAGCAGTACACCGGGGAAACCTTCAACTCTTCCGAAAGATGTACTGGGTTCACACAAGCCAGTTTTAAGTCCTTATCTGAGAAGACTTGTTCTACCACCAGAACAATGGTTGAAGAGTGGCTTGAACCTGTGCCAATTGTATAGCTATGGTTTGTGGTGGTGCCCTGCCTTAACTGCTCAACCACTCGACTTGATTTCTAAGCCAATATTATTAAGCCACCAAATTACAAATCTACAAAGTTGAATTTATAATCATATAATCATATTTTTACTATTTCATTAAAGAATTTAATTTGTCATTATAATTTGACATTTTTAATCGCAGAAATTATTCCATCCATGAGGTTCCTAAAAGTAACTTGGTATTGGTAGCCATGGATAACGATTGTAATTGCGATCCGATAGAACAACTTGACATTACACCAACAGATTACAATTCAACAGATGAATGTCAGAGGTTAAAAGTTCAACGACATCGAAGGCGGCCGCCACAATGTTTCAATAATGATATAGAGGCGAGTATTGAATTTCCCATTATTGTCTGGTTCAGCCTCTATGCGTTTTCATGTTTCACTGTGAACGCCTTCTGTGATCAATCTGCTCGATGATGATAACGATGATGATTTGCTAGATGTTAACAATATGTCTACAACAATGCCAGGGGTAAATTTAGGGTGTCTTGGACCAGCACACTCAGTAATTTTGGTTTAATTTTTGTCTTATAGGAGGACTCGAGTGATTGTGGAGGCGCTAGTTTCATAAAGCCAAGTTTGTTGTTATTGTTGGCTTGCTTTTGTCTGCAACATCTCAGGATGTTATGACATTGAATGACCTCTCGCAAGCGGACAAGCATTACAAGCATAACCAAAACCAAAAAGATTTTATACATCATGCATTGCTTTTGACCTAAAAAAAAAACAAAACCAATATTATCATACAGACATTCCACAAAAGTCCAAAAAACATCATTGTATACAAAACAATGCCTTTTTGTACATATTATTTATTTCTTTTTATTTACATATTTATTTATTAAAATATGCAAATTAGCAGTAATTAACATCTTGATTTCTTCTGAGTATATTGTATCATAAGTACATTTAACCCGCTAAAAATAGAATACATGTCTAAAAATTTAAGATAATACAAACAAACATTTATAGGTACATATAATATCTGCTAAACCGTTCTCACAGATAACAAAACAATCATTACAAAATGTATATATATATTTAAATCTTTTTTTTTTTTTCAATTAAGTGAGTTACACACACATAATTTATATTTCGTGTGTAGGCTTTATAAAGATATTTATTTTTATATATTATTTATTTGTACCTCCAACAATGTAAACATCATTTATCTAAAAAATTGAATATTACTGCCAATACAGTAGATTGGATATTATTATTACAATCCTTTATCAAAATTAAAGTAAACTTAAAACTGTGGATTACACCTATAATAAGTTGACATGACATGACCCTTAGGTCGTTGAAAAGTGTAATATCTGAAGCCACAGTGCCATGATCAATGATCGTTTTATGGCACTATATACAAAATGGACATACAGTATAATTATCATTATCACTATCGCAGCGTAACACCAGAGCAACAAACACGCTCATAATCTGCAAATTATATTGATCATAGTAATTTATAGTTTTGTTGATTGCTGTAGTACATCATTACATACATTTTAAAGACACTTTCTACTATTTTAAGTATTATATATTTATGTGCAATACAAAACGTTTCAACATGAATTTACACTTTTACCTAACATAGCATGAAAATGTTTTAACCAAATTATAGGAATAGCATTTAATGATAAAAATTAGTACAAAGAATTACAGAAAAAGGTTAACCACTATTGTACATAGGAAATTATTAAGGGTATGACATCATAATGGTGTTTTTTCTGCATTGAATTATAATATCTCCTGGTAATACTTAGTGTGCAATTAAAAAAATGCATAACTTGTAATTTTATTTATTTTTCAATTTGAATGAGAATGTATTTTTAAATGCCTATGTAGCCAAAGAAGCTAAGATTTGCAAGGCGTGTTTTGGCAAATTATGCACTTTTTCAAAATTAATATTTAAACTTTTAAGGCAATGTTGTTTCACTTGCTTCATATTCGACCATTTTCCCTTCTGTTGTTAAACACACTATGCAAGTAGGATTTGTTTCTGAAATAACAAGTAGTTTTAAATAGGTGAAAGTTTATAATATGTTACTATGGAACATATAGCTTTTATTTCTTCATTAATTATTTTAATCGATTACAACATTTGTATCTATGTTAATTTAAACTTCCAATTATTCGAGTTTATTTATTTGTAAACAAACAAACAAACAAACAAACAAACAAACAAGCAAGTCCATCATACATTATACAAATAATGCATGTTTGTGAGTTGAATGGAAAGACTATTTCATGAGTTGAAACACTGACTGTTCTATTCAACAAAGAGAAGCTGAGGGGAATAGTACAGTCATGCTATCAACTAATGAAAATATTCTCTACATTCAACAAATACAAAACAGTCAATATTTGTTTTATAACACACCTACTTTTTATAACTCAGCCGATTCCATCTTATTGAATGTGAAAGGCTTGTCCAATTTTGGCTGCTGACACTGACAGTTATAAGGTGTTTTTCCTGTCATGCAATATTCAGACCTATTGTATTCCACAACATTTTCTGAACATGCAATAGTACCTTTTCAATCGTTGAAGGGGAAAAAATAATGCATGGTACGTGATAAAAATCAACTAATAAATGACAAGGATGTAATTATATATTGGTGTGTTATAAATAAAAACAGCATTATCATTAATGATCAACATTTTTAAAATGCTTTTATATTGCAGTATGTTTTAAATGGTTTTGGATTTTATGTTTCACTTTTTTTTGGGAGTCGGCTGCTGATATTTGTGATTGTCTTTTGACCAATAGTCTTCCATAATGTGGTGTAACATAACAAGTGAATTTTATCGGTTTTATTTGGTGTAATGCTATAATGACAACAGCATCTTTGTAGAGTAAGTTATTACGAATTTAATTATTGGTATTTTACATTTTAACAGTAAAACTGAACAATTTCTGATTATCCTTGTTGTTGAATAACTTATGTACAAACAAAATCCTGTTTATCTAATAATGTTCATTGGTGTATTACAAGATTTTAAAAGTTGAGCAAATATAACTAGGGTTTTTAATTGGTATACTGGAATTATAGGCTACCATTATAAGTGTTTTGTATAAACACTGGCATCTATTTATAAAGTATGGTGTTTGGCAGGCGTAGTGGTAGATACTGTACAAGGCACCTGCCACTCTGTGACCATAACAGACCCTTGTTTCCTCTTGATTGGGCTTGACATTAAACCAATCTTCAGGTTATATACCACCTGTGTCCCCAAATGCTTGGGTTAATAGTAATTAACCCACATAATAGGTTAATGTGCTTGCATTGCGACTTGCATTCTTGCGTTGTGTCCTAGTTTGACGCAACGCAACCAAGTTTGCAATGCAAATGAGTTGACCAATCACAAGTGACAGTTGGGGATGATCCACGCATCATGATTGGTTTAATTACTTGCAGTGAGCTACGTCCAATTAAATGTTGGCCCTTTCAAGACTAAATTGATGTTTACTTTGAATACGTATTAATGGTGCCAAATAAGCGTTTGGTGGTGTGTTGATGTTTGATAGCTCAAACCAAGGAAATTTAGATAATTTAAAAACAATCTGCGAGCAGTTTGAGCATATTTTTTAATATGGTGTGTTGTAGCTGGTTAGTGTAGTCTATTTCATGGCCTTGTAGGGAGATTTTTGTCGTCATGAGTTGCGCTGGTCACAAAATGACGCCTGCAATGTAGTTGTCCAAACTTCTCCCTATAATGGCTGGTATTATAGTTAAGACATGTTCGTTATATATGGATTCATCATCTTCTTCCATACTGTATTTGAATAGATAGATATTAGAAATACTTTACAGTATCATAGTTTAAAATAGCAAAATTACAAAAACTACTATGCTCACATTAATATATATATAATTGTATCTGGAGGATAGACATTTTGATTGGGCACACATCAATATTCAGAAAATACTTATATTATAAAACTTTTGTTTGTACTTCGGATGCCTTTCCAATAAACCACATATTCACCATAGAAAATGAAAACAACATTAATTCATAAATGTCATTTATAATTAGCCAATTTCAAAATGTTTTTCTATTATTCATAGTAGAACATATTTTGATATATTTTAATATTTTAAGATACTTTATGCATAATTTATACGTTACAGGGTAAATTTTGATTACTTTAACCTTTTAAAGTTGGCTCTAAGTAGTTATTGTTCAGAACTTATTTTGTCAAACTCTTTGATGCACATCATTGGTAATGGCGATTTTAAAATGAATTTGTTCAAATGAATATGATAGGCCTATGCCTATGACAACTGGTTCAATTTATACGGGTTGTACAACAGCATGTTCTGTAAAGCAATAGTTCAAGTAGGTTGTTTAGAAGGTGAAGTAACTTTTTCATTTCTACATTTTTCAAATATTAAAATTGTAAATAATGGAACAATAAATGATTATTGGGTTATATTTGTGTGTTCTTTGTTTTCTTGTTCAAGAATTTGTATATTCCTTTGCAAGAGTCAGTAAGAGATAACATTTAAATGTTTTTAGTTGTGTTAAGTTATTGAAATGTGTTTTATTTAGAGTGTTTTGAATAGTCTTACTCAATTCTGAGTTAAAAGGCAGTTATTGCGTTCCATACCAATAGTAGTCACTCAAGCGTAACATTAAATGCAATTTTTGCGTTCCATATCAATAATAGTCACCCAAGCGTAACAATCAAACTAACTCGACCCTCGGAGGCAGAGACGCACGTGTGAACAGTTTCTCTGGGAAAAAGGCAGGCCTAGCCTAGTCCTTGAACTAAAAAGTTGTGACATGTCATCTAAAACACGGTAAATAATACAATATTGTCATTAATTTCTTCAGTTTATACATGAATAAATAAATTGTTGGCGTATAGGCCCTCGTTAGCTAGGCTACCCATCTACGATTACCATCGATCGTCTCTCTCTACTAGCGGTAGCCTATCGTGAATTGGTGGCATCCTGACTGGTGCACTCTGCTGGCTGCCACCACGAGCCTAAGAAGCTAGGCCTAGTAGTAGGCCTTCTAGTCTAGGCCTCCTAGCTAGGCGATCTATGATAGAAGTAGGGCCTACTAGGTAGCCTATTATGTAGTAAGTAGCTAACTAACCTACTCCCAGCCAGGTCTAAAAAGAAATACAGTAGTAGTAGGCCTTCTATTCTAGTCTAGGCCTCCTAACTAGGCGAATATATGATAGAAGTAGGGCCTACTAGGTAGCCTATTATAGAGTAGTAAGTAGCTAACTAACCTACTCCCAGCCAGGTCTAAAAAGAAATACAGTAATATAATAATAATATAGAATAGGCCTAGGCTAGGCCTACTAGTCTACCATAACTAGGGCCTAGGCCAAAAGTATTAAGTCAATTTGTATAAATTTACAGAGATGGATTTTCCATCAATATTCTCCATAAGACCAAGAACAAGATAATCAAAAAGGGAAAAGAGAAGAAGGTAAAAGAAAAGAAAGTAAAAAGTATTGCAGACTCATTGAATCTCAAACGAACACCCATTCCTAAAAAATGTGACCCGTCTAAAAGTAATGGAAGTACTCATCTATCAACGAAAGGTTAGTATCAATTAAGGATGTAAATTAATAATCATGAAAATTCTCCCTCTAGCTATGAGTAAGACCAACGACACATTCCTAAAAAAATTACCTGTTTAAGTTCAAACAAAAGGTTATCATAAAACCTCTAAAAAAAGCCCATCTTACTAAAAGCCTTCATCTTCTTCTTGTGTTATTTTAAAGTTTTCGACGTACTGCAGTAATAATGTAACGAATGTAGGTTCATAGAATTTCAAAGGAAAAAAGAAATAATATCCCTCTCAATCTTAACTTACCAATTCATAGGATAATTACAATCTATTATTTTTATTAGGTCAAGGTAAATCGGATAAAATTCGAAACAAAACAGTGAAACAAAAGAAGTCTAAGAAAAAAGAGAAAACTGTTAAAACAATTGCACAAACAGTAAAAAGTGTTTTTAAAACCAAAAAGGATAAAAATGTTAAAAAGAAAAATAAATTACATAAAAATAAAAAGGATTTTAACCAAAATGTAAAAAAGGTACCAAAAGTGAACAACAATTATGTGTCGGCCATTGGTGAGAAAGTTTGTGTTGTTGAAGGTTTCAAGCAGAAATCTGCAGATAACTCTTGGATTGATGTCAGTCACATTGAAGGGGATGATGGCAGTGATGGTGACCTTGAAATACCATCCGTCAGTCTCGGTGATGGTGATCTAAAAATAGATTATGCAAACTGCTTTAAAAGTGACGTTGGTGTCGTTGACCTTGCTGCAACAAATTTGAGATTAAAACCATCTAGAAAAAAAATAAAAAAGATTACAAAGAAGAAACTGAGATCTAATGATGATGAACATTTGAGCAGTGACATACTACATGTCGGCCCTTTGAAGTTTACTAGTGGTACGCTTCCATCATTATTAACATCTACACCAATAGAAAAGTGGGGTTTCTTCAATGAGGATATGGAGACATCTGTCATCACGCACAAAGAAGTCCCTTCAACAGAACAATCTCATAAGTCATGCTCACTTAAACGTAAAGTCGTTGCTGATTCACAACTACAGAATAAATCAAAGAGTGCAAAACCTAATGTAACATCTGTACTTGTAAAGTACAAGTGAGTATTAACTCCTCTTTTTTTTTAAATATTATAATTTCTAGTTCTTTGCCTTTATTCCTTGAAAACTTTTTGAAGCTCTGTCTACACTATCAAACTTTATATGACAAAAAATGTGATGTGCCCATATATTGACATGATGATGTCATGGGGCATATCACTACCATTATTTGGGCACATCAAACTTTTTTTGTCCAACTAGTTTGATAGTGTAGACAGAGCTTTACAAATGATTGACTGTTTTGATGTTTGTTTTTTAATTGTATAGGTTGTACAGGTTGGAGGATTCCTCACAGTGTTTAGCTGTGCTTTCATTTGGAGCTGTTTTTGCATTTTATGGAAAAGCATTTATCAAAGTTATGTACGGTGGTGCTAATATTCTAGGCTATGAAATGACGAATGTCGATGACTATATTCCAGTATTCTGTCCGCAAAGCCACAGCGCCATCACAATTACAACAGGGCAATCGGATTTAGATAACGATAAATTAGAAAATATTTTGAATAGGATACAGTTTACTGATAATTCAGTAAGATTGGATATAAAAGATCAGATGTCTGCTGGTGACTGCTGTTTACTTTCTATAGTGAAGATGACCTCTGGTTTGTCCTGGTATTTAACTTCCTTCAGTGACTTCAAAGATCTGTTTGATACTAAATTACCAAAGACACATTTGCGGGTAAGAGAGTGTTTTTATCTTTGTTGAATGCATAAGTAAACTGCTGATGAAGTGCCTTAGGTGATTTGCAAGTTAAAAGATCTTTACTGACATAGAAATAGAATGCCACAGAGAAGTATCTTGTCAGGTGGCACTACTTGGAGAACTTTGAGTTAAACCTTGGAATGGTGGTGATGAATATTGTTCTTAAAATGTTCTCGATTCTAAATACATTCCATAAACTTTGTATGATAAATAATGTCTTTCTTTATTAGACAAGTAACATAGAAATTGCCTTCAGTGTTGGACTGGAGCTAATAGTCTCAGAAAAAGACTTTAAGAACACAATGCAACCTTCTAGTCAGTATGATAGCGTTTGTGATGTCGTCTCCGTTAGTTTGACAGAATTGACACCTGTAGTTCTGGTCTGTGGCAAGAAGAATGTTGGAAAATCTACCTTCTGTAGATATCTCATCAACTCTATGCTAAACAAGTAAGATGGTTAACGCTCACAATATTTTAGACCAGTAGGCCTTGCTCTTCAGACCTAAAGATGCAACATATCCTGTAACTGAGCAAAAACCATTTATGTTTCAACTTTAGGTGTGGAAATGTTATGTACTTGGAATGTGACATTGGTCAAACAGAATTCTCATCACCAGGATTTGTATCACTGACTCAAGTGTCGCAGCCAATCGTAGGTCCTCCATTCACCCATCATATGAAGTCTAAAAGGTTTGTTTCACATGTTTTTGTAGGCCTTCTTTTCAACCATCATACAAAGTCTAAAAAGTTTGATTTCTAGCCTGTGCTCAATATTATTATATTAGTTTTTATCTATACTTTCGATTGATTTAAAGAATCTAAACAGAAGAATGTAAATCACAATAATTTCTGTTGTTGTCTTTTCAGAAAGTGTTACTTTGGTGGTGTTAGTGTAAATGATTCTCCCGACAGATACGTTGCATGCATTAAGTATATACTTAGTCACTATAAACAGTGTTACAGTGAAGTCCCACTGGTGATCAACACAATGGGATGGATACAAGGTATGGTAACCTCACTGAGTTATTCTTTTGTGCTCTTTTTTACTGGGTCATCACAGAAACTTATATTCCATCCATCTCTCTGCATCTTCTCTCTCACATTAAATTTCTTCTCCTGTTTATTTTAGATTTGGGTCTGATGCTATTGATTGACACAGTTCGTTTGTCTAACCCAACACATATTGTACAGTTTACCTTACCAGTACAAACCACACCTCCCCCACTGGATACCAAGTACCTGAGTTCAGCTGAAGGCTGGGACACAGGTGTGTGCTTAGAGGCACAGGGTGTTGGCTTGGAACTAGAGAGTGATGGTGTAGATTCAGAGATTGAAGGTTCAGAACCAGAGATAGAATACCAAGAGTCTCATGGCGTTGAGAAGGCAGGCCTAAAGAACAAAGCTATAAGCTTTCAATCAGAGGGGTTAACACATAATGCTCAGTTACTGGAAATTAATGTCCTAATGGAACATCCGACAAAGTAAGTGCTTGCTATTTTTAATATCTGATTGTATTTAATTTTGTTTGAGATGTTTTGTTTTACCTACATTCATTTAATATTCAATTTCTCTTTTGTTTCAGTCAAAAGTATAAGAATTCTGAAATTCGGACACTTGCACTTCTGTCTTCATTGTTTGATCTTCAACCTAATCCTTTACCAGAAAAACCTATACCTCTCACAGCGATGGTACCAATGGTGTTGCCATGGACACAAGTAGCAATACACATTCCTCATTTTCAAGTACCAAAATCAGAAGTACTCTATGCTTTGAATGCTAGTCTAGTGGCTCTATGTGTATCTGATAGCAGCCAGGTAAGTTTTACTATTAACTCTCAGTAAGAGCTTTTGATTTGAGTTGGCCTAGGAACAAGTTAGGTTGTTATTTCATTGTGCACATGTGGGGCCTAGGAACAAGTTAGGTTGTTATTTCATTGTGCACATGTGGGGCCTAGGAACAAGTTAGGTTGTTATTTCATTGTGCACATGGTGGGGCCTAGGAACAAGTTAGGTTGTTATTTCATTGTGCACATGTGGGGCCTAGGAACAAGTTAGGTTGTTATTTCATTGTGCATATGTGGGGCCTAGGAACAAGTTAGGTTGTTATTTCATTGTGCACATGTAGGGAAGTTAGGATTGCTTCCTCACTATTCCTCGGCTCAGTTTTGGAGGTTTCTAGGCCAGGTAAAGATGACGCTTCAATGCATAATCGAAAGTTCCTATTATTCAATACTTGCCTTACAATATTGTCAGTACCTGCCTGCAAAACACTTAATTGTTTCTAAAGGTCTACGAAATCTGAACAAATAAATGTCGGTTTTTTATAGGTTGATGAAGTTGATGTCGAAGACAATCTGAAAATTGTAAAGTCAGTGCCAATATGTGAATCATTTGGAGTGGGTATGCTTTATTGTTTTATTATGCAATTCATTTATCAAGACAAACAAATCATAGTGTCTGATCATCACATTTAATTACAAACATAACCAAGGCCTAGTTATAGTGAGCAAGCTTTTATGTAGGCCTACATGAGTGTAGGTCAGTTACAATCAAAACCATTGATGTACAGATATTTAACAAGCATATTCATGATAGAGTCAACTTTAAATTGTTGAGTCTTATCAAAGTCTATGTGTATATCTTCCTAACTAGTAACTTAACCCCTCGGTATAAACACATTAAAATTACTAAGCAAAGAAGCATCAGAATTGCTATACTATCTATCAGATAATATTCAATAAATGTTAGCGATTTTGCACCAGACTGCAAGTGATCACTGCCAAATTTTATCATGTGCTCCATCCACTTAGCGGTTTCAACTTGAGGTATGTGAACCGTGTCACGCATTATCTTAGAACGGAGAGACGCAATGTCTCCATAACTGAAATAAAATCAAAGTACAGTGGTTGGTTTAGTTTAGTTTTTTGTCTTTTTGTTTTTTGTTTAACATTCCTTTTTTGACTTCTTTATTCTGTGTAATTGTATAGAAATCATTAAATGTATTGATATGATGTTGTCCTGTAAATATTGTATATATAAAGCAGAGAGGAGCTAGAACATAATCAACTGTACCTTGCAATACAAGATGAGGAATATCACATTTTAAAATACTTTACCGTTTGTTTGAGACGACTTTCATAATAGTTTGATAAAGACTTTCCGATGTCAATGTATTGATATCAATTACTTCTGCCATGCCATGAGCCACTAGTCTTGCAATGTTATCATGTTGGTCTTGGTACATCGGTATACCTATGACTGGTGTACCGTGATAAACTGCTTGGTACACACCATTGATGCCACCATGGTACATCATAGCTTTTACATTTGGATGTCCTGTTAATAAAAAGACAATAATAGTGTGATGGCGCTAGTTACAATCCGTTATGCGTGATCAATTAATGAATAGCGTAAAAATAGGGAGGAAGATTTGTACTTGTTGTTCTCTGCGACCACAAGAGTCTGATATGAATTTAGCTGATTGTCGTTTTGTACTTGTCCGAAGATTAATGACCAACATCATAGCAGTAAGCATAGCAGTAATGGTAGCAAACATAGGGCAGTAGTACCAAAAATGGTGGCAGATTAAATAAAATTGTAAAAATTACCCAGCAAGTCATTTTGTGGGATCCAACTCATCAGCTTGGTGTTATTTCCAAGACTTGGTGGTGAAACGTTGCTGGTGTACCGCCATATTACTTTGTATGGTAGACGAGCAAAGGCAGAAGCAAAGGATTCTAAAAGAACGTTGGATGAAATATTGATAGTAGAACCCATGGAGATGAGGATGACGCCTCGTTCTGCTGACTCTATGAAGGATAGCAATTCCTGACAAGAAAGAAAAATAATCCTGTTAGATATCAAAGAGAGGGGGTATATTTGTACAAAAGTTATAGGCGGCAAAGGGCTATGTACTCTCTCAAGAGTTCAGGCGAAGCTCTGTTATGTGCTTAATAACCCACTCTGAAGTATAAATACAACGAATGAGAAAGAAACACTACGTATGGCAAAAGGGAAGAAAAGAAGTCTATCCAAAAAGAAACACTGTATATTCAGTGGATTAAAGTTTCATTCCAACTTACATTATCTAAAATTGGATTTGCTGGTGTGGACAACATTCCTCGCGTGCAAACTATGTTATTGGTTATCGGCCGTGGAAACTCCAATGCAGGATGGCAGTTCACTCCAAACCAGATGCCAACATTCGAAAACAGGTTCTTCTTATTGTTGTTTAGAGAATACTTCTCCGCTATATTTTGGATTGGTTGGTGCACTATAATATCGAAGATAAATGGAACAAACTGAATCAAGAAGGAGTTTTTGACTCGTTCGAAGAAAGACATTTTATCAGTGAGATGTGAGTAACCTTCTGGAACGTAAGCTGGGTTACTGGGTACATGCAGTTTAGAGACTAACGAAGGTAGAATCGGCGGCGTGTCCATTGTAACGTATGGTAAATGAAGACGCTCAGCTAAAACGTGATGACACGGCAACATCGAATCTCCTACCAGAAGATCGAAGTTCTCCTTCTGTATTCTTTTAAGTAACTCGGCATCTTTTAAGACAATATCGCATGTAATCGTCGATACCTGTAGAGCATTAGTAAATTTATTTGATTCATTATTTTGGGCAAACGTCGATAGGATCGTGTTAACTGTGGCAAAGAAAGATGACGTTTCTCCATTTGCTGATTTTTCCAAAAAGCTGTTGATTACTTCGTTAACTTCTTCTGCTGTGTAATTTACAGGTATAGTTAAGTAGGAGAACGCTTTGTTTTTGTCAGTCTGTACCCTACGCTCATAGTAAACATCTGGAATTAATGAGTAAACATCATGGCCACAAGTGGAAAGAGAATTTGCCCAAAAATTGGCAACACGAACATGGCTTCCCATCGGTAAACATCCGACATAAAAAAGAATCTTCGAAGAAGCCACGATTTGACTAAAAATCATAACAAGGAAGAACCTGAAATCAATCATCATTACTACGAGTGTAGGCTACAAGTTATGTTAACACAATGCTTTAGTAACTCGTATTAGCCGAAATGTAAGCTGCCATAATAAGTTGCTGGTACCACGCAGGCCTAACTCGGGCAATATCTAGACCCTCATGGTAATAAAATCGAGTCTATAGTTACATTCTAAATTCCTTAGCCTCTAATTCTTCAATTACAGTTGACTTTCTGATTTTAATGTTTTATTTTATTCAGTTGCTTCAATCCTACCAATAATTCTACAATAAAGTCACATTTGTGTTGTTACTGACATATTTATGTTATTTTCACTATTTAATCTCGAAATAAGAGAACTGTAAACCACCCACAGATAAAATGATGTAACAAATACCAGAACGTAAAATTGATGTTTTTTAACAGGTGTGGTTCGTGCTATAGACCCAGTTAACCAACTGTTTTATATCATTACTCCTGTTGATGATCAGGTTCTACAAAGTGTAAACCTTCTAGTTCTGGGTTCTGTACCGCTTCCCAAACAGCTCCTTGAACAGGTAAGCTACAGTTTACAACCTCTTGTACTAAAGGGCTGCGTTCCCGTAGATCGCAAGAATCTCTTCATTTTACGAGCTATGGTCGTTTTATTTTGCCAATCATTTCATATTATTTACAGGATCAAGATGGTAGCGTGCCATATACAAAATACCATTCCACGTTTAAACAGACTGGATCAGCTCCACTGAGGAAGCGAAAAAACATTAAGAGATACAATCCCAGATGGAAAAAGAAAGTGAGAAGAAAATAAACTGGAAATTTAATTTAAATATTAATTTAATTTATCAAAAATGATTGGAAATAAAGAAAGTCATACTTATGTGGTAGGCCTGTGGCTTATGGTTGATTATGAGATTTATAAATAAGTGGTAAACCATAAATGAATAATCAATTGCCTGAAACGTCGCCCCCATGTGTTATTGATTGTTAAATCAAACTACAAATCTGTGATGTATAAATATAAATCAAGTAAGATTTTAATGTTAATACAATCTGAATTTCATTGTTGTTGTGAATATTTTTTCAATGTCGTTTGCTCCTTTCCCTTTCTCATTCACTCTTTCCGTTTTTAATTTTCATTGTTATTGGAGCGATTATTTCCAGGTGTTTTTTTTTGCAGGACATAATTATCAATTCGTTGTGTGATTACGGATATTGATATACAACGCTTATATTTTGCATTTAAATGTTCAGTTTGTACGCGCGCGTTTAAACGCCGATAATGATTTTTTTACGCGCGCGTATAAATGTTGATTAGAATGTTTTCACGCGCTCGCTTAAACGCTGATGAGAATGGTTTTGTACGCGCGCGTGTACATGTTGATGAGATTGGTTTTGTACGCGCTGGTTTAAACGCTGATGAGAATGGATTTGTACGCGCGCGTTTAAACGCTGATGAATTTAAAATGGCTGAGTACGCGGGCGATTAAATGCCGATGAAATTGTTTTACGAACGCATTTTAACTTTGATGAATTAGTTTGTGTAAGCATGCGTCAAGTATGCATGTCTTAAAAATTGACAGATACTTCTTTGCTTACTTATGAAGCTTGCATATTTGCTTTGTAAGAAAAAACTCGAAGAAGTTGATATAAACCAAGTACATTATTAAAGCTACTCACAGAAGCATGGGATGCTTTATCTTTTGAAGTGGGCCATGATGTTTGCTGTTCACACTAGTTAAACAATGAGACTTTAAAGACCGGATAGTGTTGACATAAGCATTTTATAGACCTGATTCAGAAGGCAAAAAAAAAAACCGCTTATACACTATTCGAATTTCAGATACAGTTAAGAATATAAAATAAATGTGAAAAAGGAAGCTTATAAAGTCTGTTCTTCTTTCCCTTTTCTTCCAACCAATCAGTTAGACCTATTCAACAAACCCCATGTTTGTTCAAGCACACACACAATATTAGTAACAGTCAACTAATTGTATAGCAGTTTGTAATTTAATATACAATTTTCATTAAAGTACTATAATATTATATTGTCAAGCACAATTTGAAATTCTGATACCTATTGTGTTACATGATTAAAACACGAGTGAGCAGCCGTAGTGTTTGAGTTGGCAACCTGCTTGCAATCACGGCATTCCTTCCAGGGGCGGTACATAAATTTGCAAAATTTGTCGATGTGCGGCGGACGGACGGCAAACAGTTGCTTGTTGGGAACTATAGGTCGGTTAACGTGGTCTGGGATTTAGGATTCTTATACGAGTAGCAACGTAAACAGCAAAATGGAAAATAAAGAAGAAAGTTTATCTTTGAGAGATTCTTCTAAAAAAGCTGAAGATCCTAGACCTAATGGAGATGGCTCAAATATTAAAGATGTGGACCATATTCCGGAGCGTGGAAATTGGACTGGAAGATTTGATTTTTTGTTGGCCTGTATCGGCTTTGCCATTGGTATGGGTAATGTCTGGAGATTCCCGTATCTTTGCTACAAAAATGGAGGCGGTAAGTTTGTTTATATTATTATTTATAATAAGTATATATCTGCATTTTATCGTTATTGAGATTTGCAATTTACTTGAATGCATTCCTGCTATATAATTTTTCTTGTTTTAGAATTAAGGACTTGCGGCGCAAATAAATTACTTTAGCGTTGTAATATACATTATCGTTAAAAGTCCATTAATGTCAACAATTGTAAGTACGCAAATGTTTCGAGGGGAAAAAATGTCTTGGTGCAATGATAAATGCACTCGATTATTGTTTCTTATCGCCTCTTAGCGATAATGCATTACAATTTAAGTCAAACTCTATTCTTTTAATGTCACATTTAAGAGGAATTATTTCACAATGTCATTTATATTGTTAACGTGACAAGCTTATAGTTTATCACTCATTCTTTATGAGATTCAATTTTAATTGTCAGCAGTTTACAACGAAAAGCGCATCACAAGTTTACGCGCGCGTACTGATAATCGTGATATTTTATCATTTTCTATACTTGTGTGTCTTATATGCGAGTCTAAACTAAGGTACCACCGAAAGTATAAATAACATAAGCACATGTACTACACAATGCATTATGTAATGTTATCGTATTATTGCCTGGAGCTGTTTTTCTTTCATTACATGCGTACATAATATTTAAAATCTCTTTAATTTAACCCTGAGTGAATTCAGTACGTACGTTTTTATATAAAGATGATATAATGTTATAAATAGGTCTGTATGATTGAACTGCTTGCCAATGATTGTACAAAGATTAGGCTTTGGTGACCTACATCTAAGCATTAATATTCAACATACGTGTCCACTTTTGATTGTAATGGAACACATTTGCCTTCTCGTCATTATTAGCTTCAGGCCTTGTTAATACGACAAGAACATCTTAGATCTTTTGTTTTCATCATCAAGTTGTTTATAATAATAGTTGATTCTCATGCCAAATTATTGTGTACACTCCTTAATTAGAAGGATGTCTATAGAAATTTGGTCTGAAATTACCAATTCTCGAAGTGTATTCAAAACAGGAAAAAAAATGGTTGTCCACCAATAATTGTACTATAGTAATCGATTTGTTGTAGCATGACTACGTCATAATTGTTGACTAGTTTATCGTTCCATCACCTCTTAGTAATTGACTACCGCTAGGTAATCGCATCGACAAAACCCCAAGTTTAGAAATCACGCCATTATACCTGCCTGCACCTTTTAGTAGCTGCGCACCACTATGTGCGTATTTGATGCGATTAGAGGTTTCGTAAATGCCGGTGTATGGCTACGTGATTGCCTGTTAAATAGATTGTATCAATTGTCCCTGACTTCAGCGAATTCCCAGCAAATTCAACACCTGAAAATCACAGGCATTTAATAGTTTTAGCAGTTTCAGGCATAGAATGTTTGGTTTTGTTACAACATTAACAGATGTTAAGTCAACACATCCATTCATGCAACGTCATTTCTGTTTGCACATTATTTGCATGTGCATTGTGTTGTGACCTCAAATGGGGAGCCAGTCCCCCAGTGTGTACGAAACGGGGCAAAAAATAACCAAAGTATTACCCAGGGAAAAGCAAAATTAATAGTATATAAGGTTAAAATCCAGTTAAGGATGTCAATAGCTGCATCAAAGTTTCCTGTTTTTGTCATCAGCCTTTGTCTGCCTGTTCTCCATGGACTTGAACACATTGACAATAAGATCAGGTCTGTCATTTCATTGGCCCACAATGTTCGGATGATTTTTTCATTTTATGAAATAATGTTTATATTGAAAGGAGTCATGAGGAACAGGTGGATTTATAATCTAGTTGAAGTTAAAATTGTTCGTTTCTTACTAAATCGTTATCGACATCACAAACAGACGCCAAAAACCCCCAACAAAACACGTATATTAAAATGGAACGGCTTGCTGCGTACAAACTTTGATGAAAATGCCATTGTTTGTTAGCGCGTGTACATTTTGTTACGAGTTACTGACAAAATTAATTAACTGACAATTAGCTCTGTTAGGATTTATATATTTCATCAAGTGGAAAATATATGATTTAGTAGAGCAAATACCTATCTTTAGATTAAAAAACAGACAACGCGGTAATATGAATTAGTCTGCAATAAAATAATCAATCCTAGTTATAAATCGCGCGCGCAATTTTTTTAAACTCACTTTTGGCGACATTTTAAAAAATAAATTAGGCCTAATTAGAAACCAGTTGAAATATATTTTGTTTAAAAAAAATAATTATTGCAGATACTACTATAGAGAACAGATATTACCAAACATTGGTGTACTTTTTTGACACCAGTCGCGTTCTTAAAAACTTTAGGGCATGTTGGTGCCTGCGGATAAAACAAACTTACGATATAAAGGAATTATCCTTTGCTGGCTATGCTGCACAGTGGTAAGTTTTATCCAAGGTAAACAATCCGTTATAAACGAATTTGCCAACGCGTCAAGTATGCAGTGCGTAATTGTTATGTGATAGCGCTATAGCCCCAAACACTCGCGACAAAACACTCATTCCATTATACACGCTTTAATACGTTTCCATATAAATATTTTGAAAGAAAACATTAGTGTTGATTGTAGCTGAATCTTTTGTATTGGATGACTTTGTGGCTGGTCGTTGTCCCGGTGTATGTACGCATGATTACGCTCTCCTAAGACTTGGCTTTCTTTTTAAAAAAATCTAAAAATCTATTAGTGTTACCCCTACTTGATTGTAATCAATTTTGTTTTTGATTTTTATGGAGATTTCGTTTGGAAAAAATGGTATATTTTATCGTATCCTGATGGTATTGAAAAATGGGGTGAAGTGATTGATGATAAAAAGGGGAACTGTAAAGGAGATTGCGATAAAATATGGTAATTACAAAAATAGTGATGCCGAAGATGGTGTGATGACACCAAAGATAATGATAATAGTGGTAAAAGTTGATGTGGTGATACGATGGTGGTATCCTGTTTATTTGTGGCTACAGAATGGTTGTGAATAAACGATATTGCGAAGAAAGATGATGATGACGAAGGTGGTGGTAAAAGGTGATATGGTGATACGATGGTACGTGGTGGTGATGGGTGTTCATTGGTGATGACTGAAGAGGCTGTGAATAAAGGATATTGTGAAGAAAGATGATGATGAAAAAGATGGGGATGATGAGGAAATTGATGATGACAAAGGTGATATGGAGATGATGAAGGAAGATGGTGATAATGCAGTGATGAAGATAGTGGTTCTTTGCGATATGTAAAACATTATTTGCATCAATATTTCGTACCTTAATCATTGGTATGCCCACTATGGAATGTCTATTAACTTGGGGTCATTGTTCCCCAGGGCTATCTATTTAACTCATTATCTACCCGGCCTACTTGAGTATGAAGACTAGTGTATAGAAACTGGTAGTAGAAGGCCTAGCTGCTATAAACCGCGACAGAAGCAGGGTTTGTAGAGAATTCACATAAAACTATTTGTTTATATCTGAAAGGTCACTATTTTACAGTCCCCAAATGTACGTACCCTGCCACTTTTCCGGGTCAACTCTGACCTTTAAAGGCGCCCCTAGACAGCTATTAAAACCTCTTTAAGGAATGACTAATGACCCATGTTCAATATCATGAGGATAGTAAGGTTATATAATAGTGCTTGCGTTGCGTCTCCGTCCTTGCGTTGCGTCTCTTAAGCGTGGTTCCCACTAGCGACGCAACGCAAGGACGTAACGCAATGCAAGTGAATTGACCAATCACAAGCGATGGCTTATTCGATTGTGATTGCTAACTGTCTATAACTTCGCTTGTCATTGTCATTGGTCAACACGCTTACGTTGCGTTTACGTCCTTGCGTTACGTTCTAGTGGGAACCAAGCTTTAGGGCAACCAAGCTTTTAAGTAAACGCATACCTGACATAACGCTCTAGCTTGTTGTAAACGAAGTTATAATACGATTTTTAGGACATTTTTCAAAATTCCGCTAATTAATTGTTTATGCCTCTTAAGGTGTTTTAGATTCGCAGAATGCAATCTAATTTTTGTTAGTTTCGGGTGAAAGAAAAACGATTACCTGCAGATTACGCGTAAAACGTTAAACGTTCTTACTCCCCAAGGGTGTGATTGCAAACTTAACGATGTTTTTTACCACGTGATACGCTAACAATCGCGAAGAATTTTATGTTGTTTGAAGAAAAATAAGAAAATGTTGCTAAATCGAATTTCGTCGTGATTACATTCTCTCGCAACATTGGTTTATTCTGGTTATTAATTATCTTTGTTAGAAAATTGATTTCTGTTCCCCTGGGAAACTAATCGGATTTTAGAAATATTTATTTTATATAAATTATATTACTTTACTATTCATTACTATAATTAATAATATTCAAAGTCGTATCCAGAAGAGGTATACCTGTAGTACTTTGTATTCGTTGTTTTTCTTTTTTAATAAAATGCATTGCTTTTTGATTGCATTGCTAATTAATTAAAATTTAATGTAATGTGTGGGTTTTGCCTCCTCATCATGTAAGCGTCTCATTGCATTTTTATACCACTGGTATCATCTCATAGCAAATAGCTCCATTAGTGCAAACATTTTCCCTCGTGTCTATGATATCCTTACAAACGAATTTAGTCACGTGTTTTACTGTAGTACTTTTGCATTTACGTGAAAAGGTTATTGTTTTGACTGGCAGCTGCAACCCCAATTATTATATAGAAGTTGGTTCGCATAATTCAAAGGAATGTTAACAGTCTTTCTTCCCACACTGTGATGAAGCTCATACGATATGGGCCTTCAAAATTCAAAATGGTTGACGAATTGTGTCGGTACGTCCCAGGCGAGTCGTGGTGATGGCAACCTAATCCTAAATCGTGGTTCCAGGAAGCCAATCCCAAGGGAAAAGAGCGAAATCCCTAGGGAAAAGAGCGAAATCCCTCTCAATAAAGTCTACACTTAACTGTATGCCTACGGTGATTTAATTTTGAAAATAGGTATTGCGTTGTGTGTCTCCAACGTGTTACACTAATGCTTTGTTCCCACTATAAACGCAAGGCAGGGACGTAAGAGAGCAACGCACAAGTACTATTTGACCAATCACAAGCGATAGATTATTCTGAAGCTTGTCATTGGTTAACTTGCTTGCGCCTGCACGTATGTCACTGCGTGCTTCCAAGGGCCCAAGCAAGTTTTAGTGCTGCGTAGTAAAGCAGTGGCCAGGCTCATTCATAACTGACACACTGTGAGTAGTATCTCAGTGGTGTCAACACGTTGGCTAGCGGCTGGTGTTGTTGCAAGTCTTTTCAATAATAGCTTGATGAAATTGTGTCTCAGGTGACATCTATACTCACCCTCTAACAAATTACATTCATGTAATTTCTGTTCCTCGACACAAACACCTGCTCTAAAGAAAATAACTTATAATCAATTTATAATAGCGACTCATATTCTATTGCAATTCCATACAGGTTGGAGTCACTATTACTATTGTTACGCTGTCTTATCTTTTGGTTTAAATAGATCTGTTCGATTTCAGTTCTTTTTGCGCAATTGTGGAATTATGTCAAAGATAAGATAATCCGTGAAAATAAATTGAAAATAGAATTTAAATGAACTATACTGTTACATAATCCTATGAGATTGCTCTCAAAACCATTAAGATGTTAGTAAATTAGCAAATAATCATAAACAAACAGTCAAATAGAACATTGATTTGATTTTGCTCACCAAGAAATAATTATTGAATGAAATATAAATTTCGTTTAAGTACACATAATCTAGAAGCTGCATTGCTGTTATAAAAATCTCAAAATAAACTAAATTATTTTGAGATTGAAAATGTAAACTTGAATTATTAAACGAGAACTGGCAGATATACTGGCCTTGGCCTTCGTAATAATTGTAATTTGAGAATATGTTGTCGTTTGAAATTACCTGTCGTTTTTACTTCTTTTGTTTGTGACTGTTAGTGTGTGTTTCTATTTTCTATAGAAATTCGATGAAGTTCTCCCATTATGAACATTTGATATTTACATTTACTGATGTGTACACATTATGTTTTTTTGACGTGACAGTACGGTTCTCATCATATTCTAAAGAAACTTGATTTAACTGCCTAAATTATGAATATCAATAATACATTTTACTGTTGTGTACGCATTGTTTGAGATACAATGTTTGTTTTGGCTGCCTCGTTTATTCATATTATTTACTTAATTATGTGTATACATTTTATGTGACCATGTTACATTATAGAACGTTTAATTTATCAATTATGATTAATATATTTGTATTTACATTAGTACCGCATTATCTATACCATGTTTGACAACAAATTAAGTTTAATTGCTGCAATTATGACAATTAATTAATAACAACCGTTATCAATTATTTATTACTATATTTCAAAATATCAATCAATTATTTCCACATCAGATATATTTATTTTCAGAAACAGTTTCTTTAACTCTCTAATTCGTTGATATATTAATTGCAAAATTTGTCAAATGTGCACTGAACCATATCCGACATATCAACATGAAATCGACGCGCGCGTTGAATGAACCTTTATATCAGAATTCGAACGCGCGCGTGAATCGTGACGTCATTAATATTCTATCTTCAGCTTTTTTAAAGATACTGTATTATTACTGCAATGGTAGCATTACTAACTTAAATAATCTCTAGAAATGTAAAATATGTAACATGTTTTCAATTTGCAAGTTTATTAACACCTTTTACAAAGTTCTAGTGTAAAGATTGCTTTAGGATATTGACGTTTCTGGTCCAATTGCTCAGGTATTTACTATTTGCTTAGAAACAAACAATTATTTTACTCTAATTCTTAAAAATAATAAATCTGTACCGTAATTTCTTCTTCGATAATCGCAAAAGTATATAGTTTTCAGGCAGTGTTGGTTGAAGTATTTAAAAGTAAAATATGAATGACATGCCACGATTGAAAGAAAGTCAGAGAACTCAATCTCAAGTATTTTTTCAGTTATTTTTGGATAGGTAAAATAATATATTAAAAATAGCGTCGATACAATTCTATAATTAGATTAAGCTCTTTCAGAAATTAAGGTTATGTTGAAATGAGAAGCAAACGGTTCTATGTAGAAAAACATCTATATGTTAAATCCTGGTAATACTTAAATCAATGATGATTATGTACTATTAGACGTTCTAGTCCAGTAAGAACGGTGGCATGGGGGATGAGAGCATTTAGTTTTGAAGCAAAGATCAAAGGGGACACCCTAAAGCTGCTCTAACATTACTAAGGCTAGGCTATCGTACTTTAGAACATTTCTGAATCCATACACATAGATGTACCGTACTAATAAATATGTTCTAATGTCTAATGACCTGTTAATCGACGTCGTAAGGTAAGGTGAGCTTATATGCGCATGCGCAAAAAATCAAATACCTTCTGAAAGTATAGAACAATTTTAACCCCGATTTAAGAGAGTCTCAATAATCATTTTTAAAATCATTTATTTTCAGGTGCGTTTCTCATTCCCTACCTGTTGACCTTGGTGTTTGCTGGTATACCTCTATTTTTCTTCGAAACAGCAATAGGGCAGATGATGAGTATTGGTGGACTCGGTGTTTGGAAAATATGCCCCCTTTTCAAAGGTACATGACCATATTTTACACGCTGATACGATTTTTCTATAAACTTCTGTAATAAAGATACTTAATTGCAAGTAATCTTAGCAACTATTAGAGACTTGGGAATTGATTGACGTCATACGTTATTTAAATCACACTTATATTGAACTTTTCTGGCTCATAATATTGATACAACATAAATCAATAATTATGTATGATATGTACATGTTTTTTTTATTTGTGCAATATCACACAAATGTGCGCAACACATAAACCAAAGATCATTTTTTCTTACAAGTTGATAGTCACGCTAACTAACGATATCAGTTCTAGTGATTTAAAAAAAAATTCTCCTAAGATTATCAAATTAAGTAAATATAATACATTTATTGTGATTTAATCAAACATTCTGGTCTATTACGTGTAGAAACTTGATTCTGTGTGCGTGTTCGAAAATTGGTTGTATGCAAATTACTATGAATTTTGATATCTTAAACATTTAGTGAAAAGGTTTGAAACCGCCAAATACTAACATTTATCAAACAAACAAACTAATATGGACACGATTACGTCATATCATTACCGTATTTGGACACATCAAATTTGTTTTATAGTGTAGACAGAGCTTAATACATGGTACATTTGTTTTACAGGTGTTGGTCTTGCTGCTGTAGTGATGTCATTTTTATTAAATGTGTACTACGTCATCATCATAGCCTGGGCGTTGCTATATCTTTTCTACTCATTTAGCGCCACCTTGCCGTGGGATGATTGTGAAAACTGGTGGAATACGCCCAATTGTACAACAAATTATACATATGTTGATAACAGTAGTGTTTCAACAACTATGGAATTCTGGAAGTTAGTAACTTTCCATATTCAAGTATTTCATATTATTTAATAATTGAAATGGTCAAATTGCAATTGCACCTCGCACAATTTTAGCACACCCAGTTCCAAATCTTTTTTTTGACATTCAGGGTTGACCTTGTTCCCATGTAATTCTAAACTACCCTTGCTCCATGGCGAGCACGTTTGGGGAGTATTTGACCTAAAGGAAGTGACGTATACATGTGTATCATCAAAAGTGAAACTACTTTTTCCTCTCTTATTGAAACAATAATGTTAACCTTGGATTAAGTACCATTATTAATCACTTAAGTACGATGTTAGTTTAATGACTTAAATGTGTATACCAGTAGAAAACATATGTCAAATGAGAGTTAACGTTTCAAAAAATTGCAAAAAATCAACCCTTTTACTGAAATCCTGTTTATTAGAATATAACTAAAATATCGTACTTGTTTTTATTTTGTAGACGGTACATATTAAGAGAGACGGAAGGTATAGACGAGGTTGGCCAGCTAAGATGGCAACTCTCGCTAACTTTAATGTTGTCATGGATTATCTGTTATTTTTGTATCTGGAAAGGAGTCGAATGGACAGGAAAGGTAGACGTTACTTAAGTACTCTAGGGATTGGTTACGTCACATCAACCACGTAATGCGCCAAACGCATCATAACTACCTACACGAAGCAATATTTACTTTACTGAACACTTGTCGAGGCCAGAGAGAAAGATCTTTGGTCTAGGCCTATATTAATTAGTTCTCAAAGATGGCACCAATAATTATGATACCGACAAACACTCTGAAATGCGCAGTCATCCATGCATGACGATATTGCGTTTAATAAAGAATATTATCTGAGTCACTTAACCGTAAATGATACAACAATTGTTCATTCAATAACAATATGTGTTTAGTAATTACTGCAGTAATACTCATAATACATATTATATTGACAATGTTACGTTTGGATACATATCAATTTGAAAAATTCGCCTTTCGACAAACTTACTCCTTGGTAGTATATCACAATAGTAATACTGTATTTCTTAATCGGTCCATGTGACATCCAATCAAAACTTTTTATTTATTATTTTTTTATAGTATTAAAGTCAATTGAACACACAATTTTATGTATTTGATTAAAATTTGTAAAATATTGCAATAGAAAAAAACAAGAACCTTCTACAGTTAGTGTGATCCAGCATAAATCATTTCGCATAAAAAAGCTGAATAAACTTCCACTAATTTTTAAGAAACCCTTTTTAACTCAAATTTAGCATTTTTTTAACTCTATTTTTATCAAAATGTTGTCAGGTACATAACATGATAACGTTAGATAGAAATTTATCAAGGCATCGTTTATGCCATAAATGAATGTACGATTGATTTTAGTTCATTTTGCGTATTATAATGGTGCCGGTTAGTTGTCAAAGCGGAGCATTGATTAACTTCACTGTAAGGTGCGAATTTTGTATTCATCCGTTTCATATAAATTATTATTCCCACACACACATATGAATATCGTAATTCAACCGGCCGCCGTTCGCTTTCATTCACCTTCCACAAAACTATGATCCAATCGATTCTGATAATTCCATTGAAAGCTTTCATTTTTTCAGGTAATAACTGAAAGGATTTATTTTTTCAGGTGGTGTGGTTCACGGCTTCGTATCCTTACGTCATGATGTTCATTCTGTTCATCAGAGGTGTTACTCTCGATGGTGCTGTTGATGGTATTATCTTTTACATCAAACCAGATTTTGAAAAACTTGCAGAATCTGAGGTAGTCATTGACAATAGACATGCGCAAACGATCATCATCAAACCTGCGTTTACATTGACAATTCCTTCATTTATAGGTCTTTTTCTAATCTGCAGCAATACTTTTTATTCGATATATAAATATATTGTAGCAATCAAAACAATATACACCACCGTAGGCCTACTTATTTTATTATATGATCTATCTTGCAGTAAAATTTGATAATATTACATAACGTCGTAACCCCTGGGAGTTATGCTGTTTTTTTTATGTTGAGGTTTTATACTGCAGTTAATTATCCTCTCTGATGAGAGGTTTATTATGCCAATGCCAATGCATTGATTGAAATGGCCTGCTGCTGCAAATATGATATTTTTTATATTCTTGTTCTGTTCCCTGCCTCTTGACAGGTTTAAAGGCGAATTTCTCAATTTTTTTTACTATCATTCCCGCTATTATTGTTTCATGTCGGCATATCTTTCATTACTTTCTTCATGTAGTGTTGTCCTTTTTTACTGTTAATTTGGTACAGTATAGTAGTATAGATTGTGTGTTGGTTCATTAGTTAAAATTAAATCAGAAACTATTTTAAAAACTACAATACCAAATCAAGGCTATTTTTTAATGATCTCGGGAGGTGTAGTTTTGATAAAAATGTTCTTTACTTTCACCTGTCTTAAGTAAGCCTAATAATAGAATCAAACTGTTCTTTTCTTTTTTTTCTTTTCTATTCTTATTTTTATTTTCTTTCTCTCTTTTCATCAATCTTGTTTCCGGACTTATTCGCCAATTATAGAGAGACGGTCTATATTACCTCATGATAGACTTGTTTAACAATATGACTGGTGTGTTACGTTTATATTAATTTCCTCGGACTGGCATGATTAAACTTTTTTTCAATTCCTTACATCTTGAAACTATAATGAACATTAAAATATCATCATCGTTTCTTTCAGGTTTGGATTGATGCCGCTACTCAAATATTCTTCTCGTATGGAATTGGGCTGGGTTCATTGATAGCGTTGGGTAGCTACAATCCATTTCACAACAACGTGTATAGGTCAGTGTATTGGACTGTGCAGCCTATATTTTGAATCTTCTCCCGTTATATATGAAAACACATAAGTTAATTAGAAGAAAAAGATAAGAGGGCACCTTGTGTACACCCAATTATGTCTGCACGGTGGGAGTTTGGTGGGAGAATGCTTTCCTTCCAATTTAAAAGTTCGAAGTTCAAATCATGTATACCTATGATTCCTGGCTCGTAATTTATAAAGATGCATTAGTCCCCAAAAACATGAAAAAATTATGAAGAATAAAATCAGACTTTGAATAAAGCATTTTGTAGTTTTAACAAAGTTAATCACTTCCGTAGAAAAACCCCGAATAAACAATATTTTCACTTATGAAATGACAAAATAAACGGTTAAATTAAACCAAAAACCCATGGCTGGCAGCCAATTTTACTTTTTGTTGCTTTAAATTACAGTTTTTTCAAGTAAATAATTGTTTTTCTGATTCAATTTTTTGTTAAAGTGAAAAATAACTTTTATATAACTATATTCAACAAAAAAAATGTAAACAATTATTTTTCAAGGAGGGACAATACATCTTTAAACCTAACTTTTCAAAAATATATGTGTTTTTAAAAATTCATTTTGATATTTTTTGTTATAGGGATGCCTTGATCGTGGCGTGTGTTAATAGTGGTACGAGTATATTCGCGGGATTTGTTATATTCTCCGTGATTGGGTATATGGCTCATACCCAGAATAAAGACGTCGCGGAAGTTGCTGCGTCAGGTTGGTTTAACCATCATTTTATTTTACAGAGAGAAAGAGACTTAGAGACTTATCACTTAAGAAAGAGTAAAATATTAAATACTGTAATGTATACATAACTTTATACTAGGTGACGTTTTAATTTAACTGGTACGTTATCCCAGAGTTTTGGATTAGGAAACTAAAAATTATTTATTAGTTTATGTAAAAAGGAATACATATTTTAAAAACAATGGCACTCGGATTGGATACAAATTACTATACCTCTGATACCTTTGACTTGTTAATTAAGAAAAAAAAGATCTGTATAAACATAAAACAAAGTTGTACAATAGAGGCAGTAATTACATGTGGCAAACATATATTTTATTATGTGCTGTTTAATTGTTTTGATTTGTTTCTGTTTGATGGACAGGTCCAGGTTTAGCTTTCGTAGCGTATCCTTCCGCCGTCGCTGAAATGCCAATCTCGCCTCTCTGGGCTTGCCTCTTCTTTTCAATGATGTTCATGCTGGGTTTGGATAGTCAGGTAAATAAACCAAACATAACAGAAACAAGATAAGTCAAACTTGATAAACTCCTTCCCAATATTAATAAAGTATAAGTAGTAAACTAATTTTAACTTGCCATAAAGCGACCTACTTTTTACAAACATAATTACAAATTGTTAGTAATTTCGGATCATTATTAAATATGTTGTAAAATAATGATACATTATGTAATGAGTCTCCCACCAGGCATTGTGCGTCTGTACTTTAATAATCTTTGACCCCTGTCGATCTACAAGCAACACGTGTCAAAACCAATCAATCGCGTACATTGTCATATTACAAGTTACTATAGAAACATTAATTGAGACACGACATGTACAGTTGTTAGACGGTATTCGCACGTTTCTGTTTATATATCACTATTAAAGAAAACAAATTTAGACATTTTATAATTATTGTTGATAATGATGACAATAGAACATGACAATTATGAATGCATTTGATAAATAATAAATTCATGATTCAAGATTCAAGATTCAAGAAATTTTATTTGTCCATAAAAATGGAAATTCACTTTGCTTGGTAGATTAAAACAACAATAAAAAACAAACATAAAAAATGTTGCAACAATTTAAAACGTGCAGTATTATAACAGATAAAGTACAAGATAAAAAGTTGAAAATAAAAAAACTGTTAAAAATCTAAAACTATTTAAAAATTGCATGATAATGTTTCTGCCGGTAATCTTGCTGCCAGTAATTCTGCTGCTGACGCTATTGCTGCTGGTAATGCCGGTACATTTAATGTCGCTCTTGCAGCCGGTAATGTTGTTGATGCCGGTAATGCTGCTGCCGATAATGTTGCTACTGTTAATGTTGATTCCGGTAATGTTGCCGGTAATACTGCTGCTGCCGGTATGCCGCTATCCGTAATGTCGCTGTTGCAGCCGGTAATGTTGTTGATGCCGATAATGTTGCAGCCGATAATGTTGCTGCCGGTAATGCTGCCGGTAATGCTGCCGGTAATACTGCTACCCGTAATGTCGCTGTTGCAGCCGGTAATGTTGTTGATGCCGATAATGTTGCTGCCGATAATGTTGCTACGGTTAATGTTGATTCCGGTAATTTTGCTGCCGGTAATATAATGCTGCCGCCAGTAATGATGATTATAATGATTATAATGATAGTGATAACAATAATAGTGATAATAATATTTTTGTCTAATTTAGTTCTGTACTATGGAAGGCTTTTTCACGGCATGTATAGACGAATGGCCTCGTTACTTGAGGAAACACAAGGAAATATTCATCGCTATTGTCTGTTTTTTTTCGTACCTTATAGGGCTTAGCATGGTGACAGAGGTAGGCCTACATGTTCAATTACATAAAGCCAAAACTACTGCTATTTTTCCTACAACTAACAAATAGAACAGTGGACTCTATATTATTGTTTTCTTTATGGGTTAGATCTGAAATAAATGAATGAACAAATTATATATATATTTCTTTTATTGACGTTTCAAAATTAATCGCTTAAAGTTCCACAACAACTCGCATCCTAATGTCTCAGCATTGTTATTAAACTTACCGAAATGCCTCTCCTACTATCTCTAGATAGCGTTGCTTTCCACCCTTAGTAACCTAAAAATGTTTGTACATTTTAAACTGTTTAAAGGCGTTGATTAATATTGCATTAATGGCTGTTGTCGGAAGCTTTTTGAATTGACTGAATGTACATTTTCGAACGTTCACCCTCATGTGTTCTCGTTGTTGTTATGATAGTCTAAACAATGTTGCTTTGCAGGGAGGCATTTACGTATTTGAACTGTTTAATACATACTCGGCAAGTGGCATGAGTCTCTTGTTCTTGGTCTTCTTTCAAACAGTTGCCATCAGCTGGTTTTATGGTAAGTAAATAGTTTATCTTATTCTTACGGGGAGCAATTCGAGACAATTGATCATCGCATCGAGCACTTGAACGATTTCTGGCACCCCGTACTCGCAGGTATAAATATAATTCTAAACGTTGTTGTATTTTCTGACCGGACCACATGTGGATGGTATTTTCAATTGACCAATGTTGCACAAACTGACCATCACAAGAGACGCTTGACTTCACTTAATATTATATCATGAATGTAGACCTATTGTTGATCGTTTCCGACCAAAATTCTATGAAATTGCTGATATAATTTGCAAAAAGGTACACGCTTTCTTCTTCCATACTACACGGCCTATGACATTTTATGTATAAGAATAAAATAACCTTTTTTATTTATAATTAATTGCTTTTATTTTAAATTAATTGTTCAATTTTTTACATTTATTATTTTTATTATTTGTTATTTATTTATAGTTAGGCCTATCGTAACTTAAATCTTTGCATTTCTTCGTCCTTTCTAAATTTGTCTTCACATTATGTTATATTAATTATTTCAAGATATGGAATATTTCATAATTATACTATTTCTTATGCAAGTTGGTGTTAAGCTGTGATTATTTTCTTTTACCTCTTATCACCTTTTGTCAATGATGATTGTTTATGTTGATTTTTGTTGGCAATAAAGCACAGTAAAGGTTAAATTTATCTTAATGAATCTACTTTGTTCTTGCAGGGGTTGAACGTTTCTATTCGCATATTGAAAAAATGATCGGATTCCGACCGAACATTTGGTGGAAATTATGTTGGGTGGGATTCACACCAGCTATTACAGCGGTAAATAAACTTTGGAAAGACCTATTCGATCATCCTGGCATTGTCAAAATCATAATTCATGATTTAAGCAAAGATATTGATAAGAATTCTCAGAAAGCGTTTCTAATATAATATGAACGTGAATTTGCAATAAATCTGTGTTTGATCTAATTGTTTTGACACTTATCGGAATTTTCTCTCGAAATTTGATAAAAATGATCGTGAAAATTCGTAAACATCCTAATTGCTTCGCGTAATAATTGATTTTTGTGTCACTTTGGAAATTGATTGCATTATAAAACGATCTTTATAATAATTGTATCGCAAATCTTACACATTGAATTGCAATCAAAAAGTAAATTAAATATTCGTTTTTTAAACATAAATTACAGATCTTGCTAGAACTTCGTTTACGTTGTAATAATTGCCAGGTTTAACGTCATTGTGATCGGAATACTAAATCATGTTTGCAATTTAAATGTTGACAAATCTTAAAGCAAAAATAATCATCTCTAAATAGCATATTGGTTAAACCCAGAAAGTCGTTAATTAACAAAACTCTCTGTAAAAATGAATAATAATATCACAGACCCTTGATAGCTTGCAGCCTCTTTCCAGGTAGTACCGGTTTTGAGATCTAAAAACCTGGTAGTCCGCATGTTCGAATTTCAACTTCTGTAATTTGTTTGTGTTTATATTAAATCGAATGTCTTGTTCACTTATTGTCCAATTCAAGTTTAGTTTTGGTCACTTGGTTTACCTGAGAGGCGTATTCAAATATATTCTAACATGATGACGTCATTCATTTTTTTGTACACAGGGTGTCTTCATATTTAGTTTGGTTAAGTATACGCCTCTGACGTACGTGGATTACGTATACCCAGATTGGAGCTATGCTATTGGCTGGATGTTAGCGCTTAGCTCTATGCTGTGTATCCCAGGATACATGGTGTATATCTTGGCTAAAACACCTGGAACACTTCTGGAGGTTTGATTTTTTTATTTATTTTTCCAAGTTTAAATGAATATGATTCTGACGTTGATGACGTCGACGATTATTAGAATGACAAATGATTGAAATGATAACGACGATGATGAGAGATAATAATAAGTATTTTGAGGACGAGGATGATAAAAGGAGGAACGCTGTAAATGTTTTTTTTAAATACTTTCAATAAAATGAAATTAACTCTTGAAGATGACGAACAACAATACTGTCCGGAGCGACACCGGTAGCATGCATCCGAACGCACTACTTTATGTAAATAAAATAATTTGATTCGATCAACAGCGCTTTCAGATCTGCATAACCCCACAATGGACTGAAGAAGATTACGCCAAGGGTATTGCGATAGACGATCACCGGCAAGTCATGTATACCAACGCCACACCCCCGGGATACCAAGAGGTAGTCAACACGGACGAATGTAAGGTTTAAGACGCATCGTAAAATGTAAAACACAAACCGAAGTTTGCCTACTGTTGTGGTACTACATGGTGTTCGGGCGCTACATAATGTCGCACGGCATGATGGTTGACGCGTTGAATATTGATGCGTTTCATAATGTTGACGCGTTTCATAATGTTGACGCGTTTTTACGGTAATGTTGACACGTTTTTACGGCGTTATCGTTGTGTTCGCGCAACATACGGTATTTGAAATGCTATATATAGTGTGTATATTTTCCAATCAGATGGATGTGGTTGCGACCGAGTTCTAAAGCTCTGTCTACACTATCAAACTTTAAGTGATATGCCCAAATATGGAAGTGATATGCCCAAATATGGAAGTGATATGCCCAAATATGGAAGTGATATGCCCAAATATGGAAGTGATATGTACAAATATATCACATGTTTTTGTCACATAAAGTTTGATAGTGCAGACAGAGCTTAATTATACACGAGCTCGGTTACAATCGTAATGATAAAACTGTAGGAATTTAAAATTTATATATAAATACATTTTATTAGATAGCTGTGTAGATGTTAACAGTAAGTATTTTAAAACGATCAATCAACTAAAATACGGTTCATATTATATTAATAATCATTTATATTAAAACATACCTCGTACACATTGTTGAATTTTATAATTAAAATGAACATTTTTATGCCTACTAAAATTGTGTATGTAGTATAACTAGATTCAATTTTAATAATACAGGCAGCCATTTTCGCGTATATAACATTTTGTTACTAAACATACGACGTAAGATGGAGATTATTGTGTTATAATGTCATAAATATTGTGTATGATGGTTGAATTTTGGTAGATGTAGATGATATACTAGAATATATTACCAGATATATAATTATACATGTACTAGAGTGCATACGTTGAGTTAGTTGGAAATTAGATTTCATCCGAGATGGTATACACACCCTTCTCGTTGTATATCGTTGGATGAGCCGCCGTTCTGATTGTCTCGAATAAATGTATATGTGAGTAAATAATGTTAAGATAAGTAAAATCATGCTCAAGGGTTATAGCCATGCTTAATTTACTCTAAGGTTGTCGTCGCCGCCGGTTGCATTGACCAAACGAGAGCAGTGACTGGTCAACCACGTGGAGTCTTTGGCAATTTAAATCGTCATTAGCCACGTACGAAGAGGCACATGCGACGCGCCAGCGTACACAAAGTGCGCAAAACTAGGCATATAACAGTATTTTTCAATGCGCACAAAGTGATTATCAAGTCGTTAGTTTTCTCAGAAATGGAAACGATTTTCTACAAAAATAATGTTTTATTTCACAGCTTATGTTTAATATAGGCTACAGTATATCAAATTATTTTAGCATTTTAGTAGTTTTAAGAAATATCTAGATGTTATGCTCGCTGCATATTTTTAGCATAGAAAATCAAGTTTATTGTCTGTGTGTCTATTTCTAGGTAATAAAAAAATACAGGGTTGACATTTGCCTACTTTATAGTTAGGTAGTTTGATATAGAATTGCAATACATTATGTAATAGTTTGAGTGACTTAATGTGATGTTGTTCGTTCATTAGAACATTTATAGTATAAAAAAGAATTGTGCAACATTTTCGTCATCGGCAACTTTGTAACAATTTGTTAACGGGCGCATTATTGATGTGGTTCCGCTTAGATGGTTTCGACTGACGAATCTGTATGACGTAACGATGTTTGTAATGTGGTCACGTGTATTGGTCTATATCCAAACTTTTATAGTAATTTTACAAAGTACTAGTATAATTTAATTGTATATAGAATTGAATTTTAGACAGTAAATCATTTAGATGCATGTAATTTCTTAAAGATAGTTATGGGGAGTCGGGTTTTGTCGTCAGAGATGAAAACTAGCCTGGCAGCTGGCCCTGGCTGCAATAATGACCGAATAATAATATTATCAGCTTCCTTCCCGTCTTCTCTAGTTTTCCCATCGGAATTAAAAACATTTGGAAACAATTTCCCAATCGAAATTCTCCCATGTGATTGTTGTAATCTAAATTTCCATCGTGATATTCCTGGCAAATGTTATACTGTATAACTCGTTGTGTGGTTTTAATACAGCATTATGAAAACTGCTTTTAAGAAATTGTAAAAAATTAAAACAGTAGAAAATCAATCGAAATTGCCAGTTTGTAAGATTTCAAAGCAATGGTCTTTTCCTTTTAAACCTTTGACACAGATTCTAAATGAGGTTTTGTGTTGATATTTTTTGGTGGTCTGAACATGAGGGGCTTTATTTTTATAGATTGGTTTCGATTTTTAGGTTATTAGTTCCATATGGAATAATTGATATTAATTATTTGCATGACTACCATCAGTACAGTCATAGAGATATTATAGTATATCTCTATGGTACAATTTTATAATTTTTTAATTACCATGTTGGCTCTCAACTTCCATTAATAATGATACGCAAAAACAATGAAAATAAACACTCAACTTAATAGAATTGATCAAAGTTTTTGTTTTTATTTAAAATATTACAGAACGTACATTTATTGTCTTGTTTCATTCTACAGTACCTATATTACACTAAAATCATTGATAATTAAATTGATTTAGACTTATTTTGAGTTACTCTTTGGAGGGAGGTGTAAAAAGTACCAAGAAGGGGGGGCGGGGCATTTCCCTATTTTGGCCAAATTATTCAATCTGCTGAACAGTCGATCCAGTTATTATTCATCTCTGTATATATGAATGAATATCAAATTATTTGGTTTTCTTACTCCCTCTGTTTCTAAATTATTTGATTTATTTGGTTTTCTTACTTCCTCTGTTTCTAAATTATTTGGTTTTCTTACCCCCTCTGTTCCTATATTATTTGGTTTTCTTACTCCCTCTGTTTCTAAATTATTTGGTTTTCTTACTTCCTCTGTTTCTAAATTATTTGGTTTTCTTACCCCCTCTGTTCCTATATTATCTGGTTTTCTTAATCCCTTTGTTTCTAAATTATTTGATTTATTTGGTTTTCTTACTCCCCCTGTTTCTAAATTGGTTTATCTGGTTTTCTTGGTCTTCCTGTTCCTTCCTGAACTCTCCTTCTCCTTCAGGTCATTCTGATCTTTTATTGTCTGTGCCTTACTCAGTTCTTTCCAAGATTGTATAATTAACAAAGTTGGAATAACTATCCAGAATGAATTCATGGAAATAAAGTAAAACCAAAAGTAGAATGGATCTCCGAAAGGTCCATGAGTGAACCCATCCAACCACTCCACCATGAAATAGGCAATTGTACCTGAAACAAAATGATATATGAATTAGAAAGGTAGTGATAACAATATTAAATTCAGATAATGATGCAGTGAGTATTGCAGCATGAACCTATCCGTAGGCCTACCATACACCTATCTATAGGCCTACCATATACCTATCCGTAGGCCTACCATACACCTATCCATAGGCGTGCCTACCATATAGTTGTCCTAGGGAGACGATGATCCTCAGAGGGTGTCTGTAGGCTGCATTATTCAGGAATGCGTACATGATTAAGAAACATGCCGGCCCCTCTGTCCATGCAGTGATACTCTCAATGCTAACAATGCAACTGTCTGATCTGCAATAGAGATAAGAAGGTCAGTTTAGTACAACTCAGCAACAATAGACTTACTTTCTATGTATGTGTATGTATATGAAAATATTTCTTGTTTATAGGCTCTATACTAGTCCCTGAAAGGACACTAAACCATTGGATTGGACACCAGAGAAGCAACTGTTTCCCTCCTGGTCAACTCTCCTGCTGGTAAATTGACCTCTACTTACATCACATAGCGACTATCCGCTTTACCCCATTCCTTCCCTGAAGCAAAGAAATACAAAAAAATAATACAATAATAATATTAATAAATAATATATAATATTAATAATAAATTAATTGTTATATAAAAGTCTAAGTATTGTTCTTCATTCAAATGTTTGTAGCAAGTATTACTTACATAATTGTGATAAAAAGCTTGAATCTTCTGCTACAGTTCTATGATATATGCTAAAATACAACTCAATACTGCAATGTATAGTGCCTGATAGGCCAAACCATGCAATCATTAGTCGCTCACCCACCGATCGTGCACGCCTAGCTACCAGCCACGACAGAAGGAAGGCTAGCCCAAAGCCACTGAATGAAACGGTAAGAATTGTAGATACTTCAATGTCGTTTGGAACATACCCTGGTATATTTAAATCCCGTGGGTAAAAAGGGTGAATTAATGACGAATTTTTCACCATTTTTTCAAGAGTTTACGTAATGTTTGTCGTTTGTAATCAGTGCAGTATGTAGATAGACTGGAGGAACTGTAAACTTTGTCACCCTGCTGAAAAGCTAATGCCAAAGGTCATGCATGTAATCAAAACAAAGTTTGCCTTCCATACTACTAAAGAAACTGATAAGGCCAAGGCTGGATGGATAACTACAATAGATAGAATCCAAATCCATCTACGTTATGCGCTATATACATGGATAGATTATCTAGGTGTATAATATAATATCTCTATGGGATTTGTTTGCGCAATATGGAAGGCAAATAAAGTATTGATTTAGTGTTATGGAAGGCAAATGTCGTCAATAATAAGGTATTGATTCAGTATTATGGAAGGCAAAATTCGTCAATAAAAGGGTATAGATTCAGTATTATGGAAGGCAAATTTCGTCAATAACAGGGTATTGATTCAGTATTATGGAAGGCAAATTTCGTCAATAACAGGGTATTGATTCAGTATTATGGAAGGCAAATTTCGTCAATAACAAGGTATTGATTCAGTATTATGGAAGGCAAATTTCGTCAATAGTGGGGTATTGATTCAGCTTTATGGAAGGCAAATTTCGTCAATAACAAGGTATTGATTCAGTATTATGGAAGGCAAATTTCGTCAATAACAGGGTATTGATTCCGTATTATGGAAGGCAAATGTCGTCAATAACAGGGTATAGATTCAGTATTATGGAAGGCAAATGTCGTCAATAACAGGGTATTGATTCAGTTTTATGGAAGGCAAATTTCGTCAATAACAGGGTATTGATTCCGTATTATGGAAGGCAAATTTCGTCAATAACAGGGTATAGATTCAGTATTATGGAAGGCAAATGTCGTCAATAACAGGGTATTGATTCAGTATTATGGAAGGCAAATTTCGTCAATAACAGGGTATTGATTCAGTATTATGGAAGGCAAATTTCGTCAATAACAGGGTATTGATTCAGTATTATGGAAGGCAAATTTCGTCAATAACAGGGTATTGATTCAGTATTATGGAAGGCAAATTTCGTCAATAACAGGGTATTGATTCAGTATTATGGAAGGCAAATTTCGTCAATAACAGGGTATTGATTCAGTATTATGGAAGGCAAATTTCGTCAATAACAGGGTATTGATTCAGTATTATGGAAGGCAAATTTCGTCAATAACAGGGTATTGATTCAGTATTATGGAAGGCAAATTTCGTCAATAACAGGGTATTGATTCAGTATTATGGAAGGCAAATTTCGTCAATAACAAGGTATTGATTCAGTATTATGGAAGGCAAATTTCGTCAATAACAGGGTATGGATTCAGTATTATGGAAGGCAAATTTCGTCAATAGTGGGGTATTGATTCAGCTTTATGGAAGGCAAATTTCGTCAATAACAAGGTATTGATTCAGTATTATGGAAGGCAAATTTCGTCAATAGCAGGGTATTGATTCCGTATTATGGAAGGCAAATGTCGTCAATAACAGGGTATAGATTCAGTATTATGGAAGGCAAATGTCGTCAATAACAGGGTATTGATTCAGTTTTATGGAAGGCAAATTTCGTCAATAACAGGGTATTGATTCAGTATTATGGAAGGCAAATTTCGTCAATAACAGGGTATTGATTCCGTATTATGGAAGGCAAATGTCGTCAATAACAGGGTATTGATTCAGTATATGGAAGGCAAATGTCGTCAATAATAGGGTATTGATTCAGTTTTATGGAAGGCAAAATTCGTCAATAATAGGGTATTGATTCAGTATTATGGAAGGCAAATTTCGTCAATAACAGGGTATTGATTCAGTATTATGGAAGGCAAATTTCGTCAATAGTGGGGTATTGATTCAGCTTTATGGAAGGCAAATTTCGTCAATAACAGGTTATTGATTCAGTATTATGGAAGGCAAATGTCGTCAATAATAAGGTATTGATTCAGTATTATGGAAGGCAAAATTCGTCAATAATAGGGTATAGATTCGTTATTATGGAAGGCAAATGTCGTCAATAATAGGGTATAGATTCAGTATTATGGAAGGCAAATGTTGTCAATAATAAGGTATTGATTCAGTATTATGGAAGGCAAAATTCGTCAATAATAGGGTATAGAATTCAGTATTATGGAAGGCAAATGTCGTCAATAATAGGGTATAGATTCAGTATTATTGAAGGCAAATGTCGTCAATAACAGGGTATTGATTCAGTATTATGGAAGGCAAATGTCGTCAATAACAGGGTATTGATTCAGTTTTATGGAAGGCAAATTTCGTCAATAACAGGGTATTGATTCAGTTTTATGGAAGGCAAATTTCGTAAATAACAGGGTATTGATTCAGTATTATGGAAGGCAAATTTCGTCAATATTAGGGTATTGATTCAGCATTAGGGAAAGCAAATTTCGTCAATAGTGGGGTATTGATTCAGCTTTATGGAAGGCAAATTATGTCAATAACAGGGTATTGATTCAGTATTATGGAAGGCAAATGTCGTCAATAATAAGGTATTGATTCAGTTTTATGGAAGGCAAAATTCGTCAATAATAGGGTATAGATTCAGTATTATGGAAGGCAAATGTCGTCAATAATAGGGTATAGATTCAGTATTATGGAAGGCAAATGTCGTCAATAACAGGGTATTGATTCAGTATTATGGAAGGCAAATTTCGTCAATAACAGGGTATTGATTCAGTATTATGGAAGGAAAATGTCGTCAATATCAGGGTATTGATTCAGTTTTATGGAAGGCAAATTTCGTCAATAACAGGGTATTGATTCAGTTTTATGGAAGGCAAATTTCGTCAATAACAGGGTATTGATTCAGTTTTATGGAAGGCAAATTTCGTCAATAATAGGGTATAGATTCAGTATTATGGAAGGCAAATGTCGTCAATAATAGGGTATAGATTCAGTATAATGGAAGGCAAATTTCGTCAATAACAGGGTATTGATTCAGTTTTATGGAAGGCAAATTTCGTCAATAACAGGGTATTGATTCAATATATGGAAGGCAAATGTCGTCAATAATAGGGTATTGATTCAGTTTTATGGAAGGCAAAATTCGTCAATAATAGGGTATAGATTCAGTATTATGGAAGGCAAATGTCGTCAATAATAGGGTATAGATTCAGTATTATGGAAGGCAAATGTCGTCAATAACAGGGTATTGATTCAGTATTATGGAAGGCAAATTTCGTCAATAACAGGGTATTGATTCAGTATTATGGAAGGCAAATTTCGTCAATAACAGGGTATTGATTCAGTATTATGGAAGGCAAATTTTGTCAATAACAGGATATTGATTCAGTTTTATGGAAGGCAAATTTCGTCAATAACAGGGTATTTATTCAGTATTATGGAAGGCAAATGTCGTCAACAATAAGGTATTGATTCAGTATTATGGAAGGCAAAATTCGTCAACAATAGGGTATAGAATTCAGTATTATGGAAGGCAAAATTCGTCAACAATAGGGTATAGAATTCAGTATTATGGAAGGCAAATGTCGTCAATAATAGGGTATAGATTCAGCTTTATGGAAGGCAAATGTCGTCAATAACAGGGTATTGATTCAGTTTTATGGAAGGCAAATGTCGTCAATAATAGGGTATAGATTCAGCTTTATGGAAGGCAAATGTCGTCAATAACAGGGTATTGATTCAGTTTTATGGAAGGCAAATGTCGTCAATAACAGGGTATTGATTCAGTTTTATGGAAGGCAAATTTCGTCAATAACAGGGTATTGATTCAGTATTATGGAAGGCAAATGTCGTCAATAATAGGGTATAGATTCAGCTTTATGGAAGGCAAATTTCGTCAATAACAGGGTATTGATTCAGCATTATGGAAGGCAAATTTCGTCAACAAAAGGGTATTGATTCAGTATTATGGAAGGCAAATTTCGTCAATAACAGGGTTTTGATTCAGTATTATGGAAGGCAAATGTCGTCAATAATAGGGTATAGATTCAGTATTATGGAAGGCAAATGTCGTCAATAATAAGGTATTGATTCAGTATTATGGAAGGCAAAATTCGTCAATAATAAGGTATTGATTCAGTATTATGGAAGGCAAATTTCGTCAATAATAGGGTATTGATTCAGTATTATGGAAGGCAGATTTCGTCATAAATAGGGTATTGATTTAGTATTATGGAAGGCAAATGTCGTCAATAATAGGGTATAGATTCAGTATTATGGAAGGCAAATGTCGTCAATAATAAGGTATTGATTCAGTATTATGGAAGGCAAATTTCGTCAATAATAGGGTATTGATTCAGTATTATGGAAGGCAAATTTCGTCAATATATGGGTATTGATTCATGAAGTATTATGGAAAATTTCGTCAATAATATGGTATTAATTCAGTATTATGGAATACAAATTTCGTCAATAATAAGGTATTGATTCAGTATTATGGAAGGCAAAATTCGTCAATAATAGGGTATAGATTCAGTATTATGGAAGGCAAATGTCGTCAATAATAGGGTATTGATTCAGTATTATGGAAGGCAAATTTCAGCAATAATAGGGTATTGATTCAGTATTATGAAAGGCAAATTTCATCAATAACAGGATATTGATTCAGTATTATGGAAGGCAAAATTCGTCAAATAACAGGGTATTGATTCAGTATTATGGAAGGCAAAATTCGTCAATAATAGGGTATAGATTCAGTATTATGGAAGGCAAATTTCGTCATAAATAGGGTATTGATTTCGTATTATGGAAGGCAAATTTCGTCAATAACAGGGTATTGATTTAGTATTATGGAAGGCAAATTTCGTCAATAAAGAGGTATTGATTCAGTATTATGGAAGGCAAATTTCGTCAATAATAAGGTATTGATTCAGTATTATGGAAGGCAAATTTCGTCAATAATAAGGTATTGATTCAGTATTATGGAAGGCAAATTTCAGTTATAATAGGGTATTGATTCAGTATTATGGAAGGCAAATTTCGTCAAAATCAGGGTATTGATTCAGCATTATGGAAGGCAAATTTCGTTGATTCAGTAATATGGAAGTTCAAATAAGGTATGGATTCAGTATTATGAAAGGTAAAATTCGTCAAAAAAATATTTGATTATCAATAGTATAGAAGGCAAATTTCGTAAAAAAAATAATAGTCAGTATTATGTAAGGCACAGTTCAATAATTATAAACGAAGAATTTTGCCATAATACGATAATACTGAATCAATGCTTTGACAAATTTTGCGTTCCATAATACTAAATTGTTTTTTTTTTTTCTTTTGACGAATTTTGCCCACCATACCCATCTTTTATACTATGTAGGAGAGGCCTAGGAATCCAGAAATTCATTCTCGTTGTTTAAAGTAATGATTTAAAATTCAGTGTAATATAGTGCCACAATTATTTTATTATGAACGAAGGGTGGTTAGAATTAGAGAGTGATCCAGGTAAGAATAGTTTATTGATAATAATTGATAAACCTGGTAATTATTTATTTAAGGCTAGGCCTAGGCCTAGGCCTAGGCCTAGGCCTAGGCCTAGGCTAGCCTAGCTAGCTAGCTAGCTGGCTATATATGCCTAGGCTAGTAGGGCCTAGGCTAGGCCTAGCTAGATAGAGGCCTAGGAATAGAAGGCCTAAACTAGGGAATTACCAGCGCGCCTAGGCCAAGCTAGGCTAGGCCTCCAGAGGGCTAGATTAAATTTGAGGAGATATTTAGGCTCTTGCTAGCCTAAGCCCATTTAGCCTAGGACTAGGCCTAGGTCTAGGCTAGTAGAAAGTAGGCCCTCTTTAACTAAAAAATTATGCAAATGTATAGACTATAGATAGGCCTATATATATCCAATAAATTAGAGTAGGGTTTATCGCAGATAGCGTGTGCAACGCATAAATAGGAAGGGTTTGGGAGCAAATGTCACAGCGCGTACGTGCATGATTTGTTGTTTGTCTGTAGTACGCGTTGTGACGTTTGCTCCCAATGCATTGTGCAATGACGTTCCTCGCGAAATTAAGCTATTGGGCAACAACAGCTTTTTGCCGCATTTGCTGCACATATTGAAATTGTGCAAGATTTTTCCACAATTGTTGGTGAGATATAACTGATTGGGTCGCCAACAAGCCGCCATTGATTTTTATGAAACCAGTGCATCTTTTATCACGTTTTGTTTATTGTTTATTGATTACTGCACTCGTGGCTATCAAACAACATGACACTGAGCTTAGCTTGCCAAGATATGCTCTCGTAACAGACTTTGGTCTGCTGTTTGGCCACACGTTGTATAGTGTTTATTGCTATTCAATTGTATTGATGTTTTAGACCCTCAAGTTGGCGTTCCATAGATAATAAAAATTGATTAACTTAACTATAATAATAAATAAATACTATGAAATGTTTTTTTTTCAGGATTATTTACTTTGTTGGTGGAAGAATTTGGTAAGATTTTGTGTCATCATTCATATTGATATTGTTACCATCATCATCCATACTGTGACAGAATATAAGCAACAATTTTGTTGATCAAATTGATAGAACATTCAATTCATTATTAGATAGCATATTTACAATGCAAATTAATGTAGAGAAGTTCTTTTAGTTTTTTTATTGCTTGTTTCCAGGTGTCAAAGGTGTCCAAGTTGAAGAAATTTATGATCTTCAAAAAGCAATTGAAGGCCCCGTCTACGGGTTTATCTTCCTCTTCAAATGGATTGAAGAACGACGAGCACGTCGCAAGATGCAGCCATCTTTCAGCGAAGTTCCTGTTGGAGATGATTCAATTATCAACAACATGTTCTTTGCTCAGCAGGTAATATTGCTCACTACTTGTATGTATTAATTCCATGATCGCCTATTTCAAATCCAAAAGTTTCATAAGAAAATTCTAAAATTACTTCCTACCCTGTAAAATGCATGCACACCGTTATGTTCAAATTATTATGTTCAATTAAAAAAATTACTGTAATAATGATGTTTTCTTTTTTTTACAGATTGTTCCTAATTCTTGCGCAACACATGCACTTCTGAGCATTTTATTGAACTGTTCAAACCTTTCGCTTGGGCAAATGCTAACTCAATTTAAAGATTATACTCGTAATTTTAGTCCTGAGGTTTGTAAAAAATTATGTTTTTTTTTTACGCAAGAACTAGAGAATTGTTAAATTGTGAATCTTCAACAATAAAGCCACAGAATAACTAAATAATAAAATGTAATATTCATCTGTGTATAAATTCAATTTTAAAGCATATGTTTTGTTGTGTCATAGAACAAAGGGTACACCATAGGCAATATGCCCGACCTTGCCAAAATACACAACAGACATGCAAAGCCAGAACCACGACACCTGACAGAGAAACAAACGGGCGTGACATCAGGGCGCACTAAAGAAACGTTTCATTTTGTTAGCTACCTACCGATTGGTGATAGACTTTATGAACTAGATGGACTCAAACCATATCCAATAGACCACGGTGAGTCTACTCATCTACATTTTGTAATTCTTTTTTTTAAAACTTCCTTAAGCTATGTCTACGCTATCAAACTAGTTTGACAAAAAGAGTGTGATGTGCCCAAATATGGTAGTGATATTCCCCAATATAGTAGTGATATGACATCATCATGTCCATATATGGGCACATCACATTTTTTTGTCACGTAAAGTTTGATAGTGACAGACAGACTTATATAAAATGCAAAGTTGAACATTATTGTAATACAATCTAACAGTCATGTTATATACTATGCCAAATCTTAATAATTCAATTATCTTACTTTGCTTATATTTTAGGTTTAATTTCTGACAAAGAAGATTGGACGGAGAAGTTCAGAAAAGTAATTTCTGAGCGACTGGATAGTGGCGGGTAAATATATTATATGTATAATTGTAAACATCTGTGCAGGGCCGGGGTGGTTTGTTTAAGTTGTTTAGTGGAACCATACCCTCGAATTTTTTTTTTCTCTAGATGGCCGCAAATCGCATTTCCGGCTAATCTCTTGTGTTTCTGAACTATATAATTTGGTGTAATTTCTTCACTATTTATAGAGCGTCATATGCCATTTTTGAAGAATGCGACACCCCCAGACATCCGGATGAAAGTAAAAAAAAAAGGGAGGCCCAGCGGAACCCCCCCCCCCCCCCTTCCTGGTTATGGCCCTGCAGTGTATAATAACATGTATTTTGTACTTCCACTGCTAACTGTTTTGTTCTTTGTTCTCTAGCTGTGACATTCGATTCAACTTGATGGCTGTCGTAGGGGACAGACGTCAAGCCTACGAACAGAAGCTAATCACTTTGGGAACCAATCGACAAATAATATTGGAAGCTCTCCAACAGGTAAATCCCATAAAACTAAGTAAATTAACACTAGATCAACAACACTAAGTAAATTAACACTAGATCAACAACACTAAATAAATTAACACTAGATCAACAACACTAAGTAAATTAACACTAACGATATTTTCAGTTATTTAGTTAGTTGCAAAGGCATATTTATTGTTTTTATTTATATTGTAGTTGGTGAGAGCTACACAACCTCATGTTACATCACAGAGAAGTCCTGGTAGAGGTCACAGCCCTAGAGGCGGTAGTACAAGGCATACCCCTACTGCAAAAGTAGAACAGCCCTCTCAACAAGTTTCTCAAAAGTCAAATGTAGGAACAGAACATAAAAAGAGTTCAAGTAGGAAAAAAATGAAGAAAAAGAAATTGGAGAAGGAAAAACCAGTTATTATACCCTTAGTCTACAAGTAAGAAATCAAAATAATTTTATCTCTTAAAGAAAAGTCTAGTATTTTAGAAATTGTCTGGCTTTATGGGTGTAGAGTTTGGGAAGAGTGTCCGGTGTTATGGGTCAATTTGTGTCAGGAAGAGTGTCCGGTGTTATGGGTCAATTTGTGTCAGGAAGAGTGTCCGGTGTTATGGGTATACAGTTTGTGTCAGGAAGAGTGTCCATATTGGTGTCCAATTTGAAAGGGTTGACCGTGAAATATTTATTCTTTTCTTTTTAAGATTACCTGCAGCACTGGACTCGCACAACTACGCAAAATCGCCGATGTCAGAAACAACCCAAACAGATTCTGATGAGATAGAATGTTTAGAAGACACTGATTCTGACAACAGTGATTTAGAAAGTCGGCCAACTAATACATCAACGCCAATGATCGTCTTGGAACACAGCCATCCAAAAGTACATCCACATGATCACCTATTGACTCTAGCTACTTCTGATAAATCAATTAAAATGGAAACAGAACGGAAAGTGCCGTCTGTGACATTTAAAATTGAACAGGATTCTAAACAACAATCTGACGAATCTGGAAATTTATTGAAGCCGTTGTCCGTGCAGACTTCATTCTCGCAAAACGTTCCTTCTCCATCGTCGAGTAACTACAGCACTGACACGGCATCGGAGGTCGGAAGTGCATTTAATTCTCCGCTTCGTTCCACGAACCATTCAAGATCTTGCAGTCCTGATTCATTGAAAGTGATAAAGTTTCAGCAATGGAAGGTAGGAGTCAGCCAAGAAGCTTACCATCAATCAACATCAGCAAAACTGTTCGGATCTAGTTTAACGAAAGATGCCGAAGATCCGCGGAAAATAGATGAACTAAAACGACTTGCTGCTGCGCTTGACGACACACATTTCACGGATAAAAAGTCTGTATTACAGTTACACTCCGAGGCGGTTACCAAGGCAAAGCTTCTTGACACGAGGTCAAGTGATTGTGAGTCTGGAAAGAAACCAATGCCATCTCCAAGCTCTCCAGCAAGTTATCCATTCTCACCAAAGGTTAGCAATATAGTGAAGGAGCTGTAGCTGGGTGGTTAAAATGCTTGCCTTCTAATCTCAAGGTCCAGGGAGTAAAAGAGCTGTAGCTGGGTGGTTAACATGCTTGCCTTCCAATCCCAAGGTCCAGGGAGTAAAAGAGGTGTAGCTGGGTGGTTAACATGCTTGCCTTCCAGTCTCAAGGTCCAGGGAGTAAAAGAGGTGTAGCTGGGTGGTTAACATGCTTGCCTTCCAGTCTCAAGGTCCAGGGAGTAAAAGAGCTGTAGCTGGGTGGTTAAACATGCTTGCCTTCCAGTCTCAAGGTCCAGGGAGTAAAAGAGCTGTAGCTGGGTGGTTAACATGCTTGCCTTCCAGTCTCAAGGTCCAGGGAGTAAAGGAGCTGTAGCTGGGTGGTTAACATGCTTGACTTCCAATCTCAAGCTTCAGGGTCCAATCCTAGTCTACTTACTGTAAGACTGTTTAGACTGGCTGAGAAATGTATAAGCAAGATATAGTTTATCCATCCTCTAACCATTTGCTGTTGGATGTTTTCTGTAATATAGTGTATTAAACACTTCTATTTTGTATTCAAATTCATTCATTTATTACAGTGCACAATTTGTGGATATTACTTGCTAGTATCATTATCCGATTCTGATACTGTAATGTTTTCTGTTGTTCTTTTAGGATTTATTAGCCTTACTAAAAAATGTAGAAGCAGAAATAACTGCAACAGAACAAAATCTTAAGGATGAGCTTGAAAAACGAAAGAAATATAAGGTAAGTTTTTAGTTCTTCTATATAAGGCGCTGTTGGTGGTTGAGTGGAGCTGCAGTTTGCTGCTTTTGACACTTGCAAACCATTGGTCATAGGTCATTTTCACAAATAACCATCCTATTTATTGCAGATTGATGATGCCAGACGAGTTCATAATTACGACCCATTTATCTGTACGTTTTTATCAATGTTGGCGGAACAGAACAAGTTACAAAGTTTAGTAGAACAGCATACACTGGTGAAGAAGCGGCAAGGATGTAGCTTAGGTAGATTGCATAAGACACGCAAGGATAGAAGGAGACAGCGGAGTAAGAAAAAGAGATAAAAAGAAAGAGAGCAATCAGTCAAATATATCGTGCTATGCGCTCTATTGAGCTTTGTCCAATTAAATATTCTTCCATTGAAAGACTAATATGGACTTTAATTGATAGAAAATACTGTATGAATAAATAGAGTATAAAAACTGGTAAAGAATATGATATCAGTATTTTAACGAAACTGCTAAATGCGTGTAGTAAGTACATATACACATTTATGTATAATAAATAAATATTAACGATAATAAAGTGTCATTTTCTTTTATAAAAGTTGTATGTAATGTAATAATAAGTATTTGCTCTTAGTTCGTGTAATTTAAAATAAATAAATGATAAATCCAAATGATTAATTATAGGGTGGCTTTTTGACGATTTTCTGGCAATTTCACAATGTGACAAGTTGGCGATAGAGGGCGGCACATAATTGGTAAACAATTTACAAAATGGAGGATCGTACAGGAAATCGAATAAATTATGATTAATAAATGTTAATTTTGCCTTGTAAATAGTACTCAAATGCTATTGTAATCAATATATAATATATTTTATGATTTGGTAAGTATAAATAACTAATTTTTGCTTTATTTTGTTGTAGATAGGCCTAATAATAAACATATTTTGCTTCACGACTATTGTGATTAGCCAAGCGAAGCCCTCTGCTGGGTTGTTTACAGTCGCTTAGCGAAGCAAAGCCAAAATGGCTGTGACGTGTGACATTGCTGTCAGCCTGCCTAGGAGGGGTGGAGCATGGTATGAGTCACCTTGCACTATATTACCACCCTTTTAGTTGTCCTGACATTTTACAGTGGTATTGAATGGACATTATTTTATCTGAATTTTAATCCAAAAAGTTAATTTGTAGAGTAGGCCAGCCAAAAGTACGCTAATAAATAAGTAGTAAGTAGGCTAGGTATTCATCACATTAATTTTTGGGTGTTTTTTTTGCAGATAGGGAACTACTGCTGTACAGAGCTATGGATGGATATGACAAAGTAAAAGTTGTCGGTAAAGGAAGCTATGGAGAAGTGTGGTTGGTTAAACACAAAAAAGATAAAAAAAATGTAAATTTATTTAAATGAGCATAACCGTTCAAAAAAGTTATCTTATTCTTAATGTATTCTAAAAAGGGATTAGAGGAATTGTATCTCTGTATTTCTAGATAATTAAATGAAAATATAAATTATTGTATTATTTCTATTAAATCGAGATAAACTTTATTTCATCCTTTGCAGAAATTTTACATTTAATATAGCACACCATATTTTTTTCATAATAATTTAAATTTCATCAAATAGTTGATATTGTTCTTCTTTGCAGTATGTTGTTAAAAAACTAGAGTTACGAAATGCGTCTAAAAAGGAAAGAGTCGCTGCGGAACAAGAAGCCAAGTTGTTATCCAAACTGCGACATCCTAATATAGTATCGTACAAAGACTCGTTTGAGTCCGATGACGGACATTTATACATTGCAATGGGTTACTGCGATGGCGGTGATTTGTACAACAAATTAAAGGAACAAAAAGGTGCTGCTCTTGAAGAGAAACAAATTGTTGAATGGTTCGTGCAAATCGCAATGGCGTTACAGGTATGTATTGTAGAATGAGCTACTTGACTGCGTACAGTGCCAAATGTGTTTTTTGTCTTACATGCGCATAGAGCGTCGATGTGTTGTATGTCTAATGTGCGTGTAGAACGTCAGTGTTTTTTTTTTTGAAAAATATAATGCCTTCATTTTACAATTATTAGGCTCTCCCTCTTGTTTCAAATCTAGAATCTGCCACTAAATTCTCAGTACTTAAATGAGCAACATCTAACTCATCTAACTACAGACATTTTGTCTAGTTGAGAGTGCTACATAAATCGTAACCATAACCTATTTTTTATTTCTTTACTGTAGTATATGCATGAACGTAATATCTTGCATCGAGACTTGAAAACTCAAAACATCTTTCTAACCAAGAGTAAAATTATCAAAGTTGGGGATCTTGGAATTGCAAGAGTTCTGGACAGCTGTAATGACATGGCTACGACGCTGATTGGTACACCATACTACATGAGTCCGGAGCTGTTCTCAAATAAACCATACAATCACAAGGTAACTTGGTTTATGACACTGAATAATTTATTTAGAAAAATAAGATATATTTACAAAATATAAAACAACAAATAAGACAAACAAGTCTTCTCTGTATTATATTGAGTGCAATTGGTTTCTCTATATTCCTATGTTTTTTGGTGCTAATAATTCTTTTGTTGTTTTTAGTCGGATGTGTGGGCATTAGGATGCTGTGTCTATGAGATGACCACGCTGAAACACGCTTTTAATGCTAAAGATATGAATTCTTTAGTTTACAAGATTCTTAGAGGGAAGGTATGAATTTGTTAATGATATTATTATTCAATTTATTTTACCCTAACACTACATTTTTTTAAAAATATGACCTTAAGACTGTTTTCCACTAGGCAAATTTATTTGCCTAAATTGAAAGTTTTTTTGTGATGTGGAAAAAAATTAAAAATGTTCACTAATGGAAAACATGCTTTAGGGACAAAGACACTGTTTGTGGTTGATTTTCATTAAAAAAAATATGTTGTAAGAGAAATTCTATCAGGACTGTGCATTCATATTAGATATATCAAATTGGGACAATCTGACAACAGGACACTGAGTTTGCCTTGCCAAGGTCTGATCTTATGTCTGGCTGCGACAAATACCAACAGTACTGTACTGTGGACATATCCTCATCGGCGCGTGGTGTCTGTTAAGTGGCGTGGAACTGATAGTGTCACAGCCCCAGATAAACCCTTTGATCTCTGGAGCTCAGCATTCTGTTGTTAGATTGCCTTAGTATGATCAAATAAAGAATTGTAATTGCTTATTGAAACATGGAGGATACCTAGATTAAAATGATTAATTAATTTGCAGATGCCAGCGATGCCCAAGCAATACAGCTGTGAACTGATAGATCTTATAAAAAGTATGCTACACCAAACACCTGATAAAAGGCCAACTGTTGCACGAATTCTACGCAATCAATTTATCAAAAAGCACATTGCATTATTCTTGGAAAGTACACGTGCAAGGTGAGTTATGTTTTACTTTTGTTGTATAGCATTAGTTATAGTTTTGTATATACAGTCGATTTACCCATTAACTACATAAACATTTCATTCACTTCTGCTCTCTCATCAAAGACGTCCAAATTCCGGAGGTTCTGAATCTCATAGACGGTCATCCCGAACTGAAGTAGTAGTAAAAATCCAGGTAATTATTTTTTTAAAATTCATCCGCGAGAAACTCTCAATCTGATGCTTAAGTAGATACTGCGATATCATTCATTGTTGTAGTTTGAAAGTTATGTTTTTTGAAGGGTAATTGTGCTTCAAGGATTTTAGCTTATTTGATTGAAGATTTTTGTTGTTGCATACTTGTTGTATAAATGTTTAACTATACATCTGCAGGAATCTGAAACACCCAGAGATGCTGAAAGTAAAAAATTAAAGGCTGCAAAGAAGAGACAAGCATCAGGATCGAAAGAAAGAAAAGAGAAAGAATCATTTGATATAGCGCCCCCACGGTCTGGATCTGGTGATGTACGTAACTATTTTTGTTCAAATAAAAATTAAAAACTGACTATTAAGTAATAAAAAGAAGTGTATCTTATTTAATCAATGGTTTTCTTGTCATAATTTCTTTATAGTAATTGTCCTTGTGTTTCATTTTAAGCAGAGTAGAGCACGCCAAGGAAGGCCACTTCCACCAGCACCTTCAAAAGCTGGAACGCCACGCAAGAGTTCAAGTTCTAAAAGCAAAATAGCGGTACAAAATAGTAAATCATCTAAGAAATCCACATCGTCTTCATCTTCAAGTTCTGTCTCAAGTTCAATCGAGAAAAGTAGTTCACCACGAAGTCCTGAACTGGTAAGTGAAAGTGTGAGGTGCACGTGTATATTTATTGTCATTGACACCAGACAGGTTTAGAGCCTATGACTGTGGGATTAGTAGGCAAGCATCTTAACAACCCAGCATAACACATGGTTGTTTAAAGCACATTGATAATAATAATAATAATTCGCTGCTCTCACAGCATTTATTTGGTCCAATAAAAAATATCAGAAATTCTTTTTTGTATACTTGTTTTTAAGAACGAATAAATATATAAGAACATTATACTTATATGATGAACAATTCTACTTAATCAGTTTTTTTTTAAATTATTGATATATATGTTTATTTTTGGATTTTTAAAATTTTAGCGTAAATCGGTAAATACAACAGCAAGGGAAAGACGTAGAGCAGAAAAGCAAAGAGAATCGCAAGAACTAGACGCACCATTATGTAAGTCATCAAATCACTATTCAGTGCTCATATTCCTTAGAGATCCTTGCTTCATCCTAAAAGAATTAAATTATAATCAATTCTCACTTTTCAAAATGTATTTGTTGGCACAGCACACAGACGGCGGGCATCGGATGCCAAAGGTAAAGATTCCATAGATGGAGGTGAATTTAAAAAACCAGTAGAAAAGACAAAATCTGATCCTGTAAGAGTAATTGACAAAAAAACACCGAAGGATGATGACAGTTCCTCGGATGATGTTGAAGAGGATGGTAAACATAGGTAAGAATTAACAAAACACTTTATTTTATCAAGGTTAAGAAGAACTTGAAACTAACACTGGTGGTACAGATTTGAGGTGCCACCAGTGTTGGCTCAGGGCCATTGGCAGTGTTCACCATTCAATATCTTATCTTATTGGTGATTATGGCCACTGGTATCTTCTCTAGTATACATATTAGAGTGTGTGAGTGAGTGAGTGAGTGGCCGAGCGGTTAAGACAGTGGAACCGTAATCACGTAGCCATAACATCGGCAGGGGTTCGAGGCTCACTCACTCCATGGTTCTGGTGGTAGAACGAGTCTTCTCGGATAAGGACTATAAACCGTAGGTCCAGTGTACACAACTTGCTCGTGTGCACTTTAAAGAACTTAGTACATCTTTTGAGACGAGTAGGGGGTTACCCCGGTGTACTAGTACATCACGGCCACTGATCACCAACTGGGCCCTCTGGGAGATCAGTCTTTGACTGAAGAGGTCACCCAGTATAAAGATAAAACAAACAAACAAACAAATATAAGATACATGATACCATGTTAATTAGTAAAGAAAAAATGTAAGTTAAAAACATGCCCTTTCCTATTTCAGAGAGGAGAAAGAGATTAATAAGATGTCCAACCTGTTGGAGTGTACCCTGAACCTGGTAGATCAAGACGTTGACGATCGAGACTCACCAGATGCCTCTGTCTTGCCAACTCCATCTGATAATCTGGATTTCACGATGGACATTCCAATACCTGCTGCCGCTCCAAAAGCTCCCAAGGGAATTGGTAAAGAACAGTTTAACAATTTTCCCCCTCTTCTCTATACAAGGTTTCTGTCACTCCTTCAATGTTATAACAATAATGTTAGTCTTATATAGCGCCTAATACAATGTTTCTAAGCACTTTACCCACAAAAAAATCCATAAAATATCCTAAGATGTTAACCAAAAAAAGAAGAAGCAGAGGAACCATTTACACTGCTCCGTTCTCCAGTACTTTGAAGCTCCCATATGAGAGGTCACTGGAACAGAATTCAATGCTACACTTTTATTTTGTTTTCTTCTTTTTTTTGGGTATAAACTTGTGTTTTAAGGAAATTCAAACAAATAATTTGAACAATTTCATTTATTACAGGCAATGATACTATGACATCATCTGGTCGGCTGATGGATAGAATCGGTCTTTTACGTAAAGATGTTATAAATGGAATTGGTTTGAATGCATTGATGACAGCCTATGAGATACTAGATGAATATGATGAAGATCAAGTAGAGGTTTGTATTCTTTTATTGCTGTCATCAACTACCTATGCTAATTTACACTTCTTGGTGGTTTCTGGTTTATAACTTACTATCAAGCGTGGTTCTCACTAGCGACGCAACGCAAGGACGTAACGCAACGCAAGTGAATTGACCAATCACAAGCGATGGCTTATTCGCTTGTGATTGCTAACTTCGCTTGTCATTGGTTAAAACGCTTGCGTTGCGTTTACGTCCTTGCGTTACGTTCTAGTGGGAACCAAGCTTCACTTACTATACTGTTTATGAAAATGCCTCTTCACACCCAAAAACAGATGATTGAAAACTGGGATAGATAATTGCAATTTAATATTCTTTGACAGTACCAGGTGAAACTCGAACTTTGGCTCCACCCCATATCTTGTTGAGGCTTTAAAAAAAAATTTTAAAATACCTTATAAAATACAAATATATATATATAGGCAACAGATCATATAATATTACTTAAAAATGTATTCTTTATATTTCAGTTGAAGCTCACTGATTTGCTAGGGAAATCTAAATTTGATATTTATGGTGGCAAGATTTGGCAGCTGAAATTTTGTGAAGAAACGGTGTTTGGATAAGAACAGCAAGACGCTTAAATTGCAACACACATTTTAATTATTGTTAAGTCAGTATTTGCGTGCATCACAAACAAGTCTACTTTAGTATGAACTGTGATTTACAAGTTCTTTATGTATGGTAAAAGTATTGTTGTTGGCGAGTCTGAGAGGAGACCACATGTGTAACACAGTTCACTAAAAGTGGCAGTAGATAAACTTACACAACCTGTAATCAATTTCTAGATTTGGCAACACAAAGATAAAGGACTTATGCACTGAACTTAAATATTAGCACAATTAGCATTTGTTATGCTTTGTTTTCTAACAAGGATTACCAGTGTCACTTTTATATCTGATATAACACCAAATTTGCATTTTTAAATGGTTTATCAAATTTTCTTGACCAAAACCATCGATTTTGAAGGTCTTTAGTTCTTTTAGAGGCCTTCTTTAGGGACATTACAAACCAGTCAATAAGACTGTAATATTTCCATACTACAGTACATTGAAAATTAGTGGTGAAACATAAAAAAACCTTGAATCCTGTATATTTATACCTTGCAGATAATATTGTGTGATTTTTTTAAAATATAAAATATATGTAAGTTGATTAAATTGTCTTGTACTGTTTTAAGCATAACGTAGATTGACTATAGAATTATAAAGAAGTATAATAAACTTATCACCTTGATATTGATTATATATAAAATATATGTTGTCAGGAGAACTTTTGTGTGGCTAATTTTAAATAATTAAAATAACTATGCTTTGTCAAAAAAAGTGTAATTCAACTTAGATTCTTAAGTTTATTATTTCCATTTGTCTTTAAATAACTTGTTCTATAAATAAATAATTTATTATTGTATCGTGTTTGTGTGTACATTATAGTATATTCTACAATGTTTTAATAACCGAGAAAAAGCAGCTATGCTTTGATTTTACTATTTTATACCATTGCCATGTAAGCAAATAGGTTACAGGTTTGAATCCTGTCAGATAACATTTTATGAAGATACTTTAGGAACGTTTAAGATGTATAAATAAATGAACTAAAAATAATGCCTTATTGTATTCAGTTTATTGAGAATGTTTTCTTTCATAAAAAAATACAACCTCAAAATTTCAACAAAAAAATGTTAACTATAGGGGGCGCTATGATTATTATGCAAATCATTTTATGAAGATAATTTAGGAACGTTTAAGATGTATAAATAATGGAACTAAAAATAATGCCTTATTATATTCAGTTTATTGAGAATGTTTTCTTTCATAAAAAAATACAACCTCAAAATTTCAACAACAAAAATGTTAACTATAGGGGCGCTATGATTATTATGCAAATCATTTTATGAAGATATTTTAGGAACGTTTAAGATGTATAAATAAATGGACTAAAAACAATGCCTTATTGAATTCAGTTTATTGAAAATGTTTGCTGTCATAAAAAAATACAACCTCAAAATTTCAATAAAAAAATTTTAACTATAGGGGGCGCTATAATTATTATGCAAATTAGTATGCAAATTTTTGTACGTACCTCATTAAAAAAAAATAGGTGGCGCCCTTGTAATTCATGTTTTGGTATCGTATTTGTTAGCGACAAATGACTGTCAGAAAATGGGTTGTTGTTAACCCAAGAATGAAAAATTAATACATAAACTCAAGTATTAGGTTTGTAAATATTTAGGAGAATATTGTGTATCAGTATGGAGAGTGATAATGCTGTTTATGATGGTGATATCGCTAAGTTGTCTAGGCCTAGCATATCTAGTGTTTGCGCTGAAGACGATAACGTCGCACGGGCCGTATGCCTGGACGTGAGTGTGGGAGATCAGACGAAAGATGACAGCTCTGGCCTAGCCTCAGGTGATGACATTAGCGATGATATAAACTATCAAGGAAGTTCTATATTGAAACATAACGAAGACAATTTAGAAAATATAACTAAAACTGTAATTCAGAATGATGTGATAAATAAAAATAAACACAAAAAAGAAGTACAAGTATTACCAACAGAACATCATAGAAAAGCTGACGATACCGATAATACTAGAAAAAGTTTGACAGAGGATTGTAATGATACTAAAATGTCATCAAATGAAAATTCACATGATAAAATAACAGAACTAACTTCAAATGAAAAAATAGCATTCGATAAACCTCATATATTAAAAGGAAATTCTCCAAAACGAGACATTGATAGGTCACATAACGTAATGCCATTTGGTCTACGTAGCAATATACGGCAAGAGTCAAAAGAAAGTGAAGACGATGACGACACACTTCCAAATGAATCCGATTCCAGTACTGATGAGAAAGAAGCGTTGACAGAACCAAGAGTTATTGACTTGGCAGGTTTTGATATTCCGGAGATGATGTCCCCGAAGTCACGCATTGACTACATTAATGATATGCGAAAACAGTTGGGTACATTGGTCAAGAAAGGACCTAGTATTGTTGCAACGAACCTGCTCCACGGCGTTAGTGAGCCCCCTATGGGAAGTCCTAAAGACAAACTAACGAATGACGACGTATGGGAAGTACTGACGCCATCAAGTTCGGTCTCAAGCTCAACAAGTGAACTGAAAGGTGCGACAAATCAAAAATTACATGGTACCCTAACAAGGGAAGGGGAAATGGTATCTTTTGTGGCCGATGATATTATGGAGATAATTCGCAAAAGTGCGAGTCCTATGGCATCATCAAGGGGTAAGATGAGATATCTTGGTATATTGCTACTTGGTGTCTGCATGCTACTACCCTATGCCGCTTTTGTACTATAGTAAAGTATATATTATTTTGTATAGTTGACTTAGTATTTGTTTTTAGTGTTTTGTTAAAAATATTTTAGCTAACTTTACTTAAATATTAGTTACTTCTTGTTTGTAGTTTTCCTTTGTTCCATTTTACTTCTAATGATATTTTGATTAACAATTTACTCTATATTGCAACAATCAATTCACTCAAAACAGAATACACATTAAAAGAGACCTTTTTTAAAGCCTCAAATACTGTTTGTTTTAAAATAAACTCAAAAACTTCCAGAATATATCTGGTTTTCTATAATTGACTGCAAGTTATAATAAGTTTGTAAGTACATTTTTTCAGGTTCACCTGCAAGCTCTATGTCGGTAGCTTCTGGTCAAGACACTCCACGAATGCTGTCCAGAGCTGAATCTTTATCAAGGAATGCCATACCGCCTATAGATCCAGCTGTCATTACAGACATTGAGAAGCACTGCAAGAGGGTAGCAGATAGCCTAGACCTGATGCTTGGACACCTCATTGGAAGTATACACAATGTTAGTGTGTTTGACTACGAACCATATGTTATGTACATTGTTGATACTAATGTTAGATTCGTATACTGTACATCTATTAGATGTGCTCTATAGTAAATTAGATATTTATCCTAGCATGCCTAACAGAGACAGTGTGAACCAGTATAATTAATCTTGGTTCTCACTACGATGCAACGCGCGCAAGGACGTACACACAATGCAGGCAACTTGACCAATCAGAATTGAACTATCTGTTGCTGCATTTGTGATTTAAATTACTTGCGTTACTGTCCTACTCGTGAGATCCAAGCTTAAGAATGTATAATGACATTTACCGCATCCATTTGTTTTCTTTTACTTAGATGTCTGCCATAACTGTTGGCCATATTCAAACATACAAAGACGCAGCAGATAAAGTTGGATCTACAGTTGATCAAAGCGTTAAGGTATAACACTTAGCGTTATGAATGCTTAGATCATTAAGATGAATTAAGGCGAATTTGTTTGAGCATTCGTATTCATGTTTACATCTTCCAAATCCTTCTCTGTGCATGCATATTAACTGATGCCTTTGATTGCCTAGTGGAAGATCGGCTTAAGAAATGTTTGGTCTTTTTTCTTGGTTAGGTACTGTATTCAAATTAGTCTGTGTAGAAAGTTTTAATGTGTTTGGTTCTTTTTTTCAGGCTATGTATTCATTAATAGCAAAATGTGAACAGCTTGATAACATGATGCAACCAGTTGATGATCTTGCCAAACAAATGTATCCTTAAATGTGAAAACAACCTTTTTCATATAAATCTTATTATTATACACAGTCTGTGGTGTTGTCAATGAATTGGCACTTTTCTACAATACTGAATCCAACTAACAGTGCTATATTTTTCTATTAATTTTAACTACATTTGACTGTGTACTTAGTATTACTGTATATGCTTTATATTAACTTATCTGTTGAGCTACCAACAGCATATAGTGACGACAAACCACAACAAATACATTTATTTTTCACAATTCTTTATATTATTTAACTTAACTTATTTTTTAGAAAAGGAATTAAAAAGTTGTTAGATGAACTAGAGTTAAAGTGCAAGTGATGAGATACAAGGTCAATGTTCATTGTCAAATATGGTGCTACTGTGCAATGGATTCATCGTCGCTGGTTGTGACTCCACTACGTGAATGATTCTTCTAATAAGACTAAAAACTAAACTGATATCAGAATGTTTTTTTCCAAAATCAGTTTCTTCCAAAACTTTGATAAAGAGGTGAACATTGTGTGAAGGAAGTGATTATTAATGTATTCTTTACCTAACAATTAATAATGAGGATAATTTAATATAAATATCAATGATAAAATATCGGTTTGTAGTTTTAATTTGTTTAATAAAAATTGAGACCATGTGTATATATGTTTTTAAAAGAGTATAATAAACATAAAGCTATTAAGTTATTCTTTCTGCTGGTAATATCCTTCTATATTATTGTTAATAGAATTTTACTATCAATAGTCAATCACAAAATACCATGTGATTGGTAATCTAGTGAGGCCTGTTTATATTAATATAATTAAGTGGAATACTGCAATAAAATTACTTGTATACCAAAAACGCCAAAATATGAACTTTTTATTATGCAATAACATTGCCATATATCCACATATATTGTGGTGCCAAAATCTTATAGAGCCAAATTGGCCAGTTATGTCAACAAATAAAATGGTCCAAATTTTCCGAAAAAATCCCTGTACTATAGTACAAGGATTTTTTTTGAAAATTGGCTAAAATAAAACAAGAGCGGTCATTGAGGTAGCTCACATCCAACATCAGGTAGCAAGCGGCCAATTTGAGGTAGCTCACATCTAACATCAGGTAGCAAGCGGCCAATTTGAGGTAGCTCACATCCAACATCAGGTAGCAAGCGGCCAATTTGAGGTAGCCCACATTCAACATCAGGTAGCAAGCGGCCAATTTGAGGTAGCTCACATCCAACATCAGGTAGCAAGCAGCCAATTTGAGGTAGCCCACATCCAACATCAGGTAGCAAGCGGCCAATTTGAGGTAGCCCACATCCAACATCAGGTAGCAAGCGGCCAATTTGAGGTAGCTCACGTATCAGGTAGCAAGCGGCCAATTTGAGGTAGCTCACATCTAACATCAGGTAGCAAGCGGCCAATTTGAGGTAGCTCTAATCCAACATCAGGTAGCAAGCGGCCAATTTGAGGTAGCCCACATTCAACATCAGGTAGCAAGCAGCCAATTTGAGGTAGCCCACATCCAACATCAGGTAGCAAGCGGCCAATTTGAGGTAGCCCACATCCAACATCAGGTAGCAAGCGGCCAATTTGAGGTAGCTCACATCCAACATCAGGTAACAAGCGGCCAATTTGAGGTAGCCCACATCCAACATCAGGTAGCAAGCGGCCAATTTGAGGTAGCCCACATCCAATCAGGTAGCCAGCGGCCAATTTGAGGTAGCTCACGTATCAAGTAGCAAGCGGCCAATTTGAGGTAGCTCACATCTAACATCAGGTAGCAAGCGGCCAATTTGAGGTAGCTCAAATCCAACATCAGGTAGCAAGCGGCCAATTTGAGGTAGCCCACATTCAACATCAGGTAGCAAGCAGCCAATTTGAGGTAGCCCACATCCAACATCAGGTAGCAAGCGGCCAATTTGAGGTAGCCCACATCCAACATCAGGTAGCAAGCGGCCAAGTGAGGTAGCTCACATCCAACATCAGGTAGCAAGCGGCCAATTTGAGGTAGCCCACATCCAACCTCAGGTAGCAAGCGGCCAATTTGAGGTAGCCCACATCCAACATCAGGTAGCAAGCGTCCAATTTGAGGTAGCTCACATCCAACAGGTAGCAAGCCACAATTTAAGGTAGCTCACATCCAACATCAGGTAGAAAGCGGCCAATTTGAGGTAGCCCACATTCAACATCAAGTAGCAAGCGGCCAATTTGAGGTAGCTCACATCCAACATCAGGTAGCAAGCGGCCAATGAGGTAGCCCACATCCAACATCAGGTAGCAAAATTTAAAAAGGTAAATTTAATAAAAAATCAACTTCTCAAATTGGCCGCTTGCAATCATGTTAGTTAGACGTGAGCTACTTAAAATTGGTAACGCATGTCCAACAATATGGAATTGATATGGACAGGTTAACAGAAATTGAATTGGCGGTACACGAACAGGGAACCGGAGAGAGAAAGTATTTTTTAATATTTAAAAAAAAAAAATATTCCAAAACCCAATTCCGAGTGGTATATAAATAATATAGATTTTTAGTCAAAAGTGGATAACTATTATGTGACATTAAAATAGCATATGCAACAAAAAAAAATGTAAAAATTATTTTTCAAGGGGACAATACATCTTTAATTATTTTTTAGAAAGAAAAGGAATATAATATTATTTATGCTGTTTTGGCGTTCCATATACTTTGTTTTTGTTTTTACGCTTGAGTAGTTTCCAGGGTTCACACTAAGCACGTGCCGCTCTCGGATTTCCCCGAAAAGGAGGATTTTTCAAAGAGGTTTTAATACTAAATATAGGCCTAGTGTTGCAAAGGTAAGTATTGATATTAGCAAAACAGCGGTTTATTTAGGCCGTGTGTTTATATACTGTTAACTAGCTAGCTAGTAGTAAAGTAGTAGGCTAGGCTAGATGGGTGGGGAGCTAGCTAGTAGAGGCCTAGCTGGATGCACTCGTCCTACAAAGTCGACAGGAAGCCGTCGCGGTATAAACAATGAAGACGATTGGCACCAGGAATTCTACATTCATTAACTCCTATCTTTAAATAAGCTAATATTGCTAGTTTTCCACGACCATCTTCAAATTAATTAATTAAATTTCAGTATATCACCAGGCGGTTTTGAATTCATGTTCTCTGCCTGATTAGTGTATAAATTTACATATTTTGTAATCATATTTTTTGCAGATGTTTTCAGCATCATCCATAAGAATTCCAAGTTGTAAGAAGATTGTGCAATTGAGTGAACGCATTGGATGTAACCTGTCGAGAGAAGAAGTGTGTCAATACCAAGAAGTGGTTGCTTCGATGTTAAAAGATGTTGATGAAATTGATGCTCTCCCAGAACCCAGCTTACCGGTCAAATATCCACGCACCCCAGGATATAGACCAACAGAAGAGGAGAACGTTCACAGAGCATGGTACTAATATACTACTAGCTTTAAGCTCTGTCTACACTATCAAATTTTATGTGACAAAAAAGTGTGATGTGCCCATCACGATGACTTCATATTTTTTATAGTGTAGACAGAGCTTTATAGGATGGTACAAGTATTGTCTATGACTGACTGCAAAGTATAAACTGCCAGCCTTATTAAAATAATTTATATGCTGAATAGAGGGACATCAAATTATATCCACTCAATTTATTTTTTATTTGCAACTCGGCCTAAAATCCTTTATTAACCAAATAATATTTTTTTTTGTCTCCCATCTTTTTATTTCTACTCATTACTTATAATAAAATGCCTTGTTTTAGGTATTGGAGAACCAGTATTACTGGTGCAAAGGAAGGAATTTTAAAAGGCAAAAGAGTTGCGTTGAAGGACACCATTGCTTTGGCAGGAGTACCGATGATGGCGGGGTCATTATTGACGGAGGGTTACATTCCTGAATTTGATGCCACAGTCACTACTAGAATTTTAGATTCAGGTAAGAATATTAAATCCAATGGCAAGGTATCTGGATACTTAAGTAGATGGGTTAAGTACTTAAGTTCAGTACTTAAGTTCCACCTGCCAATATTTATTCAACCGTATTTCAAGAGGGTGACTCAGCAAGTGGAAGCTGATTTTGAGGGGCCCTCAACAATACAAGCGACATAGAAACATTACATGCCAATAGACGAGATATTAACTATACTGTTATTATTTCTAGGTGGTGAAATCATTGGCAAATCCACTTGTGAAGATTGGTGTTATTCAGATTCAAGCTTCACAGCAGCCAGAGGTCCTGTTCTTAACCCCATTGATAAAACTAGAACAGCAGGAGGGTCGAGCTCAGGAAGTGCTGTGTTGGTAACAGTCTATTTAGTTCTTTAACTAAAGCTCTGTCTACACTATCAAACTAGTTTGACGAACAAAGTGTGATGTGCCCAAACATGGTAGTAATATGTCTCTATGTCTGGATGTATTATAAATTATAGTGTTCTCCATATTTTGGCCACACTTTTTTTAAAAAGTTGCTTTTTTGTTTGATTTTTAGGTTGCCACTGGTGATGTTGATATGGCCCTAGGTGGAGATCAAGGTGGCTCTATTCGTACACCTGCTAGCTGTTGTGGTATTGTAGGCCTAAAACCAACACATGGGCTTGTACCGTATACAGGAATTCTGCCCATAGATTTCAGTCTGGATCATGTTGGACCTATGGCTAGAAAAGTGTATGATTGCGCACTGCTCCTTGAGGTAGAGCTGCTCATCCACTTGCAAGAGACCCACTTCTACATTCACTCACTTCTCCATTTATTTCTCATCAATTTTCATTAGTATACTCTTTCACCGAAGTTAAGCAATGATCGGTTAGAGCTGTATTTGGAGCTGGGGTCACATTAGGCATTTATAATCTGCACTGCAGACTCTTATAGCTGCCCCTGTATCTAGTATCTTGAATCAACTCCTTTGTTCATTTTCATTAATATTAATGTGATATTATCTAAGGTGTAATATCTTTGCAGGCAATTGCTGGATATGACGGAGGATTAGATCCTAGACAACCAGAGACAGTCAAAGGTCATCAATACACAAAAGAAGTAAAGCTCTTATCACTTTCAGTATTCAATATTATGCTCTGTGTACACTTTGTAATTTGCCCAAATATGGTAGTAATATGACATCACCGTGTCCATATATGGGTGCATCACATTTTTGTTGTCACATAAAGTTTGATAGTGTAGACAGAGCTTTATGCAGAAAACACAAAGAGCATATTATGTTTTATATATTTGGTTTTTCTACTAGCTAAGAGCTTCAAGCCTGAAAGGCATCAATATAGGCATCTTGAAGGAAGGCTTCAGTCAGGAGAACTCAGATAGCAGGGTAGATGCGCTCGTTAAGAAGTCTGCATTTCAGCTTATTTCGGTTGATGCCAAGGTTCAAGAGGTGTCGGTTCCAATGCATGTTAAGGGTGATTATTTCTGATTTCTATCAATCCCTCAAATAAAGAAATATGTCATTCAATCAAAGATTGAATTCTTGCAATTCGAAACTGAAAAGTCTGGGTGATTTTAATTTGAATCTAATACGATACTGCTAAGAAGCCTCCAATGTATTACTGATAGCTTATTTATGTTTTCAGGTAAGGCGATAACAAGTGTGCTTGGGGTACATAGTGTTGTCGACACTATGCTGCGTGGAGGATGTAAGGTTTTAAAGAAATATTCAATATTAGATATTAGTTCATCTTCCCGTCTTAATGACCCTCCCTATGCTCACTACAACACCCCTCATCTTCCCGTCTTAATGTCCATCCCTACGGTCACCACACAATTTACATATTGGAAGATCTTATCTGTACAATCTTACTGCCACTTAAAAAGTGCACAATTAATTTTAATGACATTGCTATCTACTTATCAGCTCTAAGCAGGGAGTTAATAACAACTCCCTGCTCTAAGTATCCATTAATTATTACATTATGGCATTGACTTTTTCACTTGGTGTGCCTTTGATCGCTCCACTTAATGTTCCTTGAACGCTCGGCTTGATTCACCTTCAACTGTTCACTCATCTTACTGTTATTATTTCATCATTTTTTGACAAATGCATTATGCTGAACATGTGACATATCACAACGCCTTGAGTACTCTCTCAATTCATTTCTTTTGTTCACAACATGGACACTTTTTTCTTATATCAAAATACAATATCGGCATCGGTTCGAGGACGACCGATTACCACCTATCTGATAGGACAGTGATTAATTTACTATTGATAAATAAATAAATAAAATAAATAGATTTTAAAATACTGTACAAAATTCATGTATGAAAAAAAGAAAAAATTGCACATTAAAAAAATCAGTTGAAATATGTTATAATACTGTATTTTATACTGAATATAATTACAGAATATAGTTTTAAAGTCATCTATTTAAGTTTAATTCTTATTACTGTATATCTTAATTCTTAACTGTAAACAATACATAATATAAAATCAGTAAATAATCAATAACAATAACGCTATATAAATCGAACGATTGATTGATTGATTGATAACAAATTTTTTTTTTTATTTTTTTTTTTTATTGAAAAATGAAATTCTCATATAAATGAAAATTGAATTCGAATATTAAAATTACATCAGTTTGATTAACCATAGAGATATTATAGTGAACTAATATCTCTATGGATTAACAGAACATTGTGCTGTTTTATCAGAGTCCTAATAGATATAGTGCTCATAAGTACCTTTATCCTGTACTTAACTGTGTGTGCTTTTTTAGTAATTTACCTAATAGATATCATTGAGTACTATCTTTGTTATTATCTATAGAGTGCATGTAATGGCTCATGCGTTCAATAATTTATATAATGTAATCTGCATCAACTACTATTTTACTCATTTGAGTCCTGTAACCGACCTATCCCTATTTCCACCATGATTGCCACCGTGTGTTGTCATCCATTTTTATTCACAAACTATTTAATAAATTACTTATTTTGACATACATCACTTTCTTTTATTCAAATTGTCTATAAATAATACTTTCAAGCACTATATTATGTAGACCTACTACTATATCTTGAACTATTTATCAATTATTCTATAGGACAACAAACCAAGTGTTTGTATAAAGGGTCTTTCACACCTGTTCCGACACGATTCAGGTACGGCACCGAAAAATCAAATCGAATGTAATATTTAGTTTTCAAATCACTCAACACGGCTATGCACCCTTCGATTTGCACGTTGCCGCGTGAAAACGAAACATTGACATTACATTTGATTTGCTGGATCTGAACCATGCTGTAACAGGTGTGAAAGACCCTTAAGACATAGATACAAATACTGTAAAATGGCCAGCTTCAACTGATCAATATAATGACAGCAACTTTTAACTACATGGACACTTGCAAGCCTGGTTTATGAGTTAGCATCCACACCAAACCCCTGTTCTTTTATTATTCTATGTTAGTTGCTGGTACTGGTTACAAAGGGTTTTACCCAACAAGTTGGATTGATGCTATTGGCAGAAGTCTCCAGTCACAACCAGACGACCTTCCTCCAACTGTCAAGGTATTGTCTTTCTTTCATAAACTTGTGTGAAGTTGTAGCTTGGCTGGTTATAAAATTTGCATTTCCAGTCCTAGGGTCATTGGTTCAAATCTTTATGGGACAAAAAAATGTGATGTGCCCATGTCCACATATGGACATGATGATGTCATATCACTACCATATTTAAGCAAAACACTACCATATTTGGGCACACTATAGTTTGATAGTGTAGACAGAGCTTAATCTATACCATATATATTTTGTATAGTTACTGTATTCATTATACAAATTGTTTGCTTGTAAATACATTCATTGAAAGAAAAAGAAAGCAACAAATCACTTATGGGAAGACATTAGCTAATGAGTAATTTATACTATGTAATTAATTGCGGATAATAGAACACATTAAATCATCTTCTTGTTATTTATTAGGTTTTAAGTAGGTTATTAATTATTATGATTTATTCCTTTGTTTCATTCTAATCCTAAAAATTAAATCACTCAACATTTCAAATCTACAGGCTTGTTGGATGCTGGGTGAATACCTAAAACATGAATACAGAAATAGATATTATGCAAAAGCACAGAACATAGCACGACATCTCACTGCCGATTTTGAGAAAACATTTGAAAAGTTTGATGTTATTGCCATGCCAACGCTTTCTTTTCTACCGCCAAAGTTGCCTTCATCTGATCTGTCAATTAAAGGTATAATGTCTTCTAGATTAGATGTCATCTCCTGTTATTGTATTGTAGTTAAAATATTATTTCCTTTAAATGATAAAAAAAATAACAAAATTAAACTACTATTAAACTTTAAAATAAAATTTAATGATAAAAAAGATTGACATTTCGGGAACCGTCATGGAACCATTGTCATGAAGAAATGAGTAAAAATTAACAAATACAAAGCACCAAAGGGTGACAGGAAATACATAAACAATTAGTAACAAAGACTGAAAAGCCTTAAAATATAGGATCCTCCTCTCGTTAATTATTAAACTCTTTTATCCACAACATTTCATTAATTAAGCCATCAAATTTAGATTTGCACTTAGACAATGCTTGAAATAATTGACTTAAAAATAACAAAATATTCATCAAATGACCAAACATGTAATCTTTTAATCTCTCAAACAGCTTAATAAATAAATAAATAATTCAAACTAGTATTAGTATTTAAAAGCACAAAAGTGTTGATATAAAAATATTGCATTATTTTAATTTGTAATTTTGATTATTATAATGGACTAAATTATACTACATTATATTCATAAAACATTCATTAAAATTCATGAAAAATACATCATCTCATAAATTAAAGTACAATGATTCTAATTCTACAACAGCTTTACTAAAAAAGTACTACAATAAATTAAATGGTATCCCATAAAGCATACAAAGATATCATATATATTGTAAGTATACAATATACATATTAATCTTTTTGTATTTTGAAAGAAACATACTTTGTGATTTTTTAGTGAAAGAAATTCATGTATATATTATGTTGTATTTCTTTTATTCCTGTCCACCTAGGCAGCACTTGCCAGTTCTTATACTATGACGTTAATTCAAATTCCTTCACTTGCACTGATGAAGGGCTAGTGTTGCCCGAAAGCTCTGCTAACTTTTCTGGCTGTTTTACTTTATCGTTTTGATTTAGCTTTTCGCTTTTTTTTTGTATCTCCATTGAGATCCAGCCACTGATACCCACAGCATTGGCATTTTGTATCTCCATTGAGATCCAGCCACTGATACCCACAGAATTGTCATTTTGTATCTCCATTGAGATCCAGCCACTGATACCCACAGCATTGTCATTTTGTATCTCTATTGAGATCCAGCCACTGATACCCACAGCATTGTCATTTTGTATCTCTATTGAGATCCAGCCACTGATACCCACAGCATTGTCATTTTGTATCTCTATTGAGATCCAGCCACTGATACCCACAGCATTGTCATTTTGTATCTCTATTGAGATCCAGCCACTGATACCCACAGCATTGTCATTTTTTCAGTTATTTGCCTTTGGATTTATATTATGTTCTTATGTTATAGAGTATATCACTGAGGCCCTGTTTGATAACCGCAATGTACACACTTTCAACGCAACAGGTCATCCAGCGCTATCCATTAACGCCAGCTTTATTGATGATCTTCCCGTAGGAATGATGTTGGTTGGTAAGAAATTTGAAGAGAATAAGTTGTTAAAGGTTGCCTATGCGTTTGAAAAGCTGAGGGACAAGATTGCAGCACAGTAATAAAACAAAATTGAATGCATTAAAATTGTTTCAAGGTTTTTTTTAGCATGGCTGGACCACCAGTAAAGAATTTCACTTAATATAAAAGTGTAAAAATAACTTTATGGCAATAATTATCTTTAAATCAGTGTGATTATAAGCTATCAGGCAATTGTTGTTGAGCTATCAAGGATAGCAGCAAATTTACTGAAAGAGCTTGTGTAATATGGGAAGTAGTTGTAAAAGTCTATCATTAATAAAACAAAGGTAGGATTGGTTTTAGTCCATTACTTAAGGAAATTAAATTCCTTGATTGGCTTCTCCTACCGTTGTTCATAATACAGACATGCCAAGTACGAATTTGATAAGTACCTAACTGAAGGTTACAAGTGATTTATGTATTAATTACAGTTGAAAGAGCTAATGTACAAAAAGTGTTTTTTTCTGAGCTTGTGTCATCAAAAGACATAACAAATGTTGCGTGATTATTAGTAATATCCATTGGTTTACGTCATCATGCAAGAATAGCAACCGGATTGGATTATAAATAAGGTACATGTTATCGACGAGATCAAGCTTTGATTCGAGCATCACGCTGAGGAAAGTGGAAGCTGGAAGTTACGCAACTATTGCATATTATCATGGGCCTATAAAAACAGGAAAACAGAGAGATTGTCAATTCTGTTGTTTGTGTCTATCTGTACTTGATCATGTTTTAAGGCATCAACAGTTGAGCATTTTCTACAGAACTAAAACCTTTTTAAAGATGGATGTTAATGATACGATCACAAGTGATGAAGATTTATCAGTTCTTCAAGAAATAAACCTGGTTCTTCAAGCTATCTTTTCATATTTCTCAATATTTGACAACGCTGTTATACTTCTAACTTTACTCTACATAAAACATTTTCACAACAAAAGATATGTATTTCTGATGAGTTTGTCATTATCGGATTTTCTTACAGGAATTTTACTCGCTATGACAACACTTGCTCCATCACAACGCCTGATTCAGTGCGCTAACACAACATCAATTATTGCAACTTTGAGCATCCTTGGTTCAACTCTCGACCGTACGTTAGCGATCACCCGGCCGTTACATTACGACCGATTATCTTCGGTGCAACTCAATGTTTTCTTCTGCGTCATGATCTGGATTATGTCCGGTGTTCTTATTATCTGGATGCCAATGTATATATCTTTCGCCATCATTGGATTCATTGTAAGTCCTGTTTTAATATTTGGCATAGCAATAATCATCATAATTCTAAACATCGCCATATTGAAATCTCTCTCGAAATCATCCGCATTCATGACTGAGGAACGACGATTAGAGAATGAAAAAGTTGCAAAACTTTTATTATTTTTAACTGCGACATTTGTCATCTGCTGGTCGCCGCTCTGTATCACATTTCCGCAAGCAGTGTTTTCTTCAGAAACCGAAATTCAAGCGGTGGATTCATTAACAATAGCTCAGGGTATCCCTATGACGTTGTTGACGCTTCAGGCAGGGTTGAACCCTTTGGTTTATTGGTGGCGGCTACCAAGTTTTCATCTGGGTGTGACAGCGATCGTGGATGCTATTCAAAGGAAATTCCAGAAAATGTCTGTACGTGTGCAAGATACACCATATCCAAGATTTGAAACTGGCAGTAGGATTGAACAATCTGCATAACCTATATAAAGACTTGTAAAACTGATACAGAACATAAGTTTGGGATAATGTACCAGTTCCTATAAAAAGTGCTTTATCAAAGAAGAGTTTTATTTTCTTTTAAATTGTAACGACACCTCTTATCCAGTTATGTGTAATTATCCTTATACTTATTGCAGTTTTTATAAAGCATTTTTCGGTCTTCATTATAGTTTTTGTCTTGTTTTCGGTTCCCGTGTTGTCATGTTTTCTTCTTTAGTTCTATGGGCTGCCTTATACAAGCTTTGCTTTTTTGGAATTTTGCCCCTCTTATTTTAATCAGTTTACTGTTAATTTGTATTTATTATGAACTTATAAGAGAAATTAATGTTACTTTGATTGATTGATTGATTGATTCTTGTATGGTATACCTTCTATCAATTGTACATTTAATTAAACTAAGGTAGAACCCGTCCTTTAGGACACCTCTTCAGGGGACACTTTTCCATTAAACGAATGAGAGGAAATATATTATGTTTTAACACCACAGTCATCTCCTATTAAAAAGACACTTGGATTGTGAAGGTGACCCCATAATACAGGTTCTACTGTAGTGAGTAGAAAAAATATTAATACTGATGATTTTGTTTTTATATTACTAAAAAGTATAAAAATAGAAAATATATTTTATTACCATCATTAGAGAGGGTTTTATATTATATAATATATAGGTACTAAACAGTTTAGTGTTTGGTTCTCTGGACCTAATGTAACAAAGATACACTGTATTGTATCATGTATATCTCTTGCAATGTTTTAAATGTATGTATAAATGTAAACACTTTTATTAAGAACATTTAGAATAAATTGTATGTAATTTTGTGATATTAGGAGAAAAAAATGCACATAACTTACTTGTTTTAATAGATTTGCATTAAATGCATAAGCTTCATATTATGTTTATTTGTGAAATCAACAACACAAAGATGAATCCAACACTATTATTCAGCCTAAATAAATTACAGTTATATTTAAAAAAAATGTTTGTGTGCTGTGTTTTTTTTTAATGGTTTGTTAAATTAAAACAATATTTATAATAACCAATAATTGAATTGCTGTTTCACTAATACCGCCTCCTTACACAATTTTCTTGCGCAATTTAAAATTATTTGCGCAAGAATCCTTTGTGTTTAATTTAAATAGTGATGATACACAATTTGGCCACGTCTGCGTTTCATACCTCGTTGATAAATTTTATAAACGGGGATAGGCCTAGGCCTATTTTTAGGTTTGTATTTTATCCTAACTAGGCCTATAATTTGTGCATTTAAAGTAATTAATTTGTATGTGGACGTAGACCTACTATTAGGCTAAATGTTCTGACTGCAGTTATCATTTTTTATCTTTTGTCTTGCTAGTTAATCTAGCAGGAAAGCTAGGCCTAGGTTAATAGGCCCTACCGATAGCGAAACGATTCTGCCCATAGCCTAGCCAGTCAGGGACGATTCGACCCAGGGACGTTTCGTACCTGGACGTTGTGGCCCATTTAGCATTAGGCCTATATATAAATACTCTTTGATGAGAAAAGTTGGATGCACCGTTCTCATCACACCTGGGCTGAATGGTCCCTGGATCATCATATTTATTTATATTATTATTAATATCATTATTATTTATTTTTATTTTTTATACATTTTCAAACCTCTCTCAATCAATGGTGATTGTCTTTTTCAGTCGAGTGACTAATAAAGTTGAAGATGGCCAACATGAAAGATTGCCTGCTGCAGTTTGCGCCATTCAGTAGTGCTCTTGATACCGGCTTCTGGCACAAACTCAGTGAGAACAAACTAAACTTATACAGGCTTGATGACAAACCAAAAGAAATCACTGGATATTATTATAATGGTAATAATACATTTGTAAAATTTGGGCTAATGATGTAGAATGATATTCGTCTGTCCTCTTAGATCTGGGAACAAACCACGTTTCGTCATAAAAACACATCTATTATCTCCTAAGAACTAATTCCTTGTTTGTGAATATATTAATTTGTTTATGTCATTTGCATTTACAGGTGATCCTAGTGGTATGCCAAGTAGATTGTGTTTAGAATATGATGCATTTGACAAGTAAGACTCTTGCTATTAACATTTTATTTAGGTATATGCAACTTGTATTTAATATAAAAGTAAGCCTTCAAGCCTTGCCTTTTGAGAATTATAGGTGTGCTACAAATTGCACTCCTCAACACATTCAGGGGTGCTGTATAGGTGTGCTGTTTGTATTTTGATGTGTAGAAGTTTACCAAATTTAAGCATGTTGTAAATTGCACTCCTCAATGGCAGTTTAGGAGTGTGTTAGCTGAGTGATCGCACTCGCTCATCTTAAAAGACCAGGCCTGAAGCCTTGCCTTAAAACAGACTAGGGATACATACAAATAACTTCATCTTTGTCATTCCTTTACAGAAGCAATGGCATACCACCACACTGTTTTCCGTCCAATGGTACTCTTTTCAACACCAATACAGTAGATGACTTTAAAAATTTAGATAAGAAAATCCTATTACAAGATGCTGCCCAGCAGGTAATGGGGAATATTCAATTTGCTATGATCTTGGAACTAAAATGTTATTACATCATGTATTCTAATGTATATTTGGTAATTTATCTATTTCTAATTTTTAATCTGTAATTTATCTATTTTTAATCTGTAATATATCTATTTTTAATCTGTAATTTATCTATTTTTAATCTGTAATTTATCTATTTTTAATCTGTAATTTATCTATTTTTAATCTGTAATTTATCTATTTTTAATCTGTAATATATCTATTTTTAATCTGTAATATATCTATTTTTAATCTGTAATTTATCTATTTTTAATCTGTAATTTATCTATTTTTAATCTGTAATTTATCTATTTTTAATCTGTAATTTATCTATTTTTAATCTGTAATATATCTATTTCTAACTTATAATTTTTAAACTGTAATTTATCTATTTCTAATTCATTTATAGATGTGGGATGATATTGTGTCCGGAAGAGCTATCAGTGATCCACGATTGCTTTCCAAGTTTTTGTTATTAACCTATGCAGTAAGTAATGGTACAACATATTACTAGTTCTGTGAGGTTTCCAAATCTGCAATGTGTAACAAGTTAACCATGTAACATAGTATGTTTAGATAATGTTGATATTTATTCATTCAAGTCCACCATCTTACAGTCTGTCTACACTATCAAACTAGTTTGACAAAAAAAGTGTAATGTGCCCAAATATGGTAGTGATATGACATCATGTCCATATATGGGCACATCACATGTTTTTGTCACATAAAGTTTGATAGTGTAGACAGAGTTTAATACACCGTCTATAGTTGTTGCGTGATTCTTAATCAAGATTTCTTTGTTTTCCATTTGTTTTAAAATTTAGAATTTTTTTTATTTCAGGATCTTAAGAAGTACCAGTACTATTATTGGTTTGCTTTCCCCGCTATTTGCCAGATTGAGGGTGCTAGATTGATAGGACAACCTGTGTTGTTGGACCAACATTGGGCGGAGTCAAAGGTAACTACAGTTTCAATAATCAAATTAGAAACTACAGTACGGCAACCTTGCTAACAACTATGTAAACGTTCCATTCCACAATAATACCATGTATTACCAATAAGGTCATAGTGAAATAAATGAAGAAATACAGTATGGAAGCCTCTGAAACAATAGTGCATGTTGGTGTCAAGACAATAAATATGTAATAATTCAAAACAGCACATCTTGTGGTAATTATTTGATCAGAAGAAAGCATTTATTAAACTAGTTTGACAAAAAAATATGATAGTGATGATGCTCAGATATGGTAGCAATATGACATCATCGTGTCCATATATGGACACATCACATTTTTTTATCGCATAAAGTTTGATAGTGTAGACAGTGCTTTAGAATGTTTAATAAATCATAATATTTTGTTTAGGTGGATAGTTTCAAGAGTGCCTATGATGCATTTAGTAAGGAGCATCCCGGTATTGGCTTTTTTATTATCAAGGAGTCAGACGATGGCTTCAGTCTTTCACCTCCAAAATGCTGGAAAGAATATTTTAATAATCAAAAGAAGGTAACACTTTCAAATATTCTTTATTTCTACACATTTTCACAGGTAAAATTCATATAAAATCTTATAAGAAAGAGTATCCTACAACAAGGCAGGATCTAAATGTATGACACGCAAACAAAACAAAAATACAGGAGATATTTTGCTAATGTTAATGATTGAAAGTGAAAAGTCATTTATTGTCTTTGAAAATCATAATAATTAAACATTCCATCCACTGTAACTTTTTTGTTAGGTTTCAATAGGCTTCTGTGATCCGTGTACTCTTGAGAGTAACCCAGGCTGGCCCTTGCGGAACTACTTAGCTCTTATATCGTATCACTGGTAAGAAAAAATATTCATATTGATTATTTTTAATTATGTTAAAAAATAAATAAAATAAATAAATAAATATAAATATACATAAAAATACATATACATAAATACATAAGTATCCATCAATGACAGCCTTGTGTCTCAGAAGAAGATGGCAACAAGAACAGTAATAGTTGAGTCTCTGCTCTATCATAATCCCAGACATAGAGTGCTTAAAAAACATAAAGATGTTATGTAATGTTTAAGTTAAAGTTGTTTAAATATTTCTATAGGGGCGACAGTTTAGATGAACTGGAAGTTGTGTGTTACCGTGATAGAACACGGGAAGGGAAGCGTAGCATTGGACACAGCGTTGTGCTTCGTATCAAAATCACTTCAATGAAAGAACAAACAGGTGAATTTTATAACTGAATTGATAGGCAACACAAACTCTAAAGCTCTGTCTACACCATCAAACGTTATGTGACAAAAAAATGTATGTGCCCATATATGGACACGATGATGTCATATTGCTACCATATCTGAGCATCATCGCTACCGTATTTGGGCACATCACACTTTTTTGTCACATTCACTTTGATGTGTTGACAGAGCTTAAGATTTATCCTTTTTCTGTCCTCCTGGAACAAACAATTCCGAATTCAAATTTTGAATGCTAGTTTTCATAGGAGTGTAAAATTTATTAGCAATAAACTTGTACATACAAAAACTTATGTAGTTAAGCCTTGCTTTATTTCAGTTTGTCCGAAATGCGTTGGTTGGGAGAAAAATTCCAAGCAGAAGTTAGCTCCAAGGATGGTGAATTTAAGCTCCAGTATGGATCCTGCCAGGTCAGTACATTACTATACTGCCTCGTTATCGCCTTTTTAGGCTGTAGTAATTTTATTCCAAAATGATAAAATGTGATATTTTTGGTTGTTTTCACACAGACTGGCAGAATCATCGGTGGATCTTAACTTGAAGCTGATGCGATGGCGACTGATGCCCTCGCTTGACCTGGATAAAGTAGCACAGACACGATGCTTGTTGCTAGGTGCAGGTACCCTAGGCTGCAACGTAGCTAGAAACCTACTGGTAAGAATTTAACAATAAAAGTTTAAAGTTTAATATCCATTTACAGCAAGTGCAGTTTCTAAAGTAAATCATTACTTATAATGGCATTTATGAAATCCTGACAAGATTATTCAAAACTACTCTGTCTATTTCGTGCCTAGCTTACCTGGATAAACCAACATTAGCCACTTTCGCCGAAGAGAAAATACATTACAAAAAACAGTAGTATACATTAAAATATCACTTATTATTTTTGTTTGCAGGGATGGGGAGTTAGAAATATTACCCTGGTGGATAACTCTAGGATATCGTATTCGAATCCAGTACGCCAGAGTTTATTCGATTTTGAAGATTCACAGGCTGGTGGTAAACTGAAAGCAGAAACTGCAGCTGAAAAATTAAAGAAGATATTTCCAGGAGTTGTACGTGTTGTTACACCTCCTCCTCATTCAGACATCATGCTTTCCACAATTTGTTTAAGACATAAATATACAAATTAAATTTTGTTCTAACCGACTAATCTGCCTTTCACATTTAATGTTACGCTACGCACTTTAAAGCAGTACATACTTTAAACCAGTACGTACTTTAAACCAGTATGTACTTTAAACCAGTACGTTCTCTAAACCAGAACGTAATTTAAACCAGTACGCGCTTTAAACCAGTACGCACTTTAAACCAGTACGTACTTTATAAACCAGTAAGTACTTTAAACCAATATGTACTTTAAAGCAGTACGTACTTTAAACCAGTACATACTTTAAACCAGTACGCACTTTAAACCAGTACGTACTTTAAACCAGTAAGTACTTTAAACCAGTATGTACTTTAAAGCAGTACGTACTTTAAACCAGTACGCACTTTAAACCAGTACGTACTTTAAACCAGTACGTACTTTAAAGCAGTACATACTTTAGTACGCACTTTAAACCAGTACGTACTTTAAACCAGTACGTACTTTAAAGCAGTACGTACTTTAAAGCAGTACGCACTTTAAACCAGTACGCACTTTAAACCAGTACACACTTTAAACCAGTACACACTTTAAACCAGTACATACTTTAAACCAGTACGCACTTTAAACCAGTACGCACTTTAAACCAGTATGTACTTTAAACCAGTATGTACCTTAAAGCAGTACGTACTTTAAACCAGTACATACTTTAAACCAGAACGTAATTTAAACCAGTACGCACTTTTAACCAGTACGCACTTTAAACCAGTACGTACTTTAAACCAGTTCATACTTTAAACCAGTACATACTTTAAACCAGTACATACTTTAAACCAGAACGTAATTTAAACCAGTACATACTTTAAACCAGTACATACTTTAAACCAGTACGTGCTTTAAACCAGTGCGTACTTTAAACCAGTGCGCACTTTAAACCAGTGCGCACTTTAAACCAGTACGCACTTTAAACCAGTACATACTTTAAACCAGTACATACTTTAAACCAGTACATACTTTAAACCAGTACGCACTTTAAACCAGTACGCACTTTAAACCAGTACGCACTTTAAACCAGTACGCACTTTAAACCAGTACGCACTTTAAACCAGTACGCACTTTAAACCAGTACGCACTTTAAACCAGTACGCACTTTAAACAAGTACGCACTTTAAACCAGTACGCACTTTAAACCAATATGTACTTTAAAGCAGTACGCACTTTAAACCAGTACGCACTTTAAACCAATATGTACTTTAAAGCAGTACGCACTTTAAACCAGTATGCACTTTAAACCAGTTCGCACTTTAAACCAGTACTCACTTTAAAGCAGTACGTACTTTAAAGCAGAACGCACTTTAAACCAGTACGCACTTTAAACCAGTACGCACTTTAAACCAGTACGCACTTTAAATCATTACGCACTTTAAACCAGTACATACTTTACACCAGTACATACTTTAAACCAGTACGTACTTTAAGCCAGCACTCGGTCTTGATAATCATGTCGATACATCGTAATCTTTGGATATCAGTACATTACATTTTACATATTACATTAATGTTATCTTTTAGAATGCTGTGGGACATGAATTCTCCATTCCAATGCCAGGACATCCTGTAGGAACTACTGGTGAATTTATTTTCTCAAATTAATTTTCTTAAATGTAGTTTTTTTTTTTAATTTAAATATATTTACTGTATTTTTTTATTGCTATTTGTTAATTAAATTGATATATTTATTACATTTTTGACAGATGAAGCAGTAGACAGAGTTAAAGATGCGGTTGTCCAGCTGGAGCAGTTGATATCTAGTCACGATGTTGTGTTTCTATTGATGGACACAAGAGAAAGTAGATGGCTGCCCACTGTCATAGCTGCTAGTAAAAGAAAGGTATTACTGTTAGTTTCGCCAAAACTGGAAATTCTCAGACTTAGGTTTTCAGATGTTATTGTTGTTGGTGTTATTTGTGGAAAATAATAAATGAAACAAATAATTTGTATACGCCCGGGCGTAACAGAAATCAAATTTAGTTTGAAAAATCTTCCATTTTTAAAACATGGCTAGCTTCACCGTGTCATTCTTCTCATTTAAAACATCCTAATTCTACGGTCTCCTTAAATGGCCAACTTAGACAACGTTGTACAATGACGACTGACGGAACATCTTGACATGTTGATGCAAGTTGTCTTGTCTAATTTTTAGGTCATCGTGAGAACTTGAGAATGTTTAATTTTCTCCCGACAAGACGACTTGTCGGGCCTCGTCCGACGCTGTCTTAGTTGGCCTTTAAAGGCTTGGAATAGCACATAGTTTACAATTTTTCAGAGAAGACTTGTGCTAAATTCTTGAAACTACAAATAATACCTTTTCTGTACAACAGCTTGTTATTAATGCAGCCTTGGGATTTGATACTTTCATGGTGGTTCGACATGGACTCAAAAAGGCTAAAGAAGAGGAACAAATAAAGACAACTGAAGAAGTATCGGATACTGAAGGAGCGAAGGCGGCGGCATCAGAAGAGCCAAAGACATCAAACATCTTGAATTCTACAATTTATGGCCATCAGTTGGGATGTTACTTTTGTAATGATGTAGTTGCTCCCGGCGACGTAAGTCACATTTTCAGTAAAATATTGGTGCATGTTGCAAACTTTCCAAATGCTAGTTTTGCGACAGAACAACTGTTATTACAAACTCCCTTTTTTCTAAAATATACCATTAATCAATATGTTTTATTATTATTAGTCGACCAAGGACCGAACCCTTGACCAGCAGTGTACTGTCTCTCGTCCTGGTATGTCTATGATAGCAGCAGCTCTGGCCGTCGAGTTACTGGTCAGCATACTTCAGCATCCATCGGGGTAAGTTAAATTTCATTAACAAGCAGTCGCACACTTCTCTGCACGTGTTTATTCCTATCTGTAGAGGCAATGTTTGTGTCCATTCCTGTAATAGTTAGTGTCTTACTGAAATCAATGTTTTGGACATAGAAAGCGGTGTAACCGATATGAGCGCTTACTGTTTAAAACCCCAGAGCTTAAGGAGTCCCAGAGCATGAGCAGTCCAATGCAACTACCTAGTGTAATATACCTAGTAATATAACTAGGTTTATTTTCTTTATTCAAGATAAGATAAATATTTTCTTTCTTTTTTTTAGGGGATATGCACCTGCTGATACCAGTTCCAAAGATGATCACATGACCTCACAAGCATCCTCACCTCTGGGTCTTGTACCACACCAGGTAAACAAGTCTGTTAAGAGTGAGACATTAGTACTGTATGTAATCTTTTACTTTATAACAATGTATAAGTTTTTACTAACAAGGTCACTATCATTTGGAACTTTAAGATCATGTTTGGTCTGTCAGCACACCTGGAGTGGTCAAGAAAATTTGATTGCTATAATATCATTGACCATAAAGAAGCTGTCTGTCTTTTAACCTAACATCAATCCAGTTTATGAAAACAGTGTGTCCATCTAGATTTGTTTATATTCAGCTAGCAGCGTAATGTTCAGCACAAAGTGGCCAAGGGTGGTAGTTACAATGTCCAGTACAAAGTTACCAAGAGTAATAGTCACGTTTTCTCATCTGATATTCAATGTTGATAAAAAAATTACCTCCATTTTCCCCTGAGAATTCGATATTTTATTTCACATTTTTCCTTTCCTTATCATAACATAAATTATACTTTAAAACAATTATAAGTTGAATATTACAATCGGCAAAGCAATTTCCATCTTGAGTTGAGCAAGGGTCAAGTGTGTTTTGAGTTGATCTAGAGTACTAGCAGCTGATTCACTGACCACATGCGGGCCTCTCTGTTTTTGTAATTTAAATAATTAGTATCAAGTTGTTTATGGTCAATTTGGTTAGTTAATGGTCAATTGTGTCTTGTCCTGCTGATGGTATTTCATCAAAGCTTTTCAGTTTC